>NC_059176.1:28238951-28863964 GCF_019923935.1 Bubalus bubalis | reverse complement strand
GTAAACTTAAGGCAGTGCAGAGAACAGGTTGGTGAATGCATATGTGCACAAACATCCTGAAACTTGCCTGGTAAGTAACAGCTGATTTGATATTGCTTATAAGAAATAGTTACGAGCAAAAAGGAAGAGGCAGCATAATCTTCTACATATTAATGCTGTTTTTAAAAAATCTAGGGGGAAAAAATACCAAGAAATGAGGTTGAATAACTTAGGGGAACTTTTTTTTTTAAATAAGAAAACACAAATATACACAAAAAAATTGATCCTTGACAACTCAAAACCACAAAAGCCTAAAATTCTATTGTGGTGATTCTAACTACCAAAGCAAAGGAATTAAATCTACCATAAACTTGAAACTAATTTATTCAAATATTTAGTACTCTATCCATTTAAATAGTCAGTATTTTGTAGTCCTATAAATTCTACAGACCACAGTTTCAAAGTGTAGCAGACAATAACTAAACATCTTTAAAATGTTTAGCAAAATTAGAAATGCTCACCAATATTTCTGATTATGCCAAGAATTAAGAACTACTAAAATTAAACCCAAACTACCCTGACAGACAAAAAAGATTCAAAAGCTTTCTAAAAAGGAGTGGTTTCATAGAACAAAAGAATTCAAAATCAGAGATATCTGAGTACTATGCTAGTATACAAAATAAAAATAACACAGATTATCCCATGTGGGTGAATACAGGGATGTTTTATTATGACACACTATTTAGAAAGAAAAAAAAAAATCTGTCCTTTACCCAGTAACTTAAATCTGAAAATCACTTTCCCATTTGTAAGTAAACTCAACTTTTAAGTAAATAAATATAAAGGGATATTTGTATATTCAGCCTCTTTGCTTTGGGGAAAAAACCCTGATACCTATTGAGTAAAAATGAAAAATTCAAAATCACTGCATAGATCCCTTATAAAAAACCCTGCATAGATTTTGTGATAGTTTTCATTTCTTACGGAAAGAAATTATTTGAATCATTTTGTTCTTAACAGAGTCCTTTCTGTCTTAAGAACTTAAAATGCTTTAAAGATACTTTAGACTTGTCTGGATGGAAGAGACTTTGTTGGTTACTTCCATTACACAAAAAGATTCAGGTCATTCTCAAATATTAATAAGCAGAAGTAAATAAAAGTATCGACAGTCATCATTCACTAATTAGGTCCTCTCTTGAAACTGCTCTACAGTCAAAAGTTTTTGGACAGAAGGACTAATCAACTGCACACTTTTTATGACAGAAGTAATGCCATTTTATACAAATTAAATTCCTGAAATTTTTATATATTCTTCTGATGGAGAGTTAAACTTCCAGCAATTTTAGGTGAAGAGAATAGGAATGGAAATGTGCCAAGATTTAGCTACACAAATGTTTGAAAACTGCTTTCAATCTTTTTTTCTCCCTTTAATAATCTAAATGAGCATCAGTAGTGCCAGATAAATAAATAATCAAACATAATGACAGAATATTATGCACTTACTAAAAATGATGTCATAGAAGAATAATAAGTGGAAGTGTGGGTTATAAACCACCACACAGCAAAATCCTGCTAAATACACACAGATATAAATGTTAATCATGGTTCTCTCTACATAGCATTGTTATTGATGATTTTTAATTTTCTTCTATACATGTATCTGTGGGTTCTAAACCTCCAAAAAACCCAAATGAATTATAAGATAGTTAAATATTTATATAATTTAAATATATTTCTATAATTATTTTTAAATCTAGAAAAAAATAAATAGTACTTTAGAAACTATTGGAAAAAATAAGGTATTTCCAACATTAATAGGTTGCACAGTAAGAAAGAAGAAAATTAGATATTTTTACTGTCCTCTTGAACAAGACTAATTCTTAAGAAGGGTAAACTTCTGTAACTTAGCAATTTTCAAAGAGTAAGTACAAAAATGTATATTCAAAGTCTAGAAGAAAATTGTAGCAATTGTTTTTTTTTAATTTTCAATTAATAGGCCTCCTCTCCCTCCACTTAGGAGAAGTTAAGATCTGAAAAATCATGCTTGACAATCATAAACAATGAGAATGCTGATAACAAAATCCAGACCTTTTAAGTACTCAGTTTGTATCAGGACAGTCAATAAACGTTCTCTTTCAGGTTCTGCCTCTCCTGCTATTAGCAATATTCAGCTTAAATATATACATGAGGCATTTTTATAAACTGAAGTGTGTCTCCTTATCACCAAAGTAGTTTTTAAAAATCTAGTGATAATTCCTCTTGCTAGTAACTAAGCAATTTTGGTATTCATGTGAAATATGCATTAAAATACTTAGTACCCTTCTCCAATAAAGCTGAGTTCTCCCTACCAGGAACATGTTGGTATTAAATGTTGACTGAATGAAACTTTTTTTGGTGTGTCTATTATTAACATGTTTTTAAAATTTATTTTTAACTGAGGATAATTGTTGAACCATGTTGTGGTTTCTGCCATACAATGTGAAATCAGCCGTAAGTACAGAATGAACATTTTTAATTGAAACATCATACTGGACCTCAGCTATTATCTTAAAATTCTTTGTACACTTTTTATTTTACTTTCTAATGGGCCTTTTAAACCCTGTATAAATAGAATTGTTTTAACCCTTTTAGTTATAGCTGGATTATTATTAGCAGTAGATCACTTCCAAAGGCTAGGCTCTTAACACGTTTGTACAGTGAATGTTATATGCAATAAAGTTTAATAGCGTTAATAAATCTTGTTCATTATAGAGCTATTATTCAGGATTAATAGCTTTACTGTGTGTATGCGAGCTCAGTCGTGTCTGACTATTGGCAACCCAATGGATGTGGGTTTCAAGAAGATGACTCTTTTCAGTATGCCTGTATGGTATTATCTGATCAGGTATACCATACAGGCATACTGAAGAGAGTCACCTTCTTGAAACCCAAATCTATTACCAAATTAAATCATGGGAATGTTTAAAACTGTGTACATGCTTAAAAAAAAAATCTGCTAAGAAAGGAACTGAATTTCTAAATTAATTGAATGTTTCAATTTCAAATCAAGACAAATTTCAAAAACCAAAATTCAACAAAAGCCATATATTAAACAGTTTAGCCACCAAATCTAAATAAACTGATGCAAAATACTCTGAAATTATTGAATACCACTTTTCTCCTTGCTCTCAGTTTAACTGCCGGCATACATTCAGATACACACATTCCACATACAATATTTAGTAAAATACATCTTTAAGGCCTAGATGTTTTCCCACCCCCGTATTTCTTTATCACCTTACCCCATTCTGTGCCATCCCCTGAACTTCGTGCTTCTCCAGCTCCTTCACCATCTTCAGCAGTTACTAAAAAATCAAATTCTTTCAGTGCTTCCTCAGTATCAGGATCATCAGTTAGGTCAGCAGCTAAGCCTTCATTACCTATCTGTAAAGGGAACACAAGCCAAGAATTACCTTTATGATAAATTGTAAAGGTATCCTTTATGTTTTCACACAATTATCTTTACATTTGCACTCCCATTTTTAGGTTATTTAGAAACAAAAATCTTAAGATTTTCCAGAGAGTTCAACAATCTCAAATTATATCCTAGATAAATGGTTGTCAATAGTGGTCCGCAGTGTGATGCAAGTAATGTGGCAGTAAGAATGGTTAAAATCTTGATCTTCAAATATGATTATCCTCACAAAGAACGTCTCTAATTACAAAAGATTTAGGGGTAACTCTATTAAAGACCTGTGCAGTCACTTACATTCCAGTATGTTGTGTTGAATTGACCTCATGCACTGAGAACTGCACCTATAGTCCAGAACTCATAAGGATATGGCAATAGTTATTAAGGAAAGTAATGCAAGTCAACAGCTGTGGAATTTATAGTAATGCTTCTCAGAACAACAACAACCAAAAAAAAAAAAAAAATCAGAACGTCTATTCACCCATGTTTCACATGAGTATGTGGCATAAAGGCTGAAAACTGCTTTTACAGACTGGAAGCTTTTGAGGAAAACTGGAATTTTCCCCACATTACTGTAAAATCGCAAAGAACTACAATGGAATTCAAAACCACAGTTGAAATACTGTACACTGCTATGATAATTCACACATGGATCATCTAATCTATTTTTGCTCTTATAAATACTCTGTATCAACACTAAAATACATCAATGTGTTTCCCAGGTTATACGCAAAAGAAAACTCATTAATCCTTAACAAAGAGTGAAGAGTGTTGACACAAACATTTACAATTCTTAGTTTATTCCCTCACCCAGGGTGGGAGTATCAACCCATATCAATTACAACTTATCACTTCTTTACTGTACCTCAAGAGATACTCTATAGCAGGGATTCTTAACTGTGATAGGACAGTTTTTTTTTTTTCCCCCAAAAAAGTTCCAAAACACTGGACTAGTCCCACAAAAACAGACCCTCTTTTGCCAATTAGTTAATAATACAGTAGATAATAATTTCTACTATATGTAGGGTAATTTAGTAAGAACTATATAAAAAACTTTCAAATGACGTAATAAAAAATCATCAATAACTTCCAATGTAACTTAAGACATCTTGAAATTTTCTATTCCAAACACACTGACTAAATACATTGTAGTTAATAAGAAAAGAGAATTCTTACTTTGTGTTTATTTATCCGATGTTTGTCTTTTCCTTCTGGGATGCCTTCAATCATATCATTTTCCTCTTCTTCGTCGCTGTCATCAGCATTTTCTAAGAAATTGAATGTCTCAAGAACATCACCAGAAGTCCTGTAAGAGAGGAAAAAGATGAATCAAAATATGCCAGTGATAAATACTTCTTTCCGTCTCCTATTTTTAAACAGTACTTGAAGGTAGTAGACAGATTCAAATTAAAACTTACTTATAATGTATTATCTAAATATTCTACCCAAAAATGAAAGATCATTTATGTTCTACAGTTAAAGATGTTAAGTCTCTATAACAATAATACTTTGAGTAATTACAGCACCAAAGTAAAAACCCTATAGTTACTAGGCAAATGTAGTATTATTTCTCAAAATAAAAGTTATTGTAATTAAGCAACTTGAACTCAGCATTTCTTTTAGCTCTACAACCTTTTGTTTAAGGACTAAAACTGAAGTTTAATTTATGAGGCTACTAAGATTTAAAGTAATGGCAAATCAGACATAGAACATTCCAACCCTTTTCACAGATTTTTCTTACCTACAAAACAAGATTATTAATATACTAAAGAAACACTTTCAAGTGTTTCAAAACCACTCTTACAATTGATTAACAGTCATAATCTATTTTAATCTATTCAGTTCAGTCGCCTCAGTTGCGTCCAACTCTTTGCAACCCCATGAATCGCAGTACGCCAGGCCTCCCTGTCCATCATCAACTTCTGGAGTGCACTCAGACTCAAGTCCATCGAGTCAGTGATGCCATCCAGCCATCTCATCCTCTGTCATCCCCTTCTCCTCCTGCCCCCAATCCCTCCCAGCATCAGAGTCTTTTCCAATGAGTCAACTCTTCGCATGAGGTGGCCCAAGTATTGGAGTTTCAGCTTCAGCATCATTCCCTCCAAAGAAATCCCAGGGCTGATCTCCTTCAGAATGGACTGGTTGGATCTCCCTGCAGTCCAAGGGACTCTCAAGAGTCTTCTCCAACACCACAGTTCAAAAGCATCAATTCTTCGGTGCTCAGCTTTCTTCACAGTCCAACTCCCACATCCATACTATTAAGTCATTTTAAAACTATACTCTGAATTCCTCATCTATGTACAAAAAACAGTTTTCAAATAGTTATTTAAATGTCTAAAAACAGAGGCTGCAACAGAACAGTGAAAGGTTCTGCTGAACATAGTCTCCTCTCACAATGAAAGTCTCAATTCTTCCACTGACTAGCTGCCTGAATTTGGCCATGTCATTTAAACACTGTGGTTTCAATTTCTTTACCAGTGGGAATTAAACTCAGTTCAGTTCAGTCACTCAGTCGTGTCCGACTCTTTGGGACCCCATGAATTGCAGCACACCAGGCCTCCCTGTCCATCACCAACTCCCAGAGTTTACTCAAACTTGTCCATCGAGTCAATGATGGCATCCAGCCATCTCATCCTCTGTCGTCCCCTTCTCCTCCTGCCCCCAATCCCTCCCAGCATCAGAGTCTTTTCCAATCAGTCAACTCTTTGCATGAGGTGGCCAAAGCATTGGAGCTTCAGCATAAGTCCCTCCAATGAACACCCAGGACTGATCTTTAGAATGAACTGCTTGGATCTCCTTGCAGTCCAAGGGACTCTCAAGAGTCTTCTCCAACACCACAGTTCAAAAGCATCAATTCTTCGGCGCTCAGCTTTCTTCACAGTCCAACTCTCACATCCATACATGACCACAGGAAAAACCATAGCCTTGACTAGATGGACCTTTCTTGGCAGTAATGTCTCTGCTTCTGAATATGCTATCTAGGTTGGTCATAACTTTCCTTCCAAGGAGCAAGCGTCTTTTAATTTCGTGGCTGCAGTCACCATCTGCAGTGATTTTGGAGCCCAGAAAAATAAAGTCTGACACTGTTTCCACTGTTTCCCCATCTATTTCCCTTGAAGTGATGGGACCGGATGCCATGATCTTCGTTTTCTGAATGTTGAGCTTTAAGCCAACTTTTTCACTCTTCTCTATCACTTTCATCAAGAGGCTTTTGAGTTCCTCTTCACTTTCTGCCATAAGGGTGGTGTCATCTGCATATCTGAGGTTATTGATATTTCTCCTGGCAATCTTGATTCCAGCTTGTGCTTCTTCCAGCCCAGCATTTCTCATGATGTATTCTACATATAAGTTAAATAAGCAGGGTGACAATAAAAACAGCCTTGACATACTCCTTTTCCTATTTGGAACCAGTCTGTGGTTCCATGTCCAGTTCTAACTGTTGCTTCCTGACCTGCATACAAATTTCTCAAGAGGCAGGTCAGGTGGTCTGGTATTCCCATCTCTTTCAGAATTTTCCACAGTTTATAGTGATCCACACAGTCAAAGGCTTTGGCATAGTCAAAAAAGCAGAAATAGATGTTTTTCTGGAACTCTCTTGCTTTTTCCATGATCCAGCAGATGTTGGCAATTCGATCTCTGGTTCTTCTGCCTTTTCTAAAACCAGCTTGAACATCAGGAAGTTCACAGTTCACATATTGCTGAAGCCTGGCTTGGAGAATTTTGAGCATTACTTTACTAGCGTGTGAGATCAGTGCAATTGTGTGGTAGTTTGAGCATTCTTTGGCATTGCCTTTCTTTGGGATTGGAAGAAAAACTGCCAAAATGCCAGCAAATTTGGAAAACTCAGCAGTGGCCACAGGACTGGAAAAGGTCAGTTTTCATTCCAATCCCAAAGAAAGGGAATTAAACTAGATGATCTCAAATATTCTGACCAATACGATCAGTACATGGTCACAAAAGAATAACAGTCTAAAAGTTAGGTTTCTCCCTCTCTCCCTGACTGGTTCTATTAGTCTAAATTAAGGCTATTATACAATTCAGACTAGATTTTAATAGCACTTTGATATAGGGTCTTAATAGGTCTACTATACTGTGCCTAATGCAGTACACGGTTCAAGGACCCGTATAAAAACTGAATGTAGAAAGATACTTTTTTTTCCAAGTGCAAATCAGTAAGAACAAACAAAAAACTACCATAATAACAAAAAACATAATTTTCAGCTCAACATCAATAATATGTCTCAATATTGGGGGATTAAATAAAAGGCAAAGAAAATATTTGATAAAATCAGCACATCAATGACAGAAAAATTTACGAATCATAAATTTAAGACATGACAGTTTTGTTCTGAACTTTAATAAACTAAGTACTGTCATTTCTTGGATATGAATTCCTGTCTCTAAAATGAGAACTCATGTTTTAGGTTTTTAAAATTGTGTTTGATCACAGCAATACATGCACAAGATTTTAAAAAGTCAAAGAGAGCACAATCAATAAAAGAAATAACTGATGAATCGTTCCAAAATTAAAAACCCTTGCTCTTTGAAAGACACTGCTAAGATAATTTAAAGAAAAGTCTACAGATTGGGAAAATGTATTTGCAAATCACACATTTAATGAAGGACTATATACAGAATACTTAAATCTTGGTATCAAAAAAACAATGAGCATGGAGAGATTATTCAAAAAAATTTGGTAAAAAAAGACACGTGTATGGTATATACAGATGCTCATCATCATTAGTCTTTAGGAAAATGGAAATTAAAGCAACCAGGGATTGTGAAGGGTCTGAAACTTTGCCCCACTTGCAAGCTAATATACTGATACTCTTGAGATGTTTCTTTTTAGCACTCATGATGATGACCCTGTATGGATTTTTTAAAATTAATTTTATAGTGTAACCAGGGAAAAACCCTTTCAATGTGGAAACAAAAATGCTTGGAAATACATTCTGTAAATATATTACGTAATTTTTTTTTAAATTACTACTTTAATAATCCTTTCAACACCATTTTTCCTGTTCTCTCTTTCTGACACTCCTATTCAGATGTTAGCCCTCTAGGACCCATCTTTATATTTTCCTATCTTTTCACTCCTACTTTTGTTTTTTTCCCCTTTGCTCTTTTCTGGGAGAGTCTTTTACCCTTATCATCCAAGTTCTACATAAAGATTATTTAAACCAAACTTTAAAATTTCTATTAGCTCTTTTTTGACTTCTCATCAAACCTTACAAAATAACATCTTACTGTTTTATGGATGTATTATTTTTCTCAGTGCTTACAGAAGAGTAAACTTTTCAAAGTCTTCTCCGAGCTCCTTTTTTTGATTTGGTTCCTTCGGTCTCCAATTTTCACATCAAAGTCTTTCCTTAACCGTTAGCATTTAACAGTGAAGCATAGAAAAGCTAACTGGATATACTGTGTACTTGGGCGAGGCTTGTCAAGTAGCTAGCTTCACGTCTGTGTAAAAGGGCAGAAACCCAAACATTTCATCGGCGGATCCCAACTGTCAGTATCAGAAAGTCTTCTCTACCAGTAATAGATCACACTTCTGCTTGGAAAGGATTTAAGATCAGCTGCCAACATACCAGAAGCCAAGGAGAAGAAAACAAGAGATCTCAGTGCTCAGCTAGATATTTTCAGATCATCCTCCTGTTCTCAACATAGTAGCTCACCCTACAGGTGCCTGACTTCTTAAGAAATCAGAAATCACTGGAATTTGTCAGAAATCAGAATTCACCAGAAAACATACCACCATTCTTTGGGATAGGGGAGGGGTTTTCAAATGGCTACACAGGACAAAAGAGGGAGTTTGATGGGAATTTGCTGTATGTCTCAGGAAACTCCCAACTCTGTGTCAACCTAGAGGGGTGGGATGGAGTGGGAGATAGGAGGGAGGTGCAGGAGGGAGGGAGTATATGTATACGTATGGCTGATTCATGTTGAGGTTTGATAGAAAACAACAGAATTCTGGAAAGGAATTATCCTTCAATTAAAATACAAATTAATTTAAATATATATATATAAATTAAAAAAAAGAGGGAGTTTGAAATTCTTTCATAAATTTGAAACTTGCCTCTTACTTAAAACTTGAAACTAATTATTAATAACTCCCTCTACATCTGACTCCAGACATACCTGATACTGTTAATTCCTTAGCTTTTGTAACTTTACTGGCATTTTGGGACGTGAATTGGCTTGTTTCTTTTCTTTCCAGATTTCAAAATTATTAAGTTCTCCCTATCTAATGGACAGTATATCCTTCTCATTCTTCCTATGTACTCAATTTATTGCTCTTGTATGTTAATGTATCTTTAAAAAGTCTTTAACAAACATCTTAGAGGATTGATAAGGCACGAAAGTAAAATGTCTCTTTAATTCACCATGCTTAAGTGGACATCTACATCTGGAATTTTATAGTTTTTTCTTTGCCAACTATCTGCTTACTATCCTTTTTCATTCTAAAAAGATCATCAACAGAATTTTTAAAATTATATATCCAGATGAAGGGAAAATAGAGTGAAGTCAAGAGTAAGGCTGGTAACTAAAAGGGTAAAAAGGAGTCAGTGCATTTTCTAGAAATGAAGGAACTCCTCAAGTATGGCAAGATGCAGTCAGAATAAAAAGAAAGAGCACAACTACTAGAGGTTGAAAGGTAAATCAGAGCATACTATTTCTAACAATATGGCCTACAATTTATTATTTTTCTACTGTTGAACATGAAGACTGGTTCAAATTTTTACTGTTATAAGTAAGAATATGATAGATATGTTTTTGTTGGTATCTCTATCAATATATTAGATCATATTTCTTAGAATTTTAAAAGGCCCTGATGCTAGCTGAACCATACACACCTACATTAATACAGACTTGCAATATATTAGGCTGGTACAAACATAATTGCAGTTTTTGCACTATTGAAATTTGCCATCTGATACTGGAATACATCCTTAAATGAATGAGGTTACGTTTTACATCATTTTAATGTGCATTTTTGCTAATGACATAAAATGCTGTTTTTTATTTATTTTAGACTATGGGAATAATGTTAAGACAAAAAAGCAAGTCTGAGCAATTTTCTTATTCAAATAGGCCATAAAACAGCAGAGACAACTCACAACAACAATGCATTTGGCCCAGGAACTGATAACAAATGTCCAGTGCAGCAGTGGTTCAAGAAGTTTTGCAGGGAGACGACGGCCTTGAAGATGAGAGGAGTAGTGGCCAGCCATCAGAAGCTAACAGTGACCAACTGAGAGCATCAGAGCTGACCCTCTTAAACTACACAAGAACCTGCCAATGAAAGCAACGTCAACCATTCTATGGTCGTTTGGCACTTGAAGCAAATTGGAAAGGTAAAAGAACTCGATTAAATGGGTGCCTCATGAGCTGACTAGAGATTTTTAAAAATCATCCTTTTAAAGTGTTGTCTTCTCTTATTCTACTCAACAGCGAACCATTTCCTGATCAGATTGTGACGTGACAAAAGCGGATTTTATACGACAGGCAACAACCAGCTAAAGTGGGTGGACTGAGAAGAAGCTCTTAACCGCTTACCAAAGCCAAACTTGTACCAAAAAAGGGTCATGGTCACTCTCTGGTGGTCTGCTACAGGTCTGATCCACTACAGCTTTCTGAATCCTGGCGAAATCATTACATCTGAGAAGTCTGCCCGGCAAATTGATGCAATACACAGTAAACTTCAATGTCTGCAGCTGACACTGGTCAACAGAAAGGGCCCAATTCTTCTCCACAACACCTTACTGCACGCTGCACAACCAACGTCTCAAAAATGGAACAAACTGGTCTACGAAGTTTTGCCTCATTTGCCACAATCACTTGACCTCTTGACTACCACTACCGACTATTACGTCTTCAAGCATCTTGACAACTTTTTGAGGGAAAACACTTCCACAACCAGCAGGATGTAGAAAATTGCTTTCCAATAGTTTGTTGAATCCCCAAACACAGATGTTTAAGCTACAGGAGTAAACAACCTTATTTCTCGTTGACAAAAATGTGTTTAGTGTAATGGTTCCTTTTTGATTAATAAAGATGCGTTTGAGCCTAGTTATAGTAATTTAAAATTCACGGTCCAAAATTACAATTATTTTTGCACCAAAAAGACTCTTGAGAGTCCCTTGGACTGCAAGGAGATTCAACCAGTACATCCTAAAGGATATCAGTCCTGGGTGTTCGCTGGAAAGGACTGATGTTGAAGCTGAAACTCCAATACTTTGGCCACCTCATGCGAAGAGCTGACTCATTGGAAAAGATCCTGATGCTGGGAAAGATTGAGGGCAGGAGCAGAAGGGGACGACAAGAGGATGAGATGGTTGGATGGCATCACTGACTCGATGGACATGGGTTTGGGTGGACTCCGGGAGTTGGTGATGGACAGGGAGGCCTGGCGTGCTGCAGTTCATGGGGTCGCAGAGAGTCGGACACGGCTAAGCAACTGAACTGAACTGAGCTGAATACAAGTATACTCATTAAGAAGGAAATTGGCCTTGATTAACAACAATTATCACCTAAAAGTCTGTGGACAGATAAAAGGATAAGAAAAATGTGGTACATTCAGTCAACAAATTATTATTTAGATATAAAAAAGAAAATCCTTGGCAGAAATGAAACCAACATTGTAAAATAATTATCCATCAATTAAAGAAAAGTTTGCAAATAAATAAAATCCTTACTGACAGCAGAACAATGTTAAAAAAGAAGAAAATCTTGTCATATGCTACATGAATGAACCTTTAGGACATCACGCTAAGTGAAATAAGCCAGACACAGAAAGATAAATACTGTGTGTCTCCACTTACATACTTAAAGTAGTCACTCACAGAAAAAGTCAAATGGTGGTTCCCAGGTACTAGGGGGAGGAGGAAATAGGGAGTTGCTATTTAATGAGAATGGAGTTTTAGTCATGCAAGATGAAAAGCTTCTAGAGAAGTGCTCTACAATACTGTGCTTACATAGTTAACAACACTGCACCGTGCACTTAAAAATTTTTAAGGCAGATCTCATGTTATGTGCTTTTTTCCACAACAGAAAACAAAAAACTATTAATCTTGTAAAGGTAAGAAGCTTTACAAGGAGAAGATATAGTCTGCTATGGATCTTTAACTCAGATTCAGGTGTGATAAACTAAACAGCATTCCCAAGTATTTATAAATCCTATTAACTACTTAACCTGGTTAACTGGCAAATTTAGTTTTTAAAACGCATAGCAATATCCTTGCTTTTTCTCATATGCTATGAAAACTCTTGATTCCTGAAATCCAGAGTAAAGACAATAAGGACTCTATTAGATGTCAAATTGTTTTTATTACAGACCTTACTTCTCAGAAATAAAATCCCAAAACTAAAGGCTTATGTTAACCTAAAAGTTATCAACATAATATCACGATATATATCTAAGGTATGAAGTAATGCTAGTTTATAAACTGTACATACTATTTTCTTAAGCTCTACATGAACTAGTTTTATTTTTTCCATTCTCCTTTTCTTTGTCCTTCTGACCTATGAAATTCAAGGTAATATCTAATGGTAGAAAATGAAAAAAGTTCCACTTGTTTGACTATTTGCATTTATTATATCTGTACTATAATCAAAAGTATATCTGGTAGACGTGTTGATGAGAATGTAGAGAAACTGGAATTCTTATACATTTCTGGTGGTAATGCACAATAGTCCAGCCACTTTGGAAAAGAATTTGGAAATTCACCAAAAAGGTAAACACAGAGTTATTGTATGACTTAGCAATTCAACTCCTAGGTATAAACCCAAGAGACCTGAAAACATATGTCCACATTTCCAGACTGATGTTCAAAGCAGCATTATTCATTATTCCAAAATGTGGAATCAACAGACAAGCCCATCAGCTGGACAAAGAATAGATAAACAAAATGTGATATATCCACAGAAAAGAGTATTGGCAATGAAAGAAATGAATTACTGACACACGCTGTAGCATGGATTTTAAAAACACTATGCTAACGGAAAGTAGCTACTCACAAAATAACTATTTACATAAAATATCTAGAATAGGCAAATCTACAGAGACAAAGTAGATTAATGGTTGCCTAGGACTGGTGAGTGAGAGGTATACAAGAAAGATGGGGAGTGGCAGCTAATGAGTACGAGGTTTCTTTATGGAGCAATGAAAATTTTCAAAACTTAGATTATGGTGATGGCTGAATAACTGTGAACACTCTAAAAACTACATCCTTTAATGGGTGAAATTTATGGCAGGTGAATTGTATCTTAATAATTAAAAATTTAAACTAGATCTGGAAGCTTTCTGAGCCCAAACACAATGCAAAGCCTTGTTTCTTTCAAAACAGTGACTGAACAATCATTACTATTCTAATCACAGAGTAGTATTAAAATTTATTGAAAACACTCTAACAAAAATCTAAAAATCAAGATGTTCAAAATAACTCTAAATTACATGAAATCACTCTTAAGTTTTAATTTTTCACCTATTTCAGATATTTCAGTCATTCTCTTGGCATCAAAACTTCAAGATACATAAATTTTACAAGTGCCCAAATAAAAAGTTTATTTGTCCATGATGCCATTTAGGAAAAAACATTTTAAATCTGAACTTTTTTAAAGAACATTTTTTAACTTTTACACATTTCTTTTAAAAACATCTATTTATTTATTTGGCTGTGCCAGGTCTTAGTTGCAGCATGCAAACTTTTTGTTGTGGCATGTGGGATCTAGTTCCGTGACTAGGGATCAATCCCAAGGCTCCCTGCATTGGGATTATGGAGATTTAGCTACTGGATCATCAAGGATGAGCCTCTGCATGCTTTAAAAATTGTTAACAATAGTAACAAAAAGCTCAAGAGATTCATAATACCTGTTATACAAATAATGTTAACCTATGCACTGAAGAATTGATGCTTTCGAATTGCGGTGCTGGAGAAGACTCTTGAGAGTCCCTGAGATAGCAAGGAGATCAAAACAGTCTTTCCTAAAGGAAACCAACCCTGAATATTCAATGGAAGAACTGATGCTGAAGCTCCAATACTTTGGCCACCTGATGCCAAGAGTCGACTCAGTGGAAAACATTCTGATGCTGGGAAAAATTGAGGGCAGGAGAAGAAGGGGGCAACAGAGGATGAGAATGCAGATGGCATCAATGACACAAAGAACATGAGTTCGAGCAAGCTCCAGGAGACAGTGAAGGACAGGGAAGCCTGGCGTAGTGCAATCCATGGAGTTGCAAAAAGTTGGACACAACTCAGCGACTGAGCAACAACAAATAAGTATAGTTCATACCTTTTGATTTCTTGTCCTTTTTGCTTAGGAGATTCACCTCCATTCAGGATCTGTTCTAAATTCTTTGTCTCTACTGATCCATTTGGTTCTGAATTGGACAGTCCAAGTAATGATCTTACCCGCTGAGATCGTACATCTAATATTGTATCTGTATAACCTACTTCCTGAAGATATCTGTAAGAGAAAATTAAAAATATTAAATCCCATAATTTATTAATACCTGCAAACTTGTTAAATGAAAATTACATCAAAGGGTTTTAGAAAAATCCATAATACTCTAAAATATACTCTTCCTTTCCCTAATACCTTTCTTCTCTATAAACTAGTTCCAGTTTTTTTTGTTTTTTTTTTTCCTAAAAGGGCTGATTACAAACCAAAATTTAATTGAGAAAGCATATAGATGGCTAATACTAATTAAGGGCCAATCATCCTGAGGCCTAAAAAGCTCTAAACCTTTTAGGAGCCGATTATATATATTACTCAAAAAAGAAAAAAAAAAAATCCAGAAAGTTGTAAAAGATGAATAGAACTAAACCTCTGAACAATGATAGGCCACCTTGAAAGCTTGGCTCTTAGTGAGAGGTTAATGGATGGTTCAGTTCTCCTTCTAAGATCTATGATCTCATTGCAGTCCTATAGACCTGTGGTTTTCAAACTTTCCTTCTTAGCTAAACCAGGTTACCTAACAAGGACCTACTATGAGACCTAAAATATATATAATGGGTAATGAATGAGCTTGTGTGACAAATTTTAAAATTTCTTACCAAAGTACTGATACTTGACAGGCTAAAGGAAGATGTTAAAAAGAAGCCTTATATATTACTGACAAAATAACAAAACATTTTTAAGTGAAAGCTAAAGACAGGGAGACTGGTTAGGACACTACCAGAGCAAGAACTAAAACTGGAGAGAGAAAAAAATGTGAGAAAAATAAGATAAAATCCAAGTAACCTGCTACAAAAGTAAATATAGCAGTAAATTAAGATGAGAATTTTGGAAATTTTTTCAGGTTTCCAGCTGAGATGACTGAATGGTGATTCTATTCAATAAAATGAATAATAAAGGGCCAGAATCTGGTTTTACAGGTTACCCATCAAATAACCATGTAGTAGATATCAAAGTGATAACATTTATTAGGTACAGTGATAAGAAAGGTCAAAAGCTCAGAAAAGAATGGACTGGGTGTACAGATTTGGGAGTCATTAGTGTTTGGTGATATTTGAAGCCATGAATTTAAATGAAGTTACCCAGAGAAAAAGCACAAATAAAAACAGAAAGCTTGGGGACAAAAACAGCTAAAGTACTGGAAAAGTAAGAAAACCACAAAGAAAAATTAAAGCAAAGAATATGAGAAATTAGGGTTAAAAAAAAACAGCAAAGAGTAATTTCATGAAAGTAAGAAAAACCGAGTTTCAAAATGAAATGAGGAAAAAAAAAAAAAAAAAGAAATGAGGAATTTATGTCAAGTATTTCCAAAGGATCAAATGAACAAAAGGGTCTCATAAATATGTTTGTGATAGAAGCTTCAGGGAAATTCAAAAATGGTAAACTAGCTGAGAAATAAACAAGGAAGACTATTCACATAAACTATTTTTAGAAAAAGGTAAGAAGAGATAGACTATAAAGCCAGACAATGGGATTACGCATTTATGAGAGAAATTCCGTGTACCTGTTTTGCCTCGAGCCGTCAAACTCTTCTAAAAAATGTGATCATTTTTTGGGGAAAAAAAACCCCTCCACATGCTAACCATGTGGTCTTAACAGGCCATCAAAATCCTAAACAAACCAGGTAAAAATAACTGACTTGGTAGTTATTCAATCAAGTGAAGACAAATTTAATCCTCAGAAAGTATTCTGAATAAAACAAGGGATCCTCTGTCATCTGGAGAGAAGTGGTTTTCAGGAGCAAAGAATAAAACTAATACACAGAGGAGTAGAGCACCAAAGAATTTAAGATATATTATCCTGGGTGCTCCAAAGAATTTAAGATATCAAATTCTTTAGAACACCAAAGAATTTAAGATAAATATCCTGGGTGCTCCACTCCCTGAGAAATCCTCAAGTGCTGCTCCAGCTCTTGTGTTCCCGAATCTTAGTTAATCAGCACTTCCCTTAACTCAGCTAGCTTATCCTAGCATCCTTCCAAGCAATAATCTGTTTTTATTAAAACTTGAATTTTAGTCACCAAGAGTTCAGATTGATAAAAATTTCTTTGAATAGAACATTAGAAACTGAGATTATAAATAAGAGATTTAAATACATTTACAGAAAGAAAAGCAAGAAGTGAAGAGTTCTCACCTGATAGCCTTCATACTTTCAGTGAAGTAGAACCTAAGGTGCTCTAATGAGAGTAAGGAACAATGGGTTGAGATGCAGTGCAAGTTTAGGAGGGCAAACTGAGGGCAACAGAAGCAAGAGATGACAAGGAATATGGAAAAAGGCTCTATGAAATGTGTGGACAGAAAACCATGCATGTGTAATGGCATTCACACAATTCTATGACTTTTCTCCAAGAATTAATTAGAAGCAGATGCAATAGATAGTATGACTGAACTAGGGCTGAAATCCTGCAGGTAGGTATAGTAAAATGACTGGTGGGATGAGGAGGGGTAATGAGTGGGCAGCAAGAAAGCTAAGGGTACTGGCAAAAGGGTAAAGGATCATGGGGTCAAAGTAGGAGCTAACGAAGTAACAAAAGGAAAGAAAAAATCCTACCGCAAGAAAAAAACAAAATCAAACCAACCACTGGTAGAGGAGATATGGAAAATGAAGCAGTCAAGATCAGATCAGAGGGCAAATAACAGGGGAACCAGATTAAGAGAAGTGGAATACGAACTGTCAGATCATTCCAGAGGTAAAACAGTTATAGGTTGTAATAAGACCAAGGGTCTGACCACACTTTACTGGGTTACTGAAGCAAAGGTAAAGATATCTAGGGTTGAGAAGGGTGAATAATTACAAATTACCTAAGATTTCAGTTGCATTCAAGTACCAAAGTTTTCAAAACACAAGGGAAAACATCAAATAAATCTTTGTTTTATTTATTCTAATTGATAAATAGTAAAAAGATTTGCCACAGAAGTACTTCTAATAGAGCAAAGAATTAAAACATCAATAATGTTCCTCAAAAATTCAAGTAAATTTAGTAAGCGAGCCAGTGCTGAAAAGTTTCTGACAACAATTCCTTCTCTAAACCAGTCACAATCTCACTTAAAACCAAATATGTGAATTTTGCAGTGACAGGAATGAGTTGTGTAAGTATGAATCCCTATTGTTTCTGACATTCTATTCCACAAATAAGAAAATAAGATCATTCTGAGAAATGTTTCAAGAAACATTCAGAGGATGCAAACTTTAAAAAGATTCAAAATCTAACAAAACAAGAAAAAATATGAGAGCTATACACATTGTCTCACTATCATTAAATAATTTTCACTTGCCAAGTGACTAAGTAAACACTTTCATACCTAAATCCTTAAAGCTGAAAATGAAGCATTACTCACTGTCTTAACAGTTGTCTGCCTTGCTTCCACGTTAACTGGCTATTTTGAGGTGCTGTGGGAGCCTCTGTGTCTTTGGTTTCTTCTAAAAATTAATAACAACAACAAAACAAGTTTCATACATGTTACTTCAACTCCTGATAATGCTGCCGAAGTTATCATAAAGTCCCACAAAAATATAGCAAAATATTTTACAAAGGATATAAGAAAATTAACTTTTATTGAGTGTCTACTGTGAGTTATTTGTTTTAAGTGTTTATCCTGACAGCCCAAACACTTAAGCACCATTCTCCTTGTTTTAAAATTGGGAAAAGCCAAGTGTATATTAACTATTACTATAAGAAATTAAAAAAACAAAAGCCCAGGATTTGAAATATTATTAAAATCAATTTTTTAACTACCAGAATTCTGCTGATTTGAATGCTTCTGAAATTAAAAATATTTGCTATTTACATAAATCAACACTGTTAAGAAATTGGGGTGTGTGTGTGTGTGTGTGTGTGTGTGTGTGTGGGTGTGTGTGTATATATATATATAAAATGAGTAACTTAGAGTTTGTATCAGTAGATGCTAAGTCTACATACAAGACTCAATACAGTCAGTTTCATTTTTAGAACTAAAAGTTAAACCAGAAAACATTTTTACTGTATGTAAAAAGTCATATTTTATTCTCAGGTAACCAAGTGTATACATTAAAAAAGAGTTTAATGAATAGTATAACTTCAGATGAGTTAACTTCTCAACAAGTATCTCCAGAGTGGTTCTTAAAACTTCATTGGCACTAATGATATAGAAATATTTTCCTGTAATTTCCCACTATAAAAATGAAGATAAAGCAAGAATATAGGGCCATACATGACAAGCACTCACAGTGAATGTTAAAAACTCTTGCCATGGCTTACTGTCATTAGTCTCCTAGACTCCTCAGAGTCATGTGAACAAATAGCTATTCGCAGGAATTCAAATATTCTTTGAAGGCATAACTTCTCTAGCCCTAACAATTCATTATTAGTATCTTCTCATTCCTCCCCTATATGTAGAAATATCTATAATTTCTAGAATTATCTCCTTCTTATAGCCATTTTTTATGACTTTTTCCTACTTATACCATTTTATTTTTAAATCACGTACAACATAAAATCATTGGCCAAAAGAATACGTTTTAAAAAAGAATGTAATTGACCCGAACCCCATCATTGAGAGTGTTAATATTTGAGATTTTCTTATTCCATATTTTCCATCTGAAGATAACATAGGTGAGCTTCTCCTCTCCTTAAATTAAAAAAAAAGCGTGACCTGAACTGCACTACAAGTTCCTTTTAACATTTTAATAGACTTAAACACTGTATCCCAATAAATACAGATTAACATCACATAATTATATAATATTCTATAGAAAGTATATACCTATTTAACCAGTCCCTTAATGTTGAAATTTGGCTCCAGTTTTCACTGTTGCTAAAGGATATTCTTGAAGTACACTTAAGCATATACAGTTCAATGAATTTTTGAACACACCCATGTAACCAGTATGGAAATTAAGAAACAAACACCATCAGTTCAGTTCAGTTCAGTCATGTCTGACTCTTTGCGACCCCATGAACTGCAGCACGCCAGGCCTCCCTGTCCATCACCAACTCCCAGAGTTCACTCAAACTCATGTCCATCGAGTCAGTGATGCCATTCAGCCATCTCATCCTCTGTCGTCCCCTTCTCCTTCTGACTCCAATCCCTCCCAGCATCAGAGTCTTTTCCAATGAGTCAACTCTTTGCATGAGGTGGCCAAAGTACTGGAGTTTCAGCTTCAGCATCACTCCTTCCAGAGAAATCCCAGGACTGATCTCCTTTAGAATGGACTGGTTGGATCTCCTCGCAGTCCAAGGGACTCTCAAGAGTCTTCTCCAACAACACAGTTCAAAAGCATCAATTCTTCGGCGCTCAGCTTTCTTCACAGTCTAATTCTCACATCCATACATGACCACTGGAAAAACCATAGCCTTGACTAGACGGACCTTTGTTGGCAAAGTAATGTCTCTGCTTTTGAATATGTCATCTAGGTTGGTCATAACTTTCCTTCCAAGGGAGTAAGCGTCTTTTAATTTCGTGGCTGCAGTCACCATCTGCAGTGATTTTGGAGCCCCCAAAAATAAAGTCTGACACTGTTTCCACTGTTTCCCCATCTATTTCCCATGAAGTGATGGGACCAGATGCCATGATCTTCCTTTTCTGAATGTTGAGCTTTAAGCCAACTTTTTCACTCTCCTCTTTCACTTTCATCAAGAGGCTTTTTAGTTCCTCTTCACTTTCTGCCATAAGGGTGGTGTCATCTGCATATCTGAGGTTATTGTTATCTCTCCCGGCAATCCTGATTCCAGCTTGTGCTTCTTCCAGTCCAGCATTTCTCATGATGTACTCTGCATATAAGTTAAATAAGCAGGGTGACAATATACAGCCTCAGCACCCCAGAAAACTTTCATCATGCTCTTTTCCAACTCACTATATACTCCTTAGAAAGTATCAACACTACCCTGGTTTCTCAGCACAGGTTAACTTTTGAATTTGATATATATGGAACCATTTATATCAATTTTCAAAATTTTATGTGATCTGCTCATGTTGTCAAGTTTGCTGTTCATTTGCTAAGTCCTGTCCAACTCTTTGCAACTCCATCGACTGCAGCACGCCAGGCTACTCCATTTTCCACTATCTCCCAGAATTTGCTCAAATTCATGTCCACTGTGTTAGTGACACTATCTAACCATCTTGTTCTCCCCTTTCGTCTTTTGCCTTCAATCTTTCCTAGCATCAGGGTCTTTTACAATGAGTCAGATCTTTTACAATGAGTCAGCTCTTCACATCAGGTGGCCGAAGTATTATAGCTTTAGCATCAGTTCTTTCAGTGAATATTTAGGGTTGATTTCCTTCAAGGACTGACTGGTTTAATCTCCTTGCAACCCAAGGGAGATGCTCAAGAGTCTTCTCCAGCACAAAAACATCAATTCTTTAGTACTCAGCCTTCTTTATGGTCCAACTCACATCCGTACATGACTACTGGAAAAATCACAGCCTTGACTACATGGTCTAAAGAGTCAAAGAAGAGAGTGAAAAAACTGGCTTGAAACTCAACATTAAAAAAACTAAGATCACAGCATCTGGTCCCTTCACTTCATGGCAAACAGAAGGGGAAAAAGTGGAAGCTGTCAGGTTTGTTGTTGTTGTTCGGTAGCTAAGTTGTGGCCGACTCTGCAACTCCAAGGAGTGCAGCACCGCAGGCTTCCCTGTCCTTTATTATCTCCCAGAATTTGCTCAAATTCATGTCCACTGAGTCAGTGATACTATTTAACCATCAGTTTGATTATAATTTATTTACTTTTCTTGCTAAATAACATTTTCTTACAATAAAATACCACAATATACTTATCTATCCTATCAATAGAGAACATGAGTGGTTTCTAGTTTTTTACTATTAAAAGTAATAATACTATGAACATTCTTACACAAGCCTTGTGATGAATATTTCAAGGAGTGGAATTACTGTACCACAGGACATGCGTGTGTTCCCTTTAGCAATACAGTTTTATCTTCCACTTTTCAAAGCTTTATGTCACTTCACTTTTTTCTTGTTTAAAGATTTACTTCTGGTTGTGCGGGGGTCTTCATCACTGTACACGGACAGGCTCTCTCTAGTTGCAGCGAGTGGGGGCTACTCTTCACTGTGGTGCTCGGGCGTCTCTTGTTGCAGAACACAGGCCACAGGCGCATGGGTTTCAGTAGTTGCAGTGTGGGGGCTCAGTACTTGTGGCACATGGGCTCAGTGGCTGTGCAGCATGTGGTAATTTCCCAGACCAGGGATGGAACCCATGACCCCTGCGCATTGGCAGGCAGATTCTCAACCAGCTAGACCGCCAGCAAAGCTCTCACATCACTTTTTTGAAAGACCTGCATGTAATACCTGTTTTCACTAGCCTAACTGAAAAAAAAAAAACTCAGAGACCTTTTTCACTTTTTATGAAAACAGGTTAGAAAGAAAAACAGCCTCTTGATTTGTTTTGCAGTGAGCTGTTGAAAAATGGCAGCACGCACCCACAAGCAGCAGGAGAGGCACCACCAAGCTCCATATTGAGCCCCACATCTGTGCTTTATCTTCATTTATTTTGTGCACCATTAGCAAGATGTGTCCAAAGGCAAATTACGCCTTTGCCTTGTGTCACCTTGGCTTATGAATGGGAATGTTCTACTTTTGGATAGTGGGGGCAATTTGTATTGACATCACTTTCAGAGCAGTTTTATCAATTTAGAATTCCAATACCAGTAGGTGCAAAATTCCTGGCTGATCCACACCCTCAGCAACACTGAAAAAAAAAAAGACATTTTTTCTCCTTTCACCATTGTGATAGGTAATGTATTGTGGTTTTAAGTTGCATTTCCTCAATAACTAATACATTTGAGCATCATTTCATATACTTACTGGCCATTTCTTTTATTAGTGACTTTTCAAGTCTTTTGTCCCTATTTCTACTGTTGTAGATTTTTCCCCAAAATGGAGGGAAATAGGAGTTCTCTACATAACTGGATACATATTCTTTTATAGGGTTAAGTTTAGGATATACGTATTGGTATTACTTGGACAAGTGTATAAAAACACACACATCTTGTACTTCTTTCAAAACAATATTTTGTACATCTTCCTTTAACATTTTGATTTAAGTATAAGAAAGGCAATACTGATTCAATGTTTATCTCTATCTATATACTTTGACATAAAGAATTTTGTCCTGTTGTTGGCATGGTGTATTTTTGCCCATTCCTTTGTCTGTCTTCCACTAAACATCCTGAGTAGCTTTTCTACATCAGTAAAAATAATTTGTTATCATTGTGGCTCCTATAAATAAAATACTTGGATGCTATTTTATTCTTCAATTTAAGGAAGTTTTAATAGTTAAGTTTACATTGGGAGGTCCCCTGCAGAAGGGAAAGGCTACCCACTCTAGTATTCTGGCCTGGAGAATTCTATGGACTTTATAGTCCATAGGGTTGCAAAGAGTCAGACACGACTGAGCCACTTTCACTTTATACAGATAAAAACAGATGTGTCTTTATCCTATATCTGCTGTGGGCAGGAGAGATTATCTGCTAATGACTTGACTTCATACAAACTTGCACCAAAACCAGTTAGTCAACTGTGATTCTAGCTCTAGGAACAATGGGGCTGCAACTAGCCTCTTCACATTTACACAGACCAAGTGAGAAGAACAGTCCTCAAGTTATAGAAAGCAGGGGATTTCCTGGCAGTCCAGGTAATTGGCTAGGACTCAGCACTTCCACTGCCAGGGCCCAGGATCAATACCTGGTTGGGGAACTAATCCTGCAAGCCACACAACACAGAACAGGCAAAACAAAACAGAAAGTGACTGCTTATTTTCTGACTACTCTAGCCATATTAGAAAAAAAATGAGATAAAGGAAAGCTATGAAGGCATTGGGTTTCCTCTGTCCTGAACCACTGTACTCCCTCAAACTATGGAGGACTGCTATAGTAAAGAAAGTATTACTGAAAATATACAGGTTTTACATCTTATATCACTTACTGTTGCTTTTCCAAGGAAGACGTAATCTTGTCCCTGACTCATCAGTGAGTCTTCATAACCACTTAAAAGCTAGATCAAAGGAAAACCATGCCACTACTATCTTGCTCTCTTAATTTTATATATGACAACAACTAGGAAAATAAGTGTGTGTGTCTCTGTTAGTCACTCAATTGTGTCTGACTCTGTGACCCCATGAACTATATATAGCCTGCCAGGCTCCTGTGTCCATGGAATTCTCCAACAATACTGGAGTAGGTTGCCATTCCCTTCTCCAGGGGATCTTCCCAACCCAGGGACTGAACCCGGGTTGACTGCACTGCAGGCAAGTTCTTTACTATCTGAGCCATCAGGGAAGACAGGAAGATACAGTGTGGTGCTAAAACTGGTAAGTGGAGAAGACCTAAAAATAAATCAACTACAGATTATACATATAGGGTGTTTCTGCCAAGTTTTTTTAAGTACTTAATATTAAAGTAAAAGCCAATAAGCTAAATTTTTACAAATCTAACTGTAAAAATAAAAATTCATACTTTTCTTATTTTCCTTATTAAATAAGCTTTAACTTCATTAGGTATGAAAGCAACTATAATTTTCCTGGTGGCTCAGTGATAAAGAATCCACCTACAATGCAGGAGACTTACAGAATATGCAGGTCTGACCTCTGGGTCAGGAAGATCCTCTGGAGTAGGAAATGGCAACCCACTCCAATATTCTTGCCTGGGAAATCCCATGGGCAGAGGAGCCTGGTGGGCTCAATCCACGGTGTCACAAAAGACTTGGATATGACTGAGTGACTAAACAACAACAAGGCAACTATAGAAGAAGAAAATTTGTATATTCAAATGAAGACCTATTTTTTCCTTATCTTAGTAACCAGCAGTCAAGAACAGTATAGAATTCAGTTTGTTTGCACTAGCAAAATGCATATATAAATACGCTCTCTCTCTATATATATATATCATAAAGTATTCCCCAATATTATATAAATCAAAATATTTGTTCCTTATTAAACTTTTAGTCTACTCAAATTGTAATCATAGAGAACCCTAAAATTAACACTGAACTGTTAGCCTTTTCTTATATCCAGCTTTTCTCTTCCCTGCATAATTGTTCATCACAGTCTACTCTTACACTCACTATTTTAGTAAAGAGCAAGGTCAACTGGAGAAAACGTTTTCCTTCTCGTTATCTTTATCTGGCTGCCTCCATAGTTCCCAAATTCAAATTTCCAATTTCTTTAGGACTAAACTGAGTTAATCATAGCATCTTCTAGGGAAAAAAAGTTAACTTTTTAATAGTACAAAATTAAGTTTATGTAGGGGTTTCCTGCTGGCTCAGACAGTAAAGAATCTGCCTGCAATGCAGGAGATGAGAGTTCAATTCCTGGTTTGGGATGATCCCCTGGAGAAGGGAAGAGCAATCCACTCCGGTATTCTTGCCTGGAAAATTCTACGGACAGAGGAATGTGGTGGGCCACAGTCCATGGGGTCTCAAAAGAGTCGGACACAACTGAGCAACTAACACACACAAGCTTAAGTAGAATCAAACAAAAATTGCCTATAGGTGTACAGAGAGTTACGCATTCCCTTTCACTTCTAATTGTGACCAAAAATACACCCAGTTTTACACAGGTTTCAAAACAAGAAAAATAAGACAAATAACCTCAGGATTGATGAGGAGGTAGATGAAACTAACTTTTACTATTATTTTCCCTCAAATTCTAGAAAGCATTATAATAGTTATCTAAGTAACCAATGCTATCAAAGCAAAATGGAGGTAATGAGAACATGTCTGTTACCAAAGTGAGCTTAAACCAGTTTTTCTAGAATGGAGGGGATGAAGGGCAGAGATTAACAGAAGAATCAAGTTTACCTGATTCAAAGGTTGGCATTTTCAAGTCACCTTGGTTCAGTTCTGTGCCATATTTTAATTTGTGATATTTTGCCCTGAAAATTTAATAATAAATTATTTAAAGAAAAAAAAGTTTTATTTTCCTTTCTACACAGTATATTAACTACTGGTATATATTTCTTAAATGACAAATTTAAAAAAGCATATGAATGTCAGTTTCTTTAAACTTTAATTGCAAAAGAAGTTAGAGGGAAAAAATATACTGCATGTACAAGAAAAAAAAAAGATAAATTATCCAAATAAGATACATACCCAAGTAAAGATAAATTTTTCCTAGTTTACCAAAAAAAGCAAAAAAACCCTGAAACTTAGACTCTACAATAAAAAAATATTACTTCAATTTAAAGATTTTAATCTTTTTTCTTTTGCCATATAAGGAGCGAATCAAAATATCATCCTGTATTTTGGGCAAATCTTTGTATCTTTCAGACAGTTTTCAAATACACTGTACAATAACATGTGAGAATAATATTGTTCTACTTTTATTTTATTCATACAAGAAAATAAGGGACACCTACCTTTCTTGTTTTAATGCATACTCTAACATCTTTATTCTTCTTACTAAATCCTTCTTCAAGTTTTCTTGACCTTTTCTTTCTCCTTGCAAAAATGCTATCCGAGCCTAAAAATATAAAAAGTTCATTTATTTTTACTTTTTAACTATACACAGGAAATTGAAAAAAGGAAAGCAATAAACATAAAATTCTGCACTTTTATTCATTATAGCAAGATTTAAAATTCATAGTAGTTGATCAAACTTTGTTAGAAAATAGTCACTTTAAAATAAAGATAACGATAAATTAGTTATTTACATACAATCCTTATGGTCTCTACTACTAACAATTTTCACATAATTTTAAAAGGAAATTTTATATGTAAAAATTACATCTAATTACTAACAAACAAGTTACAAAGAACAGAAAGTTATCATATTCCTGTTTTTCCTCAAATTATATATTGGTTGTTTTTTAAAAAGTCATATTACCTCAAAAGCATTTCTTTCACGAAACATTTAAAAATTTATAATCTTCCCCTTTCTGACCACTACACTTCAAAAGGTTTCAACTCTTGAAACAATTATCCAAAGTATCACAAGTATTAGGTTGGTGAACAAGTAATTGCGGCTTTGGACCCAGAATTTAAAATCATTATAACTAGGCACAAACACATCTTCATTAACCAAAATAGGAACCATTACAATCAACACATTTTTGCAAATGACAGATATGTTTGTTTATTCCTGTACCATAAAAACCTGAGCTTCAAGATTCAACAAACTCTTGGAAAGCATTTTTGCATCCTGCTGGTTGTAGAAGCATTTTTTCTGCAAAAAGTTGTCAAGATGCTTTAAGAGGTGGTAGTTGGTTGGCAAGAGATCAGGTGAATGAGCCAAAACTTCACATTGAACTTTTGAAGCGTGGGCTGTGTGACATGTGATCAGGCATTGTTGTGGAGAAGAACTGGGCCCTTTCTCCTGACCAATGCTGGCTGTAGGTGATGCAGATTTCTAGGCAGCTCATCAATTTGCTGAGCAAATTTCTCAAATGTAATGGTTTCACTGGGATTCAAAAAGCTGTTGTGGACCAGACGGTCAGCAGACCACCAAACAGTGACATGATTTTTTTTTTGGTTCAAGTTTGGCTTTGGGAAGTGCTTTGGAGCTTCTTCTTGATTCAACCACTGAGGTGACTGTTGGCAGCTGTTGTACAAAATCACTTTTCATCACAGGTCATAATCCAATTAAGAAGTGGTTTGTTGTTGTTGAGTAGAAGAGAAGACAACACTTCAAAAGGACAATTTTTAAAATTTCTGGTTAACAGATGAGGCACCCATTTATCAAGGTTTTTCACTTTTCCAATTTGCTTCAAATTTTGAATGACTGTAGAATGGTTGACACTGAGTTCTTCAACAACATCTTGTGTAGCTGTAAAAGGATCAGCTTTGATGATGCTCTCAATTGGTCTTGTCAACTTTCAATGGCCAGCCACTGCACCCCTTATTTTCAAGGCTCTGGTTTCCTTTGCAAAGCTCCTTGTACCACCACTGCACTGTACCTTCATCAGCAGGTTCTGGGCCAAATGCATTGATGATGATGTGAGCTGTCTCCACTGCCTTACAACTTGTTGTGAACTTGAATAAGAAAATTATTCAAATTTGCTTTTTGTCTAACATCAATTCCCTAGTCGAAAATACATATAACAAGTAATGAGTCATTAATAAGAAAAAAATGCGCATTAAAATGATGTATAATATAATCACATTTAAGAATGTATTCCAATATCAATGGTATAGTTCAAGAATGCAAAACAGCAATTATTTTCTGCAATTACTTCTCGCACCAATCTAACAAATGAAGTCATATATTCAACAACATCATTACTTTCTACTGTCATTTTTCTACAGTGAGTATTTTTTTCCTTTTAATTGCCTTATTTCCTTAGAGAGACAAATCTCCATCTTTTTCTGGCCCTTCCCAGAACGTCAACCTCCTTTATTTACCCACGTTAAAGAGTGATACGTTGAAGAAGACTGGCATCTGAATGAGGTATTTCCTGTTATAAACATGTGTACAATAAAATTAATTTTCGTCATTTTGCTGAGATGACCCATAGATGTATTTCTTCATTAAGAGAAAGTAAGCTACTCAATAATCTAAATTATGGTTAATTTAAAAAGTTTTTTCTAAGTTTCAGTGAACATGGAATCAGAACAAATGAATTCATCTGGATGATTTAACACATTAAGTTTGGGAAAATTAAGTAAAATCATCCACAACTTCAGAAGACTTGAAAATGATACACAGCTATATAACACATAGTCTAAATGCAAGTTTCAAAACAAAAATAAAGATCTAGGAGAATGATAAAGATTCAAAACCTAATAATAGTCTAAGATCCGTAAGAGAAAAGAAGCACTTCTGACTCTCTTAAGCTGTGAAGCAAAGGTAAAATATGTCAATTTCACTATACAGAATCAAGAATTTCTGATTGAGGGTTTTCTTCTGTATTGGCTTAAGACAAAAAAAAAAAAAAAACACAAAACCATGAATCACGTACTATACGTGACTCCAAATTCTAGATCTCAGAAGTATTTTACAATTAGCACCAGAAAATGATGAAAGAGTTCATTTTATTCTGCTTCTTAATAAGGAGTTACTGGAGATTTTCAGGTTGAAAAAGGCACTGCAAACTTCAAAAAATCTTTTTTGGAATTTTGGTATTAAAAAAGCATTCAAACCTAGAGAAGCCAATAAATGAAACAAAGAAGCACAAATTATGTAAAACAACAGGAACACAGAAGCAGTTTCTGAACAGGAGCCAAAAGGGGATAATTTACAAAGACACAAGACAACAAAATGGTAAGAATTCATTAAAATTTAGAAACCTTAAAAGGACACAGTTTAATTCAAAAAACCTGAAGAGGGGGGTAAAAAAACAGATTAACAATGGAAAAGACATAACTATTGGAACTGACCTTACAATTTTAACAGACTAAAAAGGTAAAGATTATGTCTTATAGTGTTAATAAGGACCAATTAAATAACAGATTTGGCATTTGGTAAAGGATCAATGCAAAGAAATAAGGGAAAACAATAGAATGGTAAAGACTAGAGATCTCTTCAAGAAAATAAGAGCTACCAAGGGGACATTTCATGCAAAGATGGGCTTGATAAAGGACAGAAATGGTATGGACCTAACAGAAGCAGATATTAAGAAGAGGTGGCAAGAATACACAGAACTGTACAAAAAAGATCTTCACAACCAAGATAATCACGATGGTGTGATCATCACTCACTCACCTAGAGCCAGACATCCTGGAATGTGAAGTCAAGTGGGCCTTAAAAAGCATCATTACGAACAAAGCTAGTGGAGGTGATGGAATTCCAGTTGAGCTATTTCAAATCCTGAAAGATGATGCTGTGAAAGTGCTGCATTCAAAATGCCAGCAAATTTGGAAAACTCAGCAGTGGCCACAGGACTGGAAAAGGTCAGTTTTCATTCCAATCCCAAAGAAAGGCAAGGCCAAAGAATGCTCAAACTACCGCACAATTGCACTCATCTCACACGCTAGTAAAGTAATGCTCAAAATTCTCCAAGCCAGGCTTCAGCAGTACATGAACCGTGAACTTCCAGATGTTCAAGCTGGTTTTAGAAAAGGCAGAGGAACCAGAGATCAAATTGCCAACATCCGCTGGATCATCGAAAAAGCGAAAGTTCCAGAAAAACATCTATTTCTGCTTTATTGACTATGCCAAAGCCTTTGACTGTGTGGATCACAATGAACTGTGGAAAATTCTGAAAGAGATGGGAATACAAGACCACCTGACCTGCCTCTTGAGAAATTTGTATGCAGGTCAGGAAGCAACAGTTAGAACTGGACATGGAACAACAGACTGGCTCCAAATAGGAAAAGGAGTACGTCAAGGCTGCATATTGTCACCTGCTTATTTAACTTCTATGCAGAGTACATCATGAGAAACGCTGGGCTGGAAGAAGCACAAGCTGGAATCAAGATTGCCGGGAGAAATATCAATAACCTCAGATATGCAGATGACACCACCCTTATGGAAGAAAGTGAAGAGGAACTAAAAACCCTCCTGATGAGAGTGAAAGAGGAGAGTAAAAAGTTGGCTTAAAGCTCAACATTCAGAAAACGAAGATCATGGCATCCAATCCCATCACTTCATGGCAAATAGATGCGGAAACAGTGGAAACAATGGCAGACTTTGTTTTTTTGGGCTCCAAAATCACTGCAGATGGTGACTGCAGCCATGAAATTAAAAGACACTTACTCCTTGGAAGGGAAGTTATGACCAACCTAGACAGCATATTCCAAAACAGAGACATTTCTTTGCCAACAAAGGTCCCATCTACTCAAGGCTATGGTTTTTCCAGTGGTCATGTATGGATATGAGAGTTGGACTGTGAAGAAGGCTGAGCGCCGAAGAATTGATGCTTTTGAACTGTGGTGTTGGAGAAGACTCTTGAGAGTCCCTTGGACTGCAAGGAGATCCAACCAGTTCATTCTAAAGGAGATCAGTCCTGGGTGTTCATTGGAAGGGCTGAGGCTAAAGCTGAAACTCCAGTACCTTGGCCACCTCATGCGAAGAGTTGACTCATTGGAAAAGACTCTGATGCTGGGAGGGATTGGGGTCAGGAGGAGAAGGGGACAACAGAGGATGAGATGGATGGCATCACCGACTTGATGCACATGAGTTTGAGTAAACTCTGGGAGTTGGTGATGGACAGGGAGGCCTGGTGTGCTGCGATTCGTGGGTTCGCAAAGAGTTGGATACGATTGAGCAACTGAAATGAACTGAAAGGATCATGGAAAGCTATGAAAAACCTAGACAGTGTGTTAAAAAGCATAGACATCACTTTGCCAACAAAGGTCTCTATAGTCAATGCTATCGTCTTTCCAGTGGTCATGTATGGATGTGAGAGTCACGTACGGATGTGAGAGCTGGACAATAAAGAAGGCAGAGTGCCAAAGAATTGATGCTTTTGAACTGTGGTGTTGGAGAAGACTCTTGCGAATCCCTTGGACTGCAAGGAGATCCAACCAGTCCATCCTAAAGGAGATCAGTCCTGAGTATTCATTGGAAGGACTGATGCTGAAGCTGAAGCTCCAATACTTTGGCCACCTGATACAAACAGCTAGCTGACTCACTGGAAAAAACCCTGATGCTGGAAAGATTGAAGGCAGAAGGAGAAAAGGGCAACAGAGGATAAGATGGTTGGATTAGCATCACTGATTCAATGGACGTGAACTCGGACAAACTCTGGGAGATTATGAGGGACAGGGAAGCCTGGTGTGCTGGAGTCCATGAGGTTGTGAAGAGTGGGACATGATTTGGCAACTCAATAACAACAGCAATAAAGGATCAAGGACAACAGATTTTTCAATTGTTTTTACATATCATGATGCACCATTGATAGAATCATCTTTGCAAATAACCTTTTAAAAACTAACGACAAAAACCATCTTTACAATAGCATCAAAACCCAAAAGTTCCTACTAATAAACCAAAGATATACAAATCTCTGCACAAAAAGTTTAAAACTTTAACAGATACATAAAAGATAAATGGACTAGCAAACTCACTACTGGAAAATATAAATTTTCACACACACATTAACCAAAACAATTAACGTAATTCAAAACAATTAATGTAATTCCAATATATTCCCAAAGTATGTGTGCAGAACTAGAAAAGCTGATAATGAAGTCTTTGAAAGGTTTCAAGAATTACCAAAATGTGATATTCAGAAACATAAAAGGAGCGATGAGTTGGGAAAACGGTGTCAACAGACTTGCTTGACGGAAGGGTAGCCATAAATCTCCAGTATGTAAAAAATGTAATATCTGCAAAGTGCAATAAAATGAGGTGTGCCAGCAAATGTTTTATGATATATCTCTTCATAATCTCAGATTAAGGAAAGATTTCCTGAATGAGATAAAGACACGAGGGCCTTCTCTGGTGGTCCAGGGGCTAAGGCTCTGTGCTCCCAATGCAGAGAGCCTGGGTTCAACTTCTGGTCAGAGAACTAGATCCCACATGTCACAACTAAAAAATCCCACATGCCTCAATGAAGACCCTGTCTGCCACAACAAAGATCCAACATAGTCAATAAAGAAAAGGATAGATAAATCCACTATAATTAAAGATCTACTGTTCAAGATAAAGCAGGGACTGGCAGGCAACCTTTTGGACAATCCAAAGTGAAAAATGATTAAAAAAAAAAAAATTACAAGAGGCAACACAGACCCAATGTAACTTGCAAAGCCTAGTATATTTATTACTAAAGTTTGCAAACCTTCTGATATTAGGCAAAACAGACTTTAAATGATAAAAGGCTGCAAAAGACAGAGAACACTGTATACTAATAAGAGGTTCAATACAACAAGAAAACTAAGATCATGGCATCTGGTCTCATCACTTCATGGCAAATAGATGGGGAAACAATGGAAACAGTGACAGACTTTATTTTCTTGGGCTCCAAAATCACTGCAGATGGTGACTGCAGCCATGAAATTAAAAGACGCTCGCTCCTTGGAAGAAAAGCTATGACCAACCAGACAACATATTAAAAAGCAGAGACATTACTTTGCCAACAAAGGTCCGTCTAGTCAAAGCTATGGTTTTTCAGTAGTCATGTATGAATGAGAGTTGGACTATAAAGAAAGGTAAGTGCCGAAGAATTGATGCTTTTGAACTGTGGTGTTGGAGAAGACTCTTGAGAGTCCCTTGGACTGCAAGGAGATCCAACCAGTCCATCCTAAAGGAAATCAGTCCTGAATATTCATTGGAAGGACTGATGCTGAAGCTGAAACTCCAATACTCTGGCCACCTGAAGCAAAGAACGGACTCATTTGAAAAGACCCTGATGCTGGGAAAGATTGAAGGCGGGAGGAGAAGGGGAGATAGAGGATGAGATGGTTGGATGGCATCACTGACACAGTGGATGTGAGTTTGAGGAAGCTCCAGGAGTTGGTGATGGACAGGGAGGCCTGGCGTGCTGCAGTCCATGGGGTTGCAAGGAGTCAGACATAACTGAGCGACTAAACTGACAATAAGAAAATACAACAATTATATTTACGTACCCAATGATTCCATCAAAATATATAATGCAAAAACTGACAGAATTAAAGGGAGAAAAAGTTCAATAATAGCTGGAGTCTTCAATATTCCACTTCAGTAACATATAGTGGTACGAGACTGAAAATAAGGAAATAGGGGACCTGAACAACTCAATAAACCAACTAGATCTAACAGATATATAGGAAACACTCTATCCAACAACAGCAGAATACATTCTTCTTAAATATACACGGGACATTCTCAAAGACAGACCATACGTCAGAATACCAAATCATGTCTAATCAATTTAAAAACACAAATAGCGTTAAAAATATTTCCAATGGGACTTCCTCGGTGGTCAAGTGGTTAGGAATCCACCTGCCACTGCAAGGGACACAGTTTCAATACGTGGTCCTGGGTGATTCCACATGTCACAGGGCAACTGAAGCCCATGTGCCGCAACTACTGAAGCTTACATGCCCTAGAGCCGGTGCTCTAAAATAACAGAGGCCACTGCAATGAGAAGCCGGTACACCACAACTAGAAAGCAGCCCCCATCTGCCGTAACTACAGTTCAGGCACCAACGAAGACCCAGCAGAGCCAAATAAATTAATGTATTTTTTTTAATTCTTATGATCACAGTAGATGAAGCTAGAAATCAATAACAGAAAAAAACAACTTGAAAAAGCCACAAACCCTTGGAAATTAAACAACACACTCTTAAATAACTAATAAAACAAAGAAATCATCAGGAAAATTAAAAAATACTTAGGAATGAAAATAAAAAACACAAAACTTACCAAAACTTAGGAGACACTGCAAAAGCAGCGCTAAAGGAAAAACTTACAGCTATAAAGGCCTACGTTAAGAAGCAAAAAAGAACTCAAATCAACAACTAACTTTAAAACTTTAAGAAATTTCAAAAAATGAACTAAACCCAAAGCTAGCAGAAGGAAAGAAATAATAAAGATTAAAGCATAGAAAGAAAATGGAGAAGAGAAAAATAGAAAAAAAAAAAAAAAGTCAACAAAATCAAAACTTAGTTCTTCAAAAAGATCAACAAAATTCACAAACCGTTACCTGGGCTGACTAAGGAAAAACACACACACCCACACAACTAAACTCAGAAATGAAAGGTGGGGGGACATTACAACCAATTCTACAGAAATAAAAAGGATTATACAAGTACCACGAGCAACTGTACACCAACCAACAAACTGGATAACCTAGAAACACAAAATTCACCAAGAATGAATAATGAAAAAAAAAAAATCTGTAAAGGCCTATAAGAAGATTAAATTGATAATTAAAAATTTCCCTACAAAGAAAGTCTCTGGACTGATTGCATTACTAGTGAATTGTACCAAACATTTAAAAATTTAACACGAATCTTTAAAACATTTCCAAAAATTTTAAAGGGGCATTCCTTAGTTCAATGAGGCCAGTACTGCCCCAAAAGGCAAAGTTGAAAAACACTGCAAGAAAACCACAGATACTGATCAGTATAAATATCGATGCAAAAATTCTCAAGAAAATACCAGTATATCAAATTCAGCAGCATATTACAAAGATTACACATCATGACCAAGAGACATTTATCCCTGGAACGCAAGGATGGTTCAACACAAGGAAACCAACAAATATAAAATACTACATGAAAAGAATAAAGGAGGAAAAAGAATGACCATTTCAACGGATACAGAAAAAGAATTTGATGCAACTGAACATCATTTTCTTGATTAAAAAAAAAACTGTCAATAAAACTAGGAACAAAAAGGAAACTCTCACAACATAATAAAAGCCATTTATGAAAAACTACAATGAACATCATACCAAGATTGTAGCCTCTACTCAAAAATCAGAACAAGGATGTCTGCTTATAACACTCTTGTTCAACTTAGTACTAGAAGCCATACACAGAACAAAGCAAGGAAAATGAAAGGGACCTAAGTTAAAAAGGAAGAAGAAAAATTATCTCTGTACAGATGATGTTATATGTAAAACAAATCCAAAAGATTCCACAAGTCTGTTACTACAAATTAAGCAAAGTACCAGGACACAGTCAACACACAAAAATCAACAGCATTCTCATACACTATCAATGAACAACACGAAAGAAAATTATGAAAACAATTCCATTTACAAAAGCACCAAAAAGAACAAAATACTTAATGTAACACTTATAAAAGGTGAAAGACTGCTAAAATAAAAACTAAAAGTATCGCTGAATGAAATTAAAGACGGAAATAAGTGTAAACACATTCCACATTTGTGAATTAGAAGACTATTACTAAAATGTCAATACTACCCAACTGATCTACATACAGGTGCAGTGAAATCTTTATCAAATCCCAAGGTACTCACTGGGTCTATGTGCTATCATCTGAGCTATCCAACAATCAGCATATGATTATCACATATCAATCTAAACAACTTTTTGACACTGACAGCACAGCAATTTTTTAAACTGCAAGACCACTAGAGGTCACTAGTGCAAAACCTCCAGCACTGACTCAGCTAAAGTACTATCAACCTCAAGTATTTCTGTTAGTGTAGTTTCCAACATTTCTAAAATAAGAGCGTTTCACCTAAAATAAAAACTTGACAAAACATTTTATTGTAATATTTTTCTTACTTTAAGCAGTATTTAAACTGAATGCAAACACTGGATATAGGTGATTTTATCTAATGATTTAAAAACATTCTTTAGAATTCATTAAAAAACAAATATTTAGAAACTACAACATCATTAAGCTCAAATTAACAGATAAGGAACTGAAAAGTGTTAAATACCTTAGATATGGAAGAAAACTGAACACCAAGTCAGGTTATAGCAACTAATAAATTCATAATATTAATATTTAAAATAGTAAGCTCTCAACAAATGTTAGTACCTTCTTCCCTTAAGGGGCACCTCAGATTATACAGGTGATTCTGTTCTAAGCACTTAAATATTTGGGGTTAATCTGTGTTCAGCTGTAAATAATTCAAAGTACAAGTATAGAGTCAGGTGACCCATGGAATTTTATATGAATGCAGAATACAGAAAAGTTAGTAATTTACATAAGTTTCAAAAACCAGCTAATTAGAAATATCAAGGAGGCTAGATTTTACACACACACACTTAGATTCATGATTCAGTGTGTTGAGGAACTGGAACTACACAGAAATTTTTGTATAACCATCTTGAAATTTAAGCTCTCAGTCCCCACTTAACAAGGTACAGTACACTCAAAAAGTATACTGTACAGGATATTAAAAAAGTATACTATCTTTACAGAAAGAATGAACAAAAAAGCGTGCCTGCAATAGCCTCTAAGATTTTTTGTAAAAATAACCTTTTCCAATTTTATATACAGCTAACAATTACGAGGAAATGAGAAACACAAAATACTAAGATTTCCAGAGGCAAATAAAACTTGTACTTTTTTAATCTCTATTTATAAATGAGCCTAATACAAAATTTAACAGAAATACTACAATCATCCTCTAAAATTCCAAAGTAATTTTACATGGTAATAGTTGGTTTAAAGCATAAGAGACTTCAAATTTTAAACAATCAAATCTGTATTTCATTAAATTCTCATTTATCTGACATCTGAAAGCATAAAGCTCCAGGTATAAGCGGATTTTCTATAAGCAGAAGAATTTACCCCTTCAAGGTGTAAAACCATAAACCATTTTAATGGACTTTTTTAAAAAAACACATGTTTAGGGAACTCCTTGGGCTTCCCTGGTGGCTCAGTCAGTCACTAATGAATCTGCCTGCAGCGCAGGAGACCAGGGTTTGATCCCTGGGTCGGGAAGATCCTCTGGAGTAGGAAATAGCAACCCACTTCAGTATTCTTGCCTGGAAAATCACACGGACAGAGAAGCCTGGCAGGCTACATACAGCCCATGGGGTCACAAGAGTCGGGTATGATTTAGCCACTAAACCACCACCATACTGGCAGTACAATGGTTAAAGGCTATGCATTTTCACTGTCATTGCCCAGGTTCAACACCTGGTCTGGGAACTAAGATCCTGCAAGCTGTGCATCATGGACAAATAAAAAATAAAAGCACATGTTTAGTGACATCTTGACCAATTTAAAAACTTTTAATAAATGGGATCTACTTAAACTCAAAAGCTTTTGCACAGCAAAGGAAATAAACCAAAAAACCACAGACTGGGAGAAAATATTTGCAAATGATGTGACTGACAAGGGATAAATCTCCCAAGTCTACAGATAGCTCATGAAGCTTAATATGATCAAAACTAACAACTCAATCAAAAAATGGGTAGAAGACCTAAAAAGACATTTCTCCAAGGATAGCCAAAATGCACATGAAAAGATATTCAACATCACTATTAGAGAAATGCAAATCAAAACTACAATGAGATATTACCTCTCACACCAGCAGAAAAATCCACAAACAATAAATGCTACAGGGTGTGGAGAGAAGGGAACCCTCCTAATATAAATTGGTACAACGATTATGGAGAACAGTATGGAGGTTCCTTAAAAATCTAGAAATAGAGCTGCTACCATATGAGCCTGCAAGCCCACTCCTAGGCATACATTCAGGGAAAACATGATCTGAAAGGACACATGTGCTCCACTGTCTATTACGCACTGTTTACAATAGCCAAGACATGCTGCTGCTGCTAAGTCGCTTCAGTCGTGTCCAACTCTGTGCGACCCCATAGACAGCAGCCCACCAGGCTCCCCTGTCCCTGGGATTCTCCAGGCAAGAACACTGGAGTGGGTTGCCATTTCCTTCTCCAATGCATGAAAGTGACAAGTGAAAGTGAAGTCGCTCAGTCGTGCCGGACTCTTAGCGACCCCATGGACTGCAGCCTACCAGGCTCCTCCGTCCATGAGATTTTACAGGCAAGGGTACTGGAGTGGGGTGCCATCGCCTTCTCCGAGCCAAAACATGGAAGCAACCTAAATGTCCACTGACGGAGGATAGATAAAGATGTGGTACATACATACAATGAAGCATTTCTCAGACTTTAAAAAGAATGAAATAATGCCATTTGCAGCAACAATGGATGGACCTAGAGATTGTCATACTGAGTGAATTAAGTCAGAGAAGCAGAAACATCATATGACATCCCTTAAATGCAGAATCTACAAAGACACTATACAAATGTACTTATTTACAAAACAGAAACAGAGCTGGGACTTCCCTGGTGGTCCAGAGGTTAAGAATCTACCTGCCAATGCAGGGGACATGGGTTCAGCCCATGGTCCAGGAAGATTCCACATACCACGGGCAACTAAGCCCATGCATCACAACCACTGAACCCCATGTGCTCTAGAGCCCATGCTCCACAACAAGAAAGACAAGAGACCCAGCACAGACAAAAACCAAATCAAATTAAAAAAAAAAAAAAAAATCTTCACAGCAACATCAAAAAAATATAAACAAAACCCAGAAACAGACTCACAGACTTTAGAGAATGAACTTAACGGCTGCTGGGGGTTGGAGGGGTGGGTTGAGGAATGGCAGGTGAAAGGAATAGTTAGAGAGTTTAGGATGGGCACATATACAATGCTGCATTTAAAATGGATAACCGTGCTGTGAGACATCAATGAAGGCAAGCACCTTTACACACTAGATGGTGGTGACATGATCAATGAATGCCCTGTGCTTCAGTCCCAACTCCTACTGGCCCTAGCGTCAGCAAGTGGGACTTGGAGGGCAAAATCATTCTGGATGAACTGAAGCAAGAAGTTATCAATACCAGTAGCAAGGCAGAGCCTCCCCAGTGTACCTCTGGTCTGGTATGCTGATGGCCAGATTCTACTCGCTGCTGCTAAGTCACGTCAGTCGTGTCTGACTCTGTGCGACCCTATAAGCTGAATGTAAAACCTGTTGCGAGTCTGGCAGGTGACCATTGGCACCCACTAGAAACAAACATGGTAGAGCTTTAAAAATTTAAAAGAATGGATACATCTACATGTATGGCTGAGTTCCTTTGCTGTCCACCTGAAACTGTCACAACATTGTTAACTGGCTATACTCCAATACAAAATAAATAGTTTAATTGAAAAAAAAAGTAAAATTAGTATTACCTTTCCAAAAAAAGGTATGTTACAAATGATATCAATACAAATTCATAGAGACTAAAATATTGCAAAAGCCAGTAATGTTAATGGCAGTGATTTAGAATCTGCAGAATAACAATACACTGACACATCCCCTCAGCTGCACAGAACCATCCTTAGTAGCTTATACCTTTATCAGCTTATCCTATTTTGTACCAGGCTAGGAAGTGATAAGAGTAAGTGTACACTACTTGTCTAACATACTTTATTGCTATTTACGTATCTTTGAAAAGAGAATGAAATTATTTTAAGAATACAGCTTGGTATAAATTTTTAAAAAACGAAATGGAAAAAAAAAAAAACTAAATGGGAAAAGCTTCTATATAAGCCACTTCCAGATTTTATTATTTGCTTCATATCTGTGCTGACAAGACTAATTCTTTGGGGAAACCAGTAACAAAAGAATGTTGACTTAAAAGGAAGATTACTGTACTACTATAAAAGAGAAAAATGGCTTTTACATGACTACAATTGAAAAGGGAACATTTTTCTTGTTACTACTGGAGGGCAAACTTTTGTTCTCAAGACTGTTATGTTTCTTGAAATTATTTTTTTAACCCCCTAAGAGATATTTCTAACATTTTAATGAAAATAATTACAAATAATAATTTTATAAGTGAGTTTTCAAGAATAGCTTGATTTATTATCCTTCCTCTTAAACTACTTCTAATAATCAATTATGGTTATACTAATCAGGAATGCAAATCAATAACCAGTCAGAATGGCCATCAAAAAGTCTACAAATAATAAATGCTGGAGCGGGTGCAAAGAAAAGGGAACCCTCCTACACTGTTGGTGGGAATATAAACTGTACACAGCCACCATGGAGAACAGTATGGAGGTCCCTTAAAAAAACTAAAAACAGTGGCTGATGACTCAGTGGTAAAGAATCCACCAGCCAATGCAGGAGACACGGGTTTATCCCAGAACTGGGAAGATCCCACATGCCACAGAGCAACTAAGCCCATGTGCCACAATTATAGAGCCTGCACTCTAGAGCCCTGGGATCCGCAACTACTGAGCCATGTCCCTGGTTCTATTCCTGGGTCAGGAAGATCTGCGGGAGAAGGGATATGTACCCACTACAGTGTTCTTGAGCTTCCCTTGTGGCTCAGCTGGCAAAGACTCTACCTGCAGTGTAGGAGACCTGGGTTTGATCCCTGGGTTGGGAAGATTCCCCTGGAGAAGGAGAAGGCTACCCACTCCAGTATTCTGGCCTAGAGAATTTCATGGACTGTATAGTACATGGGGTCGCAAAGAATCGGACATGACTGAGCGACTTTCACTTGCTTAAAAGGCACATCCTTGAAGATGGAAGGTAGACCCATATTGGTGTTTCTGTCACAGCTGATTATGACATGAACCGGACTGTTTACTGGGCAGTGGGTAACTTTAAAGAACAGAATTTCCAAAATAAAAACAAAAATTTTGTACATGTATTCTTTTAGGTAAGGAGTTTGTGTCAGGGGTAGTAACAAAGATTAAAGAACCCTGTAATGAATTGAGCATATTAAAAGACCCTGCAACTGCTGAAGTCTGTGCACAGAGCCCATGCTCTGCAACAAAAGAAGTAAAGGCAATGAGAAGCCCAACACAGTAACTAGAGATTAGCCCCTGCTCACCAGGACTAGAGAAAAGCCCACAAAGCAAAGAAGACCTGCACAGCCAAAAATTAATTACTTTATTTAAATTATATTTTTTAAAAGTCTAAAAACAGAATTACCATATGATCCAGGAATCCCACTCCCGGTAATATATCTGGAAAAGATGAAAACTCTTAACTTGAAAACACACGTGCACCCCAAAGTTTACAGCGACATTATTAAGAGTAATTAAGTGCCCATCACCAGACAACTGATTTAAGATGTATTGTGTGTATGTGTTTATATATAGTGAATACACACTGAAATATTACATAAATATATACGCTATTTGCAACAACATGGATCGACCTAGAGAATATCATACTAAGTTCAGAGAAAGATAAATATTAAATATCACTTATATGTGGAATCTAAAAAATTATACAAATAAACTTATTTACAAAACAGAAACAGACTCAGAGACAGAAAACAAATTTAAGGTTACCAAGTGGGAAGTGGGGGGATAAATTAGGAGTTTAGGATTAAGAGATACAAACTACTATATATAAAATATATAAACAACAAGGACCTACTGTATAGCACAGGGAACTACATTCAATGGCTTCCAATAACCTATAATGGAAAAGAATCTGAAAAAGAATATACATATATACATGTATATGCATATACGTATTTAAACATGAATCTTTTTGTTGTACACTTGAAATTAACACATTGTAAATCAACTATACTTTGGGGAAGAAAGAGACTAAACAAGAAAATATATTTTTATAGGCTTTTTGGTCAGATCATGTCCACATGTTGTAATCTGTTATGTCTCTTAAGGAGGGGGAATCTTAAATAGCATGGAGAATTGTTTTCAAGTGAAAAAAGGAACACAGGAATAGAAATACAATGCAGAGTGAAAAAAAATCTAGACACTTATAGTAAAATTACAAAGTTAAAATGTAAAAACACAAAATAATTTGGGATGATAGAAGGCATAAGAGCAGTTACTTTTAGGGGCCAGTGTGGGTGGGGGGATGCTGGTGCAGACTAAGTGAAAAGGAGAGAGACACGTCTAGGGCACTGGCAACATTATCTTGAGTGGTAGTTACACTGGTGCACAGTTTGTGAAAATTCATCAATTTGTATGTTTAAGACTGGAGTATTTTACTAAACAAATGTTATTTATACTTCAATTTACAGGTACAGGCAGAAATACGTTAAAAATATCACTCAACAAATACCTCAATGCCAAAATATTATCTCTGGGTGCCTGGATAAGCAATTTTTGTTTTCTTTTCTAGACGTTTCTATAGTCAGCCCTCCACAATTAAAAGAAAATTATTTTAAAATCAAGAATGCCACTAGGACTTTCCTGGTGGCACAGTGAGTAAGAATATGCCTGCCTGTGCAGGGGACACGGGTTTGATCCGTGGTCGGGGAAGATTCCACATGCCACAGAGCAACTAAGTGTGTGCACTGCAACTACCCAGCCTGAGTAGCCGGCACGCTCCAAAGCTTGCGAAATAAATGACAAAGTAATATTTCACACACACACACACACACACACACAAAGAATGTTGCTTTTGGGAACTTCCAATAGTGCTTAGGACTTGGGGCTTTCACTGAGGTGGCCCGGGGTTCAGTCCCTTTCCAGGAACTAAGATCACGTAAGTCTCGGCGCAGCCAAAAAAAAAATTGCTAACAATTTTAACATTTTCTCTAAACATTCATTTATCTTTTCTTTGCTCACACTGATAAAAATATACATAATTTTTTTCTCCCACACAATTTGTCCTCCTGCTGAATTTCAGGTTTTGAATAGCTCTGTTACTAGTTGAAACAAATGAATATTAAAATCCAACTTTTGTTCTCTGGCTAAAGAGAGATATAGAGTTTATATGTGCATTTTGCATAATATGTAGCGGACTATATGCCATACACTGGTGTATGTGGAATGCACCTGTCTAAGCATGCAAGATACACCACACACACACACACAGTGTGAGCAGTCCTTCACATAAATAACTCTCTTACCAAAACTCTGCTCAAATATCACCTTGTCAGTGAGACCTATCCTAATTAATCCTTTAAAAATTACAAACTGTCCCACATTTCCATATATTCTCAATTGCTCTAACCCTCTACTTTTTTCCTTACCACAACACTTATTCACTTTCTAACAATAATTTCTTATTTATTCATACAGTTTTTCAATTAATTTATTTACATATTATTGCTTGTCTCCTCCCTTTAGTTCCATGAGAGCAGGATTCTTTGATTGCTTAGTTCATGGTTATATCCCAAGCATTAGGACAGTGTGGGGCAACTAGCAGGCCAGAAAGAAAGGGGATGGGACAGGTGGGAGAGAAGCAAAGAAAAAAAAAGGCCTGTGCAAAGTTCAATGACAGAGAGAGACGGATGAGAATTAGAAGGAAAATTATGGTGACGAACAGCATCTTATTAAGATTATAAATTAAAATTAGTGAAATATCTTCTCAAAAGTAAGGATTCAAAACTTCTATACTCAGCTGCTTTCATCACAATTATCTTCATACACATTTGTACTTCTCTATTATATAATAATGTGAGTGAACTACAAGTTGTGCCTGACCCCAAAACAAGTATTTATCTACTAACAGATTTACATTGACTAGATCTCACCAGGTAGATCATGACTAGTCCATCACAAATACTTACACTAAACAGCAATCTGTCAAAACTGCAACTTACAAAACAAATTAGGAGGTTTTTCATTACAAGACTCACTATGGAACTTGTTTTTTTTAAGTTAATAAATGCATTCACAGGAATTCAATATAACATGAAAAGCAAAGTGAATCTTTGAAGATTGAAGTGATCAAAATCTCCTCCCAAGAGTTGATGGTATCAAACACTTTATTCACAAGAAATCTAATTCCTATCATTATAACTGATAATATTTTTCTTCTACACAAAATCTCCCCTTTCTTCCTCACTTGCTTGTGCGTGCGCGTGCACACACACACTACGACTGCACCTTCATTAAAACGTTCATAAAGTTTAAGTAGGTACTTTTAAGTAATCTAACATCAACCTCTTTAACTTACAACTCTGAAGAGAGAGATTCTCAAACTACAGCAATATACAGACCTCTTAAAAAAGGAAAAAAATTTCTTCAGTTTGTAAAAATTATAATTCTACTGTTATTTAAACCTACACAAACATAAACCTTTTAAAGTAAGTTTTATTGGAATAGAGTTTATAAACATAAATATTTAGGTAAACTCTTTACACATACAAATCTTACATAAATATAAAGCCAAATAAACCAAAAACTAAATACAAAGTGTCTAACAAAATTCAACTGAACACAAACACTTAAAAATAAATGGCATGGTTTTGCTGAATAAATCTCTGCTCATAACACAAAAATGGCATGCATTACCATTAGCCTCCTTTTAGAGTGTAATGCTTGTACTAAATGTCTCATGATAATAAGGCATGTAAAATTTTCTCAATTTCACATTATAATAAAACATTAATTCAACATGCTAAAAAAGCATTTGGTCTCCACTAAAAACTCAAAGGCATCTTACTCATTAAGGCTGGTACTTCTATTCTTTTCCTTAATATTACCAACTAACAATCAAAACAGTAACACCTGGCACCACCAAAAACAAATACAAATGCACATTCTAACCACAGCATCAAATGAAAGCATTTAATTGTGAGTCAGATGATCCAGAACATGCTTAGGACAATCTACCACAGAAAATAAAATTGGTAAATTTAAAAATTCTATAGAACTTTCAGACCTCATTTGGTAATCATATGTCCACTGTATGATCCTAGCAGCAAATCAAGTGAAGAGTTTCCACTATCTGGTAACCCATAGCCATTATGAAGAAGTTTCCAAACCTAACTGTGGAATCATCTTCCAGAAAATTTAAAAATAAATTAGATTCATTTGTCCAAAATGAATTCAGGACTGATGAAAACTATATACTCTAAAAGCTGACTTTATTATTAATGCTGTTGTCACTGAAGCATTTACGTACTATTTACCAATATTCTCAGGAGCAACAAAATGACTTTTAAAGGCTATAAAAACCTCTTGCTCAGTTTCAGAATCCTGATAGTCTCTTCTTAGAAATTACTATACGAAACTAATTAAGGTAAGGAGTACTGATAAAAGGATACTAGTCTAGGAGTTTGGAGACTTATGTTCTAATCCTTACTTGTCACTAACATAGCTTCAAAACCCCTTAGGCTCACTTATTCCCAGGTTCCTCATCTGTCAAATCAGAGGGCAGAATTAGATATCTTAAGACAGAAATGGTATGGACCTAACAGAAGCAGAAGATATTAAGAAGAGGTGGCAAGAATACACAGAAGAACTGTACAAAAAAGATCTTTACAACCTAGATAATCACGATGGTGTGATCACTCACTTAGAGCCAGATATCCTAGAATGTGAAGTCAAGTGGGCCTTAGGAGGCATCACTATGAACAAAGCTAGTGGAGGTGATGGAATTCCAGTTGAGCTCCTGAAAGATGATGCTGTGAAAGTGCTGCACTCAATATGCCAGCAAATTTGGAAAACTCAGCAGTGGCCACAGGACTGGAAAAGGTCAGTTTTCATTCCAATCCCAAAGAAAGGCAATGCCAAAAGAATGCTCAAACTACCGCACAATTGCACTCATCTCACACGCTAGTAAACTCATGCTCAAAGTTCTCAAGCCAGGCTTCAGCAATACGTGAACCATGAACTTCCAGATGTTCAAGCTGGTTTTAGAAAAGGCACAGGAACCAGAGATCAAATTGCCAACATCCGTTGGATCATGGAAAAAGCAAGAGTTCCAGAAAAACATCTATTTCCGCTTTATTGACTACACCAAAGCCTTTGACTGTGTGGATCACAACAAACTGTGGAAAATTCTGAAAGAGATGGGAATACCAGACCACCTGACCTGCCTCTTGAGAAATCTGTATGCAGGTCAAGAAGCAACAGTTAGAACTGGACGTGGAACAACAGACTGGTTCTAAATTAGGAAAGGAGTACGTCAAGGCTGTATATTGTCACCCTGCTTATTTAACTTCTATGCAGAGTAAATCATGAGAAACGCTGGGCTGGAAGAAGCACAAGCTGGAATCAAGACTGCAGGGAGAAATATCAATAACCTCAGATATGCAGATGACACCACCCTTATGGCAGAAAGTGAAGAGGAATTAAAAAGTCTCTTCCAAGGAAGTGAAAGAGGAGAGTGAAAAAGTTGGCTTAAAAATCAACATTCAGAAAACGAAGAACATGGCATCTGGTCCCATCACTTCATAGCAAATAGATGGGAAACAATGGAAACAGTGACAGACTTTATTTTCTTAGGCTCCAAAATCACTGCAGATGGTGACTTGCAGATATGAAATTAAAAGACGCTTGCTCCTTGGAAAACTTATGACCAACCTAGACAGCGTATTAAAAAGCAGAGACATTACTTTGCCAACAAAGGTCCATCTAGTCAAAGCTACAGTTTTTCCAGTGGTCGTGTATGGATGTGAGAGTTGGACTGTGAAGAAAGCTGAGCGCTGAAGAATTGATGCTTTTGAACTGTGGTGTTGGAGAAGACTCTTGAGAGTCCCTTGGACTGCAAGGAGATCCAATCAGTCCATCCTAAAGGAAATCAGTCCTGAATATTCATTGGAAGGACTGATGCTAAAGCTGAAACTCCAATACTCTGGTCACCTGATGCGAAGAGCTGACTCATCTGAAAAGACCCTGATGCTGGGAAAGATTGAAGGCGTGAGGAGAAGGGTACAACAGGGGATGAGATGGTTCAATGGCATCACGACTCAATGGACATGAGTTTGAGTCAACTCTGGGAGTTGGTGATGGACAGGGAAGCCTGGTGTGCTGCAGTCCACGAGGATGCAGTCAGACACGACTGAGTGACTGGACTGAACTGAACTAAGACTTGCTAGTTGTAAATTTCAAATTCCAATATTAGCATTTTAGGATTCTATAATGACATTCTAGTTATTAAAATGGTAACTAATTATACAAATCAAAAGTAAACTAGCTCAGTTTTTCAAAAATGCCTTAGGAAAAATTGTCCATCGTATTATGAATAAAAATGTAGATAGTTCTTGAATTATATCTTACAGCTCTTCCATAAAAAAACTTATTAAAGAAAATAACAATTTTAAAACATTTTATAAAAAAATTATAATGAAAAGAACTCACATGAAGCTATATGTAACAGATACTGAAGTGCTATGCAGATATCCTTTCAAGTGAAGGATTTCTTGTCCAGCTGCTGGAAAACAGCCTTCACCTGTCAGGTCTTTTCAGGAAGTGCCCCAGCTAAAGACAGCTGCATGCCTGAGAGGCCTTCATGGAGCAGCTGATCAAAACAGGGGTTTAAGGACCTAGCACCTTGTCACAATTTTTGACAACTCAGCAGGTTATCCCAGCTTCAGAGTTTCTCAAGGGGGCAACAGTGCCTTTTGTTGATAATACAATACAGCACAATTTATTCTTTCTGCTTCCTTTCCATTCCTTCTACAGATGTTGATGCTAAGGAACATTCCTTAATAAACTTCTGTATGTTTATCATAGTTAACATACCTAGGAACCCAACTTGCAGCCACTGGTGAGGAAAATAGGCTAAAATAAAGCCTGGTGAAGAAAATATGCTAAAATACAGCCTTGGCGTTGGGTCACAATACACATAGCCACCCAGCTGGCAAAGGACACTATCACTGGTGATGAATACACAGAACCTGAGCACAAAGTGGCGGTGCAAAGCTTCCTCCCGGGAAGCTTCAACTGTTGGTAAACTGGGTATTTTCCTGTGGAGAGAATGCAGATTTGGGCAAACTTTTCCTTTTTTTTTTTAAATAGGACCGGATAGTATTTCATATTCTTCTTTGTTGTTCCTGTTTTACAACTCTTTAAAAATAGGGCATGACAAAAATAGGCAGGCCCCAGAGTGGGTTTGGCCTGCAAGTCATAGTTTGCCAATCCCTTAGAAAGTGCAATGTATCAGATATTTGAGAAATAGAAAGAAAACAGTAATTATATCAAGACCATGAAAATGGGTTGTTGTTGCTAAAGGCAACTGACTCTTCAGAAAAACATAGCAGGAGGTAAAAATGAGTAATAGGGAATTAAAAACTAAATATCAAAAAGCCAGAAGATTCTTTGGTAGCATAAAATCTCTACAAAAGGCTAAGGGCCAAGACTTATTGTAAAAGTAGCAGGGCTTCAAAGAAAGTTAAACTCTGTGTCTGCTAGGCCAAGGTTAAGGCCTGCATACGAAACAAGAACAAATTGGAACCCTGAAAAAATGATACGGAGACATGGACTGATGAACCTGAAAGTTCTCAATCCTCAGGTTCCTTGAGTCCTCTGAACTTGGAGATGGAATCCACACATTCTTAAATGCAGCTGATATTCCCATCAGCAAGAATTACCAAGTAAAGACATATAAAATTATCTTCTTCATAAAAGCAGTGAGAATAGTGGCAAAAGCTGGAAGAATGATCTTTTTCAAACTATGAAAATTACAAAAAATTGAAGCAATCTGGGGAATGTTTATTCAGCAGTATGGCTGAATGTTGGTAAGAAGAGCAACCTCTGTGGCTGTTTCCATTCTAACCCCTTCACAGTTTTGTGAACACCTGCAATCATAGTGAGTATCAACAAACACTAGAAGCAGCAAAACGAAGTCCTACTCTCAGAGAACTGTCATTACTAGACATGTCTGAGAGTTCCTAGAAGACTCTACTATCAAAGCTGTCTTTATGTGACCTGACTCAGAGCTCATCCAGAGTAGTAAACAGCCTTCTTTCTGGTCAAAAACAATCAATCAGAGGCAACAATCAAACACTGCAGCTGAGATTATGGACAATTTTTGAGGCAAACAACAGCATGATCAAAAAGCTGGGGAATGAGATGTCTACGGGGGCTTTGGAAAGCTCCAGCATATTCTTGGGACTCCAGAAGGCCACACTCACACATAACCTGTGCACATTCTTGGGAAAGAGCTATGAAAGCCCTAAACGCTCACCGCTGGCAAAGACTTAGGCTCTGTACAAGCAAGAAAAAACAAACCTATAAATTGCTTAGCTGAGTGTTGAAGGCATGTCTCAACATACACATTGAGGCCTTTAGCAAAGACTAGAAGATTTACATCACTCAGGCATCCAAGGAAACCTATGCCTGTTCATTACTTTAACCACTAAGCAAACTATGCAGACACTTTAGTGACCACACAGAACAGACTTTATAGTATTAATACCAAAAAGTGTATGTCACTCACATACATGCATAATCAATCAATCAATCATGGGGAGAGAATATGATTTCCACAGTTGCCTCATTATTTAAAATGTCCAGTTTTGACAAAAAATTAAAAGCATGCAAAGAAACAATAAAGTATATTCTACACACACACACACACAATGGGGGGGGGGGCCCACACGTGGCAATATACACTATTCCTGAGGAAGCCCAGACATTGAACTTAACTAGAATAAGACTTAAAATCATTTATTTTAAATATGTTAAAACAACTAAAGGAGAGTATGAGAACAATGTCTCAACAAAATTGACAATCTTAATATACAAAAAATATTTTCTAAAAAAGATCAAATAGAAATTATAGGTTTGAGTAATATATAATCAAATGAAAAAGTTGACACAGCAGCTCAATAGTAGATATGAGCTGGAAGAAGAAAGAAACCAGCAAACTTGAAAACAGATCAACTGACATCAGTCAGTCAGAGAAACAGAATGGAAAAGAAAAGAAAAAAAAAAAAAAAAAAACAGATCAGAGACTCAGAAACCTGTGAGACACCATTAAGAATACTGACCTACATATAATAGACAGGAGACAAACGAAAGGACAGAGTATTTGAAGAAATTAAGGCAAAAAATTTCTCAAATTTGGAAAAAAAAAAAAAAACAAACCACGCATTCAAGAGGCTCAAAAAGTTTCAAACAGGATAAACTCAAAAAAGACCCACACCAACACGTACAATCAAACTGTTGAAAGAGAAGAAAGCAATTTATCACAAATAAAGGCTCCTCCCAAGATTAACAGCTACTTTATCAGAAATCACGGGTCAGACAGTGGCACGATAAATTCAAAGTGGTGTAGAAAAAAGTCAATCAATTATTTTATATCCAACAAGACTTCCCTTAGAATCACAGAAGGCATTCCTAATCAATAAAAACTGAATAAGCTGTTACCAGCAGACTTGCCCTAAAAGAAATACTAATAGAAGCACTTTAGCTGAAATGAAATGACACTAAATAGTAATTCAAATCTATTATGAAAATACAAAGCACCAGTACAAGTAACTTCATAAGTAACTCCTTTTTTCCTATCTAACTTAAAAGACAAAACATCAAGTGATAATTAGAAGGATGGTTTATGACTATACAATGGATAAAGATGTAACTTGTAGGATAATGACAACACAACGGAGGGGGAAGGGAATGGAGCTCTATAGGAACAAAGTCTTTATATGCTCTTGTAACTGAACTAGCATTCCAACTAGATAAAATGGTAATGATAAGCCCCAGAACCACTAAAAAAGTACAATAACAATACAGTAAAAAAACAAGGAAGTTAAAGTGGTACACTAAAAGATATCTGTGCTCAGTCGTTCAGTCATCTCCAACTCTTTACAACCCCACGGACTGTAGCCTGCCAGGCTCCTCAGTGCCTCACACACATCTACTGAGTAAGGTAAACACACCAAAAATAAACAAATAAATGAACAGTCAGTACAGCTAAGCCTTATAAGAAATGTTTCCCATTAAGAGTAGCCTAAGAGAAAGGAAATATGTGCACATGTACAATTTGTAGACTGAGAAGGAGGAACTTTATAAGTTTTCTATGCTCTCTGTTAAGTAGGAGGTAAAAACAACTGGTGAGTCGTAGGGGGAGACAGTAGGGTTGAAGATTTATGGAGAGTAGCTAGCTGCCTTGCTCATTTCTATTGAAATTAATATATAAGTCAGATTCAAATTCTGAATTCTGAGCACTACTGCCTTAAAACAGAGTCATGTGATCTCACGTAAACTGTACACCAAAATTTCATGCATTCTTGTAACTTAAAAAGTGCTCAGTAAAAAGAATCAGAAGGATCAGTAAAAAGAAATGAATGCCTTGAATAGAGTTTGAAAAAAGCATCATACCAGTCTATAACCTTTAGGTACTGAACGTACCAGTTTTATTATTAAGTAAAAGTCAGTTATATCCATAGATGTGAAAGCAAAGTCTTGAAGAGATACCTGTACACCCATGTTTTAGCAGTGTTATCACAACGGCGAAAAAGTGGAAGCAACCCAAATTTCCACCAGCTGACAAATGGATAAGCAAATTATGGTAATGTGGTAATGTATATAATAGAATATTATTCACCCTTAAAAACGGGAGGAAATTTTGACACAAGCTACAATATGGATGAACCTTGAGGACCTAACGGTGAGTGAAATAAACCAGCCAGAAAAAGACAAATACTGCTATATTCCACTTATATGATGTACCTAGAATAATTAAATTTATAGACACAGAAAATAGAATGATCGCTGCCAGGAGTAGGGGCACAGAGGAATGAATAGTTACCGTTTAACAGGTATAGGATTTCAGTTTTACAGGATTAAAAGGATTCCAGGGATGAACTATGGTGATGGTTGCACAATATGAATGTACTTCATACCACTGATGTACTTAAAAATGATCGAGACAGTAAACTGTTGTGTTTTTGTTGTGTTACTCAGTCACTAAGCCATGTCCGACTCCTTCAAACCCCATGAACTGCAGCCCAACAGGCTTCCCTGTCTTTCACTATCTCCCTGACTTTGCTCAAAATCATGTACATTGTGTCAGTGATGCCATCCAAACATCTTATCATCTGTCACCCCCCTCTCCTCTTGCCCTCAGATCTCTCCCAGCATCAGGGTCTTTTCCAATGAGTCGGTTCTTCGCAACAGGTGGCCAAAGTATCAGAGCTTCAGCTTCAGCATCAGTCCTTCCAGTGAATATTCAGGGTTGATTTCCTTTAGGATGGACTGGTTTGATCTCCCTGCTGTTCAAGGGACTCTCAAGAACCTTCTGTAGCACCACAGTTTGAGAGCATCAGTTTTTTGGTGCTCAGCCTTCTTTACGGTCCAACTCCTACATCCATACATGACTACTAGAAAAACCATAGCTTTGACTATATGGATCTTTGTTGGCCAAGTGACGTTGTGTATTTTACCACAATAAAAAACTGGGGGGTAAGTCAGTTATTTGAATATGTATTAAAGTCAAAGTTGCTCAGTCGTGTCCAGCTCTTCGTGTCCCCATGGAATTTTCCAGGCCAGAATATTGGAGGGGGTAGCCTTTCCCTTCTCCAGGGGATCTTCCCAACCCAGGGATCGAACCCAGGTCTCCCGCATTGCAGGTGGATTCTTTACCAGTTGAGCCACAAGGGAAGCCCATATATTAAAGGGCAGCATAAATAACATAGTTATTTTAAAAGAAAAAAAAATTTCTTTAGAGACTGATGTAAATAAAACAAATTTATACCAGGTGTCATGTATTTGTTTATATCAGATAACACAACAGACACTAAAGGTTTGAGATACCAACTTAGAGAAGGGGACTTAAAAAAACAAAACAAAACAAAAAAACACCTAGTTTAGAAAAACTAGTATTTACAAACACCAGAAACAATGAAAACAGCAGCAAAGAACACAAGGGCACTACAACCAGAAAGATACAGCATGGCTACAGGAGTAACTAAAGAACAGTCAAATACCTAAAGTTTATTTAAGGCCGGCAAACTGGAAAATGGTAAGAATCTAGGGAGAGAGACTTTTCTGGTGGTCCAGGATTAAGAATCTGCCTTCTAATGCAGGGGATGTGGATTAAATCCCCTTTACGGGAAATAAGATCCCACATATCACGGAGCAACTAAGTCTGTGTGCAACACAACTAAAGAGAAGCTTGCGCACTACAACTAAGATTCAGCACAGCGAAAAAAAAGAATCTAGGGATGACCATAACAAAAGACAGAAGAAATAAGTAAGATTCTGGAAAGAACAAGAAGACTTGAAGAAAACTAGAGTCCAAAAAGTTCAGCAGAGATAGAATACTATCCTGCAGGTAGGCTCTAAACAAAATGCAACACAAATACAGTAAATTATTTCTATATAGATGAAATTTGAAAAAATGACAATGACGGACATTTGAGACTGACAGCAGTCTATATAGGAAGTTTTCTGAATAACTCAGAGAATAACAACTGAGAGTCCAATTACAAAATAGTTAAAGATTTAAGAAAACAAACTTATGGAAAGGCCAAAGATTAAAATTACAATCAATGACTTTTAAAAACCAGTATTAGGAAGGCCATTCTGGGAAAAAAATGGAAATGAAAATGAATTTTAAGAAAAGGGCCAGGACTTCCCTGGCGATCCGATGGATAAGAATTCTCCTGTCAATGTAGGGGACACATTCAATCCCTGGCTTGAGAAAATTCCACATGATGTCACAGGGCAATGAGGCCCAGGGGCCACAACCATTGAGACTGCTCCCTAGAGCCCATAAGCCACAACCTGTGCCTGCACACTCTTTGCAACAAGAAGTCATCGTTATGAAAGTTCTCACACCACAACTAGAGAAAGTCTGTGCAACAATGAAGACCCAGCACAGCCAAAAATAAGAAAATGCCTTTCCAATTTCAAGATAATAGGACTGAAAAATATTAGTTGAAGAAAATAGCTCAGAAAAAAGACCAAAATGAGAAATTCAGGAAAACAGAAGAAAAACTTTAAATCAGTAGGTCCATCATCAATTGAACAAAAAAAAATCATCCTAAGGACTGGACTGCAATAACCCTTCTCAAAAAGATTAGTACTACCTCCCATAAAGGGGGTGTTTGGAAACATCTGGGGACATTTCTAGTTGTCCTCAAAACTAGTGAGTTATTTTGGCATTTAGTTCCTGGGAGCCACAGTACTCAACCCCCTCACAACTCAATACAACCCAAGATAAAAATGGTACTACCTAAATGCCCATGAGAAATACTGGACTACGGACAAAAACTCTCTCCATGCCTGACACGGTATGTATTTTCATAAAATTTGTCACCACCAGTACAAACAAAAGATACCTAGAAAAATTCAAATAACACATACAAAAAAAAAAGGATCAAGAATCTGAACAGAGACTTCTCTGGTGGTTCAGTGGCTTAGACTCCGCACTCCCAATGCACAGGGCCCAAGCTCCCTCCCTGGTCAGGAAACTAGATCCCATGGGATGCAACTAAGAGTTTACATGCAGCAACTAAAGGTTCCACGCCCCCAACTAAAAGATCATTCATGCCACGATGGAGACTGAAGATTCTGCATGCCACAGCCAAGGCCTGGAGCAACCAAGCAAACGAAAAACCAGAATCTGAACAGCATCAGACTTTTCAAAAGCTATACTGAAAGTTCAAAGACAAAAGAAATTTCAAAGACATTCTCTTGTCTTCGAATGTTGATGGAAACTTATTTCTTATGTCTTTGAAACTTATTTCTAATATCTTCGAAATGTTGATGGAAACTTATTTCTAGTCAAACTACCAATCAAGTATGAAAATAAAACAGATTTTTTTTTTCTTTAAAAAGATACAAGTCCCTAAAATTTACCTCCTGTGCAACTTTTCTCAAGAAACAACCAGATAACATATTTCAGCCAAATAAAGGACTAAATAAGCCAAACAGGAGGCATAAAGGGAGCCAATATAAAAAGGTAGGGGGGAGGGGTGGGAAGGGTGGTGGTGGTGCAGGGGATTCCCCTTTATTAAGAGGGCAGACATTTCAGAATAGTAACTATACACAAAAGTCTAGATCAGAGCAAGGAGAATGACAGTTCTGAAGTAAGTTCTCCCTACTCCAATTCCTCACAAAAAGAGGCAGAACTTACAGACAATGTGATGTGCTGGAGTCTGAAAACCCTGACAGATTAGTAAAAGCTTTTAGAAAAACAGCAATAGGTACACAGGAAATTAAGCAAATTTTAAAAAAGCTGAGGGCGGGGGGGTGCAAGTAACTCCAAGAAAACAAAAACTTTACAGAAAAGAAACAGGACTCATAGTACACTTTTTGACTCACAAATTATACATAAATTATTATACAAGACTCATTATTTGTATGGTCATAATAACATAAAAGCTAATGATTTAACTAACTTTATTACCTATATTGAAATATGGTAAAAGGAGACTTGAGAAGTGTGATAAACCCTCACAGCATATACAGGGTTAGGTCCGTTATCCACGGACTCAGGCATCCACTGGGGGTCTTAGAATATACCTTTTGCTGATAAAAGGGGACTACTTAGAGAAAAAGTTCTGAAAAGATATACACCCAAAAGCAGTGTTGTTCATAGAAAACTAAGATTATCAAAAAAGTCACTATATTTGACATTTCTGTAGCCTTACTTTCATATATTACTTTAACAATAACTGAAAGTTAAAAACTAATGTAAAAAATGTACAAAATAAATAGAAGCAACTAAGTCCAACCACCCAAAAAAATTTCAAAACATCATAAAATAAGATCTTCATGAATAAATAATGGTATTTGTTAAGCTTTTAAAGAAATCAATCAAAAAAGAAAATGGGGAAAAGATAACTCATTATAAGTACCAAGTTCAACTTGCTGTTTGATGATAAAACATCCTTCAACAGTGTCTGTGTCTCCCTCTCTTCCTCTCCTCTCTTTATACATATGTATAAAGAAACAATTCATTTCTAAAATATTTGTTTCAATAAAAGAAAATACGTACCTTATAATGTTTGTTGGGCCTTTTTTTTTTAAAATAAGGGAAACAGAAAAGTTTCCAATAATCCTACGACCCAAAGATCACAAAGGTTATCTTAAAACATTTGTACTGCGTTGTTCAATATAGTTTTTAACATAGCTGATTTGACATGTAACATGAACCTCTGCTTTCTAGCTTATCATAAGCACTGTCTAGTCATTAAACATTGTTCATAAAAATCATCACTATTTTTGAGAGAAAACAGTAACCCCCACTCCCATGCGTTAATCCCAAGCACAGATTCATTTTAACTGAAGTTGGGATGTCTCTTACTCTATCTCCCACAAGGGGGAGACAGAACTTTTTTTTAAATACCTTATAATAAAAAGTATTTTGAATACCTTATAATAAAAAACAAAGTTTGGTTTCATCCCAATATCAAATGAGAAGATAAGGGAAGAGTAGTCATTTACTACTGGTGTTATCTCTATATGGTGGGCTTTTTTCCCTATTACGTACTACAAAAATTACAATTCAGTTTCTCATATCTAACAACTTAAGTGCAATGTCCTCAGCAACTTCACTGATTTAACAAATATTTAGCAAACGCTTATCATGAGGCTTCCCTGGTGGCTCAGTGGTAAAGAATCCCTCTGCAATGCAGAAGACACAGGTTCAATCCGTGGGTCTGTAAGATCCCCTGGAGAAGGAAATGGCAACCTCCTTGGATCGAGTACTCTTGCCTGGGAAATCCCATGAACAGAGGAGCCTGATGGGGTATAGTCCATGGTGTTGCAAGAGTTAGACACAACTTAGCAACAAAACCACAACCACTACCGCCATTATGTGCCAGACCCTTTACTGTCACATTAGGTATACATGACTTTTCTAAAAAAAAGATAACAGCCCTCCTTTCAAAAAGTTTACAATCAGTCTTAAAGAGGGAGGGGAGTATTTTTAGAATTACAAGTTACAGTAAATATTAAGAACAAAATAACCAGGGTATGCTGATATATGCAAAGTATAAAGATGTGTAATTATATACTTTTTAGAATCTCAAATGCACCCCACCCTCTCTTTTTTAATATAAGCTTATGAAAGTCTGGTCTACTTTTTAAAACTCTGGGGGGAAAAACCAACAAAGGTTAATTTAGGCCATGGGAGAAATATCAATAACCTCAGATATGCAGATGACACCACCCTTATGGAAGAAAGTGAAGAGGAACTCAAAAGCCTCTTGATGAAAGCAGAAGAGGCGAGTGAAAAAGTTGGCTTAAAGCTCAACATTCAGAAAACGAAGATCATGGCATCCGGTCCCATCACTTCATGGAAAACAGATGGGGAAACAGTGTCAGACTTTATTTTTTGGGGCTCCAAAATCACTACAGATGGTGACTGCAGCCATGAAATTAAAAGACGCTTACTCCTTGGAAGGAAAGTTATGACCAACCTAGATAGCATATTCAAAAGCAGAGACATTACTTTGCCAACAAAGGTCCGTCTAGTCAAGGCTATGGTTTTTCCAGTGGTCATGTATGGATGTGAGAGTTGGACTGTGAAGAAAGCTGAGAGCCGAAGAATTGATGCTTTTCAACTGTGGTGTTGGAGAAGACTCTCGGGAGTCCCTTGGACTGCAAGGAGATCCAAACAATCCATTCTAAAGGAGATTGGTCCTGGGTGTTCTTTGGAAGGAATGATGTTAAAGCTGAAACTCCAGTACTTTGGCCACCTCATGCGAAGAGTTGACTCATTGGAAAAGACTCTGATGCTGGCAGGGATTGGGGGCAAGAGGAGAAGGGGACGACAGGATGAGACGGCTGGATGGCATCACCGACTTGATGGACATGAGTTTGAGTGAACTCCGGGAGTTGGTGATGGACAGGGAGGCCTAGCATGCTGCGATTCATGTGGTCGCCAAGAGTCGGACACGACTGAGCAACTGAACTGAAATAGTTTTACCGTCTGAGACAACTGTTGGTGGCATGTTATACACACCCATCCATTGTTCTCTATCACTGTGTTTATTCCTCTTCTCATCCACCCACCCCCTTTTTTCCTATTTCATCTTTCTTTGTTTTGTCTTTCTCACTCCTTATTTCCTCAGGACTTCAGTAACAGACTTACAGCTTAAATAGAACTGGTTAATTAATGGCTTTCAAAGCTAAAACATTTGTGATTCCTAACTTAAAATTCAGACTTAAATGCAAGCCAACAAAGCATCATACAAAATTTAGTTTAACTATTACAAAACAAAAAAGCAATATAATTGAGTTTATTTTGAGGCAGAAGGCTGGTTGCTCACACATTTAAGAACACAGTGCAGGGACTTCCCTGGTGGCCTGGGGGACAGGGTTCAATCCTTAGGGAACTAGATCCCACACAACGCAACTAAGACCCAGCACAGCCAAATAAATAAATAAATACTAAAACAACAACAACCAGATACAAATGTTTTCTGAAACTTCAACACAACCATTCAACAATAGTGGGGTAGTTCAATCAACTATGGCATGTACACAAAGTAGACTACTATGCAGCTGCTATTAAAACAAAACAAAACAAAAAATCAAGAATATTCTCCACTGCTGCTGCTGCTGCTAAGTCGCTTCAATCATGTCCAACTCTGTGCGACCCCATAGATGTCAGCCCACCAGTAACAGACTTCAAATTCCAAGAAACGTTAAATGAAAATGCAAAGTGAAAAATAGGTATATAGTTTATGAACTGTTGTATCAGAAAGAGAAGAAAATCAGTATACCTATCTGTTCACATCTATCTGACACAGAAACTGGAGGCGGGACTTCCCTGGTGGGCTAGTGGTTAAGAATTCGCCTGCCAATGCAGGAGACACGAGTTCGATTCCTGATCTGGGAAGAGTCCACATGCTGTGGAGCAACGAAGCCTTTTCAACACGACCGAGTCCACCATCCAGAGCCCACAAGCTACAACTACTGAGACCAGGAGCAGTGACTACTGAAGCCCATGTGCCTAGAACCTGTGCTCTGCAACAAGAGAAGCCACTGCAATAAGAAGTCTGCGTACCACATGGAAGAGTAGCCCCCACTCACCACAACTCGAGAAAGCCCTCACAGCAACAAAGACCCAGCACAGCCAAAAATAATAAATAAAAATATTTTTTAAGAGAAAAAATACACTGGAAGGATACATCTAGTACTAATGAAAGTGGTTACTAATGCAGAACTAAGGGTGGACAGGCTCATGGTACACACAGATTTAATTCTGAACCATGTATTAACTATTCAAAAAATAAAGAGTCTGAAACGTTTTTAAAAACTTTTACAAAGTCTATCTAAAGATGATCCAAAATTTCACTACACATTTATAATTGCTCAGTTACATACAGCCTTTTAAATCTTGTGACACTGAGCCTATTCATTTAGTCATTTGTTTACAATTCTTTACTACTGAGGTAGTCCCAGAATTACCTTAAGATGGCAAACATACTGGTCAAAAGCAACTCAGCAGCACCTGGATTCATTACCTGTTTACTGTTTTATGTTGAACCAGTCATTTAAACTCTTGCCCATTTTTCCTTCTAAAACAGAAATACTTGTTACCTATGACTTAGGGAGGGCATAAAAATTAGAATGATTCCCAACGTACAGAAGACACTCGTTAAATGTTAACAGGTGTGGGACTTCCTGGTGGTCCTGTGGCTAAGACTCCATCCTCCCAATGCAGAGAGCCCAAGTTCTATCTCTGTCAGGGAACCAGATTCCATGTGCTGAAACTAAGAGTTTGCAGCCCACAGCTCACAACTAAGACTTGGTGCAGCCAAATAAAAATAAATAAATAGTTTAAAAAACATTAACGAGTGTTATTCTTAAACAGTTCTTTTTATGGACACATACTGCTTTCATCTATGTAATCAAAACCATAGTGTTTCAAATCAATCCAACAAAAATTTGCAGCATACTCAAAATCCAGTAAGTTCTTGTTAACAAGTAGTTTCAATGTACTAGAAAGCAGGAAGTGAAAACAAAAAAAAGAAAAGCACAATAATGTAAACATACACAGTGCAAGCCACTGTGAGTGCAGAGAAGCGGTGATATACTGCTCGCTTAACCTATCAGTAGAACCAATGTTAATCTAACAGGGAAAAAGGTTAGAGAACTGGGTTCTACCAAAATCCTTAAGTGACTTTTATCTTGCAGGTTCTCAGATCTGGCTGAGTATCAGAATCACCAGCTATACGTTTTAAAAACACAGATTCCACCTCCAGACTACTGAATCACAATGACCAGTTAACAACTGTGAGAATCTGTATCATGATTATTAACTAGGTATTGGAAACACCACAGATCTTACTCACTTACAATTAGAGACTACTATTTTATCTTCAGATAAAATAAATTTAATCATTGCCTTTGGTAGCTTCACTGGAAGAAGTAAAGGGAAGGTGATATTATAATTACTTGTTCCTTTAAATTATGTCATTAAAGCACCTTTTAAGATTAATAGGTGTTATAAGTAATGACTACCACTTACTGAACAATTACTCATCAATGACTGGAAACAATGCCCAACACCATTCCATCCCGTGAATGTCAAGAGGCGATACAGACAATTCAATTTTTAAAAAGGCAAAAGCTCTGAACAGATACCTCACCAAAGACGACACACAGATGGCAAATTAGGTGCTCAACACCATATGTCATTAGGGGAATTTCAAAGTTAAAACAAGGTATCACTACACACCTATTAGAATAGCTAAAATTCAAAATACTGACATCAAATGCTGACGAAATACGGAGCAACAAAAACTGTCCCTCAGTGATGGCTGATATACAAAATAGGTACAGCCACTTTGGAAAACTGTTTGGCAGTTTCTTAAAAAACTAAACATACTCTTACCATACACTGGAGCAATCAAGCTCCTTGCTATGTACCTAAATTACGAGTAAATGTTGATGTGCAATTACTCATAATTGCCAAAACTTAGAAGCAACGAAGAGGTCCTTCAATAAGGTGAGGAGACAGATAATCTGTGGTACAAATGTACAATGAAATATCAATTCAGGACTAAAAAGATCAGGCCACAAAAAAACAATTAAGGAGGAACCTTAAATGCACACCACCAAGTCAAAGAAGTCCATGTGAAAAAACTACATACTGTATGATTCTGATTATGTGATCTTTTGGAAAAAGCAAAAGTATGGAAGACAGTTAAATAGAGCACTAGTTGTGATTTCCCTGGCAGTTCAGCCGTTGACACTCCACCCTTCTACTGCAGGGGGGCACAGGTTCGATCCCTGTTTGGGGAACTGGGAGTTGCAAGTCACAACTGTGGTTTTGGTTGGTGCAACTAAAACCAAACAACAAAACAACAATAAAAAGAGCAGTATTTGTCATGCATTTGGGTTAGGGAGGAAGGAATAGATGGACCATAAGGGATTTTTCAGCTCAGCTCAGCTCAGTCGCATCCGACTCTTCATGACCCCATGAATCGCAGCACGCCAGGCCTCCCTGTCCATCACCAACTCCCGGAGTTCACTCAGACTCACGTCCATCAAGTCAGTGATGCCATCCAGCCATCTCATCCTCTGTCGTCCCCTTCTCCTCCTGCCCCCAGTCCCTCCCAGCATCAGAGTCTTTTCCAATGAGTCAACTCTATGCATGAGGTGGCCAAAGTACTGGAGTTTCAGCTACAACATCATTCCCTGCAAAGAAATCCCAGGGCTGATCTCCTTCAGAACGGACTGGTTGGATCTCCTCGCAGTCCAAGGGACTCTCAAGAGTCTTCTCCAACACCACAGTTCAAAAGCATCAGTTCTTTCGCGCTCAGCTTTCTTCACAGTCCAACTCGCACATCCATATATGACCACAGGAAAAACCATAGCCTTGACTAGACGGACCTTTGTTGGCAAAGTGATGTCTCTGCTTTTGAATATGCTATCTAGGTTGGACATAACTTTCCTTCCAAGGGTAAGCGTCTTTTAATTTCATGGCTGCAATCACCATCTGCAGTGATTCTGGAGCCTAAAAAAATAAAGTCTGACACTGTTTCCCCATCTATTTCCCATGAAGTGATGGGACCGGATGCCATGATCTTCGTTTTCTGAATGTTGAGCTTTAAGCCAACTTTTTCACTCTCCACTTTCACTTTCATCAAGAGGCTTTTGAGTTCTTCTTCACTTTCTGCCATAAGGGTAGTGTCATCTGCATATCTGAGGTTATTGATATTTCTCCCGGCAATCTTGATTCCAGCTTGTGTTTCTTCCAGTCCAGCGTTTCTCATGATGTACTCTGCATGTAAGTTAAATAAACTGGGTGACAATATACAGCCTTGACATACTCCTTTTCCTATTTGGAACCAGTCTGTGGTTCCATGTCCAGTTCTAACTGTTGCTTCCTGACCTGCATACAGATTTCTCAAGAGGCAGATCAGGTGGTCTGGTATTCCCATCTCTTTCAGAATTTTCCACAGTTCATTGTGATGCACACAGTCAAAGGCTTTGGCATAGTCAAGAAAGCAGAAATAGATGTTTTTCTGGAACTCTCTTGCTTTTTCCATGATCCAGCGGATGTTGGCAATTTGATCTCTGATTCCTCTGCCTTTTCTAGGGCAGTGAAAAATCACTGTTTACCATAAAAATGGATGCATGGGATTATATATTTGTCAAATCCCGAAGAATACACAGGACAGAAAGTGAACCCTAATGTAAACTACGGACTTTAGTTGATACTGTTGGGTTCATCAATTTTAACAAATGTACCACACCAGTAAAGCTTCTAATGTTAGGGGAGGTTTTGATGGGCAAGGTGTTATATGGAAACTGTACTTTCAGCTAAATTTTGCTATAAAGCCAAAATTGCCCTAAAAACTAAAGTCTAAACAAAAAAACAAAACAAAACAAAAAGTCTAAACAAAATTGATCTAAAAACTAAACTATGAGAGAGAAAGAAAACACAACTTGCAAAAAAAAAAAAGAAAAAAAAAACAATTAAAAGGCATTTTTTTTTAAATGCTTTTTTAATAAGAAAAATACATTTCAAAGTTGAAAAAAAGTAACAGAGGCCCTGGAATCCTCGTGCATTGCTGGTAGGCAAGCAAATGAGGCAGTCACATTGGAAAACATTTTGGCAGGTTCCTCAAAAAAGTTGAACATGACCTAGCAATTCCATTCCTAGGTATATAATAGGAGGACTGAAAACATATATTCACACAAAAACTTGTGCATATATGTTAGTAAAAAGTGTAACAGAAACACTCAAATATCCACCAACTGACAGACACAATGTAGTATATCCATACAATAGAATATTATTCAGCCATAATAAGAAATACTGTACTGTTATCTGCTACACGTGGTTGAATCTTGAAAACATTTCCTGAAGTGAAAGAATCTATTCACAAGCTATATACTGTGATTCCTTTTATATACAGTGTCCAGAATAGGCAAATCCTTGAGATATAAAAATCATTCTTATAGAGACAGAAATTAGTGATTGCCAATGGAAAGGGGAAATTGGGACTAATTGCTAATAGGGACTAACTGCTAAACTGCATTCATTTGCATGTGATAAAAATGTTTTGAGGTTACAGAGTGATGATGAAGACACAACATAGTCATATACTAAAAACCACAGAAATGTAGTCAATCTTCTGTATCCACAGGTTCTGCATCCAGTCGATTCAACCAACTGTGCATGGAATATACTCAGAAAAAAAAAAACTTCAGAAAGTTCCAAAAATCAAAACTTATTCAATTTGCAACTTCAGGCAACTATTTACATTGTATTTACAACTACTTACATTGTATTAGGTATTCTAAGTAATTTAGAAGTAATTTAAAGTTATAGGAAGAATATACAAATATACTATTTTTTATAAAGGACTTCAGAATCCAGAGATAGAGGGGCAAGGTGGGTGTGGGAGTCCTGGAACCACTCACTTCATAGATACTGCGGGACAAGTGTGAATTATATCGCAATTTCGTTTTTTAAGAACTTAGGGTGGCCCTAATGGATGAACGTTACCAAGTTACTTAGCATCAAGAGCTAACATCAGGAAAGATGTTTTGTGCTTTACTGACAGAAGACCTCATCACCAGCTGTGACATATTCTCATCCTCTAAGACCCCACCAAAGAAGAAGAAAATAAGCCAGTTTGGATCAAGCCCCTATATCCAACTAACTAAATTACAGGGGAAAACAAACAGGACAATGGAATGTGTTAAACTGTATTAGGGAAGCATGCAGCAAAACACAGACTCTGGGAATCTTTACAGGACCAAAGACTGATTTCTTCAACAGAAAGTAGCAAGGAAAAGGAAGAAAGATGGAGGGGGTGGTTCCAATCACAATGTGTTATTTGGATCCTGATTCAAACAAACTGTTCAAAGACAAGTGTTAAAACTAGTATTCAAACAGCAGGTATTTGATAATATTAAGAAATTACTCATTTTTATTAATAATTTGGTGATGCAACTACAATTCTCTTTTAAAGTCCTTATCTTGTAGATATATACTGAAATATGCACGGATGAAATTGCATGTTTCTGGGATTTGCTTCCAAATAATTTGGGACAGGGTAGTGGACAGAAGTATAAGTAAAATAAGACTAGTCATGAGTTGTTACTGAGTGATGAGTGACAAGTTTATGGGTGGTCACAGATAACTATATATATGTTTTTTGGTATTTATTTTTCACTATGCTGGGTCTTCACTGCTTTGCTATGGCTTTCTCTAGTGGTGAACGGGGGCACCTCTTCGTTGCCAGCTTCTGGGCTTCTCACTGCGGTGGTTTCTCTTGTTCCAGAGCACGGTCTCTAGGAGCGAGGGCTTCAGTAGTTGTGGTGCACAGGCTCAACTGCTCTGCAGCATGGCTTAATCTTCCCAGACCAGGGACTGAACCCACGTTCGCTGCATTGGCAGGCAGAGTCTTATCCACTGCACCACTAGGGAAGTCCTGATAACTGTTATTTTTGAATTTGTTTAAAACTCTCCATCATCTTTAAAAATTAAAGCAAGAGTATATATAATCCAATCATACTTACAATATAAAGGATAAACTCTTTAAGAGAGGAGCATATATGGAGGAAAAGTGCTAGATTTCTCCAGAGAAATCACGCAGAAGGAACATTCTGAACTAAAACAATGGTAGTAAAGGAATTATAAGCACGGATTAAATCAGGGTTATTTCCTCAGGTCAGTAGCTAGGCTTCAAAGATATTAAAAGCCAAAAAAATTTGTTTTTTAACTAGAAAAAGCTCCAAAGCTTTCAGTCTATATGCAAAGAAGACTATTTCCAAAAAATTAACAATCACTAAATTAAAATACATGTATTAGGCTACTGAGACTATCTATATTAAATAGTCCCTTGAATCACTATAGTAAAGTTCACACGTCCAGTGAAGATCTTTCCTGCTTCAGAACTTCTTCTAATGCTGTTGTTTTCCTCTGGAATACTCATACTTGAGATCTAAAAGTATCCATATCCCCATAGAGGCTTCACAAAAATTAAATGAGTTATGGGTACATCACACGAAATGCTGGGCTGGATGACTCACAAGCTGGAATCAAGATTGTTGGGAAAAATATCAACAATCTCAGATATACAGATGATATCACTTTAATGGCAGAAAGTGAAGAACTAAAGAGTCTCTTAATGAAAGTGAAAAAGTTGGCTTAAAACTCAACATTCAAAAAATGAAGATCACGGTATCTGGTCATATCATTTCACAGCAAATAGATGGGGAAAAATTGGAAACAGTGACAAATTTCATATTACTGGGCTCCAAAATCAACATGGACAGTGACTGCAGCCACAAAATTAAAAGACACTTGCTCCTTGGAAGAAAACCTATGACAAACCTAGACTGAGTATTAAAAAGCAGAGATATCACTCTGCCAAGAGGTCCATATAGTGAAAGCTATGGTTTTTCCAGTAGTCATGTATGGATGTGAGAGTTGGGCCATAAAGAAGGCTGAGCACTGAAGAATTAATGCTTTCCAACTGTGGTGCCGGAGAAAACTTGGGAGTCCCTTGGACAGCAAGGAGATCAAACCAGTCAATCTTAAAGGAAATCAACCCTGAATATTCACCGTAAGGACTAACGCTGAAGCTCCGATACTTCAGCCACCTAATACAAACAGCTGACTCACTGGAAAAACCCTAATACTGGGAAAGACTGAGGGCAAGAGGAGAAGCGGGTAACAGAGGATGAAATGGCTGGATGGCATCACTGACTCAATGGACATGAGTTTGAGCAAACCTTGGGAGATAGTGAAGGACACGGAAGCCTGGCATGCTGCAGTTCATGGGGTTGCAGAGTTGGACACAACTTAGTGACTGAAAACAAACAACAACCTATGTATTAACTTAAAATAATTCTTGGCATATAAAAACTGCTCAATAATTGCTTAGTGAAAGCTCACTATCTACAACGGTTTCCCATTATATTTATTTTCTCAACATCCTGTTAATTTCTGATTTATCACATTTTATTATATCTAGAGTACAATCTCCAACAGCAGCAAGTTCCTTGCTTCATACATCATTATATATCCAGTACATAGCACAAAGTAACACTCAAATATATTCACTGAATAGTCATACTAGAATCAATAAACCCAAAGACTCAACATTTTTAGAAGAACCTACTGATCTCTTTAGCATCTACCAATGGGAAGGATGATAATAAACATTAACAAAAACAGGGAATAAAGGAGAATGATCAAGTTAAGTGCGCCTCGGTGGGGGGGAAGAGGCAGGCATTTGAGATGAAATAAATAATGGATGTATTGAATCTGAAGCAGACAATTTACACAGAAAGTTAGAAATATTTCTGAGATATCTGAAAGTCAAAGATACAGTAGTAACTAACAACATGGCTTCCAGAGGCAGCCTGCCTAGGTTTAAATTCCAGCTCTGCTACTCTTAGATTACTTAACCTCTGGGCCCAAAAGCCTAGCGTCAAACTAAACAAAATAACAAGAGAAACCAACTGTACCCAACTCATTGGGTTTTTAGGATTTAAGGACTAAATACTAAAGCACTGGAATAACACTTAGCAAAAGCAAACAAGCAAACAAACAAACAAACAAAAAAAAACCCACTCTGTATTTCTGTAAAAAGAACCAGAAACCCAGGTAACAATAACTGAAACCAAAGTAGAAGAAACATATGAAGAAAGATGATAAGTAGATCAAAAGGAAAATAAGGGATTACAGAGTAGTGGCCAAAGAAAAGGATTTTGAGGAAGACCCGTCAACAGCAGAAAGTGCTGGTTAAGTACTTATGATCTGTAAGAAGGCAGCAAGATTTGGCAATTTGAAGGTCAACCACCGACAGAAAAAAGTGTCCTATTAAGCTCAGTCGGGAGTAATGAGACAATAGAGCAAAAAGATTACACAGGATTAAAAAGTAAATAGAGAAAAGAATTATATATTAATGGTCCCCAGACTTTTTGTTTCCAAGACTTAAAAAACAGGGAGAATATGACATAAGATTATGGACTTTTAATTCTACCAAATAATTTTTGTTTTACTGTCACCATCATTTGAAATAGAAAAAGTGCATAACAACAAGACTTTATGAAGGCTGAAACTCTCAATAAAAGGAGTACTTTAATGAAAAATCTCTATATTGTTATTTTTTTTGTAATTTCATAGTAGATTCACAAAAATTTTGTAATGAAAAAGGAACAGGATTTGCAAATCATTATTCTAGACTATCCAAAGGAAACTCTGACAATAATAGATTAGAAGAGAAACACCTACTGCCCCCAATTCAAGAGGAAGAAATCAAGTTATGTCCGAGAGAAATATCTCCTATTAAGATCTTTAAGTGGCAATATCTGTCTAGTTATGACAAATCTGTATGCCAGAGTATGCAAACACAAACGCTAAAAGTTTACATTTGCTGGAGAATTAGTAATTTTAGAATACAAATACCAGGACTATATCTTCTACCTATCACTTGTGTCATAACTAGACCTACCCATGTCATGGGGGCTTAATAAAACTCTTGAAACAGACTGCAGTGGTGCTGTATGTTGTTGTTTAGTTGCTAAGTCACGTGTGACTCTTTGTAACCCCGTGGACAGTTTCCCACTAGGCTCCTCTGTCCATGGGATTTCCCAGGCAAGAATACTGAAATAAGTTGCTATTTCCTTCTCCAGATGATCTTCCCCACCCAGGGATTGAACCCACGTCTCTATAATAAACTGTAAGTCAGATTCTATTTCTACAAAAAATACCAAGACAATAAGAGCGGTTTCAAGAGTGGTGAGAAGACCAAAGGCTTTGGATTCAGATGAACCCAGATTCAAATCTGGGCTGCAATACTTACAGCTAGCAAACAGTTACTTACATTGTTGAAGTGTGTCTCCTAATCTGTAAAACAGGAATGGTATCAACCTCATCAGTTTAAAATACTGATGAAAGGGCAGTTCCATTCTATATAATATGAACTGGCTGAATCCTAAAAACAGTCCATTTTTTTCCAATTCCTAGGCCAATTCAATCCAAATCTCTGGAAGATGAAACAGAGGCCTGCATATTAGGGGGGTTGGGGCAGAGGGGATTACCAGTGATTGTCAGTAGCACTCTCACTTAGAAATCACTGTCCTGGAGCCTTATTAACATAACAAAGCTTTTACCTGAGTCCCAGGTAAGGAACGTCACAAAAATAAGAGTTTTAAGACATTCTTTGCTTTAGTTCCAATCTTCTAAGAAGGAACTTTATCCAAAGTTCCTTTTACAGAAAAGAGAACCAGACTGCAAAGTTTTAGTTTAAAAACCTTTCCAAAGCCAGGAAAAATAAAATCCACATTGAAAATTTACATCAAAAGGAGGTATACCTTAGTCTCTTGGTAGTCATTATTGAATAGTTTTAGTACTAAACACTTTATGTATAGATGAACAGTATATTCAAGGCTGTATACCAAATGATATGCAAGTTATCTTATTTCTATGTTATCTTTCTTAAATTAAGTCTAAGTTTACAGTTTAAATCTATTCATGCTTCACGTAAACTCTCCCAATACATTTTTCATACGTTTTAAAATGGACATCTCACAAGCATTCTTACTAAAGACTTTAGACATGTAAAACAAATTCAATATTCTAAATTAACTAAGTAGCCCAATAAAAGAGAAATATATAAACAAAAACACACAATCATGAACATTTTGTTCCAAAAGAATCAGTGTGAAATAATAAAAATTTCTGGGGGGGGGGGGGAATCAAGAGTCTAGATAAACACCGAAGAACTTCTTCAAAGTAAGTAAACAAAAAGTTTAAAATGGCTATATCTGAACTAATGTGCCAACAACAGTAGATAGGCTGAAAGCAAGCAAGCAAAACAAATTTTCCTTAAAAGAATTCTGTCAAGAGGAGAATTAGAAGGCAAACCAAAAGCTAAGGTAAACAATATAGATCTCAAGTTGCATAGATTTGACTAATTCAGACACAAGTAAGACATTTTGTGAAGCTTACCAATGACTAATGCATTTACTAACTTAGAAAGTGTTTAAATTAAAGCTTTTCCACAACAGTACAAAGGTTATAAACACTGTATTAGGGACTGGTGAAGTATTATTTAGTGAGCCTAGGCTTCAGTGCATTTGTAAATGCAGTTTTCAAAAATAAATGCCTCACACTGAATATTGTTTGCACATGGTGTAATAGAAAGTTGTTCATCAAGAGAACTTTGTATGTCCCAGATATTTTAAAGCAGAGCACACACAAAAGAAACAACACTTGACATGTTATATTTTTAAAAGCCCAATAGTACATCAAAGCACTAAAACTCTGAACGGCCAACCTGATAAAGTGAATTCACTTTTTGATAAAGTGTCAAAATATCTGCTTTTTTACTTTTTAAAAGTTTGACTTTCCCCATTTTGTAGAGACAAAAAGTCGACTGGTTCAATATCAAACTGAAGATGTATGTATTTGTTTGAGGACAACCCTTTTAAGCTAATGCAATCTTCTTTCAACACTACATTTCCCTAATCATTCACCCCAGACAAATATGACATGTGTATCAGCGAACAAATACCACATACACTCTAAATATACAGCAGTCTGAAGAACAGGTGCAGCACTATTTACATGCATGCTTTTTTCCTTCTAAGCCTAACTTTGCCTTGGAAAGTGATTTTAAAATAAACACAAACATGCGAAAGAGCTGAACAATCCTTTTAAATGTAGCTCTTCTGAAATCCAAGACATAAGCTCTTAAACTACCAACATCTTCCAAAAGTTAGGTGAACCAGTATCTCAAAAGTTTCACCTTAAGACCGAGTCCGGCTCAATTATGAAGGTTCCTAACGATATTTAACTCTGCTGCCCCTGTGCGAGCTGGTAATATCAAACAAATACGTTTTACTCCAAGCTAACATTAAATCTTTTCTCAATCGTTTCCTCAAGACGGCACAGATAGTCTGGTTTGGCTTTTCGTGTGTAAAGACGGGAACTGAGGAGGGGAAGGCCTGGTGAAGAGTACTTTAAAAGAAAAAGTACAGAGCAGCGTTGATGAGTCAGTCACTAAGGACGAACTCAAAGGGAATCGAAGTGAATAAGGCAGCATCCCAGGTAAAAAGGTACTTAAAAGTTGGCGGTAGGAAATGAAAACTTCATTGGTCAGCCGCAAGCCATTGTGAGCGGCAGCAGCCCTGGAAAGAAGCGTGGCTGTCAAAGAGTAAGGGCTCCCAACTCCGGGGGAGGGGGGGCAGTCATGCCAAATCGGAAACAGGGGGGTGATACGGGAAAAGGTGGTAAAATCCCCAACCCAGTCCCTCTCCTAGGGCTCTCCATCTTAAGAGGCACAAACAGGAGCCAGCGCAGTGCCCGACAGCCCCACGCCGGATTCTCCCACAGAGAGGAACTCGGCCCCAAACCCCGGAGGCCCGCGCAGAACGCCTCCGGAGGAGCCCCCGCAGACGCCATACTAAAAGCCAAAATGGCTGCTCCAAGGAAGCCCGCACCGCGCAGCCAGTGAGGTCTGGGTAACAAGCTTCTGCGGGAAAGGGGGAGGGGGGTTCTAGGAAGAGCCGTCTCCAGGACTATCGCCCCCCGAGCCGCACAGGTAGGTTCCTCTCGGTCTCCCAAGGCCTCGAGTTCCGAATAAGGGGAGTCCCGGCCCCACCCCCCCCACCCCCGGCCGGGAACCCAGCCGCCGCAGCCGTCCCGCATACCGACCCCAGCGAGGTACCTGTAGTTCGGCCCGCTCCACCTCCCAGTGCGCCCGCTCCATCTCGAACCGAGCCCACTCGTGCTGGATGTAGTGCAGGATCCCTGGGATAGTGTATTGCTGCGGCCGGGACAGCTCGGGGCCTGCCGCGGGACCCGCTCCCTCGGCGGCCGGAGGACCCCCGCCGCCCGCCGCTCCATTCCCCCCTGGCGAAAGGCTCATGTTCCCCCCGGGTCCTTGCTGCTGCCGTGGAGGGGACGCCATCGCCGGGCCGCCACCACCGCCTCCGGCGAGCTCGTCCATTGTGTGTGGGGCCCCGGCCGGGGCGCAGGGCGAGACGCCGACGGCTGGGGGAAGGGCCGGAGAGGGTGGCCCCGCGCTAGCGGCGGGGCGGAGGCCGGCAGAGAGAGGGGCAGGGAGGGGGTCGTTGCTGTATGCCTGCCGTGGGTCAGAGCAGGGAGCTGCCGGCCGCCGCCATTACAGTCCCTCCTCCATCTGCCCGTCTCACTCACTCACTTTAGGGGAAGGGGGGGCCGCGGCGGGAGTGGGAAGCGGGGGCAGGGTTGGGAAGGGGATAGACGTAGGGCCGCCGCTCCCGCGCGGCATGCTGGGTAGAGAACGCCGATGCCGCCGCTCGCCTACTAGCCAAATAGAGTCTGGCCTCACCCTACGCAGGCGTACTGAGAACGCAGTCGGCCTGCCGTTAGAGGCGGAGAAAGCTTGGCCCCGCCCCTAGGCCAGCCCCCAGGCTCGGCGGAGGTGTCTGGTGGCCGCGACCGGATTGTGGGTCACCGACTCCGACATTTGGGAGGGAGTCGGTTTCTGCCTTCCCAGGAGTGGGTTTCCCTCGCTCAGTCAACCCCCTCAGCGCCGTTTCCCACTCAAGAGTCTCAGCGGCGCTCCTGCATTCGGAGTTGGGTTTTAACCTGAGTGGTCCTTCTAGCCGGCCGCAGCCGGTCCCGGATTCTTGACGTTTCTTTTGCATTCCTTGCGTGTTTCTGGCAGTCCCAGAGGATCGGGCCTCTTTCTCTGCTTGTCACCCGCTTTTTCTCTGGTTTCCTAGCACCAGTCAGTTCCCGGGGCTTTGGGGACGTTCTCTTTTGACAAATAGCCCAGATCCTCCAGGAAGTGAAGATTGATTCCCTGTCTCCGGGCTCTGGTTCCAAAGTCTGTGCTCCCAGTCGCAAGTTGCAACATGTACCACTTTGCCTCCCTGGTTTCCAATTCTGGGGTGGGTTGTGTTTGGGGCGTTTGAGAGAGGAGCAGGAGTCATTTTTCTCTTGGGAGAAGGGGAGGTGAAAAACTTTAGATCTTGATAATGGGTAGAGGGAGAAAGAAAACTTAAAGGAGGCTGATTAACAGACGTTTTAGAAGTGAATGGGCTCACAAATACTGTCATACATAGCAGAATCTTCTTTTATAATTTATTTATTTTAATTGGAGGCTAATTACTTTACAATATTGTAGTGGTTTTGCCATACATTGACATGAATCAGCCATGGGTGTACATATGTTCCCCATCCTGAGCCCCCCTCCCACCACCCTCCCCATCCCATCCCTCTGGGTCATCCCAGTCCACCAGCCCCAAGCACCCTGTCTCATGCATTGAACCTGGACTGGTGATCTGTTTCACATATGATAATATACATGTTTCAGTGCTATTCTCTCAAATCATCCCACCCTCGCCTTCTCCCACAGAGTCCAAAAGACTGTTCTATACATCTGTGTCTCTTTTGCTGTCTTGCATATAGGGTTGTCGTTGCCATCTTTCTAAATTCCATATATATGCGTTAGTATACTGTATTGGTGTTTTTCTTTCTGGCTTACTTCACTCTGTATAATAGGCTCCAGTTTCATCCACCTCATTAGAACTGATTCAAATGTATTCTTTTTAATGGCTGAGTAATAGTCCCTTGTGTATATGTACCAGGGCTTTCTTATCCATTCCTCTGCTGATGGACATCTAGGTTGCTTCCATGTCCAGGCTATTATAAACAGTTCATAGCAGAATCTTTTGATGGAAATAGAAAATAAGAGCATTGTGAAGACAAAATCCTAGATGAGTGGCTAAAAATGTTTTTCTTGGTTGTTTGAGTGAATATAATATACACATAAAAGACAAGGTTAATCTTTTTAAGTACTATAATATGTGTTTTTGTGTGCTTAGGTTGCCAGGAAACATTCTTAATGAACTAGTAAGCTTCTAAAAGTTAATGTAGCTAATAATCATTTGGTTAAAAAATAGGACAAAAATATTTAACAACCTAAGAGAAAAGATTCATTAATTACAGCTGTGCCAGGAAATCGCATATAAAATTCACTGCATTATTTTTTTTTCTTCTCTACTACCAATAAAATTTTCACGACCATTTAGAGTGTAATTCAGAGATAAAGTGATACATCTTGTTTTGTCATGTCTGCTTTACTGCTATTATTGTTTAATGGAAAGCAGATTGGACTTCTTACCCTTGCTGCCATATTTTATTTATATATGAAATAAGGTCTGAGATCACAGCATTAAGAACTATCTCTCCATTTTATAGCAACTAACATACAACTAGCTTATTCAATCTTGTTCTTTTTCAAGGGGCCTCATAGCAGGTAAAAAGTTAACAAACACTATACTGCCTCAAGACCTATTATACACCAAAAGGAATTTGTGAGAAGATGTGGCTGACCTCTCTTACATTGGCATCAAAAAAAGAGGAATATACCCACTAACATTTCCTGATTGTACATCAAGCTCAAATAAAGACTGGGTTTATATTTTTCCTCCTCACCCACCTTCAGAACAACAAACTTACTTCTATTACCCATCCTGTTAAGTGGCACTGCATTCAAACCTGAGGCCTGGCAGTCCTTCATTCTAGTACCTTCCAATCCCTTTCTCAGTATTATCTTATATCTCTCCCATTATCTTCATACATGTCTTAATTTAAACCTTTCCACCTCTACTCTTTACCCGCTTTCCACTACCACTGAAGTCTGAGTGATCTTCAAAAGGTAGGTCTGATCCTGTCATTCCCTGGTTACACTGTATTAATGATGACCAAATTTAGAATAAAGCCCAAATTTTAGCATAGCGTTTAAAAGTCCATCTTATGGCCTAATCTACCATCACATCATCATGGTACCCCATTCTTCTCTCCAGCTGAACTGCACCATTTTGAGTTCTGAAAATGTATTACGCTGTTTCATTTCCAAGAATTTAATACATGCTGTACCCAACTGGCTTTCCTTCCTGTCTTCCTTCAAAACTCAAATATTTCCTCCTCCAAGAAGCTTATTATTTAGAGACCCTATCTTAGTAATAGTATCCCATGCTGAACTCCTAATACTCACTACATTTATTTATTTATTTATTTTTTAAATTAATTTATTTTAATTGGAAGCTAATTACTTTACAATATTGTGGTGATTTTTACTATACATTGGCGTGAATCAGCCGTGGGTGTACACGTGTCCCCCATCCTGAACATCCCTCCCATCTCCCTCCTCATCCCATTCCTCTGGGTTGTCCCAGTGCACTGGCTTTGAGTGCCCTGTTTCATGCATGGAAGTTGGACTGGTCATATGTTTTACATATGATAATATACATGTTTCAATGCTATTCTCTCAAATCATCCCACCCTCGCCTTTTCCCTCAGAGTCCAAAAGTCTGTTCTTTGTATCTGTGTCTCTTTTGCAGTTTTGCATATAGGGTCGTCGTTACCATCTTTCTAAATTCCATATATATATGCATTAATATACTGTATTGATGTTTTTCTTTTTTACTTCACTGTGTATAATAGGCTCCAGTTTCATCCACCTGATTAGAACTGATTCAAATGCATTCTTTTAAATAGCTGAGTAATATTCCATTGTGTATATGTACCACAGCTTTCTTATCCATTCGTCTGCCGATGGACATCTAAGTTGCTTCCATGTCCTAGCTATTGTAAACAGTGCTTTGATGAACCTTGGGGTACATGTGTCTCTTTCAGTTCTGGTTTCCACAGTGTATATGCCCAGCAGTGGGATTACTGGGTCATATGGCAGTTCTATTTCCAGTTTTTTAAGGAATCTCCACACTGTTCTCCATAGTGGCTGTACTAGTTTGCATTCCCACCAACAGTGTAAGAGGGTTCCCTTTTCTCCACACCGTCTCCAGCCTTTATTGTTTGTAGACTTTTTGATAGCAGCCATTCTGACTGGTGTGAGATGGTACCTCATAGTGGTTTTGATTTACATTTCTCTGATAATGAGTGATGTTGAGCATCTTTTCATGTGTTAGCTATCTGTATGTCTTTGTTGGAGAAATGTCTGTTTAGTTCTTTGGCCCATTTTTTGATTAGGTCGTTTATTTTTCTGGTATTGAGTTGCATGAACTGCTTGTATATTTTTGAAATTAATTGTCAGTTGCTTCATTTGCTCTTGTTTTCTCCCACTCTGAAGGCTGTCTTTTCACTTTGCTTATAGTTTCCTTCGAAGTGTAAAAGCTTTTAAGTTTAATTAGATCCCATTTGTTTATTTTTGCTTTTATTTCCATTACTCTGGGAGATGGGTCATAGAGGATCTTGCTGTGATTTATGTCACAGAGTGTTTTGCCTATGTTTTCCTCTAGGAGTTTTATAGTTTCTGGTCTTGCATTTAAATTGTTAATCCATTTTGAGTTTTTATTTTTGTGTATTGTGTTAGAAAGTGTTCTAGTTTTATTATTTTATAGATGGTTGACCAGTTTTCCCAACACCACTTGTTAAAGAGATTGTCTTTTCTCCATTTTATATTTTTGCCTCTTTTGTCAAAGATAAGGTGTACATAGGTGCATGGATTTATCTCTGGGCTTTCTAGTTTGTTCCATTGATCTATATTTCTGTCTTTGTGCCAGTACCATACTGTCTTGATGACTGTAGCTTTGTAGTATAGTCTGAAATCAGGCAGGTTGAGTCCTCCAGTTCCATTCTTCTTTCTCAAGATTACTTTGGCTATTTGAGGTTGTTTGTATTTCCATACAAATTGTGAAGGTATTTGTTCTAGTTCTCTGAAAAATACCATTGGTAGCTTGATCGGGATTGCATTAAATCTATAGATTGCTTTGGGTAGTATACTCATTTTCACTATATTGATTCTTCCAATCCATGACCATGGTACATTTCTCCATCTATTTGTGTCATCTTTGATTTCTTTCATCAGTGTTTTATAGTTTTCTATATATAGATCTTTTGTTTCTTTAGGTAGATTTATTCCTAAGTATTTTATTCTTTTCATTGCAATGGTGAATGGCATTGTTTCCTTAATTTCTGTTTTCCCATTGTTAGTGTATAGGAATGCAAGGAATTTCTGTATTAATTTTATATCCTGCAACTTTACCATATTCATTGACTATCTCTAGTAATTTTCTGGTGGTGTCTTTAGGGTTTTCTATGTAGAGGATCATGTCATCTGCAAACAGAGTTTTACTTCTTTTCCTATCTGGATTCCTTTTATTCTTTTTCTTCTCTGATTGCTGTGGCTAAAACTTCCAAAACTATGTTGAATAGTAGTGGTGAGAGTGGGCACCCTTGTCTTGTTTGTCAGTTCAAACTTGTTTGTCAGAACAAACCCTTGTCTTGTTCCTGACTTTGGGGGAAATGCTTTCAATTTTTCGCAGTTGAGGATAATGTTTGCTGTGGGTTTATCACATATGGCTTTTATTATGTTGAGGTATGTTCCTTCTATGCCTGCTTTCTGGGGAGTTTTTATCATAAATGGGTGTTAAATTTTTCCAAAGGCTTTCTCTGCATCTATTGAGATAATCATATGGTTTTTATCCTTCAATTTGTTAGTGTACGAGGTATTTAAGTTGTCTATATATGTATTCCTCAGTAACACTCATACTAAACACTGTGAAAGGAAGACCTGCACATACCAGGTACTATAAATCTTTACTTTTATATATATATATATTTTTTTTTTAATTTCTGAATTGGCTGCTATTTTTCAGATACTCTTGTTAGTCCTTGGTGATGACTGAGAATCAGACAGACATAATCTCTGCCTTCACAGACTTTCCAGTCTAGTTTTAGGTAAATTACTTAGCACTAAGCTCTCTTACTTCCTCAAATTCTGGTCCAGATCTGTCTTAAAACTGTCTCTTGTGCTCTCTATTTGAAGAATTCCAGTTGAACTTCTCTATATTCACTTTGTCTATGGTTTCATAAATGTCCAAAATGCAGTCCTAAACCGTATTCTTCCCAGATCATAGTCATTTATCTGCAGATTGTAACCTCCTGGAGGGGCAGGACCTATGCCTCTATGCCTCTGTTGTTGATAATGGTACCCTCAGTACCTGGCACAGTGAAATCCCCAATAAATGTTTGATGAATAACATAAATTCAGACTGGACTTATGTAAATATTTTTTCTTCACCTCAATCATTTTTATCAGTTTTGCTACCATTGTACCAATTGTCTCTTGAGGTTCAATGACCAGAACTGTCCTGAGTACTAGTAGTAAAAGGCACAAAAATCATCTCCTCTTTTGGGAAAATATATTTTACACCATTAAGTAATGCTCAAAATTCTCCAAACCAGGCTTCAGCACTATGTGAACCGTGAACTTCCTGATGTTCAAGCTGGTTTTAGAAAAGGCAGAGGAACCAGAGATCAAATTGCCAACATCCGCTGGATCATGGAAAAAGCAAGAGAGTTCCAGAAAAACATCTATTTCTGCTTTCTTGACTATGCCAAAGCCTTTGACTGTGTGGATCACAAGAAACTGTGGAAAATTCTGAAAGAGATGGGAATACCAGACAACCTGATCTGCCTCTTGAGAAATCTGTATGCAGGTCCGGAAGCAACAGTTAGAACTGGACATGGAACAACAGACTGGTTCCAAATAGGAAAAGGAGTTCGTCAAGGCTGTTTATTGTCACCCTGTTTATTTAACTTATATGCAGAGTACATCATGAGAAACGCTGGACTGGAAGAAACACAAACTGGAATCAAGATTGCTGGGAGAAATATCAATAACCTCAGATATGCAGATGACACCACCCTTATGGGCAGAAAGTGAAGAGGAACTCAAAAGCCTCTTGATGAAAGTGACAGTGGAGAGTGAAAAAGTTGGCTTAACGCTCAACATTCAGAAAACGAAGATCATGGCATCCGGTCCCACCACTTCATGGGAAATAGATGGGGAAACAGTGGAAACAGTGTCAGACTTTATTTTTCTGGGCTCCAAAATCACTGCAGATGGTGACTGCAGCCATGAAATTAAAAGACGCTTACTCCTTGGAAGAAAGTTATGACCAACCTAGATAGCATATTCAAAAGCAGAGATGTTACTTTGCCAACAAAGGTTCGTCTAGTCAAGGCTATGGTTTTTCCTGTGGTCATGGATGGATGTGAGAGTTGGACTGTGAAGAAGGCTGAGCGCCGAAGAATTGATGCTTTTGAACTGTGGTGTTGGAGAAGACTCTTGAGAGTCCCTTGGACTGCAAGGAGATCCAACCAGTCCATTCTGAAGGAGATCAGCCCTGGGATTTCTTTGGAAGGAATGATGCTAAAGCTGAAACTCCAGTCCTTTGGCCACCTCATGCGAAGAGTTGACTCATTGGAAAAGACTCTGATGCTGGGAGGGATTGGGGGCAGGAGGAGAAGGGGACGACAGAGGATGAGATGGCTGGATGGCATCACTGACTCGAAGGATGTGAGTCTCAGTGAACTCCGGGAGTTGGTGGTGGACAGGGAGGCCTGGTGTGCTGCAATTCATGGGGTCGCAAAGAGTCGGACACAACTGAGCGACTGATCTGATCTGATCTGATCTGATTGTGCTTTGTGTACATGGCTTCTGTGGACACTCTGCAGCAAGCTCCTAGAATCTTGGCCTCTGTAGGTAATAAGCTTTTCCAAGTTCACCTACAACTCACCTGACTGGAATGTCCTCCCTCAACTGTGGCTGAGTCATTTCCTGTCTTCAGTATCAACCTTTGAAACTTGCTATATGTTGTATCATTTCGTCAGTCTTGATCATCCCTCCTCCACTCCCATTGATTCTCCCAGTTTCAGCATACAGCTGCTGATTTTCAAGAATGGCTGCCTATTTATGTCCTTAGTCAATTTTGAATTTTAAGGGTCTTTTTTCCCCACTAGCTAATCTTAGACACCTGTGTGCTTATTACATCTGACCCAAAAGAGACTTGTCATATTAATATTTCATGTGCATATATCAGCAAAAGTATGTTAAGGAATTCTGGCTTTTAAAAAAATCAGAGTGGCCTACACTCAGATACCTTCTCCCTAATTACTGCAATACCTGATGTACAAAGTATTTTGACCCTGACTTGGAGAACTTTATAACCTCCTATAGTTACGGACCTGAACATCCAGTTTCATGCCTTGCTGGCTATGTACCTGACATCCGTCTAACAAAGAGCTCAGACTGGTTCACAGTCACTGGTCTAGTCATCTTTTTCCATCATCTGAAAAGATTGTGACAATATTCTTATCTCCATGAAGAGAGAAAGCGGAAATAAGAGTTCTGGGTCACTTCCACAGCTCTTGGTAGAATAGGAAGTGTTTCTACTCTTAGATCAGTGAGTGTACATGTTTATTTGAAAACAAAAAATAAAATTTTCTTTCACAATTCTGCCTCCTCCTGTCTTGTCAGTGGATTCAATATTTACTATCTCTGGCTCAGAAATTATTTGCACTTTTGAAATCACTTTTAAGGTAGTTTGGGGGTGATTCAGTAACTTGGGAAAATTGTATAGTATTTACATTTATAAATATAGACAACAAACCAGTATTAGAGCCTAGAGAAGGATCTTTGAGAAAAAAGTTGACATGTGTTCCAAAACCAAAAGAGCAAACTGCAGTGCAGAAGTAACAGAAAAGAAGGCAGCTTTGACCTGCACCATGGTTTAACCTGCATAAGATCAGATACCTACTTCTCATTAAAGCTGCTGCCTGTGGCTAGGAAAAGTATAAAAATATATGCACAATACTTGAACTATTCAAATAGTGTATTGTGTGGAAAAGAAAAGGCAAAGCATCTTTGCAGATTATAGAAAGATAGGCATCAAAACGAGGAAATTCAGCATGCCATATAAAATTCCAATCCAGGTTCATCCCTGAATTGTCTCCCGGGTAATATGAGTCAGAAGGCAGTAGGCTGTGATAATACTGTATAATAGCTAACTCATAGAGATGTCAAAACTGAAGGGAAAAAAAAGGATTGCCAAGAACCCAGTTCCTCCTGAACGTTGGCTTAAAATGAAAGACCAGGTCTGTAAACATGAGAACCAGATGACAGGAAAGTGTGACAATGGGACATTGCCAAAACTTTCCTCAGTAATAATTTAACAGTCTTGGAAATGTGGTGTGTCTCCTGTGGCGGCAGCGGGGAGAAGGTTCAGAAGAATAGTACCAGACACGGACACCTTGCCTCGGCAATCTCTGCTGAAGATAGTGTTTTCTTTGGAAAATATTTTAAATTTGGCGAACATTCACAGAAACTTGTTTTTTTTATAACAACACATTTTAAAAGATGGTAACCTCTAGTTTTGTCTATTAATAGACCAAACTAAAGTACATGACAATTATCCTACAAAAAAAGATTCAAGAATTCCTTTGAGCATATTAAAATAACTCCTATTCCTCCTGTTGTATTATAGCTTTCAATATAGTAATTGGATATTATAAATTGTATTGTGTGTAGACTTTTTTATTTAACTTTTTAATTTTGGATTCAGTCATGCAAAAATAGAAAAAAGTCTAATAAAATGCCATTTTCAGCAATTAGCAATATTTTACCATTTTTATTTCACCTATTCCACTTTTTTTTTTCTGAGTGAGAAATTTTTTTGACTATTAGAAAAGTTTAACAAAAAGTTTACTGTGAAAATATACACTGCTTGATTTTTATATGGTAGTAAGTCCAGCCCTTTAGAGATAGGACATGTGGAAGCAGTTGATTTCCTTGATAGACACAACCTGTGTGTGTTATACAGCGTTATACAGTGTTATATATGTGAATTATACTCATTCCAAGGTTTCTAAAAATGATGAGACAAGTTTCTTATATTACTGCCATTCCACTATTGTTCTGTCACCTACCAGTTGCCATCTCCACACATGCATATATTGCATGATTCATATAGGAATCAAATCCCCGAAGACTTCTTGGACATGTCCATCACCATTTAATTTCAGTGATAACTTCTTGTCCATAAATTTTTTTCAACTCAAGAGGGTAAGCCTTGCTAATGGTGTATACTCAGCAAGCTCAGAGATACCCTGAAACGGAATTCACGGCCTCCCTCACACTCCTTCCCATGCCCAGCCCTGGGAATGTTTTAAAGTAAATGCCAAGCATCATTTTATTTCATTGGCATATATTTATCCAAGTATTTTTAACACACTAGGACCTTTTGTTTTTTTCAACATGCCACAATACCATTATCACATCTATAAAATTGTGATTCCATTATACAGTCTAATCCCTAGTCCATAGTTTCCCCAATTATCTTTTTTTTTTCCCCAATTATCTTAAAAAAAAATTTTTTTTTTAAGTTGGTGATTTCAAACTAGGATCCAAACAAAACCTACATATTTCCTTTATTTGCTGTATCTTTAGGGTTTTTTTTTTTTGGATTTGTCTTCCTCTCAGCCCCACATCATTGTATCATTTATTTGTTGAAGAGATTATTTATCCTGTAGAATTTCCCACATTTGGCTGATTGCATTTTTATTGTATTATTTAGCATATTCCTTTCTCCTCCATATTGTCCATAAGCTGGAAGTTAGGTCTAGAGACTGGGTTTGGTTCAGGTTTTAATATTTGGGGATGAAAGTACTTCTCTACTGGGGCTGCAGTGTACTTTCTGTTGCACCATAGCAGGCAGCACAGAACGCCCAGTTGTCTCAATTTTACTACTGTAATGTACTAAACTTGATCAGCCTGATCTAGCTATTGTCAGTGTTAGCTGAGTTAGCTAACTGTCTTTTGAAACATATTATCGTGTTCTACTCCAACGGTTTCTGCTCAGTATGGTGTCTGTCTTTCTATAAAAGAGCTTCCACTGGATGTTGCTGAGCCTCCAGGATCCTGGATGGGACCTTTCCTTGAACTCATTGGCAAAAGAGGAACTTCCCTGGTGGCTCAGTGATAGTCTGCCTGCAATGCAGGAGGTGTAGGTATGATCCCTGGGTCAGGAAGATCCCCTGGAAAAGGGAATGCGGCCCACTTCAGTATTCTTGCCTGGGAAATCCCATAGAGAGAGGGGCCTGGCGGGCTACAGTCCATGGGGTTGCAAAGAGTTGGACTTGACTTAGCACTAAACCACCACCACCACCATTGGCAAGAGAGATCCTCCAAGTTGTCAGTGTGGTACTCAGATTCTCTCCTGGGGTTCCCACTTCAAGCAGGGGAGGGGGGGGGGTCACCCTTCCTTTCAATGGTGACTTGGTACTGGGCTCCTTGGCTATTTTGACTGTTGTTATTGTTTAGTTGCTAAGTTGTGTCTGACTCCTTTGTGACCCCATGGACTTGTAGCCCCACCAAGGTCCTCTGTCCAAGGAAAAAGTGTCCAGGTTTCTCTGTCCAGGCAAAAATACTAGAGTGGGTTGCCATTTCCTTGATCTTCCCCACCCAGGAATTGAAACCCCATCTCCTGCATTGGCAGATGGATTCTTTATCACTTAGCCACCTGGGAAGCCTCTTTTGACCCTTAACAAGACCACATTTTCAGACCTCCACTTCTGCCATTAAAATAGCACAGCTGTGGTTTCCTCATTCTAGTGTTAAGAGTAGATAGTGTTCCAGAGCTCCAGGGGATGTTTTTCACTTGGTTTTTGGTAAAGATGTTACTGTACAGGTTTTTCTTTTTTTGCATTCTTCTTGGCTCTTACTGTTTTCTGTGAGAAGATCCTAGGAACTTCCAAAACTGCTCTGCTGCTGTTTGCTCTCCCTCACTTCTCTGCACTCTGCACTATCTACTCTTCAAAGTTTAAGTTGCCTGCTAGTTGACCTACATTTATTTATCAGATTCCTGCTATTGAAATAGCTCATTTGACTTCTATTAAAATAACTGTGACTTTTCCAAGTCTTAGATGTGCGATATAAGCCAGTATAAATCTAAGTATGAATATCTATTGGAAACAGTTGGGAGGCTCTCATCTGACAGCTTTAATCTCTTGTTTACATTTTTAGCCAGGAGCTATACCATGTTGCTCTACTTTGTTGTGAAATTCAGAAAAGCAAAAAGTGACGCTGGGTAAAGGGCCACCAAGCAGGCCACCTGAAAGGCTCTCTGTTTACCCTGACATCTGATCTGAACAAGAATGATACTAAATTCAAATACATGTCTGCAAACTTACCCTGGACAGCATTTTCTGGGTATATTTTATTTATTGGAAGTAGAAAGGGAGATTAGCTGAACTCACTAAGAGAATAAGTCAGAAGAATTTTGGAAGTTGAGGTCTGATCACAAATGTTAAACACACTGTTACAAATGCAGCAGTAGGAGCTTTACTGTCTTAAAGTTGTACATTATCTGGTTGAGCCACTTCTCAGACTTTAAGCTGCATGTTGAGATCAACTAAGAACAAATTGTCTGTTAGAATTACACCTTTTGTGATATGCTCTGGAATATTAACCAGTGAGAGCTTTTGAATAGAAGATATAACTGGGTAGAACTTGATTTACAGTAGTGAATGGGGAGTGAAATTGCGTGTCCATGGTCACAATAATAGCTGTCACTGAATCACTGGAGTCTTGAGGCAAACCTGGAGATAAAGAACAGTGAGTGAGAACACAGATGCTGGAGCCCAGCTAACATGATTGGGTTCTTCCTCAGCCAATTTACTTAGTGACCTTTGGCGAGTGACTAAGTTTTCATGTCTGTGAAGTGGAGATAAAAACATTCCCTAACTCATAAAGCTATTATGCGAATTAAATGAGTATAGGTAAAGTATTCAAAATAGCACTTGTCTGATTGGTAAACTCTGTGTAAGTGTTTTCTATTATTATTATCTGTCTTCAAGAGTAGTTTTATTGGGTTATTAGCACATTTTATCAGAAAGGGTGAATAATGCCTCTCAGGTTATAGCAGTGGAGTTCTTTCATGACCACCATCAAATATTGGGAGCATTAATTACTTACTTGAATTAGAGTTAGTTGTGGCCATGTAACTAACAAAAAAGATGGATTCTGTTGGTTGAGTAAACTGATCCGCAAATTTAAGTTTAATACAGCCATTTTTATGTTTCATTGTTTCTTTCAAAGTGATTATCTGCAAAATGGAGCCATAATTCTCTAGCATATCCTTAGGACTAAAAAATGTTCATGTAACTTTTAATACTGCTTCATTTTAACTTAGGACACACTTTAATTAAGATCTTAATAATGTGAGTGTACAAATGTAGTTTTATAGTATTGTTTTCTTACATATTTTTAAGGAAAATATCCACATTGTTACCAATTTGCTCCCCCCACGTAATGTGAACATTAGAGTAAAAGACTTTATAATGTTGAAACAAATTAATTGCAGATAAATTAATGGAGTGATGATTTTATAGAAACATTTTCCATAATTTGAATTTTGCACTTTAATTTATAATTGTCTTTATAGACTTAAGTTGTATTAAGTTCTATTAAGAACTATTAATAGACATTTTTTTCTTTCCTTTTTTTTTTTTTTTTTTTTTTTTTTGGCTGCATGGCATGTAGGATCCTATTTTCCTAATCAGGAATTGAACCTGGGTCCCCGTAGGGGACACTGAACATATGACTGCCAGGAAAGTTGATTAGACATTTGTATAAAGTAAGATTCCTCAGTGTCCCAGTGGGGTTTTGTTTATTTGTTTGTTTCTTTTTTGACATAAAACTGTAGGAGCCATCAGCAAATCAAAATTTAATTCTCAAGTCCTTTAGTTTGATCTAAATTTAAAATATGTAACATTGTATTTGACCTTGTAAGGGTACTTACACACTTATCACTTGAACCCTAACACAGAACTATTTGAGAGAGGGAAAAATGTGCAAGAATAGTCTATCTGCGTATGTCTTTCTCAGTTTTCATTGGAAATCAGATGTTTAACAAGGTTTAACAAACCTAATTTAAGAAATGCAGAGTTAAGTTTATCAAAATGCAGAACATCTTGTTAGAAGTATTTCCAATCTGAGAAATAACTTGATACACCATTTTATGGGAGTGGAAAATAATACATAGTATTCCAAATCCTGAAAGATGATGCTGTGAAAGTGCTGCACTCAATATGCCAGCAAATTTGGAAAACTCAGCAGTGGCCACAGGACTGGAAAAGGTCAGTTTTCATTCCAATCCCAAAGAAAGGCAATGCCAAAAGAATGCTCAAACTACCGCACAATTGCACTCATCTCACACGCTAGTAAAGTAATGCTCAAAATTCTCCAAGCCAGGCTTCAGCAATATGTGAACCGTGAACTTCCTGATGTTCAAGCTGGTTTTAGAAAAGGCAGAGGAACCAGAGATCAAATTGCCAACATCCGCTGGATCATGGAAAAAGCAAGAGAGTTCCAGAAAAACATCTATTTCTGCTTTCTTGACTATGCCAAAGCCTTTGACTGTGTGGATCACAAGAAACTGTGGAAAATTCTGAAAGAGATGGGAATACCAGACCACCTGACCTGCCTCTTGAGAAATCTGTATGCAGGTCTGGAAGCAACAGTTAGAACCGGACATGGAACAACAGACTGGTTCCAAATAGGAAAAGGAGTTAGTCAAGGCTGTATATTGTCACCCAGTTTATTTAACTTATATGCAGCGTACATCATGAGAAACGCTGGACTGGAAGAAACACAAACTGGAATCAAGATTGCCGGGAGAAATATCAATAACCTCAGATATGCAGATGACACCACCCTTATGGCAGAAAGTGAAGAGGAACTCAAAAGCCTCTTGATGAAAGTGAAAGTGGAGAGTGAAAAAGTTGGCTTAAAACTCAACATTCAGAAAACGAAGATCATGGCATCCGGTCCCACCACTTCATGGGAAATAGATGGGGAAACGGTGGAAACAGTGTCAGACTTTATTTTTCTGGGCTCCAAAATCACTGCAGATGGTGACTGCAGCCATGAAATTAAAAGACGCTTACTCCTTGGAAGGAAAGTTATGACCAACCTAGATAGCATATTCAAAAGCAGAGACATTACTTTGCCAACAAAGGTCCGTCTAGTCAAGGCTATGGTTTTTCCTGTGGTCATGTATGGATGTGAGAGTTGGACTGTGAAGAAGGCTGAGCGCCGAAGAATTGATGCTTTTGAACTGTGGTGTTGGAGAAGACTCTTGAGAGTCCCTTGGACTGCAAGGAGATCCAACCAGTCCATTCTGAAGGAGATGGGCCCTGGGATTTCTTTGGAAGGAATGATGCTAAAGCTGAAACTCCAGTACTTTGGCCACCTCATGCGAAGAGTTGACTCATTGGAAAAGACTCTGATGCTGGGAGGGATTGGGGGCAGGAGGAGAAGGGGACGACAGAGGATGAGATGGCTGGATGGCATCACTGACTCGATGGACGTGAGTCTGAGTGAACTCCGGGAGTTGGTGATGGACAGGGAGGCCTGGCGTGCTGTGATTCATGGGGTCGTAAAGAGTCGGACATGACTGAGCGACTGATCTGATCTGATCTGATCTGAATCCTACTTCAGCCTGCTGGAGTTCCTCCTTACTGACACATTGTTACATTACAGTATCAAATCCTGGAAGGAGCCTATCTATAAGACCCCTAGACCTTTGCCTCCTCTCTGAAATTAAGATATTAAATGTCTTTATTAATCAAAAAATTCTATGAGGATTTTTAGTTGCTAAGCACAAATACTTAATTTGCGTGGCTGATTTTAACCAAACAATTTGGAATAAGATTAACTACCAGAAGTACCTCTTCACTATTTCTAGCCCATGCCCATGTTTTGTCAAAGTAAACATCTAGTTCCCTTTTTTAAAGTTATTTTAAATTTCAGAATAAGTTACCCTGAACATTAAAGCTGAAAAGAATATAATTTTAGAAGAAAAATTTTTATTTTGATTTTGAAAGATGCCTGTTGTTACTCCATTTTGTGTAGTAATGGGAAGGTTGAGTCCGGTTACTTACCTGAAAGCAACTTTTCTATTCTAAGAAGAGTGGAAGGTAAGATAACAACCACAAGAACAGACTATGATCTCCAGCCTTTAGCATTTTGTTTCCTTAAACTTCGCAGCTCCCACTACCACCAGATCTGATAGCACCTCCCTGGCAAATGACTAACAGTCTGTTCTCAATTCCTCCATCCCCTACTCCACACACACACACATGACTAATGAATAAAAATAAAACAAGGACTTTCAAACGGACAATGTAATGGTCTATTTATAGTATATAAAGTCTTCATCCTTAGTTTTTGAAATATGGCTTTTCTCCCTTGCTTCAATCACATTGCTGTAAAGATACCCCTTGATTTAGGATAGAAAGTCTGATACTTGAACATCTCCAAAAATACAACATCTGTCCTTTTTCGTGAAACTTTCAGCTTGTCTCAGTTTTATTTATGTATGTGTTTTAAATGCGTGTGAAGTGGTCTCTTGTTGTGGTTTTAATTTGCATTTTCCTAAGGATTAATGCTGTTTATGTACAAAAAACCATGCTTATTTGGATTTTAAATTCTTAAACCAGAATTCAATGAGACTTTTTTTTTTTTTTTGGGCTATGCTGCAGGGCAGGCAGGATCTTAGTTCCTCTAACAGGGATTGAGCCTGTGCCCACTGCAGTGGAAGTGCAGAGTCATAACCACTGGACCACCAGGGAAATTCTGATAAGACTTTTTGATCAATTTACCAATATGGCTTTAGATCAAGATTTGAGGGTCACATGAAGCTTTAGAAAATTTTCAGATACTACCAGAAAAATGGTAGACCAGACTATTAAGGTTTATTCTCAAAGTACTTTCATAATTTTTCTGCAAAATTGTCAGTTTCAGGGTTCCCACAAATCCTGAATTTGATTGGAATTTAACACTTTAAAATATTTTAATGATTTTAAAACTACTTAAGTAAAATAGCAGCCTGCAAGCAAAATAAGTTACATGTGGTTGAAATATTTCTTGAGTGACCCATGGATTTAGCAGAAAGTGAAAGTTTCAGCTGAAGCTGCTGGAACATGCATTCTAAATCATAAAGGAGAGGTTTAGAGAGAGATAGGGAACAAGGAGGAGAATGGATGGAAAGAAAAGCAGATGGTGATGGATTTCTTGAAGGCAGATTTCCATAGTCTTAGAACTTCAGGAGGAAGACTATGCAACCTACACTGGGGAAGAAGTCTTGAGGAGGGAAAAGGGGGATTCTGTGCTTTACGTTTCCTTCATCTCTTTAAGTCCTTACAAAAAAGCCTGTGAAGCAGCTGTCTTTATTACCCAGTTGGTAGATGAGAAAACTGAATTATCATAGAATTCCAGTAAGCAAAGAAACAAGCTGTTTCAGTGTATTAAAAAAGAATATATAGGAGAAGGAAATGGCAACCCACTCCAGTATTCTTGCCTAGGAAATCCCATGGACAGAGGAGCCTGGTGGGCTACAGTCCATGGAGTCTCAAGAGTCGGACACCACTGAGCAAGTAAACCACCACCGATGTAAATGGTATTGTGTTTTTAATTTCAAATTCCACTTGTTCTTTGTGGTTATATTGGAAAACAATCAATATTTATAAAAAAAAAAAAAGAATATGAATTCCAAGGGAGGTGCTCCAAATTAGATGCAAATCTGCTACTGACCAGTATTGTTTCCTCGGATGGAGAAATTCAGCAACAGCTAAATAACTTGGAGACCTATGGAATGAAAAAACATGGTGTGGCAAATAGTATTTAGCACTTGCTATGTATGTTTTTCCTGGGTTAGGCCATACTGATTAGATGCTCTCAGCACATCAATTTTGAAAAACAGTATGTATTTTAAAGAAGTATGGCATTTAGAAATGCCACAGTAAATGAAACAATAGCTTCATTATTAAACTTTTAGTTTTGAGTTGGCTAATTTTGTAAAAATATATAATGCAGCTCAACATTTTTTAAACAAACTCTTTTTATTTGTAACACATTAAGTAAGATATGTCTTAAAACTTAGGGAAAAAGGCAAAGTAAGGATGGAGAACTAAAATTGCCCCTAATTCTACCATCCAGATTTAATTTAACTGCTTCCTTTCATCCTTATTATAGGAGCCCTGAACTTTGTATAATATACATGTGCATATATATAAGTTTAGTAAATTTACAAAGCTGTGTAGATATTACCATGCAATTAAATCCAGATTTTGAAGATTTTCATCATCCTGAAAAGGAACCCCATCTTTGTTTTCCCCCAAAATTTTCTCTCCTGGCCCTAGGTAACTACTAATATGCTTTCTATCTCTATAGATTAGCATTTTCTGGGCATTTCGTATTAATAGACTTTGTGCAATAGTATTTTGCATCTGGCTTCTTTCATTTAATGTAATGTTTTAAAGGTTCATCCATTTTGTATTAATAGCACAGCAGTATTGTTATCGAATAGGTTTCCCCTGTCTGTAGATATACCACATTTCTTTTAATCCATTCATTAGCTGGTGGACATTTAGTTTGTTTCTATTTTTTGTCTATTAAGTGCAATGCTTTTATGAACATTCATGTACAAGTAATTTTTATGGATATATGTTTTCATTTCTCTTCAGTATATATTGAGAAGTAGAATTTCTGGATAATATGGTAAGTTCATGTTTAACTTTTTTAAAGAAACTTCCAAGTTGTTTTCCATAGGAGTTATAATATTTATGCATGATACAAAATTAGTACACAGAAATCTGTTACATTCCTAAACACTGACAGTGAACTATAAGAAGGAGAAATTAAGGAAACAATCCCATTAATCATCACATGAAAATTCCCTGTCAGTCCACTGCCCTTTCACTGGAGGTGCCTGTGGGTTCCATCCTTGGTTGGGGAGCTAAGATCCCACAAGCCACAAGGCACAAAAAGAATAAAATACGTAGGGATAAACCTACCTAAGAGGTAAAAGACTTGTACTTGGAAAACCAGCGGACACTGACAAAAGGAACTGAAGATGACACAAAGAGATAGGAAGATACATTGTGTTCTTGGATGGGAGGAATCGATATTGTTAAAATGACCATACTACCGAAGGCAATCTACTGATTCAGTGCAAGTCCTATCAAAATACCTGTGGCATTTTTCACAGAACTGGAACAAATAATTTAAAAATGTGTATGGAAACACAGAAGATCCTGGATAGCCTAGCCACTAGGCTACAAGGGAACCTCCTATATTTACAATAAATTTTAATTTATGAAAAAGTTGCAAAGATATTACAGAGAATTTCTGTATAGCCTCACCTATCTTCCCCAGTGTTATAGTCTTGTGTTACTGTGGTACATTTGTCATAAAAAAACAACATAGGTAGCATTATTATTAAACAGACTCAGGCTGTTCATCAGTGTCCTTTTTTCATCAATGTTTTTCATCAATGTCCTTCTGTGTTCTGTGAGCCCCTGCAGGATACCATATTGCATTGTAGTCATTATCTCCTTAATCTTCTCTGACCTGTGACAGGTCCTCCTGCCTTCTTTGTTCTTCATGATCTTGACTGTTTGGAGGAGTATAACTCAGATATTTTTTAAAACGTCCTCTAATGTGGATTTGTTGTATTTTCCCATCATTAGAATGGATTATGGGTTTAGGAAAGAATATCACAGAGATGAAGCATTCTCACCATATCATATGGTGGAGGAATATGACCTCATTGATGATTTAGCCTTCATTACTTGCAGTGTGTGCCAGGTTTTCAACTGTAAAGATACTTTTTTTTTCTTTTAAGGCTTTTAGTGAATTTGTTACAATATAGCTTCTATTTTATGTTTTGGTGTTTTGACTGCAAGGCATGTGGGATCTTAGCTCCCCAACCAGGGATCGAACACACACCCCCTGGATTAGAAGGTGAAGTCTTAAGCACTGGACTGCCAGGGAAGTTCCTAAAGTTACTAGTTTCCATTCCCATCTTCTGTTTTTTGAAAGTGAATCACTGGGTTTAGCTCACTCTCAAATGGATGGGAGATGGGGCGGGGAATTAAGCTCCACCTCCAGCAGTCAGATCAGATCAATCAACCGCAGCGCGCCAGGCCTCCCTGTCCATCACCAACTCCCGGAGTTCACTGAGACTCATGTCCATCAAGTCAGTGATGCCATCCAGCCATCTCATCCTCTGTCGTCCCCTTCTCCTCCTGCCCCCAATCCCTCCCAGCATCAGAGTCTTTTCCAATGAGTCAACTCTTCGCATGAGGTGGCCAAAGTACTGGAGTTTCAGCTTTAGCATCATTCCTTCCAAAGAAATCCCAGGGCCCATCTCCTTCAGAATGGACTGGTTGGATCTCCTTGCAGTCCAAGGGACTCTCAAGAGTCTTCTCCAACACCACAGTTCAAAAGCATCAATTCTTCGGCGCTCAGCCTTCTTCACAGTCCAACTCTTACATCCACACATGACCACAGGAAAAACCATAGCCTTGACTAGACGAATCTTTGTTGGCAAAGTAACGTCTCTGCTTTTGAATATGCTATCTAGGTTGGTCATAACTTTCCTTCCAAGGAGTAAGCGTCTTTTAATTTCATGGCTGCAGTCACCATCTGCAGTGATTTTGGAGCCCAAAAAAATAAAGTCTGACACTGTTTCCACTGTTTCCTCATCTATTTCCCATGAAGTGATGGGACTGGATGCCATGATCTTCGTTTTCTGAATGTTGAGAGTTAAGCCAACTTTTTTACTCTCGATTTTCACCTTCATCAAGAGGCTTTTTAGTTCCTCTTCACTTTCTGCCATAAGGGTGGTGTCATCTGCATATCTGAGGTTATTGATATTTCTCCCGGCAATCTTGATTCCAGTTTGTGTTTCTTCCAGTCCAGCGTTTCTCATGATGTACGCTGCATATAAGTTAAATAAACTGGGTGACAATATACAGCCTTGACTAACTCCTTTTCCTATTTGGAACCAGTCTGTTGTTCCATGTCCGGTTCTAACTGTTGCTTCCAGACCTGCATACAGATTTCTCAAGAGGCAGGTCAGGTGGTCTGGTATTCCCATCTCTTTCAGAATTTTCCACAGTTTCTTGTGATCCACACAGTCAAAGGCTTTGGCATAGTCAAGAAAGCAGAAATAGATGTTTTTCTGGAACTCTCTTGCTTTTTCCATGATCCAGTGGATGTTGGCAATTTGATCTCTGGTTCCTCTGCCTTTTCTAAAACCAGCTTGAACATCAGGAAGCTCACGGTTCACATATTGCAGAAGCCTGGCTTGGAGAATTTTGAGCATTACTTTACTAGCGTGTGAGATGAGTGCAATTGTGCGGTAGTTTGAGCATTCTTTTGGCATTGCCTTTCTTTGGGATTGGAATGAAAACTGACCTTTTCCAGTCCTGTGGCCACTGCTGAGTTTTCCAAATTTGCTGGCATATTGAGTGCAGCACTTTCACAGCATCATCTTTCAGGATTTGGAATAGCTCAACTGGAATTCCATCACCTCCACTAGCTTTGTTCGTAGTGATGCTTTCTAAGGCCCACTTGACTTCACATTCCAGGATGTCTGGCTCTATGTCAGTGATCACACCATCGTGATTATCTGGGTCGTGAAGATCTTTTTTGTAGAGTTCTGTGTATTCTTGCCATCTCTTTTTAATATCTTCTGCTTTTGTTAGGTCCATACCATTTCTGTCCTTTATCGAGCCCATCTTTGCATGAAATGTTCCTTTGGTATCTCTGATTTTCTTGAAGAGATCTCTAGTCTTTCCCATTCTGTTGTTTTCCTCTATTTCTTTGCATTGATCGCTGAAGAAGGCTTTCTTAATCTCTGCTTGCTATTCTTTGGAGCTCTGCATTCAGATGTTTATATCTTTCCTTTTCTCCTTTGCTTTTCGCTTCTCTTCTTTTCACAGCTATTTGTAAGGCCTCCCCAGACAGCCATTTTGCTTTTTTGCATTTCTTTTCCATGGGGATGGTCTTGATCCCTGTCTCCTGTACAATGTCACAAACCTCATTCCATAGCTCAGTATCAAAATATATATTTGGGATTCTTCTGTCCCATTTATTTATTTAAATCGGTCTGTACTCATGTATGGGGCTTCCCAGGTGGCATAGTGGTAAAGAATGCTCCTGCCAATGCAGGAGATGTGGGTTCAGTTCCTAGGTCAGAAAGATCCCCTGAGGAAGGAAATGGCAGCCCACTCCGGTATTCTTGCCTGGAAAATTGCATAGACAGGAGAGCCTGGCAGGCTACAGTCCATGGGGTCACAAAGAGTTGGATGGATACGACTAAGTGACTGAACTCGCATGCAGGCACTCGTGTATACTTATTTTATAGATTTGAGTTATAATCCAGTACTATGTTATTTGCTAGTCACATCTTTCTAGTTTTGGCTATTGGAAGCTCTTCCACATTGTCTGATGTATCAGTCTGGCTCTTCTTAGCACGTTTATTGTGATATAATTCACATAGCATAAAGAACATCCATTTACAGTATATTATTCAATTCTTTTAATGTACTCATATATTTGTGCAACCATCACCATGACCCCACATTTCTCAGAACTCACCCTTCAAGCCTGCATCCCCTGGCAACCCTTTATCTACTTTCTGTCTCTGTAGATTTGCCTGCTCTGGACATTTCATATAAATAGACTGTGTCCTCTTTGTGACAGCTTCTTTCAGTTTAGCACAGTGTTTTTAAGGTTCATCTGTTTGGTACCTTTTTATTTTTGGGTTTTTTTTGTTCTTGTTTGTTTTATTTCTTATTGTTTTTGCATGGTTTCTGTCTGGCCTTTTTAATCTTTATTCAGATGTTCCTTCTACATAGTTTTAATCATATGGGTATAAATTTGGTGTTCTGCTTTTGTGACTTAACATTATGTTGTCCATATTTTCTCACTCATCTCATAATCTGCATATTTATTTTAATAGTAAAAGGACACCTAGTTAGTATTCATTTAACATGATTCTTAGTTTGTAGTATCTGGGCTTGTTTCATTTTTCAGTACTGTAAATGATATTGCTTTAAACTTTTTCATGCATATGGATTTTTAATTACACCTTAGGATAGATCCCCAAGACTAAAATGCTTGAGTTGAAAAGTAGAATCATTTTCATGATTCTTTTTGTTGTATTCTACCAGGTTACAATATAGAAGACTTACAAGTTAATTGTGGTGTTGTTCATGCCAAGTCATGGCCAACTCTTTGCGACCCCATGGACTGCAGCAGGCCAGGCTTCCTTGTCCTTCACTACTCCCAGAGTAGTCTATTGAGTTGGTGATGCCATCCAACCATCTCATCCTCTGTTGTCCCCTTCTCTTCCTTCCTGTAATCTTTACCAGCATCAGGGTCTTTTCCAATTAATAACAAATTAAGAGATCACTTATATATATATGTATACACACACATATCTGTCTCCTTATATAACCTTATCAGCACTTTTTTCTAATTTAACACACATAAAGGAAGGAAATAAAAGAAGTCAGCGTGCTAAATATTTTACAAGAACTATATTGCCGGGGTCCAGCCCCGGCTGATCCAGGGTATTCGAAGCGGGGACGGCGTCGGCGACCTATTTATATTTATTTATTCATCAAAGATTCAAAGAGTAATAGAATGAGGATAGCTCAGTGAGGAAATTCAGTGGAGAAAAGCGGCTGAAATAAGGATAGCTCAGTAGGAAAATTCAGTAGAGAAAAGAAGCTGAGTGGCTTGGTTTACGCGGAAAATCAATATAACCCGTAACACCAGGTTAGCTCTGACCACGGAGGCCGCAGGCGCCCTCTCGAATAGCGGAAGGTGCCCCACCTTAGACACCTTCTCGAGTGGGTCTTAGAAGCCCAGGCAAATAAATGGTCGCAGAGGACATCCACGCTCCAGATGGACGCTCAGCCAGAAGTTAAAGGGAAGAATGACATGGGGAGACCAAGTTTCAGTGAACAAGGCCCGCACTTTATTTTCCAAAGTAGTTTTTATACCTAAAGGTATGCATAGAGGATAATGGGGGAAGGGGTAGAGCCATGCAGCAAGCCAGGCTTTCTTCCTTATCATATGTAAAAGTTCAGGTGATTGACATCATCTTCTGGCCCGGAGGCCTGTTAACATTTTAAGAAACTTATCTTTTTCTAAAGGTGATTATTCCAAAGTCAGGCGCCAGCCTTCCAAAAAGCATTGGACAAAGCTGCATTTTACATTTCTATACACCCATTATATCAATCAATACACTGCCAAGGACACAGTAGGTAAGGAGTATGGAGACTTAGCAGCAAACATTGGCCCAACAAGTGAAAAACCCTTCACCAATACAATTTCTAATCAATCTTTTAACTACTCAAAGGAATCTGTGTTTAGGCAGTTTAGAACATCTCCTGCCTCTCACAGTTGGGAGGCTCTGAACAATCACATGTGGCCGGAAAAAACCCATTCAGGCAGGCTAGAGGATTTCCAAAGGAGTTTGTAGGTTGAAACACTGTCACATCCAAGAATTATTAACTGGAGCTGTAAGCTAACTCTTTTTTCAGAGAGAGGTAGTGGGAGACAGCCCCCCGTAAAGTCAGAGGTGTAGGTGAAAGCACAAAGCAGAAAGTAGGCAGACTCTGGTTTTGGGGGTAGATGCTCGAGAATTTCCAGGGGGACTCCTGAGGCTCGATCCCGCCTTTGCGTATGCCGAGCCTCCTTCCTCATGACCTTTGTCATGGGCGGAGTTCCTCGCGCTGGCTCCAGGCAGTGATAGAATTCCAGTTGAGCTATTACAGATCCTCATTCAATATGCAATATGCCGGCTCCCAGCACTATATTATTACTTCATTTAATCCTTGCCACTACTTTGTAAGTTAGTTATTATTCTCAGTTGACAGTGCAAGGACTGAGTGCCAAAGGCCCTTGGAGTTATAGCCAAAGGGCAGATACCAAAGATCAAGTGGTAGAAGATTATAGACATTCAAACCATTTCATTAAGAACTGAGCCCAGAGCGGGAAAGGGAGCCAAGGCACTGGGCCAATGGGACAAAGACCCGGAAAGGCCTAAGCTAGATTGGTTCAACAGGAGGTCTCTCTCTTTTTTTGGCCTGTGCTGGGTCTTCTTGCTGTGCACAGGCTCTCTAACTGCGGTGAGTGAGGCTCTAACTGCTCTTTGTTGCAGTGCACCGGTTTCTCATTGCAGTGCCTTCTCTTGTGGAGCATGAGCTCTAGATGCGTGGGCTTCACTAGTCGCAGCTGGTGGGCTCTGGAGCGTGGACTCAGTAGTGGTGGCGTGAGGGCTTAGTTGCTCCGTGGCATGTGGGATCTTCATGGACCTGGGATCCAACCCATGTCCCTTGCATTGACGGGCAGATGCTTATCCACTGTACCTACAGGAAAGTTCAACAGGAAGTCCTTTTGATGCATTCAAAAATACATCTCTTGGACTTCCCTGTGGTCCAGTAGTTAAGAATTTGCCTGCCAATGCAGGGGAAACAGGTTCAATCCCTGATCTAGGAACTTCCCACATGCCATGGGGAGATCTGAATAAAGTATAAACTTCAGTTAATAATAACGTATCAATTTCATTAATTGTAATATAAGAAAGTTACGACCAACCTAGACAGCATTTTAAAAGGCAGAGACATTACTTTGCCAACAAAGGTCTGTCTCGTCAAGGTTTTTCCAGTAGTCATGTATGCTGCTGCTGCTGCTAAGACACTTCAGTCATGTCCGACTCCGTGTGACCCCATAGACGGCAGCCCAATAGGCTCCCCCATCATGTATGGATGGACTATAAAGAAAGCTGAGCGCCGAAGAATTGATGCTTTTGAACTGTGGTGTTGGAGAAGACTCTTGAGAATCCCTTGGACTGCAAGGAGATCCAACCAGTCCATCCTAAAGATCAGTCCTGGGTGTTCATTGGAAGGACTGATGTTGAAGCTGAAACTCCAATACTTTGGCCACTTGATGTGAAGAGCTGACTCATTTGAAAAGACCCTGATGCTAGCAAAGATTGAAGGCGGGAGGAGAAGAGGATGACAAAGGATGAGAAGGTTGGATGGCATCACCGACTCAATGGACATGTGTTTGGGTAGACTCTGGGAGTTGGTGATGGACAGGGAGGCTTGGCGTGCTGAAGACCATGGGGTCACAAAGAGTCGGACACGACTGAGCGACTGAACTGAACTGATGTACCGTACTAACTAAAATGTTGATAATAGGGGAAACTCTTTGTGGAGTATATGAGAACACTTTGTGTTGAAATTTTTTCTGTGAATCTAAAACTGTTGTAAAAAATAAAATCTATTTAACTGAAAGACATCAGTGGACCACAGCTAGCATTTTTTCCTCAATATTTTATTATGACAATATTCAAATATACTGCAAAGTTGAAAAGAATTTCACAGTGATTTCTCATATACTTGCCACTCCATTCTACCATTTATCTTTTACTATTTCATCCATACCTCAGTATCTATGGGGGATTGGTTCCAGGGCTCCCACACATACCAAAATCTGTGAATGCTCAGGTTCCTTATGTAAAATGGTGTCATGTTTGCATACAACCTATATACATCCTTCGTATACTTTAAAATAATTTAAAGTAATCTAGAAATAGCTCTAAATTACTTATAATACCTGGTACAATGTAAATGCTATGTAAATAGTTGCCATTGCACAGCATATTCAAGTTTTGTTTTTTGTAACTTACTAGAATTTTTTTCCCAAATACTTTCAATCTGTGGTTGGTTGAATATGTGGATACAGAAACCACAGATCTAGAGGGCCAACTATACTTACTTTATCATACACCTAACTGTCTATCCATCTATCAACCCATCCATTAATTTATCTTAGTTTTTTGGTGTAAATTATAGGGAGTTTCCTGGTGGCCTCGTGGTTAGGGTTGTGGGCTTTCTCTGCAGTAGCCCCGGGTTCACTCCCTGGTCAGGGAACTGAGATCCCTCAAGCCACACAGCATGCCCCCCCAAATAAAACAAAGTAAATTATAGACATCAATACATTTCCCCCAAATACCTCAGCATATGTATCATTAACTAGAGCATTAGTTTCTTTTTATGTAAAATTTGTATATAATAAACAGTAAGTCTTTACATTTGGTGAGTTTTGAAAAAAATCCATGTCTATGTAATCCAAACTCCCCACAACTGCATTTTTTTTTTTTACACAATGAAATGTCATGGAAGATAGAGTACAGTCCACAAAGTGTAAGCAAGTATTGTTTTATGAACTTCTGCCCATATATGTAAAGTATGTCATAATGTAAAATATATCACAAGAAAGTGAAACTCATTGGTCTGGTAGGGGAACTCAGAATGTAATTGAATAGTGACTATTTAGGGTGACCGATTTTGTAAAATGCAGTGATGGTTTAAAAGAAAAGATAGCCAACATTTTGTGGTTAGAAAGAGAGATTGGGATAGCCAAGAAAGGCTTGTCTCAGGAAAAGGTGATATATTATCATAATGATGTGGGCCCAAACTTACGTAGCACTCACTTGATGCCAACTGCCAAACACTGTTCCAAGAATGTTACATATACTAACTACTGCTCACAGCCTAGAAGGTCTAATAGTGCTAATATTATTCCCATTGTACTTCAGATTGAGTACGGGAAGATTAAGTAATTTGCCCAGAATCACAAGGCTAATAAGTAGCAGAGCCAGTCATGTTCTGTCTAGTTAGTTCATGCTTTTGACTATTACACTCTGTGAATACTATATAATTTTGGGGAGTAGAAATTGGCTTTTTAACTTGAGAGATTTTATTTCAGTCACTTTCATGGGGCCAGAAAAAAGTTTTTGTCTGATATTACCTGAGTGTGTGTGTGTGTTTTACAATATTGTGATTCTGGGGCACATAGAAAGCATTTAGAGCTCGAAAGGATGTTATTGTTCAGTTGTGAAGTTTCATGTCTGACTCTTTGCAACCCCATGGCTATAGCCTGCCAGACTCCTCTGTCCATGGGGTTCTCCAGGTAAGAATACTGGAATGGGTTGCCATTTCCTTCTCCAGGAGAGCCATCATCAAATATCATCTTTGTTTCTAGAAAATTCCTGCTCTACTGTTTTCAAGTAGTGAATTGTTTGGTATTTTCCAAATTAATTGTGCAGCAGCTTTAGAAAAGATAATGTTGAGTTGATCATTCCCACAGCTACCTGAAGTTGATGCTTATTAAGCTTAAATGAACATTTAATGACACTAATACACCGAGTGAGATAGAGGCAACATGATAAATTAAAGGCAGCATCATATTATGAGTCAAGAGAGCAGAATTCAGGACTTCTCGCTACATCTTAGGTTACTGGTTTTCCCATAAAGGGAGGGCACATCAGAGATGACAGATACAAGGTACGTATGTTGCCACACCCTGTTTCCTAACCCACAGCTGACATTACTAATTATTCATGACATCGTTTTGTTCAGAACCTGAAAACAGCTTCAGAATCCTTCCCAGCACAGTGCTCGGAGCACTTAGTACAGTTAATCACAGTTGGCACCCAAGTTGAAATGTGTTTATCGTCTTTGGAGATGGCAACTATAAAGATTCTTCCAGTTCTAGCTCCCAGAAATACATCATCAGACATATAAAAACTGTGCTCAATTCAATATTTACTTCCATCCTTCCAGCCTCTCTTCTCTCTAAGCATTGTTTACATCATGTAGGGGCTCCTATTCTGCTGTGACTCTACCAACCTCCCCTAACCTTGCCCTGTAGGCATGCTAGCACTCTCTGTAATGTCTTTCCCAGTAAAGTTTCCTTTCTTTATTCTTCCTTGATTTTTCATGTACATTCACACAGGTTCTTGGGTGTAGCATCGCGTAACTTCTTGGCAGTCAGAACCTCTTCCCCAGCCTGTGTGTTGTTGAAGGCAAAGATTATTAAGAGAGGAAGTTCATCCCTGCCCCCTGACCACTCCCAGCACTTGTCTAAGCATATTCCTTCTTATTGCCCTACCCTGGTTTCATAGTTATTTAATCTCCCTCCTCCCTCATAATTAGTAACCAGGGTAGGTGCTTAAGTCATTCATCTTCAGTTCTCAAACATGTACCTATCTCCAAGTCTCTGCAATGTATATTTTGGTGTTGTATATTTTATAATACAAATAGTTTACAGTTTTGCTTGTCCACTTTATTACCACTGTGTAATCCTACAGTTGTAAATTGTGTAATTGTTTATGAGCGTGCAAAAAAAAAAATGATGTATTTCAGTCTTTAGATGCCTTCGGCTGCTATTTTCAAATCTTGCGTGCTAATGAGTGTCAGTTCAGTGCGTCCTTGTTGGGCACCCTTTCTCTTGAAGTCAGTGGGAAGGAATGGTGTGCTTACAAGGTAGAAACCAATTTGATCCCTTGGTGTAGCATCTTAGTGGGGTCATTTTACATCTCATTTTACCACTTAATGCAGCTAGGGCATTTCAAGGCGAAGGTTTGGTCATAAGTACCTTTGAGACAATATTTTTTTTTTTGTCATTTACCCAGCAATTGGAATCCAGGGTATATTTCTAACTTTTGTAAAGATGGTTTTAAAATAACTTTGCTGAAAGGGAGTAAAAGAAAGGATGGTAATCGTAATTTATTAGTCATCTGCCATAATTTACTGGCAGTCATTTGTAGGGAGAATAAAAGCAGCACTTACTGCCAGATGATTAAATAACACAGAGGATGTTGCAATCCCACCTGCAGTAGTGAGTTTATCTTCCTGGAAAAGAGAGTGAATGACCGTAGCACACCCCCCCTTCCCCGGCCCTTCTGTCAAGTCCCCAGCTGAGCCGGTCTAGATGGCATCCTGTTCTGTGTGAATGCAGCAGCCCCAAGCTTTGCCAGCCTGGATCTGGTTCTAACCTGCTCTTAATGTTTGGAATTGTTTTGAGATAACCACCTGTGTGTCAGGGTTTAGGATACGAGAGATGAGCTGGGAGGGCAAAAATATAATATAAAACTTAGTTCAAGTATTATAATCTGTTGCAACTCTTCTGTAAAATTATTCCAGTTTTTAAAATTTCACTTAAGTACTAACTACGCTTAACCTTAGTCTTTTGCACTGATTTTCAAAGATATTGCAAAATGTGAATATGATACTATGGTATTGGCTTTAGATGAGACAGCTCTGATGCTCGTGATGAAGGAACTGGCCATTGGTCAATATTGTGTGCTTCTGCACTGATTATTTGGAAAACTAGTTAAGTATAAGAACAATGAACATGAGCTGCATTATAGCTGAGTTGGAAATAAAACCGCGAGCATGAACCCCTAGGAGTAGGAGTGTTAGGGGTCTGTCTTGTCCTCTGAGCTGTGTCTCATCCCTGACACACAGTCATCCAGGGATGCTGGGTGCCATAACATCCATAGAATTCAATTTTCTTGTCTTTGAAATGGGAATGACAGAAGTCCCTGCTGCAGAAAATTGTGAGAACTAAATAATGTATGTAAACTGCTCAGTACAGGACCTCGTAGGACTTGTTGTAGGACCTTGTTTGAGGACTTTGACAAATAATTGATGTTATTGTGGCTCCCAGCACTAACAAAAGAAGAACTTCAGTACAGATCCTGTCGCCACTGTCCATAGAATAAGTTCATATTCCTTAGCATCACTTCTAAAGCCAATTTTATCTTATGTGAGCAGCTCAGCTTCCTATGACCATTCTTCCTGCCCCTTGACCTGCAACCAAAGTGAACTTTCCCAGAGCTTTCATTCCCCTAATTTCTGTGCCCCAGAGTCACTCCCTCTGGGTCATTCTTCAAGTCTTGCTTAAATGCCCCTCTCTGGGAAGCCGTTCCCAACTCTCCGGTGATGCTCCTTGCCCTTCCCTTTTGTGCACCAGAGAAGTTTGCCTGTCCCAGTAAAACTTACCACTTTCTGATGCTGTTACTTACTTACCTGCCCAGCACCTTCGCTAGGTGTCACGATCGGAAGATCAGAAATCATTACTTCTTCATCTCCATAATCTCTTTCTGGTGCTTGACACGTAGTTGGCACCCAAGAAGACTGATGAAACAATGGAATGAATATGAGTAGAAGCACTGTGGATACTCAAAAATGTTTTTGGAGGATAACTAATGAAAATTTATTTATTAAAACCTCATTTAGTTCACAGGAGTGAAGACCAATGTTATCAGAAGACATTTTCTGGTTTATCTGTGGAACACATTTAATACGATTCTTGAGGAATTTGATCTTGTCTTTCTGTTGTTCTTTTTGTACTTCAGGTTCTGGTTACAGCCACCCCTTGCCATATCTTTTGAATTATACTTGGAAAAATAGTGGCTAGAGGAAAAAAAATGATTAAGTTTTTCCTCATGGTGAATAAACAAGGGCAGACCCGACTTTCTAAGTACTATGAACATGTGGAGATTAATAAGCGTACGCTTCTGGAAACAGAAGTCATAAAGAGCTGTCTCTCTCGATCCAATGAACAAGTAAGTCTGATTCTCTCTTTCATCTCTGCATCCAACTCAGTGTGGCAGATTTGTTATTACTGAGTCTCAAGGGCCATCGTTTTCTTTGAACCCCATTCTTTCAATAGCTATTAGAGAAAATAACAAATGAAGTGAAATGAAGACTGGCGCACAGCTCTCTTTACATCCCCTTAAGGAAAATAAAAGCAAAGAAAACCAGGGAAAGTCTTGGGTTCGTATTTAGGTCAGCATATTTGTCTCATTGCACTATGGAAGTGGCAAATTTACTCCTGCTAATAGACATACCTTCTTTTTTTGTTCATGAGAACTGAGCCCTTGGAACTCTCAGGAGTGCCTGTAGCAGATGGCTTTCTTTAAGCCAAAAGATGAGGTCAAATGACCAGGATAGAGGGAGACACTCAAGACCCACTTTGTGACAAAGGATAATAATGATTCTCGAGTGGAGTGGGGTGTTTTTTATTCTGCTTATCATTTTTATAAATTTACCACCAACATAAAACTGGAACAAGTAATTTAAAAACAAAACAAACTTGATTTGAACTTGTCTTATTATATAGATGAGAGAAATGAAAATTGGCAAATGCATGTGAAATAACTAATCGATCCATTCTGCCAAAATTGAGGTTAAATTGAATCATTAAAATAATACTAAATGGAAATTTAAAAAACGGAGCCTACTTTTACAAGGGATTTTAATTGGAGAATTACTTAGTCCAGGCCCTAAACTTGGAATCCTTTGGAAATCATGGAGCAAACTAAGGCAAAATCAGAAAGCCTATATAAATCACCCATTAATTTGCCATTTCTCCATTTCACTGACTTTGTAGAAAGGCTGCTTGTAGGAGTCACTGGTAAGTCATAAAATATTAAGGTACATCAGTGCTCAGAAGTGACGCATAGATACTGTGTTTCCCTTGGCTTCTAAATTGATTTTCCAGTCGGAACATCTCAGAGTCCTCTTTGAATTACTGCTTTGGCCTGCCATGGCACACACTGCTTTATGTAGTTGTCAAAAGGAAACTGAAACTATTAAAGAACTGTGTTAATAGCCATAGACTTTAAGTAAGGGTAAACAGACTGAAGAAGCATTTCTGTTTGAATCTTTCTATACAATGCAGGCACTCCACAATTTCAAACGTCATTTTCACTGATAGGTTACCCTCTGAAATATATGCTTTGGAATGAGTATACCATTAGATCCTTTTGAAGCATTCTAAATTACCTTAGATCTTAAAGGGAACCCAAAAGTAACACAGTCTCAGCTTCATTTTTATTTTATCCACAAAGGTGCTTTGATACTTTTTTTCTGAATGTCGGAAACTCCTGAGAGGCTTTGAAAAATGTTTCTCAGTTCTTTCAAATAGGAAGTGATTCCTTGAAAGATCTGTCTGAGCAGAATTATACTGGCTCTGCAGTGAACCTAAAGCTGTAGAATGGTCCTGGATTTAATGGTTTTTATCCTAATTGCAAATAAAAGCCTCAAACCCTTCCATTATATAGATTGTCGAATGGCTTCCCATGGAAAAAACGCCATAATCAAAGCTTGCAGCTTCAGGAATTCCCTGGCAGTGCAGTGGTTAGGCAGAGAAGGCAACGGCACCCCACTCCAGTACTCTTGCCTGGAAAATCCCATGGATGGAGGAGCCTGGGAGGCTGCAGTCCATGGGGTCGCTGAGTCAGACATGACTGAGCGACTTCACTTTCACTTTTCACTTTCATGCATTGGAGAAGGAAATGGCACCCCACTCCAATGTTCTTGCCTAGAGAATCCCAGGGACGGGGGGGCCTGGTAGGCTGTCGTCTATGGGGTCGCACAGAGTCAGACACAAATGATGTGACTTAGCAGCAGCAGCAGCAGTGGTTAGTACTCTTCCCTTTCATTGCCATGCCCATGGTTTTGATCCATGGTCAGGGAACTAAGATCCTGCATGCCACACAGTGTGGTCAAAAAAAAAAACCTTGAAGCTTCATTCCCAAGTATATCTGAATGTCATAGAGCAACATATCCCAGTGCAAAAAGTGATACAGTTCTTAATCACGTTTGGTCAAGAAAAGTCTGAAGGAAGGGCAACACTGTACCTTCATCCTGCTGGTTGAATTCCTATCCACCCAGCATCTTCCTCTCCCTCTTTATATAATGACATGAGGGGAGAGATGAATGGGAAGTGAGTTGTTTTCTCCACTAGTCAATAGTGGTAAGTTATTTATTAATTCTTATAAAGCACTATTTATAATGGATGATTTTTGTTTAGTATCTGTCACATAAAAACCATCTTTAAATAATTTTTAAAAAGAGCCTGTGCTGTGCTGTGCTTAGTCGCTCAGCCATGTTCCGACTCTTTGCAAACCCATGGACTGTAGGTCGCTAGGCTTCTCTCTCCATGGAGATTATCCAGACAAGATTTCCTCAAATGGGTTGCCATGCCCTCCTCCAGGGGATATTTCCAACCCAGGCACCTAACTCCTGTCACTTACGTCTCCTGCACTAGCGGGCAGGTTCCTCACCACTGGTGCCACCTGGGAAGCCCTGTGTAACATCTTAGTGTTGTGTATTTCTAGGAATGTGTTGACAGATACTCAGATCAGAACCTAGAATTATGCACGCCATTTTGAAGAAATCCCTGTCAACCTTAGGAATTAATATCTAATTGTGTTTTTGTCTAGTGTTCTTTCATTGAATATAAGGACTTTAAGCTGATATACCGGCAGTACGCAGCTCTCTTCATTGTGGTTGGAGTTAATGACACCGAGGTAAGATAATAGAAGAGCTTATGGAAAATATAAGAAAATTAGGAATAACAGTCTGCTTTTTATTCTTCTTTAAATTGACATTTTCTTCCCCACTTACCTCCACGAGCATCATCTTGACTCTGGAAGGATATTGTTTTGTTTGTTTGTTCTTTGTTTTAAGGGTATTGGGTTTTTGTCAAGGCTGGGAAAGCTATGTGGAAGAGAGAAACTAGGATTTTTCTTGGATTAGATGAGCAGCTTGTGAAGAAGCATGAGACCACAGAATGCCTTCCTGGACCCTAAGCAGTGCCAGTTTCCTGCTCTCGTTCCGTGTGGCACAGGGGGGCCACCAAGCCAAGGGTAGAGGCCAGACAGTTGTGGTGTTCAACCTCGGCTGGCATGACAGAAGCCAGAGCAGACTGTGAATGTGAACACGCTGTGATTACATCTCAGCAGGTGTAGTTCGCCTTTTCAGAAATGTCAGTCTCAGATCAATAGCCCCTGTGGCCATGGAAATCTCAGTTGATTGTTTTTCATCCATGCACCAAACTTTGAAACAGTTCCCCATCTTCTACAGATAGAAAAGTGACAACATGAAGACCCTGAAGGAAAAAACCAACTGGCTTTAGCCGTTCATTGGTCTTGAAGTCAGGGAGTAAACCTCAAAGTTCTAATCACTAGACTCAATCTAGTTTCGATGCAGATAGAGTCATCACGGACTTTTCAAAAAATCTTAGAGGTTAAGGTTTTCTACATTTCCCCTGTTGATAAGCTTCTTTTAAACAAATAAGTCCTAGAATTATTCTGAATATTTGTTGATAGGAAGGTACTTTACTCACAGTATCTGTTTACCAAGCCAAATGCTGTAAAACCTGGCTGCTGACGGGGCGGCTCCATGTCTCTTTTCCCCATACGTCACACTGAAATTATTTACACCATTCCTTTTTTATTTCAGAACGAGATGGCAATTTATGAATTCATCCATAACTTTGTGGAAGTTTTAGATGACTACTTCAGCCGAGTGGTAAGTTTAATGACTTAAAAATGGTTTTCATCCTTTGCCCAATTTCCAAGACTTAGGTCTGTATAAAAAACTTGTGTTAATATAGAGCTTTAATGTGTAAAAGTTAAAAAATCAAATGATGCCAGATTTTCTTTACCTTTCCTTCTGGCTCATCCAAAGTGTTAGAAACTATGCTATGTCTAGATCTCTATACAGAGCCAGTTCTATAAGACTAAGAACCTCTTGTGTCTTTCTCTGTTAAGATACTTTGCTATATACATCGATCCCTTCTTCTTTCTTCTGCTTCCCTTCCTAGGACACCAAGACCCTTTTAGTTTAAGGTTCATTTCCATCAGAACCAGCTCCCCTTAAGGAAAACATGAGTTCCTTTCCAACTGCCCTTTATTTTAACAGTTGTGCTGCTACTGTTGCTAAGTCGCTTCAGTCATGTCCGACTCTGTGCGACCCCATAGACGGCAGCCCACCAGGCTCCCCTGTCCCTGGGATTCTCCAGGGAAGAACACTGGAGTGGGTTGCCATTTCCTTCTCCAATGCAGGAAAGTTGAAAAGTGAAAGTGAAGTCGCTCAGTCGTGTCCGACTCTTCGCGACCCCATGGACTGCAGCCTACCAGGCTCCTCCATCCATGGGATTTTCCAGGCAAGAGCGCTGAAGTGGGGTGCCATCACCTTCTCCATTAACAGTTGTACTGAAATGTAACTTAATGATATACAATTCCCCTTCAAAGTGTATAGTTTTTAGTATGTACCCAGAGTTGTGAAACCATTACCACAAAGTTTAAAAATATTTTGCCAAAAAGAAACACCGTACCCATTAGCATTTCTCTCCCACTTATCTACTCCACTTGCTCCAAGCCCCAGATAATCTGTAATCTACTTTCTGTCACTATAGGTTTGCCTATTCTAGACATTTTATATAAATAGAATTATATGAAGTTCAATAATATGTGGTTTTTATGACTGAGTTTTTTACTTTAGCATAATGTTTTCAAGACATTGATCACGTTGTAATGTCTGTCAGTACGCCTTTCCTTTTTATTGCTGAGTAATATTCTATTCTATGGATATACAATATTTTGTTAATTCATTCTTCAGTTGATGGACATTTGGGTTATTTATGCTTTTTGTCTATTATGAGTAGTACCTCTATGAACGCTGTATACGCATTCTTGTGTGGAATCATGTTTTCAGTTCTCTTGGGCCTCTACCTAGGAGTAGAATTGGGGGGTGATATGGTAACGCCATGTTTATCATGTTGATGAAACTGTTTTCAAAAATGGTTCTATGATTTAAATTCTCACCAGCAGTGTATGAGAGTTCTAATTCTCCACATCCTCACCAAACCTTGTTATTATCTGTGTTTTTGATTATAGTCATCCCAGTGGGTATGAAATGGTATAAATAAGTTGTGAGTTTTATTTGCTTTTCACTAATGGATAACAGTGTTGAGCATCTTTTCATGTGTTTATTGGCCATCTGTATATCTTCTTTGGAGAAATGTTTATTCACACCCTTTGCCCATTTTTCAGTTGCATTATTTGTCTTTTTTATTGTTGAGTTGTGAAAGTTCTTGATGTAGTCTGAGTATAAATCTCTTATCAGACATGACTTGAAAATGCAGTCTCCATTCAGTGGTTTTCTTTTCACTTTCTTGATGCTGTCTTTTGAAACACAATAGTTCTTAATTTTGAAGAAGTTAAATTATTCTGCTGCTTATGTTTTGGTGTCATGTCTAAAAAGGCTTTTGCCTAACCTAAGGTCATAAAGATTTACTCTTTATGGGTTCTTTTCTTTTTTCCCCAACTCAGACCTTATTGATTTCAATGTTATATTTGTTTCATTTATGTAATAGTTTTAGCTTCTACTTTTAGATCTTCTAGCCATTTTGAGTAATTTTTGTATATGGTTTGAAGTGGGGGGTCTAACTTCATGTTATATCCAGTTGTCCGTGTGCCATTTGTGATAAGACTATTCTCCCCACCCCACCCCCATTTAATTGTCTTGGCACCCTTGTCAAAAAAATCAATCAACCATAAATGTATGGCTTTATTTCTGGATTTTCCGTTCTGGTCTTCTATGTTTCTGTATACAGATCTGTATGTTTATCCTTCTGCCAGGACCACTATATCTTGATGACTTTAGCTTTGTGGTTAGTTTGAAATCCAACAGTCTTTTAAAAAAGAATCAGTGAAAATGTTTTATTCTGCTACCATAGGCTTTCCTGAGACTTGCTTAGACGTTTTTAAGAAGCAGTAGTGACACAGGCTAATTTTTCAAAATTGTTTTGTTTATTTCATTTTGCTCTTAAATAAAGAGATTAGGAAGGAACTGTTTCCAAGCTGCTTCCTCTTGAGGCAGTGAGTGGAATCTGCTCCATAATTAGTAATCTTGAGTGCACTATAGGGCAAAATGTTGAAAGTTGTATCTTCAGCCTAACTCCTAACGCCAGAAGTAAAGTTTGGCAAACCCCTTCTTTGTGGGACAATCACCTAGCCAGTTTTCATTGCTTTTATGCAGTTTGTTCTCAGTTTGAAAAATATGGTTCCTAGACCAGTAACCTAGGTATTATGTGGGAATTTGTTAGAAAGATAAACTCTTGCCCTACCCCAGACTATTGAATCAGTCTGGTTTGAGGTGCTGCAAACTGTGTTTTAACAAGCCTTCCAGGTGATTCTGAAGCCTGCCTCAGTTTGAGAGCCACTGTCTTAATGCATGAGGCTTGCTGTCAGCCATTTCCTAATTCAACGGTTGGAGCTGGGAAGCGGCTGAGTGGCGTGTGGCACGGTAGTGCATCCAGCTAGGAAGGCACTGGTGCCCTCCAGAGCTGAAAGAGATGCTTATCTCTCGACGACCACTCTGTTAAGACAGACTGGTTGCAAGTCAGGGTCTGTGATTCAGAGCTGGCCATGGTTAGCCACTTTGAGAGAACATCTATCAAGTAGAATATAATTTCCCCAAATAGCAATGTTTTAAACCTGGGAGAATGAAGAGTCGGTCCAAGCACTATCATTGCTAAGGTTTGTAAAATTATGATATTCAGTAACTGAGAATAAATAGCAGGTTGCTGAATGATAGCTTTTATTTTTGGGAGAGAGTCAGTGACCACATAAACCACAGAAGTGAAGGTTAGAATTTAATTTAAGCCAGGTGATTATACAGGACTTGGGTAGTACTAGGGGATGACCCGGTTTAGGATGACAGTAGCAGAAAGAAGAGGAGGAGGAGAGAGAAGAGTACCACGGGAAATAAAAGCAAATCCACCCCCCTCCTGGAGAATGCCTCGTCATCTAAGATTTATTTTTAGGTTTGTGAGTTTTAAACTTTCTTTCTTGGTCTATTTTTAATCTTCGGAGTTTCCAGATCTTAAATTTGGAGATCAGTCTCATGCTGTCTGCATTGAAAGAAGCATCTTAGCATCATGTTTCAATACAGAGCCAGCCCAGTTAGCTTCAAAAGAGGCAGGACTTATGTATCTGAGTCATCATTTGTGGATTTGCCATAATTTGTGGACTAGTCCTTCCTTTGATAGACACCTCGCTTGTTTTCAGTAATTTGCTACTATAAATAACATTACCCTGGATATCCTAGCACACATCACTGTGCCATTATCTAATTGTTTCCTTAGGATAAACTTCTAGAAGTAAGACTGATGGATTCAAACTGTGCACATTATTACATTTTCTGATATACATATCAAATTACCTATGTTCTCTAAAGGTTGAATTAGTGTATTCCCTCTACACTCTAAAAGTGAATTGTCCTGGCCTATAAATGTCCTCCAAATGGCAGCCTATTTCCTTTTTTTGAATCACCATCCCAAACTCAGGGCCTCTGTGGGCTCCAGCTTCTGCTTATAGAGCAGCCTCTCCCCGCTGCTTCCAGGCTGGCGGCCAGAGCAGGAGCTGTCTCTGATAAGCGACAGGGTCTCTGCATTGTGGCCCAGTGTCTCCTTCTTATCCTTGGACTCTTTTCTCTTTTCCAGAGTGAACTAGATGTATCCTTTTTCAGTGCTGTGAGCCAAGTTTTCCACACTAGTTGGCAAAGGACAGGCTAGTCCCGATCAGGTAAGTGCCAAAGGCCGGGAATCCAGTATCCGGAAGACTCACCATCAATAGCTCTGACAGGACATAGAGGTACGGGCGATTTGCAGAAACCCTCTACCCTTTTGCACGACAATTCTTGTATTTTTCATACAGGGCAATGCTGTGATGGTGTTTAATGATCACTGTTATATATTAATTTAACTTACATGTATGGAATAGACTTTTTCAGAATTCAAATAAAACAGCCAGAAAGGGCTTGGTCCGCCTACAGAGAATGGATTTTCATGGCTCCAGGTATAAATCTCCAGAAACTCCCCACATGATCAAGAAGGCTTCCAGGGATGATAAACTGGAAGGTTAAAGAAATTGCCTGGCTTGTGTTCATTTCCTTTTATAGCAGAGGAAATTCTCCTTTTCTTCTCTTCTCCCTTTTAAATCAAAGTATCCAAGGGGCCCAAGAACAGCATGATTTGCTTAGAATACTGCTGATTTTGGCAGGAGCCCACCGACCTTTGTGTGAGTGCTCTGGAGGCAAGTTGTCTTTTAATTTTTACTTAAGAAATCCGCTTACCACTTAAAAGCAATAAATAGAATAGTTCTTTGAGAAAACATTAGGCTTGAATCTAAAATAGTAATATTAATTATAATAAATATATATTAATTATAGCAGTTATGTATGTATGTATATGTACATATGTGCTGTGCTTAGTCACTCAATTGTGTCCAACTCTTTGCAACCCCATAGACTGTAGCCCACCAGGCTCCTCTGTCCATGGGGATTTTCCAGGAAAGAATACTGGAGTGGGTTGCCATGCCATCTTCCAGGGGATCTTCCCCACCCAGGGATTGAACTCAGGTCTCCCCCATTGCAGGTAGATTCTCTATCTTCTGAGCCACCAGGGAAGCCCATATATACATATGCTGCTGCTGCTAAGTCACTTCAGTCGTGTCTGACTCTGTGCAACCCCATAGATGGCAGCCCCCCAGGCTCCCCCATCCCTCGGATTCTCCAGGCAAGAACACTGGAGTGGGTTGCCATTTCCTTCTCCAATGCATGAAAGTGAAAAGTGAAAGTGAAGTCACTCAGTTGTGTCCGACTCTTCGCCACCCCATGGACTGCAGCCTACCGGGCTCCTCCATCCATGGGATTTTCCAGGCAAGAGTACTGGAGTGGGGTGCCATCACCTTCTCTGATACACACACACACACACACACACACACACACACACACAGTAGAAACCTATGTTCAGCACCAGTATGCCAGTATATTCTGGGGAAATGGCCATTTACTTTTTACTCTTGATAGAAATTGGCATGTTGATAAAGTTTATTTGCAGGCTGTGTTTGGAAGCCTCTGTAAGTTAACCAGGGAAATCTGAGTGCCCTCTAGTGGTGAGTGACCTAAATCTGTGGTCCTTTTGCCCTAGGAGACCCAAGACCAGGCTGCATATTTGGGTGTATTTTTATTCAGCATGTAATATTCCATTTTAACTAAATCTTTTAAAGCCATTCAAAATAAATCTTTTCCTCCTTATATAGGGGAATAATAAAACTGCCTTTTGATTTAAGAAGTAATAGCACTGGTGATAAAGAATCCACCTGCCAATGCAGGAGACTTGAGAGACACAGGTTTGATCCCTGGGTTGGGAAGATCCCCTGGAGGAGGGCATGGCAGTGCACTCCAGTATTCTTGCCTGGAGAATCCCATGGACAGAGAGGAGCCTAGTGGGCTACAGTCATAACGTCACAGAGTCAGCCATGACCAAAGCCACTTAGCATGCATGCCCAGTAAGTTAGCAAAAGCATTTAATAGATATTTTTCCAGAAATACACCCAGGTTCTGTTTTCAGTCCTGCCACCAATTGGGTGTGTGTATCAGACAAAATACATAAACTCATCTCAGAATGAGGGAATTAAACTGGAAGAGCGTTAATACCCTCTCAGCTTTAGTGTTTGATGTTGCCATGACTCTAGGTAACTGAGCTGAGTTGCCTTACACCTAGAGCAGGATGGGAGAGTCTTTCCAGTCTAGATATTCAGAATTCAAGTGAGTCAGATGTAGTAGGGCATGTATTATATTTGGATTCATCGTGTTGATGTGCCTTATATACTGACTAGGTGTTTATTAGAAGTAGAGATGGGTTTGTCTTTGTATCTGTCTGAAGTGAAAAAGTGAAGTGAAGTCACTCAGTCGTGTCCGACTCTTTGCAACCCCATGGACTGCAGCCTACCAGGCTCCTCAGTCCATGGGATTTTCCAGGCAAGAGTACTGGAGTGGGTTGCCATTTCCTTCTCCAGGGGATCTTCCCGACCCAGGGATCAAACCCGGGTCTCCCACATTGAAGGCAGACGCTTTACCATCTGAGCTACTGGTCAATGTAATAGAGCTCCAGCATTCTTGTTTGAATTGAATTTTCACACTAAAGCACACAATTTCTGTCTCTTCCTCTCATTTTAGTTAGCTTCATTTTTGCCTTCTCTTCTGCTCTGACCTACTTAACCTATTTACTGTCCCTCAGCAGTTACTTAGGCACATCCACTTGACAGATGAGGAATTTTTCATCACTTAGAGAAGGGAGCTAAGTCTGCAGATCTGGAAGTGTCTGTCTGAACTTGAGGTGAAATTCATGTGGCCCTCCCGTGGTCTAAAAGTGCAGCAGCTGGCAGGGCAGGGGCGCCGGTCTTCTACTGACCTTCTTAAAGGGTTTCTACCCTCAGCCATCTGAAAAAAAGTCACATTACCAATCCACAACTCTATTCTGCCTCATACATAGTTCTGTTTAAACTGTCGCATCAAAGATATCCAGGGAAGACTTCTTCACACCAGTTTTTAACAGGAAGACAAGGGAGCCCTTTAGAGGTGCCCCCCATAGACATCTTGCATCAGCGCTCTGGTAGCTTGTACCTGGGAACCTGCCAGAGCAACCAACATTGTGCCTGGAAAGTAGCTTCCTTGGGCCTTGAAATGTTGAACCAGCAGCTGACCCACTTGCAACCTGGAGCCAGCTACCCGGAACAGGTCATGACCTTTGTTTTTGCTTAGATTAGGAAAGCCCTCTGTGTCAGTCCATACGGGCACAGACATGATTTAACCTCACAGAATTCCCAGGAAGCTCTTTACTCACAGTCTCTCTCCAGAGATGTTACCACCCTGTAGCTTTTAAAGGAGGGGGCGGTTTTCCAGAGCCTGCAGGGTTAGACACTGGGAAATTCAAAGTACCATTTACATATCTCCCTAGTACGGGCTTGTTCTTCTTCTGGTAAGACTAAAACGTCATAGAACAAGGCAGATGGAATGTTAAAAAGAAACAACCTAAGCTCCAGAAATCAGGACAGAGATTCTGGCTTGTTGAAAACCCTTCTACTGAGTGGGAACTCTCTGTTGCAGAGTAGCGTCGGGTAGGGCAGCCTGCACCCCAGGGACCAGGCACGACGGTGACCTAAATCATTCGTGTTGCGCTGCAGCAGCTCCTGTTCCCGCTTCGCATTCCACTCCACCCACCTGTGGGGCTGGTTGGTGCCTGAGGGCTTCTCTCAGCAAAGTCTGCCCTACCTGATATTTGGTAGATTGATTAAAGACTTCAAATTCCACGAATCAAGATAGTTCTTAGGAACCAACTGATGAGCCTCTCAAAATGTGTTCAGCTCCAGAGCCCCGGGTTTGCTGAACTCTCCAGACAATTCATAATTCAAAGGAGCAGTTTGAGCCCCCTTCTGCTAAACTGTCAGAGGGTGGCACCAATGAACAGCGCTGTGTGGGAAAAGCCCAGTCCTCCCCAGCTCGGTGCACACCTGCTGTGTGTGAAGGCACCAGAAACCTCGAGACCCCTTTTGGTATTTGGTGCCTTCGAAGAGGCTTAAAAACTGTGTTTATTTGGGCTAGAGTGGAATGCAGTAGTGCTGCCTTTAGGCCTGGACAACCAGGGCCCCGTGCTTGAGAGGAGCCCCCCTCTAGCTCTCCTTCAGCAGCATCCCTCTCTGTGGGATAAGGGTGCTCACCCAGAGCCTGCAGGCTCCCGCATCCACTCCTTGACCACCCTTGAGCTACCTGGATCCCCCAAATTTAGTGGGTACCTGGACATCCCAGTGCCTGCGGCCAGGGCCTCTGCAGGCCTCTCTCCCATTCGTAACCCAGGACTGAGGGCAGGAATGATGGAGAGGCTGGGATGGCAACAGGGGTATTCCACACACATGCATGTGAAGAGAAGTCAGGAATAGGCTGGGGTCCCTATTTATATTCTTGTGCCCACAAATACAGGCTAGGTCTAGAATCCAGAAATGTCTTCTTCATTCAAAAATACCTTAAAAAAAAATCTTTAGAACACTTATATTTTTATTTCACAAGTGCTTAAAGCCCCAAAGCCTGAGCAATTAATTCCAGAACCTTAAAGCTTATATGGGTGATGCAGAACATGCCTTCTTTACTGTAGCTGAGGGTGGGGAGCAGGGAAGGCCTCCATCCTGTCTGCACCATGACTCAGCTAGTTGCAGGGTGTACCCCAGGAGGAACAAAGGGACCCTGTCAACAGTGAGCAATACTACCAAGATTTCCCGTCAGGCCCTGTCAGGCCCCAGTGTCTGCCGTTCCTCCATTACTTTCCTAAAATCCCAAATACCTTTAGAGGTCCAGAAACCAGAATAGGGCTTCTCCAAATAGGAGATAACTCCAGCCTGACTTCATGAGAAATCACAAAAGTACTTGTTCAACTTGGGGCTACAGAAATATTGGCAAGAAGACCAAAGAAATTCTCCAGGGAAGTCATCCAACGCTGAAGCAGCAGCTTGTAAAGGAACTGAAATGTTCTGTCAGAAATTTACAGTAATTGTTATTACAAAAGAATTTCTTTTGAGGTATGGTGAAGCATGTGATTATATCAGGAATGGTTTGAAAATATCAGAAAGGAGTAAACTAGCTTTCCTCTCCCTGAGGATTAGAGTCAGAGGGTTTGCCTACTTTGAAGCTGGAAGAAAATGAGGTAAAGTCTCACTTTTTAGACGAGGAGGCTGAGGCTCAGGGATGGTACCTGCTCTGCCCCAAAGCTGTTCTGTGGATTAACCCATAGTGCTGCTTTGTGACAGGTCTCTGGGCTTCTAGGGCCTTTCTAGGGCTATACATTTGATAGATTAAATTTGACACAGTTTTTGAAAATTCATAATCATCTAAGAAAACTTGTATAAAGTGTCTGTCACCATTTGCTGTCTTGGTGTTTTCTGAATTACAGAAGTTTTAGAGAAACACTGGGCTTCGTTTGCTTGGAGGAGTCGGAAACCACGAAACATTTTGAAGAGAGTACCTGAATGTCTTGATAAGAGCTTGCTTTCCAAAAGTGAAGTTCACCTCAGAGATTTCTAAACATCTTTTTTTTTCCCCCCTTTTAAAACTATGTCCGTTGGAGTCAGGGCTGCAAGAGAAGAAAGCTGGCCCATGGGCCCAGGGGAATTTGTGCAGCTAACCCAGTCTTTGGGAAGGGCAGGCATGGAGGGGTAAGGGTGCCATGGGCCTCTCCAGCATGAGTTCCTGTCAGGTTAGGAGCAGTTAGTCAGCAGAATTAGGAACGGTCCCCAAGGGACTGTTCCAAGCCATTCACCTGGGAAAGGGATATGAAAGTTCCAGATTAAACAATTCTGCCTTCGAGACTGTTTTGGCTCTCCCTAGCCCTCGCCATCTCTGTTTCCTTTACATGTGTTTCTGAGTCCTATAGATAGCATATTCACCCCCTACTATTCCTATCCCCCCTCTCCCTCCTCACCAGGTCCCTCTGTCTTACCCCAACTCCTTTGGTTCCATGCTTCTGGTTCTGTTTACTCAGGAACAGTGGAAGCAAGTTATGAGAAGCAACAGAGAGTTGTGTGTGTGGTGGGGCGGGGGTGGGGGCGGGCGGACCACAAGAAATGACAGGTTCATTGACCCCAATTCTGACTTTGATACATGTGTTATTTTACATAAGCCTATGTAAACTAAAACAAACCAACAAAAATACACAAATGTCTTTGTTGCTCTCAGAATGGGAGTGGGTCTTTATGGGAAACCTACTTAACAAAAAAAGACAACACTCCTTTTCAGTGACCTAAGACCACACAAAGCATAAAAGTGGACAGAAGACTATACAGGGAGAATATATCCAACACTATGCAGAATCCTCAGGATGATAATCTTCTTTACAGTGGTATTTGATTTTCTGTGGGAAATGTGAACAACTTAGCTCTTTGCAACTTAATCTAATTATATGAGAAATTGAGTTAAAGTATAAAAGTGAGAATTATGTTTTTCCCCCCACCCTACTTAAAGAACTTTGCTTAGCTATGATCTTATTTAAAAAAAAAAAAAAAAAAAAAAAAAGGAAAGAAAAATAAGAAGACAAGGGACCTGAGAGCAAAATACAGAATCAGAAAATCAGAAAGTTTAGTTCCTAGGCAGGGTTCTTGACAGGAATTGCTTTTGAGGTCCTCTTTGAATGTATGCTCCTCAGTTTTCTCTTCCTAAAGGAGAACTAGACCACCAGACTGGTATTAAAATACTATGTTCAAGAAGTGTTTCATGATCCAGAGATCAAAATTCCAGTATATAAACCAGAAACATTTCAATCACTTTAATTAAAAAATTGATTTCAAGTGGCACAAATATTACTGGAGCCCTACAGTATTTAACTCCAATCCACATTACCCAGAATTCAGAAAGGCTCTTAGGTTTCTGGGTTGAGAAAAGATCTGGCTTTATGAATCTGTTCTCTGAGAAGCTATTTTTAGTTCCTGTCAGCTCCAACCTTAGGGTGCCCATGAGAGGAAACAAATTTCCTCAAGGATTTTTAAGTCAGATGAGTTCAGTATAACCTGAAGGTTTAGTCAGTTCAGTCGCTCAGTTGTGTCCAACTCTTTGCGACCCCATGAATCGCAGCACGCCAGGCCTCCCTGTCCATCACCAACTCCCGGAGTTCACTCAGACTCACGTCCATCGAGTCAGTGATGCCATCCAGCCATCTCATCCTCTGTCGTCCCCTCCTCCTCCTGCCCCCTGTCCCTCCCAGCATCAGAGTCTTTTCCAATGAGTCCACTCTTCGCATGAGGTGGCTAAAGTACTGGAGTTTCAGCTTTAGCATCAGTCCTTCCAAAGAACATCCAGGACTGATCTCCTTTAGGATGGACTGGTTGGATCTCCCTGTAGTCCAAGGGACTCTCAAGAGCCTTCTCCAACACCACAGTTCAAAAGCATCAATTAACTTTGGCGCTCAGCTTTCTTCACAGTCCAACTCTCACATCCATACATGACTACTGGAAAAACCCTAGCCTTGACTAGACGGACCTTTGTTGGCAAAGTAATGTCACTGCTTTTGAATATGCTATCTAGGTTGGTCATAACTTTTCTTCCAAGGAGTAAGCGTCTTTTAATTTCATGGCTGCAGTCACCATCTGCAGTTGGATCCTCTTAAAATAGTCATTATAGCTCATCACATTAATAGACCATCAGCCTATGCCTTTCTTGCTTCCTCCTATTCCAAATGTCAGGGCTGAGGTGTGTTTGCCTGTTTATTGCCATGGGCCTTGGCATATAGGGCATTTCTTGGTCCCTGCTCACCTGGCTAGTAGCCCAAATGCCATTACTCTTGGCTTTGCCAGTGTGTACAAGTTGCTTATGAACCAAATCAAGATATGAACAACAGCTGGATTCTTATTTTAAAGGCGTCACATGATTCTAAGAGGAAATCAGCTTTCAGGCTTTTGCCTCACATTGGATTTGGTCTTTGGTTTCCCTGTAGCGTGCCAGAAACTTGCATGATTATTAGGGGTTTGAGCCACAGTCAGATAGACAGGCTGTCACATGCCCACAGTACAGAATGACCTCATTAAGCAACTCATGTTTCCAGGATGTTGGGAAATTCAGAACTTACTGAAGGATCTTGACCTTGTAATATAAAGATGTCAGTGGTCGATAAGATTCAGCAGTAAATTCTAATCTGAATTTCAAAACATTGGGCTAATTGTTCAAGGGGATATCTGAACTGCTGATCATCTTCTTGCCAGAGATGGAGCAGTCTTTCAGAGCAGTTTGCATCAATTCAAATAGACTATATTAAAATGAGATCTCCTTCTATCTGAGCATCACCCTGGATGGACTGACATTTTCAAAGGCACTAGGCCTTAAAACAACAAGGTCCTACTGTATAGCAGAGAACTATATTGAGTGTGCTATGATAAAACATGGAAAAGAACATTTAAAAAAGAATATCAGTGTTACGTATATATGAATGTGTATAACTGAATCACTTTGCTGTACAGCAGTAATTAACACATTGTAAGTCAACTATAGTTAAAAAAACAACACCTTGCCACCAAAAAAATACAACAGGGCGATTCTGTAGGGCAATTTTTTCATGCAACCACCTGTGCTTCTGCCTTTTTTTATACTTCACTGTCATTCCTGCCTTGTTGTGGCTTCTAAGTTCTGGCTTCTGGGTCCAGTGAATAGGATTAAGTCAAAGGCCTAATATTCCAGTCCCAGGTTGGCCATGGATAAAGCAATCATCCATCTAATTGGAAGACATTATTAATAGGTGTAACAAAGCTTTTTTTTTTTTTTTTCTTTTCTGGGTCACTTAAGGACAGTTCCCATGGGCTCCTGAAAAACAGTTTATTCTGCGGAAGGACTATTTTCACAGAGCTTAATGAGGTATTAACACAGAGCCTAATAGAAACTTAAAAGTCATTCACAGGATTGTCTCATTCTCTACAGATGTACTTCACCAAACAAGTATAATAGCCTTGAACATCTGGAATTACTAGTGACTCATTTTACAAAGGTTTACTAATTATGAACTCTCCGTGTACATTTAATCACTCCCTGTTGAATGAAGTTTGTCTATTTGAAATAATCTATCACTTTTTGTTTTGTTTTTTAAACAGACCAAGATCCTGCTCTTTGGTAATGAAAACCTAAGACAGTAAAGTGTAGACTTTAGAAATGTTCAGCCATTGTCGTCATCACCCTCAGAGTTTAATTCTCTCTTCCAGTGCAGTTCCACAAAGGAAAAGTTAGGTACTCAAATGAAGGGGCTCCTGGGGGAAGAATTTGGCTCTTTCTAATTAGCTAGATATCATAGTCTAACAATATTTTTTTCTTCCCCTATGCCCTGTCCTGACTTTCTACCAGGAACACCAGGAAGCTAAAGTGGCTCCATAATTCTCAAATGAGTATTTTCAGAATGCTCTATTTATAAGTACTCCCTTGAAAATTGGAATTTTTATCTCCTTGGGAATTAAGTCAACATTGCCTTGCTTTTCTTCATTCATTTCTCCTAGTGATTGTTTTTTCCTTTAACCTGTCTCATGCTAAGGGTGCTGTGTTGAAAAGGCATTTTTTGGGGTGGAAGTTGGAGGGTAGAGGGAGGGTGTATACTCAGCAGCCTTGGGCCTCTCCTGAGAAGTCTGGAAGCAGAGCAGCTGAGCCAAAACTCTGGATGTAAATTCCAGAGTTACAATTACTAGCCATGTGACCACGGACAATAGTTTTGAGCCTCTTTGTTCCTGTGTAAAATGAGAATACTGTTAGCACATACATCACAGAAACAAAGAGAAGACTGAAATAATATATGTAAAACACTCAACACAATGCCTGAAACATAATAAGTATTCAGTAAGTCATGGCTATTTACTGTTATTATTGCTGTCTGGGAAGACATTGTTCTTGAGGTCAGGTCATACATACACTCTTACCAAAATTTACTTGCTGTATTCTCCAGCTCTTAGTACATCCCCTCTCCCTCTGGCTAAAGGGTATATAGCTGCTCCATTTCTATGTCTATTGTCCAGTGGGCCTAACCAGGGGGAAACTAAGTGTATCTGTGTACATGAAGGTAATAATTTCTAGTATAAACACCAATTTTAATTTTAGGAAATCTGTTTAAAAAAAACCTTCATGTTTAGACTAATTTACACTAGAAAAATTCCAAGTCATAAGTTACTGTTTACTGAATGTTAACATTTCTATAACTAATTTCCTTAATAATAACCCTAGATCATGTTTAACTTGGATAAAGTACACATCATTTTGGATGAGATGGTGTTAAATGGCTGCATTGTGGAAATGAACAGGGCAAGAATTCTTGCCCCTCTACTAATTCTTGATAAGATGTCAGACAGCTGAAAACAGAGAGGCTCTGCCAGACAACATCGGCTCAAAGGAAACGAGAATACCATGGAGCGCCTCTCAACATCGCTGGCCCACAAGAACCTGGAAGACCAACACTGCAAAATGGGCTATCCTTCCAAAGACTTTTAAACACGTGTTTTCCACAGTTCCTAAACGGAAAACAAAAGTGTATTTTAAAATACGATGTACAAAGAAAAATTTTCTCTAAACAGAGACAAGTTTTATTTTCTGACCATAGCATTTTTTTTTCCTCACTTGTTTAGATTTTGTGTAGTACTAAGGGCAACTTTTTGGTATCTGCTTGAATTTGTGAAGAGATAAATTCAGGAATAGCACCACCGGGTGGGAAGAAAATGAGAGAGCCCTCCGTTGGCCAACAAACTGTTAAAATTCACTTGAACATGCATAGCACTTTGAATAAAAGTTTTCTGAATGCTATCTTTCTTTAAAAAGTCAAAAGTTTACCAAATGTATGCACCTAATGAAAAATTCTTTCCAGTTTCTAAAAACCTGATACACATTTTATAGGTACTTAACAATTACAATGCCATAATGTAATTAACTCTACAAAGAATGTTACTATAATGAGTGGCCAAACATTAAGACAGCCCTTACTGCTATCCTGAAGGCTTCCCAGGTCATTCAGTGGTAAAGAATCCTGCCAATGCAGGAAGACATAGGTTCAATCCCTAGGTCAGAAGATCCCCTGGAGGAGGAAATGGCAACCTGCTCCAGTATTCTTGCCTGGATAATTCCATAGACAGAGCTGCCTGGTGGGCTACAGTCCTTGGAGCTGCAAAGAGTCAGACACAACTGAGCAACTGAGCAGAGAACTGACTATCCTGTGTGCCATATTGTAAAGGGTTTAACTTATTAGTAAATTTATTGGTAAATGAAATTTAGTTCAAAGTCTAAAACTGGAATACAAGAGAATATCAGTTCAGGTTACTGTGAAATGCATCTACCCCTCTCTTATTCCTTCAACCTCTTCTCCTGGAATGTCCTAAAGCAAAGAAGACCGGTAAGCTACTATATAAGAGCAATGCCCTGATCCTCCCAAACCTTTCTATAGTTGTGCTTTTGTTGCTTCATCAACAGTAGAAGATGCAGAAGTGCCTTAGGTAACAGCATGTTCACGTTAGGGGTAGGAGGGGAGGTACAATGGAGGAAGTAGATATATATTGTCTTGATACATGAAGATATTGTGCCATCCTATGGAATTCCAAAAGTTACTTTACCTATAACACTCTGCCCTCCAAAAGAGGACATAAATGGACATTCTAGGTACTAACTCATTCACTATTAATTTCTCACTCTCTCATGTGTGTGTAGGAGGAATTTTGTTAAAATTCTTTGTTTCTAAAAGTTCACTTAGGTACTTCAAAAGTTTGCATCTATGAAGACCAAGGCAACCAGTCAATAATGAATTCCAAAAGCAGATCTTGTTCTGGACTCAGTTCAGGAAGGCAGAGGAAAGGCTTCTGACCTGCCAGAACAGTAATGGTATGCATCGAGAAACCAAGGTTTGGGGAAAGCCCAGTCTAGATCAAAGTGCTTTGGAGGTCTTTCTGAGACATTAGTTGGAAAACACTGTCCTAGTTGATAGGCACTTAATCAGTAGCACATTCAGGTAACTGCTGAAACTGGTACACCAGAAGTAACGAGGGAGTGCATAAAATTAATTTTTGGGTCATACCAAAATAGCATTTAAATAACATGTTGGCACAGATTTTAGTACCTTGAGAGAACAACAAAAAAATACTAGGTAGATACCACTGGAAAAGATACTCCATGTGGAGACCCAAGTAGATGTCTCATAATACTTGACTCATACAAAGTGAACTATAATGTGACTCTCCGTCTGTGACAGCCTGTGTCATCTAATTTCAGGTTTCTTGTTCAACTGTGACTGCCAGCTAAATGATTTCCACACTCATGAAATTTATGTCTCAGATTGGGCAGCTTTACCTTGTCCTTGGACTTTTCATTCTACAGAAAGATTCCTGGCATTTCAGAGTTACTCTCTGTATAACAACAAGACTCATCAATTTTACCTGCTGTAGCAATGTGCTAGACCAGGATTCGCAAACCTTTTCTGCAAAGGGCCAGATCAAATAAATATTTAAGGCTTTGTGGGCCATACGGTCTCTGCTGTAACCAGTCAGTTCTGCCATTGTAATGCAAAAAGATCCATAGATAATATATAAATAAATCAGCATGGCTATGTTCTAGTAAAACCATTTATTTAGGGACACTGTAATCTGAATTTCATAAAAATTTCACATCATATTTTTAGTCTTCTGATTTTTTTCCACTACTTAAAAAAATTCAAAACCATATTTAGTTCATGGCCCACACAAAAGCAAATGGCAGGCCAGAGTTTGCTGACCCCTGTGCTAGACTAGGGGCTTCCTAGGTGGCTAGTGGTCAAGAATCCACCTGCCAACGCAGAAGCCGCAGGAGACACGGGCTCAATTCCTGGGTTGGGAAGATCCCCTAAAGCAAGAAATGGCAACCATCTCCAGTATTCTTGCCTGGAGAATCCCACAGACAGAGGAGCAGGAGTGCGGGGGGAGGCTGGGGGGGGGGCGGGGGGCTACAATCCATGGGGTTGCAAAGAGTTAAGATATGACTGAGCCACTGAGCACGCATGTACTTATTAGACTTAGTCTTGATAAAAGTTGGCTGACAGATGTTTGAGAGACTTAAATAATGGCAATACTACACACATAAACTGGATTTTAATTCTACTGCTAGGGTAAAGGTCTAGTCACGCATCCATGACTTTTTTGAGACATCACCACTACTGCTTTTGGATTAAAGCCTAGGTCATACGTTTAAATACTGCTATTATGCTTTATTAACTTTTATTCTCACAGAGAACTGTGAGGCTAACAATAAGGTGAATTATTTAAATGCTGCCTCTGATTACACAGTCACAATATTCTCATGCAGAGAATAGAAACACTACTCAAATGATTGACTGCAGGGGGAGAAATCTCTAATGTAGAAAGGCAATGTACCTTTTAAACAGGTAAATAGTGGGTGATTCCCAAAAATGCTTTTTACTCCTATAAAAGCCATCTGGCTAAAAAATCAGGCCTAGTGACTTTACTTTTAACTAAATGCATAGATATGATAAATCAAAACAATTTGGAAAATGGAAATAGAGCCCCCCTTTTAAAAAGGAGGAAACAGCATTATCTCAGTGGTTTCTTTTCACACCAATACAACATTCAAAAATTATTCTTGATTCTTAGACTTACACATCACTGAAGATACAATGGTAAGTAGCAGATCTGGTGTTTAAAAAGTTAACACAAAAACATGGCTATTTTTAGCTGAAGAATACTTTAAGACAGAACGTAAGAGCTGGATCACAAGCAAGTGGATATATATTTCTGCTAGCTTTCCAGTCTCAGTAAAGTGGATTTACATAGGAAAAAACATTTCTTCCTATAGTAATTTCAAAAAATGAAGTGTCAGTGATTCAAAATGGCAAGTATTTAAGCCCTCAGTCTGATGGCTGCAGTGAAACAGTCACATGACACAGTTTGTACGCTGCAAACATTTTAATGATTATTGTTAAGCATACATTTTGGAAATTTTTTTTTTACTTCAAACTGCAACAAGTTAAATAAATGTTTATAATATACAAAGAAAATACAACCAAAAGTAAAACTTGCTTTAAGTGTGCCTTGCATCTAAACCAGTGTTTTTTCCTCCCCCCCTTAATATATCTTTTATTTTTGAACTGCACAAACACACTTAAGAATTTGATCTTTATAGTATGGCATTTAGGAAATAAAAATATACTCCCACCTCAAAGAAATAAAAAGGTTGTGCATGATTATATGCCAAACAAAAGAGAGAACACTAGATATACTCTGATAGTGCAGGCATCATTAAAGAGGAAAAGAAAAAGCTTGAGATGCTCATTAACTCTCTATGTTTTAAGGAAGCAGGATTTCTGACCAAGTAGCTTAAAAGCCAGCAAAACAGGGATCAGTGATGGCAACTGTAGTGTATGAAGTATGAAATGACAAACTTTACACAAATACACTGTTAGAAATTTACCAGTGAACACTGAAGATCTGAGAAGCTGCTCTTTGGAACAGTCAAGTAGAACCACCTCATTCCAGTCACATGAGCCCTTGTAGCAACACAGTGTTCTGTGCTATGTACTTGCTGGCTGGATAGTTAAAGGATTTGTTTTGTCATTAGCAGCTAACAAACTTACTCCACGTGTTCTTAAAGCCTCAATGGTGGAAAAAAAGGCAAGTGTCATTAGCATGGAGGATCATATACTTCTCTGCAAACAAACACAAGAGGCTTCACTAGAATTTTAAGTCTCTGATGTCTCCCATTGCACTTCAAAGCTCAATTGAGATGAAAGCCTTTCTCCATTGTAGCAGCTAGCAGACGCTCTCTCATGATCTCCTCCGAAGAGTATTCTGGCAACTTTAGATAATGCACACATGTGTTCACTGATGGGTAGCTTGCATCAGTAGCATCAACCTACACAGAAACAGAATTGAAAATAATAGAAGACCATGACTTTAAATATGCATTTCTTTCAACCCTTAGGTAACTAAATTTGGTTTACATTGCCCAATAGCTAGAGTTTGTACCTTGCGTACAACTGTGAGCCTGGGATGCAAGTTAGCCAGTCCCCCTGGAGGCAGAGTTGAACAACCAGTGGTAAACTGCAGAAATGCTTTCCTCTCGTCTGAAGACATACCACATAAAACCCGCACGAACCTAAGGAAGCCAGGGCTACAAGAAGAAAAACAGAGTTACAGTGATCTGATAGCTGATTTAAATGAAAAATACTACCACTCCTTTATAAGCCAGCAATAACCCCCCAAAACGAATATCCACATGTCAAAAGAACCACATGTCTAGAGACTTTTGGGTAAGTATGAAATGAGCTGATGCAAACTACTTAAAAAATATCCTTCAAAGACTGTCTTACAAAGGCATATAGGAATCAAATATGCAACAAAGCCAGAAAATCAGAAAAGCTCAATGGAAATAGTGATTTAATGACTAGGAATAGTAAATGGGGACAGATTTTTGGAGATTTTTCTCATTCTGGGTACTGATTATGCAGGAGTGTCCATTCTGTGAAAATTCTTCAGGTTCTACATGCAATTTGTATACTTCTCTGTTATACTTCAATAAAAAGTTTATTTTAAAAAAGCTATGTATACAATGTTACTTAAGTTTAAAATAATACTTTCTCATTTACATTACTTTGAAAACTTATAAATCACAACTAAATACAATTTCCTGATATGCGGCGAACAGGAGTGAATTGAGTGCTATTAGACATTACTGGAATAATCAAGAGCTAGAATGTACACCATGATTAGCTAATAATATGGAATCAAGAATTTCCTAACAAGTATAGGTATGTGAGAGAATCTCACAATGTACATTAATACACTGCAGAGTAAAGGTAGATGGTATATGCACCATATCCTCAAATGGTTCAGAAAAAATGTGTGTGCGTGTGTATAGAGAGAAATAATGTAAAAGTACAGCAAAATGTTAAGTACTGGTGATTCTGGGTAAAGAATACATAAGAATTCTTAACTATTCTTCAACTTTTCTGTAAGTTTTAAAATATTTAAAAATAAAGATTAATATAAAAGCAATAAAGCCTAAGGGTTTATAAATGACCCAACTGTTAAGATGATGAACAGTTAAAATATAGTGAGTAAAGTTGGAATGTGAAGAAAGCTGAGTGCAGAAGAATTGATGCTTTTGAACTGTGGTGTTGGAGAAGACTCTTGAGAGTCCCTTGGACTGCAAGGACATCCAACCAGTCCATTCTGAAGGAGATCAGCCCTGGGATTTCTTTGGAAGGAATGATGCTAAAGCTGAAACTCCAGTACCTTGGCCACCTCATGCGAAGAGTGGACTCATTGGAAAAGACTCTGATGCTGGGAGGGATTGGGGACAGGAGGAGAAGGGGACGACAGAGGATGAGATGGCTGGATGGCATCACTGACTCAATGGACATGAGTCTGAGTGAACTCTGGGAGTTGGTGATTGACAGGGAGGCCTGGAGTGCTACAATTCATGGGGTTGCAAAGAGTCGGACACAACTGAGCGACTGAACTGAACTGAACTAAAAGGAATCAACATCAGCCAAGATTCAGGTGACTTTCTATCTAAACTCAGGCTTATCCATGAATATGTATCTTGATATTGGTGAGACTTAATTGCTTTCTCATTTTATGCATATAATTCACTGAGTCATTTAGAGAACCTGCCATTCTAAGATAAACATAAACAATCTGTCTTTCTTAGAAAATAACCAACACATACCTGTCACGTGTATAACCCAACTTAGGTTCAGTATAATTAATAATATCCTCTGCTGCCCAGGATGGCGACTGATTTCCACAAAGAATCATTTGGACCTCTTCATGGCTGAAGGAACTTAATTTCTCCATTGGAAAAACTTTATTAAACCCATCTACATTTTACACACAGCAAAAAAACAAAAACAAAACACAACTGAGTTTGAGTCTCCAAGTTACAATTTCAAAATCACAAATTTCAAATCAAAATACTCAACTAAATGGACAGAAGACAAATATAAATATCTGAAAAAGCCAATAAAAATTAAAGTAGCTTGAAGTCAAAACTGTGCTAGGGTTTTAAGTACAGAAATCTTTGCTTAGTATCAAAGATGTATATGTAGAGAGAATATTCAGACACTATGGTCTGTAGCCAAATTCTGATAATTTCCCAACCAGTTCTTTATGTCATACAAGCCAGCCAAAGCAAAGTTCTCATTTTTAAAACTAGTAAGTGATAAACAGTTCAATAGATTTTGCCTCACTCTTTACCTTAAGACTTTAGGTTCTAATATGGTTTAATTCATCCTGATCATGTATGCAGCCTTATATCCATTTACAAATGAAAAAACAGAAGCCAAAGTAGGTCCCTCATTACTGAGGAAGGCAGCTTAGGGTATGCTACAGCTTGAAAATGTTTCAATCTGTTCTGGGTACCCTGTAGGACCTAACTGTTGGGAAGACAAAAAACTAGATGACAAATCTAGAGATTACTAGCATAGTCTAATTTTTGAGCATAGCAGTACCTTAATTTTGGTGTCTCAAAGTAAAAGGAGAGGGATTAAGCTAAAGAGCCTTAAAATTACCTCTGAAGGCTTCCATCTGTTTCTGAATACCCGTATGCATGCAAAAGTCAAACATCAAATCCACATATTCTTCTGCATTATCCATTGTTATCATCTGCAAAGGAAAATTTGTCAAGGTAATTGTTAATATCTAGGAATATTTTAAGAGGATTTTTCTGAATTTACAAACATTTTAAAAGCAAAATTTGTACCTCATCTTCACCACTTGGCTTGAGATCCACAGCTGTAAAACCATATATTCTTGAGGAAGGGCAAAACTGGAAATTTAAACTGGGAGGGCAGAAAAAAAAGAATTAGATTAACATTCAACTAACACTGGTGTTTAATTTTAAAACACTGCTGCCAAAACCACGAACCCTTCCCTACACTCAATAATAACAAAATCACTCTACAGATTAGATGTTAAATATGGGGCCTTTTAAAATGCAAACCCCTGTGCAAGAAAACTATCTGGACAACTGTTACCAAACCTGGTTTTGCAGAAGTCGCATGAAACATCACCTTTCATGTTTCCATGTTTCACTTCCTCCTTATGGCACAAAATTAGTGAACTAAAGATTTCTGCAATGAATTATGGCAGCAACATGTTTATAAGATTTTTTTTTAAAAAACAGAAACTGTTGCTTTACACAAGTTATTAATGCTCTATTGTTATTCTCACCTCAAATCAAACCTTGAATATATTAAACATAACTTCTCAATATTCTCAAAAGAAGGAAGGAAAAAAAGGAAAGCAAACCTTGCAATCAATCCAAAATCACAGTTAAAGATAACAAGGACATAATAATTACATGGATACAAATTAATAGAATTTTATGAAAAATCTGCAGTATCCGAGTTAGTTAATACAACCACTGGGGACCAGGCTTATTGCAAATTACTGAAGACAAAGGAACAAAAGCTTTAGACCTTACTCATCCATTAGGCTAAAGTGTGTGTGTCTATGTATGTGTGTGTGTGTGTGTGTATATATATATATATATAAATATATATATATAAAAGTATATATATAAGTGAATTAATATATATATATAAAGCTTACCCTAAATCCTCTATGCTAAGTGGAGGCCCAGAACCTGATGGATTCTTCAGCACTAGTTCTTGTAATTTTGTGTTCTTCTCATCTTCAGAAAGACCTTTGTTGCTTAAAATCTGGCGCCTCTTGATGGCAAGGTCTTTAATTTCTTTTAAAAATCTGGCTCTGTGTGGGTTTACTAGTTCAAAGTCTTCCCAAGTTAAAATTCCATTAAACCAAGCTGGCGGTTTTGGTTTGGGGGGATCTAGAATGAATTCTGATTTTGAATCCTCCTCAAAGCTTCCTACTGAGAGTGAGTCATGCCCTTCTTCTGTAGAGGCTTCAGACTGACTTTCAGTGCAGTGTAGGTCTCTGTCGCCTCGTGACTCATAAATCAGTTTGCTCATATTACTTTTAATGTCCCCCATACACATAAGTTTAAAGAAAGGTTTGGAAATAGGTAAGTCCACAAGTCTATTGTCTTGAATGCATTTGGCCAAGAAAATTCCAAGGAAATGAAAGAGTTTTGTGATCCTTTCAAGCTCGTCACTGTCTTGTGGAAATGGAGCTGTGAACAGTCCACATGATCTCTGCACGTAGTATCCGGGAGGTTTCAATCCACCTCCAAGATCGACCTGATTTTTTAGAAGAAATGCAAATAAAATCAAAAGACCCATAAATATTAAACATCTTAACTGTGCTAGATAGTATCTATAAACACACTTTATCATGTTTTGTTGACTAAATTTTATCTTTTAATAATATCAAGATTATTCAATAATAAAAGCAGAGTCAGAAAACCTGACTTATGTTCTGAAAGCATATGCGATTTTTAACTTTCTAACTTTCTAAAAGCTGAATCACAAATCAAATCATGAAATAGGAAATAAATCTTACATGACGAGATTCATCATCTGGAAAGTTGTCATCACAAAGCCAAGCACCCAAGTCAGTTCTCTGGAATTCTGCTGCTACCAGAGCATAGAACTCTAATGTGGGCCCCAGACCAGTTCCTTCTTCTCCTAAAAATTCAACCTAAACATGAACAAATAAATTATGAGGGGAGGTAAGCTTTAAAAAAATCATTTCTGTAATGATCCTATTCTTGCCAAAATCCAGTCCTACTGTAATATGTTTTTTTAAAATAGCAGTGTATAATATAAGCCACACAACAGTTTTTATTTTAGTTTTTCTAAAGAGAAATTTGATTTGTTGTACACTATTCCATATTCAAACACTGTAGTTAGCATTGTTCATACATCAATTTACTTCTCACAACAAACCTACAAAATAAACTATCATCTCCTTTTCACATCAAAGCAAACCAAATTTTAGATAAAGAGGTTATATCATTTGCTTGAGGAAATGATGGTATACAGATCTGTGTCTTTGTGTGTCTGTCTATGTGACACTAAAACCTAAACTCTTTCACTTATTTCTGACTTCTAGCAATCACTTTAAGGATTTTTATACATAGTCCATGTATTCTAGAAATTTGAGGCAGTGTATAAAAATATACAGTACATGGTAAAATAATAATTAAGAATTATCTACATTAGAGGAATATATGGGTAAAAGAACAGATGAAGGCACAGAAATTTCTTCTTTCTTCTTTTTGACTGATCCGTGTGGCGATTGAACTGGTGTCCCCTGAAATGGAAGTGTGGAGTCCTAACCACTGGACTGCCAGGGAATTCCCAGGCACAGAAATTTTAAAGTGAAAACCATAAGCCTTATAAATTTTCTAGAGATGTATCATATTTACCACAGTCTGTGATCCAAAAAATAAAACAAATCAGGTGGCTGACCCCTGTGACAGGAGACGTATTTCTTTGTCTCTCATATATAAGGAATATAATCAACAATGCCCACAATAACATCTCTGCAGTAAATATACTGAATTTCCTACTGCCAATTGCTATAAAATTTCTCAATACAGAAATAAAAACCCATGATACAACACCAAGCACAATTCAAGTTAAACAATACTACAAAACACACATGCTCCAAAAAAGGCAGGTATCTTGTGGCACAGCATTAATTAATATAAAGGTAAAATTTGGAGTATCAGAAGCCTTTGTGGAATACAATTACTTGGTTCAGGCTTTGCTAAGAGATGAGCAGTGTCCTGCAAACGAACCAAGCACTCTCCCACTTCATGAGTGAAGATGCTCTTTGCTGCTCATTAAGCCATGAGATCCTGACCCTGAGGAGGTGAGCTGACATCCTCTCATGAGAGATGCCCTGCCAGAGGAGAAGGCCTTTGACCCAAAGGCAGAGGAATCCCTCTACACTTGTATCTAATGCAGTTTTTTTTCCCTAATGTAGTTTTTATGAGATGAAGAATAGAGATTGACTCTCTGGTTGTCATTCCTGCACACGAAACGAAATTTATATAGCGGTACCTCAAGCACTGATTTCCGATCTGCGTGTATTTGCATGACGTTTTCGGCCCACTCCATCAGTGATTCACCACGTGGAACTTTTACTCTTTCGTGCTTGAGACGACCAACACGGAACTCTCCAGGATCATCTCGCCTCACACTACTTGTGGTCCTTGTTCTTTCCACAGTGGCCTCACGTCGGTTTTGTAGCCACACAATTGCTCTGAAATAGAAGAACATCTCTGTAGCTGTGGCCTACAGCAACAGTGGATTGTACTACTACACAAGCAACAAAATTCAAAAGATTTAAAAATATTTTAAAAATAGTATTTTATCAGGTGATCAAATACACTAATCTTTTTTTTAATTTCCTTAAACAAATTGAGAAAATACTGAGTCTGTATTTTCCCTTTTTATTTTAGCAATTAACAGACCAAAATTAAGGTCTGTGGTCCAATCCCACACAACACATAAAAATATTGACAAACTCATAATACCTAATAACATAAACAAACATTTCCTAAATCAGAGAATGTAAAAAATGGTTAAGCTATCTTTATTAAATAACCAAATCCACCACTGAAACAGTATTGTGAGTTTGAAACATTTTCTTTGTAACAACGCAGAGCTAAACCATCTATGAAAGAAAGACTCCTGAACTAAGAATAACAAGATGAAAGATCTACCATGTGTGCTATAACTTTTTGGGTACCCTGAGACCAATCAGCTATATACTTTGAGAATCAATTTCCTCACTTGTAAAAATCAGGGAGTTCCCTGGTGGTCTAATGGTTAGCATTCAGTGTTCTTTACTGCCTATAGTGTTATGCACACAAATGCTTGGTAAAGGATACAAAATGGGACAACAAATGTAACTTATCAGGGCAACAGGCAGATCCATTTAAATTATAACTTTTTTACATCTACTTTGAAATTATTCTGGGTATTCAATCATTTAGCAAATATTTATGGAGCAACTACAATGAGAGCAGTACAATGTACATCCATTACACACAGTACAACATACAGCACAATGAGAGCAGTGAACAAAACTGCCGGAAATCCCTGCCCTCATGAAACTCTCATCTAATGAAGGAGACAGAAAAACAAAAAGTAAAATTTACAGTATGTTATATGGTAGCAAGAGAAAAATAATGGCCAAAAGATATATTTTAATGTTATGTCAAAGATATTTTCAAGCATTAAATTCTATATTCTTGGGAATTTCAGCAACTAAAAATTTATGTAAACCACTTAAATACTGTACAATAAATGCTAGCTGATGGAAAGCACAGTACTTAAATCCACACTGTTCTAAGAGTGCTTATGTACAACCAGAAACCAAAAAATGTTTAAAAGTTGGCAACTCTTTTTTTTCTTTTTTTAATTTGCCCATGCCACACAGCTTGAAAGATCATAGTTCCCCCACCAGGAACTGAACCTTCACCCTTGGCAGTGAAAGCGTGGAGTCCAAACCACTGGACCATCAGGGAATTCCCAAATATTGACAACTCTTTACAAGAAACCAACATATTCTCTGATGTCTTGATATAAAGTATAAGTACATTTTAAGCTTATATAAAACATTAAAAAGTAAAAATACACACTTCCTACCTTGATGCACCAAATGCTGTACATGTGAAATAAAGCTGTCTAGTTTCGAACGGTATTAGAAAAGGACACTTGCTGGTTAACTGTTCACACCAGTCTGGCAGAGCTCCACTTGCCAATGCCAATGGTTCCTGCAATTTAACAAATAACAAAGTCCTATTATTAACAAAGACAAAAAAAGGGAGTCGATTCTTAACAGGACAAATGGTGAGAGGAAGAAAAAGAAGGAGAGGTAATACTTTGAAAGTCCAACAGATTCAAGAGTTCAACTATCTGGTTTTATTACCTCAATTTGCTGCAAAATTTTTGTTGTGATTTTTTTGCTAGTGAATTCATCTGGTGGAAAAGTAAACTGAGGCTGCTCATCACCTTCTGTAAAAGTAATAGAATTAATAAAAATATAAACTGACTTATTTGTTTAAATGCCACAGAAATGAAACAAGGATTCTTACAGACCTTCCTGGGATATTCTTGAGTAAGGGTCACTTGCAACTATATACAGAATACGCAGGAGCTGAAGGACGTCTTCCACGCCACATGAATTCTGCCCATTGCCTGCTTTGGCCTGAGGTTGTTCTTTTGTCAAATTCAGAATATCACTACTTTGAAGAGTAGAAATGGCCCCCTGGTTTAACCCAGACTTTGTTCCATGCTCACAAAAATCCTATAGAAACAGGAAAACCAGCCATTAATCATTTTCAAGAAAAACAATATATCATCCTATTAGTATTAATGTGAAAAAGCTCAAATTCTTAAAAAAACAACTGTGTTCTTTTAAAATAAAAACAGTATCACCCAAGTCAAGGCTTAATGTGTTCTAAACCAATAAAATTCTCAAAATATAACTACTGAAAGCCACAGTTAAAACTATGTATTTAGATCCAATGCCACAAACCAAATTTGAAATTTTAGCATTGGCATATTAACAATGTTAATTCAACCTCATTTTTTAGTATGTCCCAACGAACTGCTCTTCTGTAAGAATACTTAAAAAGCTGCAAACAAAGCAAAGCCATTCCCAATCAAAACAGTGTCTTGATGCCAATATATACCTTATATGCAGCTATGAGCTGAGAACAATTTCTGTTTTTCCTAATACTTTTATTAGTGCCAGTTAATTTCCAGTGGCGCAGGAAAGCGGCGTCTGCATTCTTCTGCAGGTAGGTTATCAAGTCATTCTTTGGTAATTCATCAGTGCCAAGGTACTGTTCCACATGCTCTATAGACCAACAACCCTACAATAGGAAAAACCAAATGTTGGCCTTTCCTGATTATAAAGTCTATGCTATTTCACATGCATTTCATAAGGTGGCTTCAAGATCATGCGTTTAAGCTAATCTGAAGAATGCCATGTTGCTGATTTCTCCCTCAATTGTTCAACTGAAACACAGTGTTAGTTTTTCTTTGCTTTTCTTTTTCTAAGTAGCCAAGAATAAAGATTCATTTCCTAAAAATACTTACCATTTTTCCATTTTCCTTTTCTTTGTCAGAATCCTTCATTTCTCTGTACATAATTCTAAACATGAAGATATTATTCAAGTTAATTCATAAATCAAATGATTTGTGTTATTTCCAATAAGGCTTCAATTCTTTAAAAACATATGATGAGGTCACTATATGCTTAAACACTGAACTCAGAGAATTTATTAAGAAAAAATGTATCACTTCTCCACCTTTTGACTAAGATCAAGCATATTAAGAAAAAGTATTAATCTGTTAAACCGGGAAAAGTAGCAGAAATCATATTCCTGAAAAAGTTGTGGCTTATAAATTTAGCATTATTAAGAAGAAAACATATATCAAACCTGGAACTTTTAAAGAAATGAATATGCTATATCTTGTATTATAGCTTTCACATATTGTTATAAAAATGAGATGTGTTTGTATCTAGATGGATATGAGTAAGAAGGGCCAAGAGCCCTTATGCTCATGTAAGGCAGTTGAGATCAAATTGTCAACTTTAATTATTCCAATTAAAACTGAAGGAAGAGTATGCCATGATGACCTGTTCTGTCTCAAAAAGACATAGATTACTTTATTGAACATTATATAAAATTATCAATGATGTTAACAGAACATCAGATATAGAAACTAAGAAAAATAAAGTCACACAGGATGACTATAATAGTTATAATATTAAACTATATAAATTTATATTATTACATAATAAATATTATGATAGGTAATACTTACTGAGCACCCTCTACATCCCAGATAGTACTGAATCTACTTTATATATATTAATTTACAGATTTCTCACAACTACTCTCATTTTACAGATTAGAAAACAAAGTACTAAAATGTTATATAAATTTTGGCCAAGGTCATTGACAGTTATTTGTTGAACAGATAAATGAATGAACAAAGAGAGGTATGCTTAACTAAGAGACTCTCAAACATAGAAAATATTTACTATTTCATACACAATCCCAGTCAAAGAGTTCAACAATCATTACATAAGGAATTAGTCTAAAGTTCCTTCCAGTTGTAAGCGTTAACTTCTATATATCAGGAGTCAAAAATGTTCTTATCTATTCTTATAAACCGAGAGAACTTAATCTTTTCTGTTCTTATAATATAAAATATAGAAAATATAATACTTGGCTTATATACTATGAAATATCTACTTAAAATATTAAATTAAAATTTCTTACGTGTATGTTGGCTCCCAAATACGCCTAAGTTTATCTGATTTCACATTGCCATTACATGACAACTGAAGCAATTTCTGTACATAGTAAAAGATGGTTGATCTGAAATTAGTGAGTGGTAATTCAACTTCACGAGTTGTTCCAAGACCTGTTACTTTTAAAGTGAGGGCTAATCGAGGTGATGGAGTACATTCAACTTCTTCCAAAAGCTCTGAATGAGGTGTTCCTAAAAATACAGAAGATGTGAAAAACATTAAAACAAGCAGTCCAGAAAAGAGTACTGTGCCATCAGGAGACAGGTCACATGAAATCTCAGCCCTTCTGACATAAAGAAGTTAAAGAGATCAGCTACTTAAGATTCTCTTGGTTTCAATATTTTTTTTTTTAATTTGAAGAATATACCTATGTTACTTAAAGGGTTCTAGAGTAGAATTTATGCATATGATATGAATTTCTTGTTTTTATTATGATATACATACAACTATGAGTATTTCAGAAAATTTTATTTTTATAAATGAGAAAACTCTAAAATTATTAATAATCTTATATCCAGAGAAAATCACATACTCAGTTAAAGACCTGTCAACTTTTTATGTATACTGAATGAGTGTATTATGAAGTACATACACACAAAGACAATTAGGTTCATAATTATTTAGTGATGTACTCATTTTTTAAATCTCAGGAATCTTTTCCTCATATCATGATACAGTGTTATAAGGTATTATTTTATTCACTGCATGACATTCCATTGTACTTTAACTGAAACAATTCCATTCTCAAAACATAATGAAGGTCATTTCCAAGTTTTTAAAAATACTTCTTTAATCACCCGTGTATAAAGTGAATACTTCTATGATACCAATTTGTAGCAGTAAAAATATGAAATACATTGCTAAAGAGCTCTATCGAAAATTTGTACCTATTTGTACTCCGAGTAGATTTTCCTATTTGAGACATCTTTAAATACTCTCTCTCACCATTATACCACGTCATATACCACACGTTATACTATAAAGTGTACTTACTTCCACATTTAACTTAAGTATCTTTCTATCAAGTAAAAAGTACATTCCACACAAACATCTAAGTTTTCTTGAAGGATAATATATTGATTGCAATAGCTGACATTTATTGAGACACACATCAGGTACCATGCTAGGCACTTTCTATATTTTACCTCACTTAATCCTTTTAACTACATGGTCAAACAAGGACTACTGTTTTCCCCAGATAACAGATGAGTAGAGTCAGGCTTGCACAGGGTAGGGATTTGCCCAGTATATTAGTTTCCTATTGCTGCTGTAACAAATGACCACAAACTGAGTGGTTTAAAACAACACAAATGTATTATCTTATAATTCTAGAGGTAAGAAATCTAAAATGGGCTGGCAAGGCGTTGTTTCTTTTGGAGGCTCCAGGGAAGAATCCATTTCCTTGCCTTTTCTAGCATCCAGAAGCTTCCCATTTTCCTTGGCTAATGGCCCCTCAACAGTATAATTGCTGCTTTCTGACTTTGACCCTCCTGTTGCTCTCTTATGAGGACACTTGTGATTACATTGGGCTCATCCGAGAATCAGGATCATTTCCCCATCTCAAGATTCTTAATCACATCTCCAAAGTCTTTTCTCATGTTAAGGTGACATATTCACAAATTCTAGAGGTTAGGACCTATACAGCTTTCGGGGTGGAGGCAGGAGGGCAGTGGAGTGCATGGGGCCATTAGTGTGCCTACCACATCCAAAATAGAGTTGTAAGACACGGAGCTACCACTCAGGCTGACTGACTCCAGAGGCCATAAGTAAAACCATTACATAGCTTTTCAAAGAAAAGCTGAATGGGAGTAATGTTTAACAATTTTAATCTAGTAGAAAACAGAATACAAACTATCTACCTTTAAATGAGAACTTACTTTAAAATTTATACAACTGTAAAACAGTGTATTTTCAAAATACTCTAATTTATAAGTCAAGACATGGAGGCAACCTAAATGTCTAACAACAGATGAATGGATAAAGAAGAGGTGGTTGTGTGTATACACACACACACACAATGAACTAGAAATACATAAAATTATTAATCAATATTCATCAATTATTGATATTCATTTATATTTATAAAATATTTATTAATATTGGTAATTTATTATCAATAAAAAAGAATTAAATAACGCCATTCACAGCAACATGGATGAACCTAGATATGAACATACTAAGTATGTTAGAGAAAGACAAATAAGTGAAGTAAGTCCGAGAAAGACAAATACCATATGGTATCACTTAAATGTGTAACCTAAAATATGATACAAATGAACTTATTTATGAAACAGAAACAGATTCATAGATACAGAAAACAAATTTATAATTATTAAATAGGAAAGGCAGTGGGGGAGGGATAAATTAGGAAATTGGGATGAGCAAATATAAACTACTATATATAAAATAAACAAAATCCTACTGTATAGCACAGGGAACTATATTCAACATTCTGTAATTAGCCATAATGCAAAAAATATGAAAAAGAGTACATATATGTATAACTGAATCACTTTCCTATACAACAGAAAATAACACAACATTGTAAAGCAACTATACTTCAATAAAAAATAATCAGTGCTATGTGGTGCTCCAAATGGGAAGGAAATCCAAAAAAGAGAGGATATATGTATATGTGTAGCTGATTCACTTTGCTGTACAGCAGAAACTAACACAGCAGTGAAAAGCAATTATACTCCAATAAAAATTGAAAAAATAAAATACTGTATTTTGTTCCTTTCAAAAAAAAAAAGCTGTATTTTTTAAGGATTTGTGTCTGATATATAGTTTTTCCTGAAACCTATTATTTATAATCTGCATATACAAGTAGTATTTTAACTGTTTAAACTATATAGTACTTAACTACTTAATCTGGAATCTATTAAAATTAAATCACAAAAGATAAAATATCTTATACCTGGGGGTGGAATTTCTAGATCAGTTGTCTGCTGGACATTAGTTCGACCAGGTCTAGGATCAAAAGCAGGAACCAAAGCTGAAAACTGCCGCTTGAGCACATAATCATCGTCCCATGTTCTCCGGCGGCCCCCCTTGGTTTCATACTCTTCCTCTTCCTATAAAGATAAAATTCCATGTACAGATAAACATTATAAAACTCTTCATTATTGCAACAATGGTATGCTATCTATAAAATAAGGTATATGTTGAGTACTTCTCTCTATAGGTATTTTATAGTCTTATTCAGCCATATTTCTTAAGCACAAAATGAACCAACACAAACATGTATAGATATATACACATTTCTTAATGATTTATCAAAAGTAAGTAGGTTTTGGAGAAAATGTTTATAAACAGAGGTTTTACGAATTGTATCTAACAGCTTCTTTAAAGTTCTCAAAAATACAGGAAAAGACAAATGAAATCATAAGAAGCCTTACACTTTTGTAAATCAGACCTTATTAACACTTTTGACAATAAAGTACACATGAATATTTTCTTTAAAAAAAAAAAAAAAGCACCTTTACTGGTGGTTGCACAAATTTACATATGTGATAAAATGATAAAGAACCATACACACACACTGGGTCAATTATGTAAGATGTAACCACTGGAAGAAACTGACAAAAGGCACACAAGACTTTTCAGTCTCTGCAACTCATTGTGAACATATAATTATTTCTAAATACGCTTTTAAAAAAAAGTGTAAACTAAATTACATACAAAACAGATACAGCGCTTGAAGCTGATTTAAATTACTTTGGGGCAAATAGTTCAAACAAGTTCTACAAAGTGTTGATTTGTCAAATGATGAGTTCCTGGGGAATCACTGCAATATTTCTTTCTACTTCTACTTTCTACTTCTAGCATGTTTAAAAAATTCCGTAATAAAAGTTTTTTTAAGGAACATTTTTCTCCTCTTCTTCGCTTTTATTAATTTTATCAACAAAAAATTCAATGAATTATAAATATTATAAATGTCTGATATAATAATTTTTAAAAAATAATTATGTAAATACTTACATGTACACATTTAGCCCCCTCATAACACTTAATTGAGATGAACCATTACAGGAGATCAAACTGACATTTGATCAGTCTGAAACCAGTTTTATCTGGGATCTAAAACTTCTATGTGTGATCTTTAGTAATTACTTCATCTGAAAACTGAGACTAATAATAACTTAAAAGGGTTGTTGAATGCATTGAATTAGTTAATATACATAAGCAGTATCTAGCACATAATTAAAGATAAATAAATGTTAGCTAATAGGCTAATACTTCTATTCCTATACTGTGAAAACTACAAATCTTAGAAAATAGCTATTAACCATGCTGTAAAGAGCAATATTGCATAGGAACCTGGAATGTTAGGTCCATGAATCAAGGCAAATTGGAAGTGATCAAATAGGAAATGGCAAGAGTGAACGTCAACATTTTAGGAATCAGCGAACTAAAATGGACTGGAATGGGTGAATTTAACACAAATGACCATTATATCCACTACTGTGGGCAAGAATCCCTTAGAAGAAATGAAGTATCACAGTCAACAAGAGTCCAAAATGCAGTACTTGGATGCGGTCTCAAAAATGACAGAATGATCTTGGTTTTTTTCCAAGGCAAACCATTCAATATCACGGTAATCCAAGTCTATGCCCAGACCAGTAATGCTGAAGAAGCTGAAGTTGAACAGTGCTATGAAGACCTACAAGACCTTCTAGAATTAAAACCAAAAAAAGATGTCCTTTTCATTATAGGGGACTGGATTGCAAAAGTAGAAAGTCAAGAAACACCTGGAGTAACAGGCAAATTTGGCCTTGGAGTACAGAATGAAGCAGTGCAAAGGCTAACAGAATGGGAAAGACTAGAGATCTCTTCAAGAAAATTAGAGATATCAAGGGAACATTTCATGCAAAGATGGGCTCAATAAAGGACAGAAATGCTATTGACCGAACAGAAGTAGAAGATATTAAGAAGAGGTGGCAAGAATACACAGAAGAACTATACAAAAAAGATCTTCACGACTCAGATAATCAAGATGGTGCGATCACTCACCTAGAACCAGACATCCTGGAATGTGAAGTCAAGTGGGCCTTAGGAAGCATCACTACGAACAAAGCTAGTGGAAGTGATGGAATTCCAGTTGAGCTATTCCAAATCCTGAAAGATGATGCTGTGAAAGTGCTGCACTCAATATGCCAGCAAATTTGGAAAACTCAGCAGTGACCACAGGACTGGAAAAGGTCAGTTGTCATTCCAATCCCAGAGAAAGGCAATGCCAAAGAGTGCTCAAACTACCACACAGTTGCACTCATCTCACATGCTAGCAAATGCTCAAAATTCTCCAAGCCAGGTTTCAATGATACGTGAACCGTGAACTTCCAGATGTTCAAGCTGGTTTTAGAAAGGGCAGAGGAACCAGAGATCAAATTGCCAACATCTGCTGGATCATCGAAAAAGCAGGAGAATTCCAGAAAAACATCTATTTCTGCTTTATTGACTATGCCAAAGCCTTGGACTATGTGGATCACAATAAACTTTGGAAAATCCTTCAAGAGATGGGAATACCAGACCACCTGACCTACCTCCTGAGAAATCTGTATGCAGGTCAGGAAGCAACAGTTAGAACTGGACATGGAACAACAGACTGGTTCCAAATAGGAAAAGGAGTACGTCAAGGCTGTATATTGTCACCCTGCTTATTTCGCTTATATGCAGAGTACATCATGAGAAACTCTGGGCTGGATGAACCACCGGCTGGAATCAAAATTGCTGGGAGAAATATCAGTAACCTCAGATATGCAGATGACCCCACCCTTATGGCAAAAAGTGAAGAAGAACTGAAGAGCCTCTTGATGAAAGTGAAAGAGGAGAGTGAAAAAATTGGCTGAAAGCTCAACATTCAGAAAACTAAGATCATGGCATCCAGTCCCATCACTTCATGGCAAATAGATGGAGAAACAGTGGAAACAGAGGCAGACTTTATTTTTGGGGGCTCCAAAATCACTGCAGATGGTGACTGCAGCCATGAAATTAAAAGACGCTTACTCCTTGGAAGGAAAGTTATGACCAGCCTAGACAGCATATTAAAAAGCAGAGATATTACTTTGCCAACGAAGGTCCATCTAGTCAAGGCTATGATTTTTCCAGTGTGAGAGTTGGACTATAAAGAAAGCTGAGCACCAGAGAATTGATGCTTTGAACTGTGGTGTTGGAGAAGACTCCTGAGAGTCCCTTGGACTGCAAGGAGAGCCAACCAGTCCATCCGAAAGGAAATCAGTTCTGAATGTTCATTGGAAGGACTGATGCTGAAGCTGAAACTCCAATACCTTGGCAACATGATGCGAAGAGCTGACTCATCTGAAAAGACACTGATGCTAGGAAAGATTGAAGGCAAGAGAAGAAGGGGACGACAAAGGATGAGATGGTTGGATGGCATCACCAACTCAATGGACATGAGTTTGAGTAAACTCCAGGAGTTGTTGATGGACAGGGAGGCCTGGCGTGCTGCAGTCCATGAGGCTGCAAAGAGTCGGACATGACTGAGTAACTGAACTGATTTTAATATATGTTTACCACATACCACAAAAAGGTCAAAGAGGGTGTTCCAAGTAAAAAAAAACCCTGTCTGCATTATGGGAGAGCAATCATGGACTCTACCTGGTATATAGAACCCAAGTAGTTGGGCAAGTATGCTTTTGTTAACTCTGGTTGCTTCCTGGCCTCACCCTGCCCCCTCTGTAGATTTTCCTAGACATTTCAGTCAGTGCTTTACTGTGGAAGGAAAAAACTCCACTGTAGGAAGGCAGACATGAAGATATTACCTGCTCCCCAATAGGTCGGCTCCCCGCTCCAGCTGGGACCTGTGGTAGCTGTGAGGTGACAGCATGGTGTGTTACATCAGAGCGGGAGCCAGCTCGGCGCTGTAGGGACGGACGTCTCAGAATCTAATACAGAAAATGGAAAGAGACGTGTCTAATTATGTGACTCATATATATCCCTCTTCAGCCTTGACCTGAACTATAAATCTATGTTATCAAAACTGTCATTAGAAAATTTCATTAGCCATTTATAGAAAAGTTTTAAATTCATCATACATCATATACTAACATTCAGAAGAAACGTGCCCATGCTCTATGTATTTTCCAAGAAAGGTATACAAAAACATTTCTTGGAAGTTCTCTACCCACTAAAACCCAACTTAGGAAAAAATGCTTTTAATCGTCTAACATTTTATAAAAGGAAATTAAAATTATACATGAAGCTAAAATAAAAGGCATTTTCAAGCAAAAGTTCAATTTTAAGACAATCATAGTTAACAAACACTATGGGTTCTGGATCATACTGCCTAAGCTTGGGTCCTACTTCCTACTTAACTCTGATTAATTTGAGCAAATTATGTATTCTATGTCTCTATCTCATAGGTCTGTGTAAAGACTCATGAGATAATACAGATACTGTGTGCAAAACAGTAGATACCAGAAAATTCTAAGTATAGCTTTTTTTTTTGTCCATGCCACATGGCATGTAGGATCTTAGTTCTCCAACCAGGGATCAACCCTGGGTCCCCTATCTTAACCGCTGAATTGCCAGGGGAAGTCCTGAAAATTGTATTATTTAGGATTACTGCAGTTCTTCACATTTTTAAACCTGTAAAAACATCAGCACATCTTTCACACTGGTGCTCTGTTTTCTTGCTTCAAAGTTTGACTAGAATGTTGCTTTTCTTTTCTTCATTTCAATTATCAACAACCTATCTTAGTTAAGAAAATGGGTGACTCTCTCTCTACCATAACCTCCTCGTATTCTTGGTCCTCCTGATTGTCATCTTCATTTTCATCATCTTCCTCGTCTGGCTCTGGCAAGTCCTCATCGTCATCTAGCTCAGCTAACAGAGTACTGGCACGGCAGCTATCAAGGAAATCTAGAAAACAAAACCAACAATCTTCCTCTTAACACAAGTAACAAAGCATACCAGAGTACCTTGGTGAATCTCTTTTATAATACACAGGTAAAATTCAAAGGTTCAGGTATAAAGGCCACATTTAGTGATGCCACTCTTCTTCTGCCACCACACACAAAGGATGAGTAACAGCAGGAAACAGTCCCAAGCATGGCAGAAAACAACATGGGATAAAGGATGGTAATAAACTAAATCCGTATCCACAAAATCATTTTTCAAAAAGGTCAACAATATGGGATATGTTAAAAAATAAAACCAGCCCTATCACATTTCTCTGTATAAGTCAGTGGAAACACAATGGTGGAAAGAGAACACTTTGGAATCATTAGCTGTGTCAACACGTATCTGTTTGAGTGCCTACTATGTGCCAAGAATTGCATTAGGCACTAGGTATAGGCTGTGAAAAAAGCTAAGCGCTGAAGAATTGATGCTTTTGAACTGTGGTGTTGGAGAAGACTCTTGAGAGTCCCTTGGACTGCAAGGAGATCCAACCAGTCCATCCTAATGGAAACCAGTCCTGGGTGTTCATTAGAAGGACTGATGCTAAAGCTGAAACTCCAATACTTTGGCCTCCTCATGCGAAGAGTTGACTCATTGGAAAAGACCCTAATGCTGGGAGGGATTGGGGGCAGGAGGAGAAGGGGACGACAGAGGATGAGATGGCTGGAAGGCATCACCGACTCGATGGACATGAGTTTTAGTGAATTCCGGAAGTTGGTGATGGACAGGGAGGCCTGGCGTGCTGTGATTCATGGGGTCGCAAACAGTCGGACACGACTGAGTGACTGAACTGAACTGATACATAGTTGTAAACAAGATAGACATGGTATGAACCCCCATGGAGCTTACAGGGGAGACAGACATTTAAAAAGTAAACAAATATATAAACTGTGTGGGAATTCCCTGGTGGTCCAGTGGCTAAAACTCTGTGCTCAAGATACAGGGGGGCTGGGTTTGTTCCCTGGTCAGGGAATTAATTCCCACATGCCACAACCAAGACTCTGCTGCTGCTAAGTCACTTCAGTCGTGTCTGACTCTGTGACCCCAGAGACGGCAGCCCACCAGGCTCCCCCGTCCCTGGGATTCTCCAGGGAAGAACACTGGAGTGGGTTGCCATTTCCTTCTCCAATGCATGAAAGTGAAAAGTGAAAGTGAAGTTGCTCAGTCGTGTCCGATTCTTAGCGACCCCATGGACTGCAGCCTACCAGGCTCCTCCGTCCATGGGATTTTCCAGGCAAAAGTACTGGAGCGGGGTGCCATTGCCTTCTCCGAACTAAGACTCTATGCAGCCAAATAAATAAAAACAAATATTAAAAAAAAAAAAAATATATATATATATATATACACACACTGTGAAAGGGAAAAGAACAGAATGATCAGAAAGAATTGAATTTATCTATGTGACTGGAGAGACTGCTTAATGATAATGACTACTTAAAGATAATGCCTATTTACTATGGAATGATGTTAGGTACAGCTTTATATATCATCCAAATTACCTAGCACATAAAAAGTAAACTTTAATCCCTTTTGTCTGCCTCCTTGTTAGGCTCTCTCCCCTCCATCCTTCAGTGAAGATTAGGTCAAATTTACACTGCCCTACATAATGAAGGTGTTGAGAAGCTGTTCTCCATAGGAACTGAAAATAAAAAGAGGAATAATGGGACTAAAACAGGAGTTTTTTATTGGATCTGGAATTTAAAAAAAAAAAAAAAAACTTCTATGGATAAGAAGGCAGTATATACATTACAAAAAAATATCCAAAAAACAATTTGTAATTATTTAGTAGGAACTTGCATTTAAAGGTTCCTGAACCAAATACAGTTTTTTATGTCTAATAATTATAGAAGACTAAAAATTCAATGCCTTTTACTATAACTTGCCATTGCTTATACGACACATAATGACCTCAGAATATTCACAGCTAAATTGGCAACATTTTTTCCTTAATGACATAAAATAATCTTATAATTAATAGCATCTTAAATTTGATGAAATATATTACCCCTAACCTTTTGGCGCAGCAGTAAAAGAATCCGCCTGCAATGCAGGAGACACGGATTCAACTCCTGGGTCAGAAAGATCCCTTGGGGAAGGAAATGGCAACCCACTCTAGTATTCTAGGCTAGGAATTCCCATGGACAGAGGAGCTTGGCAGGCTACAGTCCATGGAAGTGGCAAAAGAGTCAGACACAACTTAGTGACTAAACAACAAACATGTAAAGTGCCATCCTGCATTTTAGGTAATGGTTCTCACGAATATTATGTGGCAGTACACAAAATAAATTCCATTTTTAGGTTTATTTCTTAAAGGAAAAAATATGTAGGTATATAAATTCCATTTTTCATGTGTTACAATTCACTGAAGTCAGTGGTTTTACTCATCTTCCCTTTTTTATCCTAGTATAAGGATATTATATAAGGCTTCCCTGGTGGCTCAGATGGTAAAGAATCTGCCTGCAATGTAGGAGACATGAGTGATCCCTGGGTTGGGATGATCCCCTGAAGAAGGGAATGGCTACCAACTCCAGTATTCTTGCCTAGAGAATTCCATGGACAGAGGAGCCTGGCAGGCTACAGTCCATAGGGTCGCAAAGAGGCTAACAAAACTAAGCGACTAACATTTTCACTTTACAAGGATAATATATATATTTTAAAAAGCTCCTTATTTCACACATTTGATTATATCACACAATCAAATCATGTCCCTCAAAACATAACACAGTGAAAGTTTGTATATATAGAAATTATTTTATAATGCAGATGTTACTCTGATCCTTCATACAACAGCACTGTCAACGAGTCCTCCAGTTTTAGAAATGCAGAAAAGGAAATTTTAATCACCAAAGAATAATTTTTAAAAGGCAGTCAGTAGCCCTGCGGAGAAGGCAATGGCACCCTACTCCAGTACTCTTGCCTGGAAACTCCCATGGACGGAGGAGCCTGGTGGGCTGCAGTCCATGGGGTCGCTAAGGGTCAGACACGACTGAGCGACTTGACTTTCACTTTTCACTTTCATGCATTGGAGAAGGAAATGGCAACCCTCTCCAGTGTTCTTCCCTGGAGAATCCCAGGGACGGGGGAGCCTGGTGGGCTGCCGTCTATGGTGTCACACAGAGTTGGACACGACTGAAGCGACTTAGCAGCAGCAGCAGCAGTAGCCCTGACTCCTCAATATTCTTTCCCATTAGTATACCTACAACTTTCTTAACCTTCACATGATTTATTAACAGAACTAAAACTTAAAGTTAACATAGTAATAGGGAGAAGCAGAAGGCCTCCAGGAGGAAAACCAAAGTAGAAATGCTTATCTGGTGAATTTACGATACTTTGGTGTATTATCGTCATTTTACTACATACTTATTTAACATATAAAGTGGAAACAGAAATATAATGCTTTTCCTAAAATCACAGATCATCAGATCCAGTTGGTAGCTTGGAATACGAGAGACCATATTCTCAAAAAAATGAAAACATATTAAAATGATGCATACACAAGATAGTACTTAAAATATATCTTCATATAAACTTTTTATATTTGAAATTAACAAAAGTAATTTTGAAAAAAGAACAGGTGATCAAGGATTGTGATAAAGGGTATTCTAAAACAATAATGATGGGAATACAGCCTTTTTGGAAGGAAATTCAACTATTACTCCTTTAGGAATTTACCCTAAGAAAAATACACAAAAATACAAAGGATGCTCACTCGTAACAATGCTGATGGTAATGAAAAACTGTAACTTAAATATCCAATTAATATTAAATAATGATCATACAGTCAAACAGAGGAATATCTGGCAGCCATTCTATGTTGTAGAAACTCACTGAACTATATTAAAATATTTTTACAGTGTACTCAGTGAAAAGAGCTGTCCAGAAAGGATAGAGTTCCTTTTTTCTTAAAGAACAGATATATCAAATGATATGTATCAAATGACAACAATGGTAGGGACTAGATGATTTTTATTTGTTTCAATATTTCCCTTCTATAAAAAATTTTACGGTTCTAATTAGAAACATTTTAATTGAATCACTGACTACATACCACAGTTACATTCAACAATGTAACTATAAAACCTAAGCAAGAACTAATTCATCTGAATATTTCAAATGTCACCTAAATAAATAATAATTTCCAGAAGACTTTGATAACTGTTGTGATACAGTGGTTTATAATAAAATTTGGTCATCTCTGTTCAATACACCGAGTTTTCTTAAACTCTTGGTATTTCCTAAGAGCAACAGAGATGTCGTTTGTTATTTATAACTCGAGTTGTTTTAATGAGGAGACTTTTAGAAAGCCCTTAGGTAATTGAAGGATGGGGCTGGTTGTTAGTGGAACCAACCACAATCAGAGGACTAGAACTTTCATCTCGTCCCTTAGACCTCCAGGGAGAGGAGCTGGAGACTGGTGGCCATACCACCAATGGCTGGTAATTTAATCACTGGTGCTTAAATCATGAAGTCTCCAAAAAATAAAAGCCCTGAAAGGCTGGGGGTTCAGAAAGCTTCCAGGCTGGTAGACATGAACACAATGACAGGCCAGGATGGCTCCTGAATTCCATGGGGATGCCAGGTCCTGTGCTTGGGACCTCCCGGGCTTTACCCTGTGCATCTCTTCCATCTGCCTGTTCCTGAGTTATATATTCTCTTCTTTTTTTGGCCGGATCAAGCATCTTATGGGATCTTGTTCTCAATCCAGGGATGAAACCCTGGCCCCCTGGCAGTGGTAGCATAGAGTCCTAACCATTGGACTACCAGAGTATCCCCTATATATCCTTTTTATAAAAAATCAGTAACCCAGTACATAAAATGTTTTTCTGAGCCCTGTGAGCCACTCCAGCAAATTAATCTAACCCAAAGAGGGAGTTGTGGAAACTTCCAGTTTACAGCCAGTCAGTGAGAAGCACAGGTAACAATCTAGATTTGTGATTAGTGACTAAAGGGGCAAAGGTGAGGGGTGGGCATGTTGGAGATCTGAGACTTTAAGCTGTGGGATCTAATACGATCTCCAGGTAAGCAGGTAATGTCAGAATTGTGGGAGAGCTTTACACACAATTGGTGGTCAGAGGTGCAGAAGTGAAGCTGTCTGTGAGCAGGGTACTGAAAGTACACAAGACACACAGGAGTATTTTTCCTCTTACATTACAATGTACAGACAATTATCAATTTACAAAGCTCATTAATCTATCACACTTCTTTTCTTATAAAGATGTCAAATTATTACGGTTCTTCTAATAAAACTTCACTAGTGACAAAAAGCCAAGAAAAGGATGACACACAGAAGTTCCTAGATGTCTATTTACAACCAGATAATTTAACAGTTCTTCATATCACTTTGAGTTTTTTTATCACATATAAAGCTGCCATATTTATAAGAGAGACTCATCCTTTTCTAATCGAAAATTTAAAACACCCCAGGAGAAAAATGTGATAAAAACATCACCATATAAATATCAATATTTTATACTGTAACTTACCATATAAGGAATATTCTGCTTCCTGACCTGTGTCACTCTCACTGGAGGTTGATGTGAGGCTGGTGGTTAAAGTATTACTTAAAGACTGACCAACTGATAAAACTGTTGTTGCTGTAGCTACATTGCTGCTGCTAGTAACACTGGATGTTGACATAGTCACTGTCGATGTAGTACCGGGTGTGGTCAAATTAGGGAAACTCTGAGCACCCATAAGAGGAGAAGCTAAGGATAAAAACGAAGCGAATTAGTACAAAAAGGGGAGGATTGTGTAAACCTTAGAAAAACTACATTGTATATTTAGAAAAAAGAATGCGGTCATGAAACACTGATTATTAAAAGGCTGAAAAGCAACAACTTTGGGAACCCAACTGAAATCCAACTAGAAGTTCTTGTTTTTATAGTATTATTATTTTTTAGAATGTTAAGCCTAGCTTTTAAAGTAAGTGAAGCAGGCACTGAAATTACTCCCAATGGTATTTTCCAAGGGAATTACTTTGACCCATTGGTAGCTTTAAATAGAATTTAAAACTTTCATAAGCTAGTATCAATTCAGGACCTAAGTAAAAGTTATGCCAGTATTACGCTCCGATTTCAACTGACTCTGATGATAGTTAATAGCCATCTATTTCCTCTTGTAATTAACAATCAGAGGAGTGAAAAACATAAATGTGTTATTTTATTCTTCAGAATTAGAATAAGAGGTTCTTTATCAGGTCCTGATCAGAATTCTTAAAATGTCACAATTCTACAGAACTTAACCTTATATTCCTGAAGTGCTAAACGTGACACAGTTGTATATAACAGGGTTTAATGATCTGGTTAAAGACTAGAGCCAGAACCCACTAAACAAATCCTACTTTGCATCCCTCAGAGTGGAAAAAGCAATGGGTTCTATAAGGAAAAGCTCACTTACTTGCTGTGCTCATCACATTCCTCCCCAAAGTATTAGTGTTGTTATCACTGCTGCTTCGGCTTAGATTCATGTTGTTGGTGGCATTAGTCCGTGCTATGTTTGCCACTCTCCTTACAAAACTCTCCAAGCTAGATGTTTCTCTTGAGGACAGGTTAGGTACACTTGCACTAGAGCTCATAGGGGCCCCGGCAGCCAACAAAGAACTCACTGACAGTCTGTTACTTGCTGAAGAGCTAAGGGGCCGTTGTGAAGCTGCTTCTTTATTAGTTAACTCAGATACTGAACTAACATCAGGAGAACTAACACTAACAATTCCCATGGATATTGCACTAGACTCCCCAGGAGTACGAGCAGAACTATCAGGGCCTAACTTTCTTTCAGCATTTTCACTTCCCGTTTCCGCTGTTAAGGTGCTGGTACTTGCACTGGAAGATGACCCTACTTCTGTTTGAGGGACGTTTTCAGCAGATGAAAGAACAACAATTGGTTCATGGACATCAGCTCCTGAAACTATACTGTGTTCCATTACAATTTCTGATCTCCGTTCCGTTTTGGTCGAACCCAAGCTGATGTCGCTGCTACTGGCCACGCTACACACAGAACTGCTGCTTCCTTTTCTACTTGAGGAGCCTGCAGCAGCAGATGTCTTGTCTGGACAGTTGTTTTTCACCAAGCTGCTCCATGATTGCGTTGTGCCTGAAACAGTGGATGAAACAGGTTTGGGTGATGCCACTGTATCAGGGTCGTACCCTGGTGCAAGCTTGAGGTCAAATTTTCCTTCTGCGCCCATACGGTAAGAGTTTGAGCCACCAGCATCCCAGGTGACATCAATCCAGCCTGGAAAGGGACAGGAGTTTGTGAGACCCAGCAGAAAGCAGATAGGAGCGTGTCAGACAGTAGCTCCACAATATGGGATCAGCTTTTCATCAGCGCTGTACTTCTCTGAATTTCTAGTCATCTAAGGTCTGCCAACTAAAATTGAATCCTTCTGTTTCTCTTATTTCTGAACTGTTTGTTAATATTTAAAAACAACATAAGGGTCACGTTTATAACTACTGGAGTATCTTTCAAGGGGAAGAACCGTTAAAAATCGTAAAAAAGACGGATAAAAATGGTAAACTATTGCAACTTCAGCAAGTATACATGAAATCTAAGTAAAAGCTTTTTTAGTTGCTAAATATGATCATGTGGTCAAATGTTTATAGAAAAAGTGCTGGCTTAACCATTAATTTCTAAGTTTGGGCTAAATCCTATAATTGACGGACAAAATATTCATTTATCACTGTAGAAATTCTAGGCCACTAGCTCAAATAACACTAAGTTAGCATTTCGGTTGTGTTCTCAAAGTTCAGTGGTTACTTGGTTCTCTTATGATTAAAATTAATAAATCTGAATAAGCACAAAATTCTAAAACCAAAATTTTAAAAGTATGCTAAGCTCTTTTATTAGATAGAACCTATATGATAAAGCTAACAACATGAAAAGGACTAGTGAGCATAATATTAAACCTATATTTACTTATACTTGGAAAAAAATACTTCTTTTTTAAAAATGGTAAATAATTTCCAAAAACAAAATAAATTGCCTATTAGAAATAAAATTAGTATAAATTTTACAATCTCATTTTCATGTTATAAGCTAATTACTTCAGGGGGAAAAAAGCACATAAAAATAGTCTTTAAAAACTTTAAAAGTACTTTACACACACACACTCTCTCAGGCATACATGCACACACACATGCCAAGTTCATACATGTTTACAATGAAACTTAGAGGGGTTTAAGTAATATTAAATTACCTGTGGGGATTATCTGCATACAAGTTGTTTGAGAGGAAACTGACTGCCCCAAATCTACATAATCTAGTTTAGATGAGATTTCAATTGCCTCAATCCTTTTAACTATCTCTTCTGCAACATGGAAAAGTGTGAGAAAAGGAAAAGTTCAAAAGCATACCTCAATCCCGAATTAAAATTACATTTGTATCATATTAACTGGTCCCAAAATATACTGATAACTTATTTCATAGCACATGTCAAAATCTGTAACTGTATGTTTTATCTGTTTTACCAGAAAGCATGGGATCGTACTTTTTTGTTGACCACTGCGTATCTGAAGTCTAATAGAGTACCTTTACATAATAGGCACTCATATTTGTGTGATAAATTAAAAAATGGATATTCCTACAAACACAAATGTTCTTAGAAAGGGAAGAGCGTAGAAAAATAACTAATAAATGTAAACCATTCAATTATGCTTCAGAATAATTTAAACACTCTCATCAGTGTTTAAACTGCTCACTGACAGGAACTCAGAAAGGGTACATATCCAAAAGTGGATATTTACAAAACTCTGAAGTCCTCTTTAGATAAAAAGAGTAACAACTAGACATTAATAAAAATGGTTAGCTTAAGTATTTGAAAGCTAAGAATTCTCTATGACGTAACGGTTTTAAGGTATGGCTTTCTGCATTTGTCAGATAAGCAAAAATAAGCCTTTCTTGTATGCTAAATTCTGAAATTAAGATTCCAATTTTCCTATATAGTTGCTTCACTTGACTCCAAACCAAGAAAAACACACAGTGCTTATATATCCCTAAATGGCCACACATTTAAAAGTCAAACATTTTAGGGGAAATAGACTATTAACTAAGTATCATTGAGATGCGCAAAAACAAGAACATTGGAAATTTCTGAATTGAACTATTATTATTCAAGTATTATTATTTTTTATGAATTTTGGCAGCTGCATACATGCTCATTCACTATAAACCTGCTATGATGATAATCTGAAATTAGGGTACAACTAAACAGAAATGCATTTTGTAATGTAATTTCAGGGACAGAATTTTAAATGTAGTAAAATTTAGTAAATGTAGAATTTACTACATTTTAAATGTAGTAAAATGTAGAATTTTAAATGTTTTTTTTTTTTAAAGCAAAAAGAGTTTAAGTAAACAGATGCTTTTATCACAGTTAAGATATCAAGTGTTAGTCATTCTCTTAAGCATTGTCAATTTTATTATCTTTTGGTGTAAACTGACAATATGAACATTTTATTTTTTAAATGGTAGGCAAAATTCATAAGACCCACCACTGGTTAGGCAAATTATCCACTAATAAATGAGCCTTTTAGGTTATAAGAAAAAAATCTAGCCACTATAGTTCCTTCTGGGAGTTAATAGCATAAAGTGGGTATGAACTTCCTTAAAATCTACAGAATCAAAAGTTAAAATGAACTGGATTTTAAAAAATATTGCTTACGGAACACGAAAGTTTAATATCCCAAAGAAAAACTGGTAGACTGAGAAACATTTTGAAATATAATTAACTAATAAATGAAAATGCTACAATTTTTGTTCTGTACTTTACTGAAAAATGTTTAACTTAAAAACATTAATGCTTTTTCTTCTATATGACTTATAATTGAACAAAAAATTTTTGCCTGATTCTTGTGAGGCTAACAAGATAAAGAAAAGCATAAGAAATTTAGATCAATGGAAACTTATGAATAATAAACTAAAAAAAAAGATACAAAAGGAGCAGAAAAATATGTCTTTTAGGGTATTCACCTTATACTAACTTATTCATAAAAATTACTTCAAATTATTAGCAGTAAGTTTTGAGTCAAAACCTAAGAATTAAAAACTTTTCCACTATCTAAGTAAATGATTTTTCCATTTTAACATAAAACCAATAGATTGGTTCTTCTTATTATTCCTGGAACATTTATTCAATTTATAAACTACCTCAAAATAACAAAACAAAAATATTTTGTGATGTAAATACTCGATTTCTACATTACAAACGCTAAGCACCTACTCACCATTATGCAGTTCTCCTGTGACGGTGCCTTCTCCCTGTGGGCTGCCATCCTGATCACGCCATTTCCAATCAAGGCCTCTGATCACACGAGCCCCTGGAACCATGTACTTCAGTACCTGGGAGCGAACTAGACGTCTCTGTCGTCTAAGATTAGCTTCTGCTTCCTTAGCTGCTTTTCCTATAACGTTGAAATTAGAGAAATACAGTCAAAGTCACCTTCTACAATTGTTTTAGTAAGTTAGAAAAACCTACTGTTCTCTCTTTACCTAGCTGATCTTCACATACTCCATTTACAGTGCCATAAAGTTCAAATCCAGATAGTGAGAGATAGTGGGTCTGTCCACTTGCATTCTTTCCCATCTGTTTAATTCTCACATGTCGCCACCCTTGTTTCTCATCCTTCGGTGGATCAAGAGGCCAGGTGGCTGTTGACCTGTGAATTTTAGGGAAAATATTACATAATATATGAAAAATATGCTTAAGGTAGCAAAGATATTTTTTACATAATAGAAAATTATGTGAAAAATAAAGTAACTTTCATGTTCAGCCAACAGTTTGTTACACAAAATTCAAGAAATCAAAGAAGAAAAATAGCAGTTAAGAAAATGAAAAATGAAATGTTAAATGTATATGATTAATTTGACTCATAACTCTAAAAGATTTATAATTAATAAAATCCAAAGAAATAAAAAATTTTATGAGTAACAAATCTCTTTATGATAAAAAAGATATTTAATTTTTTGCAAAATTTTAAATGATATTAAAACAGCAACTTTAAAGCTTGAAAATATTACCTATTAATCATGTTAAGAAGCTCCCTCCATACATCAAATACACAAAATAATTTAATCTACACTCTATCTACTCCTCAAAATGTGCCACAATATACAATTAAACAGTATTAGAACTAAATTTTTTAGAAACATAATGCTGACTTTCTGCCTGTAAAAAAACATACATATGATCAATATATAAAATTTAGGAAAACAGATACATAAAATAAGACAAATCAATAGTCACTGTTAATTTGTCAAACATTTCACATACATTGTGTGAATAAATGGGTAGTTTAGTTAAAAAGTTAATTCTTCTTTTTTTTGCTTTTATCAGTGTGCTATATACACATATATACAGCTATGTATCAACTTCTTTTTAAATAAGTTCAGCTTCTACTAAAGTTTAAAGAATTTGATGGCTTTCATAAAGTCATTTTTCAAAGTTTTAACACCTAAATTATAGTATCAAGTGGTATTTTTAGCAAGAAAATCTTGTTTCAGTATCTCATAAAATAGAGAGCTCTAAAAGGATACAGTTATGAAAATAAACAAAGCTCTTTACTGAGTTTTCCAATTTACAAAGACTCCTCAACTAACCCTGGTTCATTGAGACTGCAGTCATCAACATGGGTATACAAAGAAGTCCAGTTCTGTCCATCTTTGGATACCTGGAAAACCCAATTTCTCAGTGCAGACCTTCCATAACCACGAGCATGACGAAGTGTATATGCTGATGGTATCACCCAAAGACCCAGATCTATGGCAAACCAGGCATTCTTATCATCATTGCTATGACAATTTAAAGCTGAATTGTCACGACTCAGTATGTCTTCTAAGCGGCCATAAGGTAGATTGCGTCCTTCTGATGATGTTACTACTACAAGTCCATAAGCAGCTGGATTAACCCATTCATATGCAGTTCTACAAAAAAACAAAGAAAATACTCTTAAACAGTGTTAACAGTTAACACTTTTAAAATAACTGCATTTGTTCAGACTACTTTTTTTCCACATAAAATTATATTAAGAAAAATTCTATATTTAATAATTTAAGCAACTTTTCTTCATAAGAGAAAAATTTGGATGGTCTTAAATTTAACCTAAAAGATGAAATTCCTAGAACGACAGAATATTCAGGGTGGTTTCTACTACCTAGATTTCTTTTCCAGGTGAATATTTTCAATCTACATTAAACAGAGTGACTTACTTGGCATTTGTTCCAATCCAGTAAATGATTCCATTTTCATCAAAATCATGCTGGTGTCGAAATACAAAATTTTGGCCTTCTCTTAATTTTCGAACAAAAACAAATGAAGATCGGTCAAAATCGTACCACTGCTTTGCTACCTAACCAAAGAAAATATGGAAGACACCTTAATGATGATATTTTGAAGTTCACTGCCCACTTCGTAACTAACCCTTTAATGTGATTTTTTAAAATAATCAATATTCATTAAAAAATACTTGAAAAAGAAAAATAACTAGAAAATTCCCTAACCATAGCACTCCACTATTAATATCAGAGTATTTCTTTAGTCTATTATTTCAACAGACAGAGTAAAACAAAGTCTCAATAACTGTACAAAAACATTTTTCTCTTATCAGTCTGTATATTATGATAGCCAAATAACAGTCAAACTAATTGAAATAATTACCAAATTGATATTCCTTTACTTATTAGCATTAAGTTTTTGCTCATTGTTTTAGTAGAACAAATAACTATAATAGACATCTTTATGAAGAAACCATTTATAGTCTAAACATTATTTTCTAAAATGGAATTCCCAAATCACTTTTCTAAAGGGCTAAACCACAGCAAAAAAAGCTTATTTCACATCATGTGCTTGCTAGAAACTCACCATTTTTAAGAGATACTGTTCCAGAGATTCAACTGTAGCTAAGGGTTCCATCTTCAACATTCTGCCAGTCCTGTCTATTAATGCAGTTTCACCAGGAGCACGTTCCAACCGAAATCTTAATCTTCTTGTAAGTATCTACACAGAAATGATTAAAATGCTTCAGGGAACACTGTGCTTTTATCTTAACATTTTGAAAATGAGAAATGTTACATAACACAGCAATTGAGATTAATAAAGTATAGCCATAAAGGGAGTTAACAGTATCTGTTTCCTACTATATGTTTTAAAGAGGTTCACTGAATAAGTAATATTTTCAAGAAACAAACTACTTATCTCTAAACAACTTCAAACATACATGGTTTAAATAAAATTATTATAAATCACTTAACAGATTAACAGAAATATCACAGCCTTAACTGATAACTCGCAATTTTCCAAGTAAGTTATAAAAAGCAGCTAATTAACTTATGCTATTAAAGTGAGAATATATTAAATCATCTATGGCTAGTAAACTGAAAAAATGACATTTTAATAGCTTCCAATCCAATGTTTCAGTAAATAAAACAAGTATGTGCTTCATTTCTGTATAAATTTTAACTAATTTCTATAGCCACAGAATTAAACATTTATATGTACATTTGGGGAGCATTTTAGACTACAAAATTAACAGAGGGCACATCCCTAGCTTTCCTGTCTTTGTATCTTGCACAGTCTCCTGAAATGATATACATACAATAAAAGATGCTGGTGGTCCTATGATTGTATAAGCTGGGAAATCTCCAGTCTTTGAGACTATTTCTATCTCATTCACCTATCAAAGATAAAACCTTTAAAATAATAGACAAAAATCCCCTTGTTCCTCTATAACGTTCTGTTTGAAGTAAAGCAAAAAGTAGATCTCTACAACTTATTTAATATATGTACCATGTCGGATATAGTAACAATACTGTAACTCTCTGAACAAGCTTTCTAGCCTGGAAATCTAGTGCCTCTGGTAACATAATGGGTTCTTGAGGGAACGCTAAGTTTTTTCTACTGAGTAGACATTGTTAGTGCAAATATAGTTTTTTAGTCACTTATTAAAGGCTGTATCTAAAAGAATCTATTTGATTCAGAGAAATGCAAAAAAGGTCAAATAAAGCAAGACTCAAGCCCAAATAACCTGTAAGTAAATACTAAAGTAACCTACAGAAAAGGTAAAGATCTGTTTTGGGATATTAGCAGTAAGAATATTTGTTTTTTTGTTCATATTGGGATACTAGATGCTAACATAAGGATAATTTAATGAATTAATAAGAAAGACAACCAAATAATACTTAAGAAGAAAACAGGCTTTTTATGAAATCATGTGATAATGGCAGATTTCCAAAAGAATCAATAGAAACAGCTAAGGAAGGCCATCTCTACTCAGTGACATACAGAAAACAATAAAAAAAAAAAAAGTGCCTGAAACATTTTCACATTTTCTTACATGCTGAGTTACACACAGAGACGAAGGGACTTAATTCATAAACAGATGGGACTTAACACTAGAACAAAAGGATTTTCTTTTTTGTTTTCCAACTGAGAGTGTCATTTTCCACTTATGATCTATTAAATATGGTTTACTACTAACAATAAACATTGAAATACCAATACATTCAAGAGTCATTAAAAAGAACAATCAAAAGGTACTGAGGGTTGAAGAATTTAACTACTAAGCAAGCATTAAACAATTATTTGTTTATCACAATTTGTTTAAACAATCACAATCTTTCTTTAATAAAATATAACATATTTTTTGTTTTGTTTTTTTTTTTAAGAAAAGTAAGACTGCTTCTAAATGCATTTAGCAATAACAGCAACTGCATTTTCATGGTTACCTGGAGGTTATAAGTGGATCCTGGTGTATCATACAAATGGAGAGGTAGACGTTCAATAGACTCTAGTACAGCTATTAACTTTCGGATTAATGCAACGGCTGGTCGGCTAGGAAAACAAGTAATTGTTAAGAACTTCCACACAAGTTCAAACTAAAGTTCATACAGGATCTGCAACAGCCAACCTCATACAGACCCCTACTTTCTGTATTAATGCAAAGTGAAATCTAGTTTTGCATTAGACTATAACTGAGTAAACAAAGATAATCTCATAACTCAATTTCTTTACTTACTAAACTATTTCATTTTTCATATGAAACTTTCACAACTGCATTCAAAGTAATGCATAATTTAATGTGCATTTTATTTTTTAAAGTTTAAACAATTTTATTATATAATATTTGATACATAGAATATATAAAGCAATGAAGTTTGGAAAATGATAGTATTGTTAGCAAGGCAACACTGGTAAAATATTTCTGGAAAATAACATGACAAGTTATATCAAGAAGTTTTAAAAATTCATCAACTCACTAAAACTATTTAAAGCAATTTATATAAAAAGACATTTCCACCAAGACAAGTATATTTCAGTATTAGCAATAATTTGCAAAGAGTTAGTATGTTTAACAGACTAATGTTTCAATAAACGATTGTATGTCCATATAATATAATACACACTCATTTAAAATGGTATTTAAAAGTAATGGAATTGAATTTCATTTATTATTTTAAAAATTCAATCACATTCAAAAGTAAATAAAATCATAAAATGAACCTTTATCAACTCACAACCCAGCTCAACAGTTACATATTAATGGCCAATTGATTTCTAGCTATATCCCCAATCATTTCTCCCCTTTCCATGTATTTTGAAGAAAATGTCAAGGCATTTCACCCAGAAATACTCTTGAGTATGTACCTCTACAGAAGGAGTTTTAAAAAATAAAATGATATCACCACCACACCTAAAAGGAATGAATACTTACTACTTAATATCATCAAATATATAATCAGTGTTTAGATGTCCAGTTGTATCTTAAAGATTATCTAATTTAAATAAGTGGTCAGCTGCATTCACAGCAGACATGGATATTTTTCCTTTATTCCATTAGATTAAAAGATACTTTTTAAAAATCTTTCCTTTTTTATATATTTATAAGTTACTCTTGTACTGAATAAAAAAGTTCCTATTTTGTATATGAACACTATAATAGACCATTTCAAAGGAAACCTATCAACTTACAAACACTTCAAACATGAAATTAGAAGAAATCTGGGGACTTACCTTTCATCATCTTCATTTTCACTAAAGGCTGTTTTAAAAACATTTATTCTTTCTACCAGTTGACTACAATCTTGTTTCATATCTAAATCCATGCTCTTAAAAAAAAAAAAAAAGTTTTATGGCTGATATTGAAATTAATAAAAAAATGCCAAATATGAATATTAATATACATTACAAAATTATCAATGCAATCTAAGGAAATCATTATTTTCTTTCAATTAAAATTTTTTATTATATGACCAGTAGATCGTAGCTAATATCTTCAATGTTATAATGGATAGCAATTACATTCCTTTCCTCAAAGTGTATACAAGCTACTTTCAGATTATTTATGAACATTTTACATTTAACAGTACTACTTATCTTAATTAGTATTAGAAAAAATATGACTGGTATATCAAAAAAATGATTTCATAGACATTAAGTCATATAAAGTGATGATATATCAAGATAATTTTAATAAAGTAAAAAATTTTATCACAATAAAGAGATATTAACACAGACTAAACTGAAGGGACACATAAGGCTACTGGTAAATATTGATACCTGTCAAATATTCACATGAACTTCCTAAACTGTCATTGCTCATAACTTAATCTTATCCAAATATTTTAGGTATTTAAAAAGGCCTACAGACTAACTATTTTACAAAAGTTATGAGGAAATCAGAGCAGTGAATAATGTTAAAGCGTTTTTTTCAAACAAATCTTGAATAAATTATAATCAGGCAACTAAAAACAATCCAAACTCAATTGTTTAATTCAACTGGCTCAAACTACTGATAAAACTTAATGGCTGGAGAAATTATAGATGTTAACATTTACTACAGTTTTTAATACTCCTTGATAAAATAAAGTAAACCTTGCTCTGCCAAAAGTGTAGCTACAAATAATTCTCTAATTATACACTTCATTCTGTACTACTTACATTGTTTAAAACAGTAAGAAGCGCTTGCACCAAGCCACTACTGCACATCTCATATGGAGAAATTGTGTTTTCATCCTTCAAAAGTACAATCAGATTTTCTAAAGCTGTCTTCATTAAATCTCTCCAAGTGTTCTCACTCTCAATACACTAAAAGAAAAAAGAAATTTTAAATACGGATGATGAAAAAAACCAACAGGTCTTAATATACTTAATTTATCAGAACATCAATTACCATGAAATTAGACATTAAACAAGATTAAGAAATTCAAATTATTAATGCAAATTTTCTCTACCAGACTTGGCACCCTCTTTTGTAAAGGGCTGATTATAAATATCTTAGGCTCCACAGGCCATGTATCTTGGTCACACCTGTTTAATTCTGTCATTGTAGCCACTATAGCAGTTACAGACAATGGGAAATAAATGAGTGTGGCTGTGTGCAATAAAACTACTACAGAAAAACAATTTTACACATTCATATAATTTTCAGAAATCATGAAATGTTGTTATTATTTTTGGTACGTGTTCAACCATTTAGAAACAAAACCATACAAAATTTAACCCACGGGTGATAATTTGCTGACTCCCTAATCAATATCCAAATAGTAAAGATAAAGAAGAAAAATTAAGATCACTGCGTGTCATAAAATCTACAGGCTAACATACTTGTCTATTTGTATGAAGTTCCCAAGATGACTCTAACTGAGTTGCTATGTTTCTGAGGGTTACCACTACTCCACGAGGCATGCTTTCAACAGCTTTAAAGTGGTCGTCATATAAATCTCGAGCCATAGTTCGTACCTACCAAAATAAAAATAGTAAATGTGAACTTTTACTACAATTAATAATTTTACCAAATCTTCCTTTTAAATATATAACCTTTAAAGTTAAGATGTTTGGCTAGTTTCAAGATTCAAAAAATGTTACTACTTCTATCCATGTACATCAAAAAGATGTAATGGTTAAAAAACCACTCTAGCAGATTTTAGGCAACTCAAAGAACATGTAATTTTAATTTTTGGTTATTCAAACTTTATGTTCATATACTAAATAGAAGCTTATTTCATTTAAATAAAATTAAAGCTATAAAAGGTACCTCTGCTCTTTTTTAACAATCTGTTTGATAGTGAGCCAATTAGAAAATACAAATAAGCAAAAATAAAAGGAGAGAAAAAAGAAAAGAAAATTAAGCCATCTATAATTCCATCAACTGAAGTTGAACCTTTTAACATTCCAGGGTATATTTTAACTTGATATGTCTTTCTTCTATTTACATTATATTATTCACACAAAATATGATGCTCATGTATTTATATATTACATCAAGAGCAAGAATGACTATTGTCAGTTTGGGCACTAATTACCTCTCATTTAAATTAAAGTAATATTATTTGAGAAAGGAACCCACACATGTCCAAGGCTTGGGTCTGATGAAATTTTGTACATAACACTGTTTTTATGATTTATTACGATTTCATTTATATCACAAACTAACCTAGCATAGCTCTAATGTTAATAGAAAAAATTTTGCTCTCTACATAAATTAATAATATGTTACTATTCTATTTTAGTATGCCTCTCAGAATTAAAAGGTAAGTAAGTTCTGAATATCAGGCAACAGTGAAGAAACTATTCCTTTATAAACAGTATTAAGAAATAAAAACAGGTTAAAACTGTGTGTATACAAAATTATTTTTTATATTTTATCTACTTTATAATAAAATTATTTTTACCTAAAGTTAGTATATTTTGATAGATACAGCTTTCACACACACAAGAATAACCACATGATCACTGAGTTACTACTGATTTCAAGAAACTGAATGAATAATTGTATTTTTTTTTTTTTTAAGAAAATTAAATTAGAGGACTGAGACTATGCTCTCTTTGATTTACTTTTCTTTTGTATTATAAAGCTCATGTCCCTGTGAGTTAATCTAGATTTGGGTGGTTAATAAAATTTCCTGGTGGCTCAGATGGTAAAGAATCTGCCTGCACAATGCAGCAGACCCAGGTTCAATCCCTGGGTTGAAAAGATCCCGTGGAGACGGGAATGGCAACACACTCCAATATTCTTGCTTGGAAAATTCCATGGAGAGATACAGTCCATAAGTCGCAAAGAGTCAGATACAACTGAGCAACTAACATTTTCACATTTTATTCCAAAAAACTCCTGAGATAGCTGAGTGGTAGTTTATAAAGAATTTAAGAGTTGAGCTTCATCATTTGAGAATTTCATACCTATGAAATCAACTAGTCACTCAAATTTATTTGTAATCCACAAATCAATACTTGTAGCACTTTTCACAGTTATTTGTGGGCATGTGTATGCAGCCCAGCAAAAACTTAAAAAATGTGACCACAGCCTCACAGGAACCTACACCTGTTATTTCTCCAAGAAGCAATTCACGGAAACTTTATAGAACATAACTACCATGAAAAAAGTAAATTGTATTTAGTCCAAATTCCTTTTACCATACAATGGCTACCTTCAATTGAGATATTTCTTCCTCAAATGCCCTTAAGATATCCTGAATTGGAAGGAATCTGTAGCTTCACAGTCTACATTTACAACTGGAAATTATTATATGTAATAATTAATGTCTTCATAAATTATATACAGTGCTTCTAGTAAAATCCCTTACTACTATTTCTATGGCCAAAGCCATGCAAACACAAGTACCCTCCCATCTCAATCACTCAAAGGCATTCTTTACATACTGTATGAAAAAATTGTATCATTATTATATGTAAAATAAAAATGTGTCATCAGAAGATAATGAATCTAACTATGAGATTTTACTTTCTTTTTTAAAAATAAAAAAATTCAATAACAATTGATATGTCAGATGGAGACATAGTAGATTTATTAAAAAATGCATACTAAATGGACAGAATTTAAAAATTAGTAATATGAGTCAATAACATTTGCTTCTGTATCTTTTTGAGAGGTGACTTCATCTAAGATGGCCATTAAACTAAGTATCAAATTATCTGGGTCTAGATCCAGGAATTCAAACTGCTTCATCACAAAGTATTTAATCAGGATTACGAAATATAATAATGCATATTCAATCCCCCTGTATCACTAAAAATACAACTATCATTAATTAAAGCATAAGTTTAAAGCTTTGGTGACATTAAAAACTTAAGATGATTTTAAAATAATTTAGATTTTATTCTTTATCTCATCAATTTTATTTCTATTTTAATATTGGTGTTTAGTGTATATACAGAAAATAACTAAATGTATACATATTATGAAAAGTAAGATAATGAGCACTGAAAAAGGAAAACTAAAAATACATTAGACTAGGGTAGCCTATGTTATATGCCTCAGTTTCTGAACTGCCAATAATCTACCTCTAAAACCCTATGTCAGTGTAAAAGACAAAAAAATCAAACTCTACAAATTTACCTTTTGCTTAGTTTTTTCTAATTTAGATTTTAGTTTTCTTCCTCTTTTGCCAGTCCAGCCAGTCACAAATTCTGAACCTTAAAAAGAAAAAAAAAAAAGACATTCCACAGAATGTATTTTGTGAAATTTAACAATTTATGTGCAATTTAACATATTCATTCATTCTTATTCTGCTGAACTGACATACCTACATACTTACCCAGAGAAGTTTCTGCAGTAAATGAATGCCTGGTTCCTCTATTAGATTCAAACACAAATCCAGGTAAATCTTCTTTCAATACTGTTGCTTGCTGGCCATCTGAGTTATGAATAGCAATTTCTCCTTCTTTCAAACATGTTAGTGACCAATTCCCTACGGTGAGTTTAGTGGGTCCTGGTGCTGAGAGTATAGGTTGACTTGAAGTAGATGGCTTTACTTGGCCTCGTGCTCTTTGTAACTTCTCTAAGAATTCACTTCTACTTTCTGTAAAGACAAAATGTTTGTTTTAAAACTTCATTCCTTTCAAATATACCATTAAAAAAATGAAACCACCTACTGGAATATCAGTTTTATTAAAAAAATAAATTCACTAAAGTTTTGTTCTTTGATATACTCTTACTAAATTGCTATTATTTAGGTTCAGGCATAAAAATAATCCTCTGGCCAAAATTTTTTGAAGTAGAAGGCTTTGGGGAAAATATACAATTTGAGACAGCATCAAACATGTGCAATTTATTACTGCATGATAAGAGGCACCTTTACCTAAAAGCATGGTGAGAGTAATCCTTGTCTCATACTATAGAAAGACATGAAATGCTTTCATGGTACACTCACTTTCTCTGGTGATATTAAAGAAAGAGCCATATGATCATCAAGGATATGCTACTGCTTTGACAATGGTGGCAGAAATGAGCAGAAAAACAAATTATCAAAATTACAGAAACTAGTAAAAGGATTTTAGAGAAACAAAATATTACCTGAACTATCCGATCCACCTTCGGGACTACCACTTGAATACATGGTGGCTAGTTTTCCATCCAAGATAAATCTAAACCATCCGTTACTGCCATTAGACAATTCCAAGGCTGCTGCATCACTCCATATATACAAGCAGTCCCTTCCCCTAATGATGGACCAATCTCTCCAATGATATGGTTTACCTTGCTGCAATTCTTTAGCGTCTTCCTGTGGTTCATCTTCCTGAATGTGTAAAATTATTCAATGAAATGTAGAAAATAATTTATATTTCAAATATTTTTAAGTATTTATAAATACATGACCATGAATCAAATTTAGAATTAAAACATCCTGAATATAATATTCATCTGCCTGTAGTCTAACATGTATTATGATTCAACTAATTATCTATAATCTTACAAGTCCGTCTTAAAAATGGTTAAGAAATTCACATGACCTAAGTTATGACATTTCCAGGTATATAGGTAAAGAAAACAAATGGATTAGCTTTAAACACAATTATCTAACTATCTATGACTTGATAAACTCACTGTGTCCCTGGGCCTAAGAGATTATTTGTAAAAAAATGGATATTTACACTAAATCAATGGTATCCAAACCTAGCAGTGTAAAAGAACCACCAGAGATGTGTTTTATCAGTAAACTGTAAGGCCCCACCCTTAGCCAAGTGAATCAAATGTACTGGATCATTCCTATAATGATAAAAATGTTAGTTATAACATGTTTAAAACAATTAATTTGTAAACATTGTTTGACTAGCCTGGCATCCTAAAAGTTTTGATTTTGTTGATAACAATTAAATATTAAGAATATTCATCATCAACATACGATCTTGGCAAGTGTGTGCATGTATGCATGTATAGGTAAAGTATTTTTAAACTTTTATAGACTTATTATACTTAAAAAAACTTGAAGGGACTTCCCTGATGGTCCAGTGGTTAAGAATCTGCCTTCCAATGCAGGGAATTTGGTTCCATACTAGTTCCCTAATTGGGGAACTAGGATCCCACATGCCATGGAGCAATGAAGCCCACGCCACAGCTACTGAGCCTCCATGCTACAGGGTGTGAGCACCTCAACTAAAGTACATGCACCTCAATGAAAGATCCTGCATGATGCAATGAAGAGCCAGTGTGCCATAATGAAGACCTGACACAGCCAAATAAATAAATATTTTTTAAAAATTTAATGCATCTTTCACGTTTCTTCCCTGAAGTAGTAGTAGTTTATAACACTAAAATAAGATTGTAAAATACGGATTATAAGTTTCTCTAATGTAAGTACTTGTGGTCCAGACCATGATAGATTAATACAGATTAAGGCTGGACTATCCATTGTAAACAAATTAAAAACCAGAGAAAATACATGAAAAAGTGTTTTCAGATACTGGACAACAAGCAACACAGGATTGCGTGATCTCCTAGAAAACAGAAACAAATACGGTAAGCCTAAGGTAAACCTCTTAGGCTCAGAGAGTTTTCTGGTTAAGGTCTTAAGAAAAGGGAACACAGAGTCAAACAGTGTAAGGAAATCTGTCTTTGAAGAGATTAAGGCAAATGGAATATATCATCATGGTAGATGAGTTCAGGATCAGGAAGTCAAGCAAAAAAGACCTCTAGAAATGTGCAAAGTGATCTCCAGGACATCTCTACTGAGTACCAGACCACCTGTGTACAGGTGATGTTACATATAAGGCTGGGCAAAGAACGATTTGAAAACGGTAAGCTGGAAAAGTCAGAAGTCACACATGGTGATCATACGTTTGCATTCCAAACACCCATAGTGGAAAATCCTCATACCAACAGTAGAGACTTTTTCCAAATCTGATGATAACTGTAAGCCCACAGAGCAGAGAAAATTAAATAATCCTGAGCCGGGGCAGACCCCAACATGTGCATGCACACATACAAGCTAAACACAGCTGCTGCTGCTGCTAAGTCGTTTCAGTCGTGTCCGACTCTATGTGACCCCATAGACAGCAGCCCACCAGGCTCCCCCGTCCCTGGGATTCTCCAGGCAAGAACACTGGAGTGGGTTGCCATTTCCTTCTCCAATGCATGAAAATGAAAAGTGAAAGTGAAGACACGCCTCGTCATGTCCGACTCTTAGCGACCCCATGGACTGCAGCCTACCAGGCTCCTCCGTCCATGGGACTTTCCAGGCAAGAGTACTGGAGTGGGTTGCCATTGCCTTCTCTGAAACACAGCTAAGCACATGAAAGACAAATTGCTAAAAACAAGTTATAAAGTCTTAAGAATAGCCAGAGGAAGAAAAGATTCAATATACACGAAGGAACAAGATGAAAAAATAAGGCAAACTTAACAGTATATAACACTTTGCACATCCAGTGACAATGGAATATCTCTTCAAGTACTAAAAAAAGGCTGGCCAAGAATCCCTGCAGGCACTGAAAATGTCCGTTAAAAATCAAGACCAGGACTTCTCTGGTAGTCCAGTGGTTAAGAATCCACCTGCCAATGCGGGGGACACAGGTTTGAACCCTGGTCCGGGAAGACAGAGCAACTAAGTCCATTCACCATAACTGCTGAGCCCACACACCCTAGAGCCCGTGCTCTACAATAAGAGAAGCCACTGCAATGAGACCACATATGGAAAAGAAGCCCCTATATTCCAACTAGAAAAGACCATGTGCATAGCAACAAAGATTCAGTACAGCCGAAAAAAATAGGGGGGGGCAAAAGCAGTCCAGTGGTTAGGACTGCTGCCACAACAGGGGGCACAGGTTCGATCCCTGATAGGGGAACTAAGATCCCACAAGCCATGCAGCATGGCCAAAAAAAAAAAAAAATACTTTCAGACAAATAAAATCCCGAAGAATTTTCTGCCTTGTCTTGTCATTTTCTAAATAATGTATTTTGAAGAATAAAAGTTTAATTTTAATGAAAACAATTTACTGATTTTTTTGGTTGTTGTTCTTTTATAATATAATCTTTTAATGTCCTATCTAAAAAACCTCTGGCAGACTCAAGGTCACTAAGATTTTCTTTTTTCCTCTAGAAGCCTTACAATTTTAGCCCATAAATGTTAGTTCATGATTTATTCTCTGTTAAAAGGGGCAAGATTTCATATTTCTGCATATTATCCACTTGTTTAAGCATAATTTTTTCGATCACCCTTTACTGACTGAATGACCTTAGCACTTGTTTGAACAATTGACTGTATATGTGTGGGTCATTAATCTATTTTTACACCACTAGCACACTTTCTTAGTTACTACAGCTTTCTTTCAAAGGATGCTTTGGCTATTCCAGGTTCCTATAATTTTCATATAAATGTAGAATTTGCTTGTTAATTTCTACAGACTGTTGGAATCTGTAACCTATCTCTTGAAAGAATTCCAAAGGGATGAACCCAGATAACACTTCTTATTTGGTTTATGTTAAATGTCCAGTAATTTAGGAAATATACACATTCATCCTTAACCAGGAAGGATTCTGCAAGTATAATCCGTACTCTTATCATTCTCTCAAAAATAGTATTACTCAGTCGCTAATACTTAGGAAGCATTCACTAAATGGCAGGACTTAACCCTCGCTGGCACTTGGTAGAGACAGATAAGGTGTATTTTTTGACATGCAATCTAAAGCAAGAATTATCAATAGGTACTGAAACCAGTGGATAAAAGTTTAATGAGAAACAGCATATCTCCACAGTCTCAAAATTATCTCCCCATAAATTACTTACTAATTACAAAAGGAAAAAGTATCTTTACAATACAGAAACCTGGCAGGGGCACACATGACAAACGGATCCAAGTTAACTATCAGCAGGAGAGCAAACAGACATCATATGCCTCTTACAAGGCACGTTTTACACCAAAATCGCCGTAACATCACCACAGTAGCCTTTCTGCTAAAAACACACAGCTTGAATCAAATCATGAAGAAACATGGCACAAACACAATGTAAGGATCATTGTCCAAATCAAGTGATCTCTCCTCCTCAAAAACATGCCAGGGCTATAAAAGGGAAAGCTGAGAAATGGAGCAACATGACGACTAAATGTGATGCGCTCCTGGACTGGATTCTGGAAGCGTGAGGTGGAGAGGTACGAAGGTTGTAGGCGCAGGCGGGGTTTGCTATTAGAGACAACAGCAAAGTGGAATAAGTCTCTGGATTAGATTAATACTTTTTTATAAATATTAAATGTCCTGATTTTGATAACTATACTAGGATTATATCTGGAGAAGGAAATGGCAATCCACTCCACTCCGCTCTTGCCTGGAAAATCCCGTGGACGGAGGAGCCTGATAGGCTATAGTCCATGGGGTCGGACACGACTGAGCGACTTCACTTCACTTCACTTCACTTCATTTCACTAGGATTATATAAGACAATGTCCTGGTTTTGTGGTGAAGAATTTAGGTATAAAAAGGGACACAATGTATCCTATTTCTCTTAAATAATATATTTTATTTTATTCTATTTATTTTTATTTCTGGCCATGTCGAGCGGCTTGTGGGATCTTCGTTTCCCAACCAGGAATTGAACGCAGCACTAGGTAGTGAAAGCGCAGAGTCCCAACCATTAGACCACCACAAAATTCCCTCAAGTAATATATTTTAAACGAGCATGCACATACATTGTCTTTGTAAGTAATTAAGCAAATGGGGCAAAATGTCAGTAATTAGTGATTTTGGATAGAGAATATCCTGATATTCTTTATATGCAACTTTTTTGCAAGTTTTAAGTTTTATCCATGATACATTTTAAAAGAAAAGTGACCAAATCTTTAAAAACTACAGTATGACTCCATATTGCCATTATTTTGTCAAATTGTCAAAACCCGTCATGATTGGAACTACATTTCTTCAAAAGAAACCCTATTCCTGATAGATACTATTGCAATCAACACCACTCACTTTTTCTGGTTTTGATTCCTCTTCATTCTCATCATCAGAGGAAGGACCTGCCAAAGTGGACACTTTGCTAATAACACCAAGTCTGGCTAGCTGATCCAAGAATATATCGCCACCTTTATCTACTAAATCCCTTATGATTTGCAAAGCCAGCAAGTGGCCATCATCATCATCCTGGGGAGAAAAAGAAGGAAATTAAAAGAAAATGATAAAAATAAGTTTAGCTGCATGGAATAGGCAAATGCACTCATTTGCACAGACAAAATGATTTAATTAAATTAGGATGCAACTAATTTTACTACTATTTAATGAAATTAAAACTACAGAAGTTTCAAAAAAGACAATAAACTTACCTCTTGATCAAGAACAGTTGCAGTGATTTCTACTAGTACTGTAGGCAAATTGTGACCAACATCAGAATCACAAACTTCTTTTAAGAGTGCTTCAGAGCAAAAATGAATCATTTTTCGAATCAGAGCAAGACTTGCTTTCCTTGAAAAGTAAAAAAAGAAAGGACTTTTAGGTAGCCATAATAAGCTAAAATTAAAAAAAAAAAATTAATGAAAATTAAAATATCCAATTTAAGTTTTAAACAGTCTGCTGAAAATATACTTAATATAAGAATACTATTAGTAAGAACCTACTGAATAGCACAGGGAACTGTATTCAGTACTATGTAATGACCTATATGGCAAAATAATATTTTTAAAAAGTGGGTATATGTTTATATAACTGACTCACTTTGCTGTACAGCAGAAACTAACACAACATTGTAAATCAACTATACTCCAATAAAAAAAATTTTTTTTAATACAAAAACAAAGACAATACTAAAACTAGGTACACATTCATTTTTTAGGTAATTTCATTTTTTATTATTAATTGAGCTCATTAAAACATTATTTTTGTAATTTACTTACATGTGCTATGTCATATTTAAGCAGCATTATTGCTAACATTCCATGATAATTTCAGAAAATCAAAAATGGCACAATGACTGATGAATGGTGTCTATAACTCCAAATACAAAACTCTTAAAACACCTGATGGTTTATACTGAAATCAAATTTTTAATTAAGCATTTTCGTCCTTTGTCAAACTTAAGAATGTTCATTATAACTATATTCTCTAAATAAGATCCTAGTAACCCCATGCCCTCAAATATTCCCATTGTTAACAACTTGCATGACTCCTTTCCCTTCTATTTATCTACTGCTTTGCTCAGAGCATAGGAGATACTCAATAAAGTCACATAAACTAACCTCAACTTTATAATAAGCAATTTGTTCTTTTAAAATAGAAGACACACATAACCACAGACATTAAAATGATAATACACTGGTCTATTACATAAAAATTAGTAATTAATTTAACACATGTTTTCTGAGCATCTACCCATAGTCTGAGCACCAAGCTGTAGATATCATTGCCCTTGAAGTGACTTCTCCACAGGAAAGGTGGAGAGGCAAAAATCATGAAGAGAGGCATGTGACGCAGATGTATTCCCCCAGAATGTGGCCTTCATGTATTTCACATCTCTCCCTAGGTGAATTTCATAACACTATACATTCCTTAAATTTAAAATATCCTTTATTACAAATTCAAGTATATAAGAGAATACAGTAGGCAAACGGAGGACAAACTGGCCTAACTGGATCAGGTCCTTCTAGTGTTTGTTAATACCTATGTATATATGGTTGTAAAATCAGTATTTATGTATAATAATAGTTTTATGTTCTGATTTATCTCAATTAAAATAACATAAGAACGTTCACATGTTGTCTATCTGGCTACTATCACTATCATGCTGAATCACTATAAGCCAGGAACACTTGTATGTATTTTAAAAACTTTACATGTCATTTAATCCACCCAACAAACCCTATGAACCCTGAGTTTTATTAGCTCAGTTTTACAGAGGAAAAAAAAAAAGGACACAAAGAAAGGTAAGTCTACTAAGGTTAGAGAGCTAATAAATTAAGAGCCTCAACTCAAACTCATCTCTTAACCAATTCACCATGCATAATATACATAAAATAAAATTGTCCTATTTAACAGTATTATCTAAATTGTGAGCATTTAGCTTACAGACTTTTCAATACAATAAATAGTATTATTTTTATACTATTATTATTTAATATATTTAATACTATTATTATTTCATATACTGTATATTATTTTTATACAATTTTATTTCTTCAGTAGAGGGATTCTTTGATTCAGGAATCTAAACATTTTCATACATACTGAATGTGCATCAGTATGGAATCCATACTTGGCCAACGGATTTTTTAAAAAATCTATTAAGTGACAACATGGATGGACCTCAAGGGCACTGTGCTAAGCAAATAAGCCAGAGAAAGACAAATACTGCTTCATTTAACCTAAACACAGCTTTAGAGTGGAGACAGAGAATAAAACAAAAAGCTCAAAGACCAAGATTTCAGACAGTGTAAACTCTATGAAGACAGTAAAACATTATGATTGACATGAAAAATCCCTTAGGGGTAAATTTAAATGGGGTGGATAACTGTCACTGGACATAAGCATTTGAACTGAGGCCTGAATGAAGCAGCCCGCCATTCAAAGGGTCCGGAGACTGGTAAGTCTCCACCAAAGTGAGCTAAGTGCAAAAGCCTCAAGGTAAGAATGGACATAGAAAGTTTCAAAAACAGAAAGAAGGTTAGCATAGTTTAAGTGCAGTAGACTAGGGGTTAGATAGTACTAAATACGGTCAGAGAGCTGACTGGGACTTAAACAAGACACCTTCCCAGCCTGAGTGTTAAGGAGTTAGGTTTTATTTAAGGCCAGTTAAAAACTACTTGGCTTCCCAAGTGGCTCAGCAGAAAAGAATCTGCCTGCCAAGCAGGAGATGCAAGTTCAATCCCCAGGTCGGGAAGATCCCTGGAGAAGGAAATGTCAACCCACTCCAGTATTTTTGCCTGGAGAATCCCATGGACAGAGGAGCCTGGCAGGCTACAGTCCATGGGGTTGCAGAAGAGTCAGACACGGCTTAGTGACTAAAACAAGAAGAAGCTACTGGAGGGTTTAAATCAGGTGATGTGACATGATTTAAAAATGAATTCAGTCTAATATGTAGGAATAGACTGTAGAAGGACAAGACAGAAAAAGAGGAGAAAGACTAGGTAAGAGGCAACTATAGCAGCCAAACTACAGACGATGGTACTTTGGACCAGAGTATTAGCAACAGATGGACAAACATGGCAGACTTTAGAAATACCGTAGAGGGAGAGCCACCAGGACCCATGTCAGGATGAAATGACCCATATCTTCATGCCTTTGTACATATTCTTGTTCACTGACCCTTCTAAATCTATCTCCCTAGAAAACTTCCAAGTATCCTTTAAACCCCAACTGAAATTTCATTTCTGCATAAAATCTCCAATTTGCCCAGCCAATTAGTTATTAAATCGTTTATGTTCCCAGGGAATATATGTTTAATCTACCACTTACCACTCTATATTATTACTCATGTCTTCCTTATTAGCTTGCAAGGGTAAAGAGGGCCAAGTCCTAATTCTTTGGGTAACTCCTCTAGTGGCCGGCTTACACTGACTCTATCAAAAAGGCCTCCGTAAAGCTCAATAAATGTTAGCTGTACTTAAAATTTTTCTCTAGAGTTGATATTCAGAGAGTTACAAAAACTGTGTTAGGTTAGTTTTCTTGATTTTCTAAACTACTTCTCTTAAGTCAGCTCATCAGAAGGAAAGATTTAATTCTCCAATCTAATTTTTATTCTTACCATACCTTTTCAATATTAAAATAATGTCACATTCTTCTGGAAAAGGGAGATAGATAAAGCTACATAAATAGTAAATACAAATAGTATGAATAACTACCTTATTGAAGGCAGCATAGTCTGTTGAAATGTTTGTGCAAATACTGGCAGTAACCTTTTCAAGTATATAGGTGCCATTTCTGGATCTCCTTTCGGCTCATTACATTCTTCTTCATCTTTATTTGTATCTTTCTTTTTCTTATCATCCCCTTTATTAACTGGACACATCCAATCACCTATAGACAAATATTGTTCAATAAAATACATTTTTTGGAAAATTTTTCAGGGAAAAAAATATTAAAATATACTCAATGATAGCTATCCTAATTAACAATAATCAAATTAGCATACTCTATCTATCAAAGCGGAGAAGGCAATGGCACCCCACTCCAGTACTCTTGCCTGGACAATCCCATGGACGGAGGAGCCCGGTAGGTTGCAGTCCATGGGGTCGCGAAGAGTCAGACACGACTGAGCGACTTCACTTTTACTTTTCATTTTCATGCATTGGAGAAGCAAATGGCAACCCACTCCAGTGTTCTTGGCTGGAGAATCCCAGGGACGGGGGAGCCTGGTGGGCTGCCGTCTATGGGGTCGCACACAGTCGGACACGACTGAAGTGACTTAGCATAGCTTAGCATAGCATCTATCAAAGATGTTCATAAAAATACTAAAGAACATTAGTACCTCCAATGAGTTGAATCACAACTTAAGGAGATAATTTTTGATACTCTCAGTTCAGTCACTCAGCCGTGTCCGACTCTTTGTGACCCCATGAAAAATTCCAAAAAATATTTCAGAGACTCTGCATTCATCTACTTTGTGAAAACTTAAAAATTTGGTCAAAGTGTATTGTCTACACAATTACCAACTATTCTTTATGACATTCCCACACCCTTAAACTTGTGATTTGGTCTTTTTGGAATCATGCAGCCACAGTCTCAAAGAACATAGAACAGTACACTGTTACAGGTTTATCAAATATAAGAGCGTGCGTATAAAATCACTTGACTTCAAGGAAATTATTTCCTTATATGAGGTAGTACATTTGTCTACAAAAAGCTACTTTTATGGAAGTGAAGCTGAAAAGTAATAGCAGATGGCATAAAAGGAAAGATGCTACTACTCACCTGGAGACTGAAGAATAGCTACTACTTCACTATGGCCCCTTTCACGAGCTTTATCTAATGGAGTTTTCCCATCTTCATCTCTCAGATCTGGATTTGCACCATGCCGTAACAGAGTCTAGAAAAGAAAAGCATTTAATATGGATGTTAGTGATCAACACCTTATTTCTTCAATGTACAGTTCTGCAACCACATCCTTCATAATGCAGATTTACAGAATTACTTAAGCAGGTTATCAATTCAAATCTCTGCCCTTGCACACAACTCTAAAGTTGTTTATTTATATCTTGAAAAAAGTATAGATTAATTTCACTTGGTTATTTATTAACATCTCAAATTAAGTATGTTCACATCTGAATCTGTCATCTTCTCCATCAAGCCTCTCCTCTCAATTTCTTTACTTTAACAGAGGTACTAGTATTCAGTCTGTACAACAGAGAATGCTGTCATCTGTGCCATGAAGAGTTTAGTGACACAGAGTTTCTGAGAGCACCCTAGCAGACAGGATTTTTCACCCAAGTTACTAAAATCCATTCCACAATTTTTGTTGCATGGACAGGTAATAATAACTATGCTGTAACTTCTATCTGGCCAACACCAATTCTAAGACTTTCCTATTTAAAACATGTTAAAATGTGTATGGTGGGAGGTAGTATCTTGGAATCAATTAAAAAGCAGAAGAACCTGTGAAGAATGATGTGTGTGTGTGTGTGTGTTAGTTGCTTAGTCGTGTCCAACTCTTTGCAACCCTATAGACTGAAGCCCACCAGGCCCCACTGTCCATGGGATTCTACAGGCAAGAACACTGGAGTGGGTTGACACTTCCTTCTCCAAAAGGAACTATAGAAAGAAAGAAAGTGAAGTCGTTCAGTCGTGTCCAGCTCTTTATAACCCCATGGACTGTAGCCTACCAGGCTCCCACATCCATGGAATTTTCCAGGAAAGAGTACTGGAGTGGGTTGCCATTTCCTTCTCCAGAAGAATGATAAAACATGTTAAATGTTAAGACCCTGGCTGGCACAGAATAACTGCTTAATGAGTACCTATTATATCATTATTAGTAATGGCAGCTATAGTTCATTGTGGGCTAATATATAATCAAAATAGGTCAAGCTCAGATACAATTCATTTGGCTCTTTCTCCCTCTCAGATACCTATAACTGAAAACCAGCATGGGTTAAAAAAAAAAAAATGCTCAATAAATTTTTTACTACCCTTAGAAATATCATTCCCTTTAAAAATTAACCAATTCAAGCCGACAGAAGTTGAGTTTGAAGAGATTACCTAGAAGCCTAAGTTATTAACAAAAAATTTTTAACAACATAAACATGACAATAATAGCAGCTACCATAAAGTGCCTACATACAATGTTCCAACTACTCTACTAAGTGCTTTTCATGTATTTTTTTTCCTAATCACAATGATAATGCTAGAAGGGACTTCCCTGGTGGTCCAACGGTTAAGACTCTGCACTTCCAGTGCAGGGGGCACAGGTTTGATACCTGGTTCGGGAACTGAAATCCATGGTGTATATACATATACAATGAAATATTACTCAGTGATAAAAGAGAATTAAATCTTGCCATTTGTGATAACATGCATGGACCCTGAGGGTATTATGCTTAGTGAAATAAGTTAGACAGAGAAAAATAAATACTGTATGATCTCACTTATGTAAATAATCTAAAAAATAAAGGAACAAATGTAAAAAACAGACTTGAGCAAACTCTGGGAGATGGTGAAGAACAGGGAAGCCTGTTGTGCTACAGTCCATGGGGTCGCAGAGTCAAACACGACTGAGCAACTGAACAACAACAAAAGTCCTTTGCTAATGTAAGAATCAAAGATATTATGATTCTTCTGCAAACAGAATATCTGCTATATCGATAAACAGAAGTAACAGAAACATGTATAAAGCTATTCATTACCAGGAGAAAGAAATTGGGGGAAAAAACAAGTTTTCAGCAGTAGCTGACTGGCTGAATACATTTGCACAGGTTAAGTATACAGATGTAATAAAGATCTCTATATACTAATAGGGAGAGATCTCAATGTGTATTGCATATGCACTTAGTCACTCAGTCATGTCCGACTCTTTGCGACCCCATGTACAGTAGCCCACCAGACTCCTTGTCCGTAGGATTCTCCAGGCAAAAATACTAGAGTGGGAAGCCATTCCTTTCTCCAGGGATCTTCCCAATCCAGGGATAGAACCTGGGTCTCCTGCCCTGCAGGAGGATTCTTTACCATCTGAGTCACCAGGGAAGCTGCTGTATCATTAAACAATAATTACATACTAACAATTTGTATTTTTAAATGAAAAAATCAAAGTATAGATCAGTATATATGTTACATTTTGTATTAAAAAAAGCATATATATTCTTGCTTGTACCTGTATTAAAAAAACCAATGAAAAGATTTAAACGGAGGGAATGAAGATAGTATGTAAATATGGCTTCTCCAAATAAGTTTTTATATTATTCTAATTTTATAACAATGTAAATATTAAATATTAAATAATTTAAAAACTTGGATTTTACCTTTGCTACTTGAGGTCTTCCAAAACATGCAGCATAATGTAATGATGATGACCTTTGACCTCTATTAACATCAGCACCTCTTTCACAAAGAAATTCTACCTGTAAAATAATGGAGAATCATAAAGTTGCCTTATTAATATTTCTGTCTTTGATTTAAAACATTAACTTTTTTTTATTAGCTTACCATTTCCTGAGTTCCAAATGCAGAAGCCCAGTTTAATAGAGTTTGACCTACATCATCCATAAAATTTACTTCAAAGGCTGAAAGTTTAAAGGAAAAAAATAAATCTTTTTTAAAGGCAACAAAATAATAATGAACTTTTCTAAAGTGGGAACCATTTAAAGATTATTATTAACTGTTATTAACAATCACTAAATAGACAGCCAAATTTAAACATTTAGGTCAACCATACAGTAGTAAATAATCAGCAAACATAAATTCTGCTAAGAAAAAGTATTCCAAAATTTTTAAATCACTGGGGATTCACAAGGCTATAAGGCTTAAAAATAAACATAAGAAATAAAATAACTAAATATCCAATAAAACTAGAGAGTATTAGCTGCCTCATGCTGTAACTGAGGAAAAGAAGCTAAACCACATCTATACTCAAAACAAGTCTGATGACCCAGAAGATCTTTTCTTTTTCTTTTTTTTTTTTTTTAGATCTTTTCATTATAACATCTCTCTATTTATTTATTTTCCCCGTGCTGATGGCTCAGATGGTAAAGAATCTGCCTGCAATGAGGGAGACCCAGGTTCGATCCCTGGGTCAGGAAGATCCCCTGGAGAAGGGAATGGCAATCCACTCCAGTATTCTTGCCTGGAGAATTCCATGGACAGATGCTACAGTCCATGGGGTCACAAAGAGTCAGACACGACTGAGCGATTAATACTTTCCCTTTTGACTTTCATGCTGTGCAGCATCCAGGATCTTAGTTCTCTACCCCAGGGATCGAATCAGTGCCCCCTGCAATGGGAGCACAGGGTCTTAGCCACTAGTCTGTCAAGGAAGTCCCCCAGAAGTATCCTTCACCAGCTTATATTTGCTGATCAGCTCATGAGGCAGTCTAAAAAAATGTATATTATGTATATTATATGTATATTATACATATAATATACATAAATGTGTATTATGAAAATTCACTTGTGGCAGTTTCCATTAATTCTAAGAAAACAACAGCCCTCAATTCAATCTGTGCTTAACCTTAGACTTGGTATGACTTCCTTCTGGCAATAAAACAGGTTAATTTCATTTACTCATTCAAAAACCATTTATTCAGATCTTACCATGCACCAGACTAATAATTTATATACACAGGGAGAGGAGATATGGAAGACATTGGCCATTCTGTTTTCTGACACAACTGCTAAAAATATTTAAAAATTAAAAAAAAAAAAAAGCCTAGAAATTAAACATAATTCCTTATCTCAGTTTTCTTATGTTTTAAAAAATATTTTCCAACCTCCTGTGTCGATTGCATCTATAAGTGCATCAGTATCTTTACTTCGAATACAGTCTATAAGCTGCCGATGTGAGCGCTCCCCAGAACTATCCAGTCTCCGAAGTCCTGGGATTCTGCCTGTGGATCCAGCACTAGATTTTGGCAAAGCCTTTCGTCCTTCGAATAATAGCACCAAGAGAAGGTCAACCAAACGCATGGTATCAAGCACACATCTTTCATCACCCTGCAATGCACTTTCAATTGAATCTGGAAGCTCTGACCTCAGGAGATCCTAAAAAGAGAATGGGAGAGAAGAAAGTTTTAATCTATTCTCATTATATAAAGACACTTATTTGAAAAGATTAAAGAAGGAAAAAAACCACTCTTACGTGCGTTACTACTGGAGAGCCTCTGCAAAGTGTTGAGAGCAGACTTACAATTGTTGACACCTGGTTACTCAATTTGGAATCTGCAGCTGTGGAAGGTGCTCCTGTGGTGCTGCGACTGGGTTTGCAAGCTGATGATGGCCCTGATATAGTACCACCAGCAGCAGCCATTCTAGATAATAGCTCCTCAGTTAACCCGTGCTTGGCTAATGGAGCTGGGTCAACACCACGACGGGTAAATCGGTCAGCTAGTGACGCAAAACATCGCAGAGCTCCATCTGAAACCTAATGATGTAAAGACTATACATGTAAATAAAATTCACTTAAAAAGGACTAGTACTGTTTATTTCAACAGTGAACTATTAAGAAAGGCAACTGCAGCAAAGGATACCACCCATCTAGATTTGAATCCTGGCTCCTCATTCTGGTAACTGTATAACCTGAGAATATTACTTAACTGTTCCTCAATTCACTTATCTGCAAAGTGGGAATAGTAACAGTACCTATAATTCATTGTCTGAGCTCAAAAGAGATGATACATGTAAAGAAACTAGAGGAACAGTAAAAAGCTCAATAAATCTTTACTATTATTATGTATAACTAGGCCAAGATAATTGATGAATAGCTGAAAATAATTAACTGAAATTAATTAACTGAAAATAATTAACATCGAAATGGTAAAAAGGCACTAGAAGTCAAGTTTTATTTTCTAAAGATGATAATTTAACAAAAATTACACATTTAAAATGTTAAAAACTGTTATTTTACTTAAATGAAAATTACCCTTTTAAGTTAGCAAAATTGTGCTGAGCCAACAAATTTCACTGGGTATTAAGTGTAGCTTTAGAAATCATATATTTCTAAAATGTTTAAATCTTAAGAATAAACCCATGCCACTTTTATAATTTAAAATGTCTCACTGCCAAAGAAACAAAAAGATTACTATATAGAAATATAAAATGAGATAAAGAGAAATTATCTCTACCTTATCAAACAAAAAGTTCCAATTACACTAAGGTTGACCCTGAAACAACATGAGTTTGAACTGCATGGGCCCACTTATATGTGGATATTTTTCCCCACTAAATTCATACTACAGAACTATACAATCCATAGTTGGCTGAATCCACAGCTTTGGGACCCCAGATAGGGATGGCAGACTATAAAGTTATATGCACATTTCCAACTTTGCAGAGGGTCAGCACCTCTAACCCCCGGGTTGTTCAAGAGTCAACTTTATATCATAGTTATAACCAGAGGACACTATAAAATCACTTTTTGAAAATAAAGTACACAGAAGCTATTTAATTACCTGATGATCTTCATGTTTTAATAAACTAGACAGAGATTCTACACAAATTTCTAAAGAAGAATCTTGAGGTTCCATTTTGCCACAGAGTCTTGACACCACAGCCATGGCAGAGTGCAAGGTGTCTTTGTGAACCAGGTGTCCACTATCACGAATGAAGGTAAGCACACAATTCAAACCACCAGCCTCGAAGACTGCTCCTGATTCACGAGTGCATATTAGTTCTAAAACCTACAGTAAAATAAAATAAACAGAAGAATACAGTAAGTCCAATTTTCATTTTCAAGAATGACAGAACATGATACACCCTCCAAATATATTAGAAGTCACATTTTAAAAAGTAAGGGCAGGGTCTGAGAAAGGGTGGGCGTGTGGGGCAGGAGCTATATCTGGCTGTGAAGATGGCAAGAAGTAGTCCCTGAAATAGCCCCAAGAAGGTGACCAACAAGATGGACAGGGAAGATACGGCATTCAAGTTGAAACAGAAATTAGAACAGAAGAAACTCAGGGAGTAGGCCGTGAAAAGGGCCCCCTGGCCACAGGTGGAATTAAGAAATTGGGCAAAAAGCCGTCCCTTGTGCCTGAGGCAATGGTGATTTTTAATTCCATTCTTATTTAAACATCCAGATTCCCTACCATACAATGCTGCTATCAATAGCTAGAATAAAGTCTTGGAGCCTATTGTACACACTTAACCTTTCATTTAAAAAAAAAAAAGTGAAGCAAAACAGAATAAATTAATTTTAATATATTTTATTTAACACAATATGTCCAAAGCATCATTATTTCAACATGTAATCAATATAAAAATCATTGGTATCTTTTGTGCATTTAGTCTTCAAAAACCCATGTATATTTTAATTTGGGGCAGCCACATCTGAAGTGTTCAACAGTCACATATAGCTACCATATTAGACAGCATAGGTTTAGGTGGTGAAACCTGTATGGCAAGCTAAGAACTACAAGTAATTTAGAAAAAGTCTATAAAAGTCCTAGACATTAAAAAAAAAACAAATCAATAAATGCCAACTATTCATTATCTTCACACATACTCTATGAATATTAAAGACATTAAAAATCACTTTGGGGGCAAGTTTCTCTGAGCCCACCCATGTGTCTATCCACAAGTACTATACTCTTCTTCTTCCCAATAAACACCTTACCTGCTTCACTATAAAAAAAATTAAAAATACATTAAAAAAAATCACTTTTTGGAACTTGTCTGTGACCAGTGGCTAAAACTTCACACTCCCATGCAGGGGAAACCAGGTTCCCTTGTCAGAGAACTAGATACCACATGCTGCAACGACAGTGTTTTGCAGGCTGCAAGTAAGGATCCCACAGCTAAAAGACCCAGAGCAGCCAAATAAATAAATATTTAAACATAAATAAATAAAAGTCACTTTTATTTTCTAAATTATATGATATTTAATATGTTCAGGTAGAACTAGAACTTAGTTCTTACAGGCATACCAGAAATTTAGACTTTATTCTGTAAGCAAGAAAAATGTTTCAAGCAGGAAAAATAATATGATTGGATTCCCAGTTAATAACTGGGGAAAACAGTGTATAAGAAGAGTGTAGAGGCAAACGCAAAAACTCAAGCATTAATATTCCTGAAAGGATGAGGGCTTAACCAGGGCAATAACGGCAGGAACAAATAGAAGAAAATAAACTAGAAAAGCACTTGATCATTAATTACATGTGTGGAGTGGAGAAAAGCAAATAAAGGATAAAGTACAGGTTACTGTCTAAAGTGACTGAGCACAAGTTGATGCCACTTATCAAGAGAGCAGTTTATCTGTAATGAAAGACAATGAGTTCAGGCAACAGGTGAATATGTCCAACAGGCCTTTGAATATGGAGTCTAGAACTTGAGAGAGAAGTCACTTCTAGAGATAAAGATGTAAAGGGCATATATTTATATATGAATGGTACTGATGCTCATAGATGAGATTGTCTAGGCAGATAGACAAATCTCATCTTAAAGCTTAAATATATAGCTTTAAGAAGGTAAAAACAGAGCCTTAGGAAATACTACCACTGAAGAAGTGAAAAATGAATTAATAATCTGCAAAGGAAAAAGAGAAAGGGAGAGCAGGGTATTAACAGATAAGAAAAAGTTTGAAAATATAGCTCAGTGAATATATGTAATGGATTAAAGTCCTAGTTCTGGAAGAAAACTGAAGTGATGTGACCAAGAGGGGAAAAAAACTCTGAACAGAAAAAATGGATACCTCTTCCTCTGAGGCCAGACACAGACAGAAATACATCTATAAACACAGAGAAGAAAGTCAAGATATTAATACCTATAAAAACAACTCTCAAAGCATGGGGAAGACATTTTCAGGGGGTCCCTGTTTTTTTCATAATACTACTATAACAGTAATTGTCTTTTTCTTTCTTATTCCTTTAGGAGTGTAAGCTAGAGTTTTCTAAAAGTGATATGAATTCTGATATAGCAAAAGGCTGAATGCAGAAGCAGATACTAGGATCTGGCTGTCTTCTATTAAGTCACACATTTCAAACGAGACTCACAAAAATGCTTAACAATGCTACTTTTCTCACTAAATTTCTCTTTCTTCGGGGTATATTTTCATTAAAAATGTAATGTATGTTAACACATACTGAGCTTGTTATTTTATGATAAATGAATAAATGTTTCTAAAGTCTGTTTTAATATCTAAGATGGTAAATAGAAACAAGCAGAACCTACATAAACAAAAGCTCTCTGCGAGTCCATTAATACTTTAAGACTTATAAAGGGATCCTGAGGCAAAAAGTTTGAAAATTGCTAAACTAGTGATAGCATATTAAAAAGCAGAGACATTACTTTGCCAACAAAGGTCTGTCTAGTCCAAGCTGTGGTTTTTCCAGTGGTCATGTATGTTTGTGAAAGTTAGACTGTAAAGAAAGCTGAGCACCGAAGAATTGATGCTTTTGAACTGTGGTGTTGGAGAAGACTCTTGAGAGCCCCTTGGACTGCAAGGAGATCCTACCAGTCCATCCTAAAGGAGATCAGTCCTGGGTGTTCATTGGAAGGGCTGATGCTGAAGCTGAAACTCCAATACTTTGGCTACCTGATGTGAAGAGTTGACTCACTGGAAAAGACCCTGATGCTGGGAGGGACTGGGGGCAGGAGGAGAAGGGGACAACAGAGGATGAGATGGCTGGATGGCATCACCGACTCAATAGACATGAGTTTGGGTAAACTCTGGGAGTTGGTGATAGACAGGGAGGTTTGGCGTGCTGCAATTCATGGGGTCGCAGAGTTGGACACAACTGAGCGAGTGAACTGAACTGAGAGCAGCAAGAATCATAAAAAGAATGAAAATACTTAGGAATTTTTTTTTAAAAAGTGAATCACATAAAGTCTAAATATGTTCACCAAGCAGCTCCAATAAACTACTTACCAGTACTGATGCTTTTAGAGTCACATAAAGTTAATAATTAGTCCCACCAATAATAAAAAGAAACAGCTAACTCTAACAGGAGTATAGCAAAATAATTAAATTTACAGGCCCTGGAATCAGACTTCCTAATCTTCAAATTACTCATCATCGAATCTTGGCTCTCTGCCACTAACTACCTGTATCACCCCAAGCAAGTTACTTAATCTCACTATGCTTGTATTTTTTTCACCTACAAAATATAAGTGATAATATTAGCAGCACCTACCTCATACAGAGTTGTCATGAAGTTAAATGAGTTAATACATACAAAGTGTTTAGAATGATGCCTAGCAGATTACTGTTAGTTGTCACGGTCATTAACACATGCATATAAAGTCATTTTGGATAAGATCAGAAATAACCTGTATTAACGGGTTAGTGGCTACCAGAAACCAAACAGCACTGAGGCAACAGAGAAAAGCACTATCAGTGACCTACAATTTTTCTTTAAAGATTTCTTTCCCCAAAGGCATATGGGATCTCTTTTGGTACCACAAGGACTATGACTTCTACTGTTTTCAACCACTCTCAATAAAAGCTGATAATGAAAAGAATTTCATCTTTTTTTTTTTTTGCAAAATGTACTTTTCACTCTCTGAGAGATCTTCAAATGTACCAATAAATAATTGAGACTTACCTTTACACACTGTTCAGCTAAGTCTCTGCTTGTTCTGTTGTTAAGTTCAACCACAACCAAACGATTGCAAAGTGCTTTTATAGCTCCATCTACCCCAACAATCCTTCGGGTGCATTCTGCAGATACATCCAGGTAGTATGTTATGGCACGGGCTGTTACCTCTAACACATTGTCTGGAGCACTTTCATCAAGAAAAATTTTGCAGAGGGCTGGTAAGAAAGTGCGAGGAGGACATCTGTAGTGAAAGAAATCATATTACACCCAGGATTACTAAATTCTTAACATCCAAAAGTCACCAAGGTAACAGATTAGAAAAACTATCACATAATACATTATGTTCAATACTCCGTTCCACATGTATATTAGGTAAGATTTCTCATATTGCTTTTGTTGCCATAATAACACTCACATGATCATTTCATCATTGCTGAAAATATCAGGTTGTAAACAGTTTAAAGTAGCAGCATTAACGTGAAACCATGTTCAAAAAACATTCCTATTCAATACTCAGCTCCAACATCAACTCTCTAAAACCTTCCCTAACCTCTCCAAATAGTTAAGTGGTACTTTCGGGTTCCTAAAGCCTCATAAAAACAGTACCCACGCTGTTTAATGTATCATTTTATTTCCTTATTTACATTAAGAGTTCCTGAATGCCAAGAACGTTGTTCAATTCATGTTTTATGGGAATTGTTCAATTCATGTTTCATGGGAACAAATGCTGATTTGGGGTTTAACAGACCAGGGTAAGACACAGAACAACGGCTGTGTAACCTTTCTGGTCCTGTTTCCTCATTTGTAAACCAAAGATAATATCTATAAACAATATCTAATTTATATGGATGTTATGAAGATTTGATAAAATTATACACATTCAACACTTAGCTCAGTACCTTGGCACCATATTAAACTAATTAACATTAGCTCCCCTTCCCGCCTATGAATAGCTAATGTGTGCTATATAAACCTGCATAAGACAGCTTTATCAAAAGCACATTTTACATTTTTAAATCAATATTTTATCAACACCTAAATGATAAAAAAAAACCCACATAAATTACATTTAGTAGAGATCGTAGTTATATGCCATCAAACACTTTAACCTAGCTGCATAAACTGAACTTTAAATGATCTACAGATATCACAAAAGGCACTATAGTCATTCCTCCATATTCAAAAAGGAAAGATGTCAGGGCCCCCTGTAGATACCATAATCTCAGGATATTGAAGTTCATAAATTAAACAGTGTGGATACAGACAGCTTACTGTATTCTCAACATTTCGGCTGAATTCTGTTTCATCCAAATTTTAGTCTGCACATATCTTTAGTAGGTTTTTAAAAATATCTGTATGAAAGTCAAAGTAACTTTGCCCTTTCTAATCTGCTTGGATGATGTTCACTTTAGGGGTCCAGCAGCAGGAATATTATCAAAGATAAAGACCTCTTGCATTCAGTGATTAAACACAAGTGGGTTTTACTAGCCAGCATCATTGGCAACCTAGGTCACATTGTTTTGTTGCTGTTGTTCAGTCGCCAAGTCATGTCCAACTCTTTGTGACACCATGAACTGCAGCATGCCAGGCTTCCTGTCCTCCATTTTCTCACTGAGCTTGCTCAAATTCATGTCCACTGAGTCGCTGATGCCATCCAACCATCTCATTCTTTGTCTCACCCTTCTCCTCTTGCCCTCAATCTTTCCCAGCCATCAGGATCTTTTCCAATGAGTCAGCTCTTTGCATCAGGTGGCCAAAGTATTGGAGCTTCGGCATCAGTCCTTCCAATGAATATTCAGGGTTGATTTCCTTTAGGATTGACTGGTTTGATCCTGCTGTCCAAGGGACTCTCAAGAGTCTTCTCCAGCACCACAGTTCGAAAGCATCATTTCTTTAGTGCTCAGCCATCTTTGTTTTTTAATTAATTATTTTAATTGGAGGCCAATTACATTACAATACTGTGGTGGTTTTTGCCATACATCAACATGAATCAGCCATGAGTGTACATGTGTCCCCCTATCCCGAACCCCCTTCCACCCCGCCCCGATCCCATCCCTCTGGGTTGTCCCAGTGCATGAGTGCCCTATTTCATGCATCGAATTTGGACTGGTCATCTATTTCACATATGGTAATATACATGTTTCAATGCTATTCTCTCAAATCATCCCACTGTCACCTTCTCCCACAGAGTCCAAAAGTCTATTCTTTACATCTGTGTCTCTTTTGCTGTCCTGTATATAGGGTTGTTGTTACCATCTTTATAGTCCAACTCTCACATCCATACACGACTACTGGAAAAACCATAGTTTTGACTATATGGACTTTCGTTGGCAAAGTGATGCCTCTGCTTTCTAATACACCGTCTAGGTCTATCATAGCTTTTCTTCCAAAGAGCAAGCGTCTTTTCATTTCATAACTGCAGTCACCATCCACACTGATTTTGGAGCCCAAGAAAATGAAATCTGACCATTTCCACATTTTCCCCATCTATTTGGCATGAAGTGATAAAACTGGATGCCATGATCTTAGTTTTTTGAATGTTTATTTTTAAGCCGGTTTTTTCACTCTCCTCTTTCAGCTTCCTCAACAGGCTCTTTAGTTTCGCTTCACTTTCTGTCACTAAAGTGGTATCATCTGCATATCTGAGGTTGTTGATATTCCTCCCAGCAATCTTGATTCCAGCCTGTGATCCATATCCAGCCCTGTATTTCTCATGATGTACTCTGCATATAAGTTAAATAAGCGGGTGACAATATACAGCCTTGACATACTCCTTTCCCAATTTAGTTACTTGTAATTTTTCTGAGGAGGAGGATAAGATTAGATTATGGAAGATAGTCCAGTAGTTCTCAGGGAAGATTAGAATGACTAGCATATTGAAATCTTGAAGCATTTTTACTGCTCTCTGCACTGGCAAATGTAGTACGAATATACTGAAGAGATAAGATTGTAAAAGCGTTACTACTACTGAGAAACAACACAGTCTTTTTAAAAAGTAGTTTCCCCCTCTCCCCGAGAAAACAGCAGTTTTTGAAAAAAGAATAAAAAATTTTGAAGTTGACAGTCGTCACATTAAATGGCAAGAATGGATCTACCATATGCTTTATATTAAGAATAAGAAAATTGTTCATCTATCTTACACAGTACAAAAAACTAGTCATCAAAAAACAAAATTTAAGAGAAATGTTCCGTATAATTATCTACATTTCATGGGGAAATGTGGTATCTCATTGGGGGAATAAACTACGTTCCCTGCTCGTGTTCTTGAACAATTTAAAGGGATAATTAAAAAACAAAAACCAGAAAGTTCTAAACAGATTCTTAGCCTTTAACTGTGATTAATTTTATTTCTAAGAGAAAAATAAAAGTATTCTGCATAAGTAAAAGCTTATTTTATTTCAGGTATAATGAAAACCTGCTTTGGGAACTTTTCAAAGGTGTGGTATAAAATATCTATTGTAAACTTCTGGCTGTTGGACAAGAAAAAACAATTTTGTTTTCCTAGCTCCTGAGTTACTTTTTCAACCATGAGAAAGTATTTTAGGCATATTCACTAGTTTTTCAATTCAGGAACCAAAGCAATTTACAAAAACCCCAACAATACAAATTAACTATAAATTGAGCAAAAGAAGTAGAGATAACATGTAAAGAGTAATTAATGAATTCTGAAGAGTACAGAATAGTTGAAAGAACTATAGCTATATTACTTGAAAGTTCATACTGCAACTAAAACAAATTATAACAAGTGTTGTTTTTTTTAACATTCTGCTTGATAGCCTGCTTTAAGACAGTCATCATGATATAAACATTTATAAGGCCTTAAAACCATCTTTTTACTTGTTGGTGAGTATCCATTTCTTTCTATCATTTCCAAAGTAACCCTGTGTTGATAGGTATTTCATCTAGGTCTTTAAATTCAACCTCAGCCTCATGATAATTCAAGAAGCACTTGACTGTGTTCTTATGAACAAGACCTTCACGTTTCTTTCCTTTTTCCTGGGCTACAACCACAAACACAACTTTTCCTTGGTGTGAATCCATGTTAACAGATATGAAGAAAAAAATTTACATAATCAAGAAAATTCAATGAGTTATTTCACACCTTGTCTTCAATTTTCTATTGGCTTAGTGACTCCCTTGGTTTTCCAGTCTAGCCTCAGTTCTAAACTCCCTTCTCTTCTCTAGTTGATCTCATCTATTCCCTTTGTTCATACACCATAGCTATAAATCTCATCTACATACCATGAAAACTCCCAAAATATTATCTCTACTCCAGACCAACTAAATCACAATTTCCATTTAGAATTATCACAGGCATATTAAAATAAACATATTCAAAACAAATATGCCTCCATCCCAAATCACTGCTTTGCAAATGTCACAACCAAACAGAAAGCCAGAAACCTGACAATCATCCTTAGTTCTCCCCCTTAATTTTGCTCACATTACACATCCAATCCATTAGTTAAACCCCAAAAATTTTCTCTCTAAAACATATCCTAAGTCTGTCCACGTCTCTCCACACCATCTTTTACAAACCTAATCTAAACTAACTTCAAACTCTTGTTTGAACTACTGAAATAGCTACCTGGACATCCACATAAGAGATGTTTCACACCACTGTTGAGGAAGGTATTTCTAGAGGGAAGAGGAAGTCTGTCTGGAATAATGTGTAACAGCATGAGCAAGACAAAGAGAACATTTGTGTAGGGGCATGTCCCAGTAATGAGCAACTGATACAGACAAGGGAAGTGATCAAATAAATAAGTATATAAATATATTGAGGACAATGGGAGCCAGATTTCTCATTGTAGCCTGGAGATGGAAACACAAAAAAGAAAACTAGAATGAACCCTGTGGTGTTAGATTTGAACTAGGGATGAACTCAGCGGGGATGAATAGATAGAAAGATAAAGACAAACAGATACTAATGTGTGAGATGATCCCTCTGCCTAAAATGCTTTTCTCCCAATTTTGCCCATGGCTGGTTCTTTGTCATCCTTCCTGTGAGCCTAAATGTCACCTCCTCAGTTTCAGGGTTACCTTTTCTAACTATCCAAAACAGGACTCCTGGTTTTTTTTTTTTCTTTTGGTTTTAATTTACTTTGACAATTTATATTTGTATTTCATTTTCTGTTGTCCACTATAACTCTCTCCTAAAAATCTGCAAGCTCCTTGGGAATAGAGTTGTATTTCACACAGCACCCAACAGAGTTCTGTGCATATGGGAAGATACTCAAGTTTTATTTGCTGAATGAATGATATCAAGAAAAGGTAAGAACTTTCTTGCTTATAGAAAGAGAAACCAAACAAAAAGAATCCCATCAGCTCTCTTAGTGATCTGCTTCTTCATCCTTACGCCTAATCCCTCTCTAACATGTCTCCACTCCCCACACACAAGCCCAATCTCCATCAGGTCTCCTTCCCCTGCCCTACCCCTTCCCACAACACAAAAAGTGAATCCACTTTTATCTCTCATTTTCCATAGAACTGTTCTGAATTTCAATTGTGGTGGTGGTTACACAACCCTGTGTTTGTCAAATCCATATGTAATTTAAATAAAGTTAAGAGAAAATTAAATTGCACGTATACAATAATCACAGTCCTTCCTGAACAGTACTCAAAGAATACATCTATGGCACAAAAGTTTAGATGCATCACAATTAAAGAGTTATTACAACTTTTAAACTCGCTAAATATTTACCTCTTATATCATAGGTAGAAATTACTTTTACATATTAAATCCAATCTAGTACTATACTAGACCAACTTGCAGACCCAAAGGTGGCCAAATTAGGAAAGTTTAAGATCGCTCACAGTCTCCACGGAACTACTGTCAGACCAGTCACCCACAAAAATGAGACTAAGTAGAATCTTCAGATGAATCCAACTTAAGCAAGTTTCCAAAATACTACCTGCAATGACGAAAGAATCTTTCCCTAATGGAAGCAGAGATAACTTGAAACAAGAATAAAAAAAGTTTCATGAGCTTACAAAGAATTTCCTTTGAGAACTGCAATATCTTCTATACTATTACTACCATATGCTTTTTCCACACTATATCACTTGGACTTGGGCCAAGATTTCAGAAGATGTACAGTATTAAGAAAGCAAACATTTAAAAAATAAAGTTATCTATAATAGTGATGTCTTATTGAATATAGCCTGTAAATTGAACACGTCACTTACTTTTAAAAAACTAAAAATTTTAAATGTAAAAGATTAATAAATTTTATTTCCTGAAGATAATAAATAACATCCTTTGACCCCACTTTATCTTTTATTCCATTCTTGCCCCTGCTCCCATTCTGGACTTTGTATTTCTTAACTAACAATAACTCCTGGCATAACAGTTGAAAATTACAGCTTTCCCTCTAAAAGAAAAAGGAGTAAGTCAAATTCCAGTATGTAGACTCTGCTGTTGTTCAGAATTTCTTCAATGTGTTCAGTATCTGGATATTAGCTATTGTACACCAGGCATTATGCTTAGCAATGGAAAACAAAAGTAATAGTGTGTATGTGTGAGATACAGCAGAGGTCTTTGAAGGCATCTAAATTGTACTCACTAGGTAAAGAGCACAACAGATTTTATAAAAGAGAATGATACATTCAAATCAGTATTTTCAGAATATAGTCAATTACACTTCAATAAAACTGGGGGGGAAATACCATAAAAATATTTTAAGACTGTAGCTCTGCGTATTGTTAGCTTATAGGCAGGGGCATCTGTTATGAAGTCACTAGCACTACATGAACATAATCATTTCCCCAAACCCATTCTCAGTGTTACCATTCTTTTAAAATCTCTTACTTCAGGGAGAAAATAGATGTCATCAGACAGAAATCTCTTCAAGTTTTTCCCATCAAACCTAAAAATCTTCATCTTTCCTGCCTTACAATAAGAAACACATTACTATAAGTCTATCTCATTGGAAAAGACTCTGATGCTGGAAGGGATTGGGGGCAGGAGGAGAAGGGGACGACAGAGGATGAGATGGCTGGATGGCATCACCGACTCAATGGACGTGACTCTGAGTGAACTCCGGGAGATGGTGATGGACAGGGAGGCCTGGTGTGCTGCGATTCATGGGGTCGCAAAGAGTCAGACACGACTGAGCGACTGATCTGATCTGATCTGATCTCTTCATCAGTGCATCAGAGCTTTGACACTCAGTGTGGGATTTTTCTGACCAACAGCTTCAGCATTATTTAACAACGTACTAGGAATGTAGAATATTAGTCACCACACCAGACCAAACGAATCAGAATTTGCATCTTAACAAGATCCCCAGGTGATTCACAGTATGCACATTACAGTTTAAAAAGCACTACTATTAACAGCAGCCAACGCTCTCCCAGTTTCTCAGAATCTGAATACTATGAATTCTCCATTCTCTCTCCTCTATGACCTCTCAAAGAAAAAGCCCCACACTATTTTTCCCAATACAACTTTCTCAAAAAAGTTTTCCACACTCTGGTCTCCATTTCTTCCTGTTACTCTTCAACCCATTCAAATCTGGTCCTCAAACCACTCCACTCAGTTCTCATTAAGATCAATGATCTTGAGAATGTTACTAAATCCAAAGGACATCTTTGAGTCTTCACCATACTTGACCTCTCACCCGTATTCAGCACAACTGTCCTTTCTCTTCTTTAATCACTCTCTTTCTTGTGTTGACATGTACACTAATGATGTAAAAGCAATGGTGGATAAACTGCTGGTGCTTTAGCATGAATCAAGGCAGCTGTACCATTGGTAATCGTTTATTTTCATTGCCAAGGTATAGCCTGAAAAGAAAGGTCAACCTCACTACTTTAATAATGCAAATATATACACACATATATTTTATTAAACCTCAAGCCTTTTTTAATTAATTAAAAAAAATGTACAATATTATGTTGGTTTCTGCCACACAATCTCAAACCTTTTAATTTGTATTTTTTAATATCCTACTTAAACAAATAGGAAGTAAGCATAAAGCACTTCTGCATACTCAAGAAAGATGGTTGTGTCAAGGAAATGTAGTTTACAACTGCTGGAGAGTTGAACTAGCCACTTGTTTCATGCAACATCTTTTTTACCTGAAAGAACTTTAGACAAATTGTGGTTACTCAGACTTGGATATCTAGCAAACATTTTTTTAAAAATTAACCAAGTAAGCATTCCACCTCAAGGAAAAACAACTGACAGTATTTGCTGCCAATGATAACATTCGAGCTTTCAAGCTAAGTTACAACTTTGAAAAACTTGCTCCTGCCACCATGAGCTTGACAGATCCCATTATTTGAAGACTTTTCTGATTAAGTACTTATATTAACAAATATGAGTTTGTGACAGTGTAGAATGGTATATGGCAACACCAGGAATATCTATATAACTCAGCAGATCAATATTTTTCACATGACCAGTGCAAGATCTTTTAAACTTACACATGGATTTAAAAAAAAACAAACAAACAACCCACTCAAAGTACCAAACAATAGATTAGTACCAATAGATTTTAATCTACAAGAGTACAAGTTCATTGACATGATTTCAGAATCCACAATATAATTAACTCTTAAGAAACTATCACTTTGCCCACTTTGGGTATGATATCAAACGAGTATGATATCAAACTATACATAATTATGCAAAGACATCATTACAACTTTCTTCCCTTCCCAGCTACATCTATTGGAGGATGATAATTTTTTCATATATTGCAATCAAAACAACATAATACAATAAAATAAATGCAAAGCAGATGTGAGAATGTAGCCAAATCCAAATTCATGATCTCCACCCCTCAAAAACATGGTCCTCCTGGGAATTTCTTGGTGGTCCAGTGGTTAGGACTTAACGCTTTCACTGCAGGGGTCTGGTTTCAATCCCTGGTTGGAGAACTAAGATCCCACAAGTCATGTGGTGTGACCAAAAAAAAAAACAAAAACGAAAACATGGTCCTCTTGATTTTCTCTCTCACTGAATGGCATCATCATCCATTGTAATCTGAATTATCCATGGTACTGTCTTCTTTCTCACTAAGATATCCAATCATTCAACTATTTGACTATTCTACCTCCAAAATCTAAGTCTACAAGCATTTATTCTGTCCTCATTACACATTTATTATCCATAGAGCAGAAAAAATGAGTATTTTTAAGACACATTTAATCCCATCACTGACTCTTTTACATCACTGCTCTTAAGAAAAAACCAAAAGCATACACAAGATTCTATCTGATCTTGCCCCAACTTTCAACAGTTCTCCAGAGACCTTTCCATGCCCTGTCATACTATCTTTCTCCAAATTCCTCAACCACAACATGCTCATCCCACTTCAAAATTCTTCACATGTTGCCTTCCCTTTAAACATCCTTCTATCCTACCACCTTATACGTCATCCTTTAAATTCTTACTCATTCTTCGTATCTCTAAGAAAAACCACTCTGACTACCCCACTCCTCCAGGTCAGGCCCCTGCTACCTGCTGTCGCAGCACTCTGAACTTTTCCTTCATTGCACTTATCAAAGCTTGTAACCACCATTTCTATAATTATTTAATATGTGTTCCTTATTAGACTACCAGGCACCTTAAGAGCAGAGATTGTTATCTACTTTGGTCATCATATTTTTTTTTAACAATAAAAAGTAGGAAGATAATTTAAAAGATTAAAAGACAACACTGTTGTAGGTATTTTTAAATAGTTTTTACTGTACATGCACAATAGGAGGCTTTTACCACTGTATTCAGTATTGGAATCCAAACTTGAGGCAGTCTTTCTTAGGATATTTCTCTCTGGGAAGATACACCAGGAAAATGATTAATGGTGGTTGCCTCTGGAGAGGAGAACTGGTCACCCAGGAGACTTACACTTTACTGTATATCCTTCTGTGTCTTCATAATTAAGTAAAATGATTATTTTTTTAATATGAGCTTTCTGGTTACTAAAAGCACTATCCCTAATATTCCATTTACTAGATCTTCTGGGGAGATGTTAGATTCTTCCCAGAAGACATAAATTATATTATTTGAAGATTTAGTAGCAGGATCTACAACTGCCCAGGATTCTATCTACTTTTAAGAATATGTACAATGATCACCTATTTTGATGTGAATGCAAAACTACTCATTTATAACTCATTAAATTTATCTCAAATGTATAACGTAAATTTAACTCACTAATGTATCACAGATGAAAGCAAAAGCTAACTTGGAACTTGAATTTTACTTTCTAGAGCATTACCTTGTTAAGTTCAGGCATAAGAAGTATCACAGCTTCACAGAAAATGTATATCCCTTAACTTCAAAAAGACTGTCAAAGGGTTTCTCTTGTGGCTCAGTGGTCTAAAGAATCCACCTGAGACACAGATTGAATCCCTGGTCAGGAAAGATCCCAAATGGCTCAGAGCAACTAAACCCACGCGCCTCAACTACTGAGCTCTGGAGCCTGTGCAGCCACTACTGAGGCGACAGGCTGCAACCACTGAAGCCCAAGTGCCTAGAGCCTGTGCTCCACAACAAGAGGAACCACGGCAAGGAGAAGCTTGCACAGCACAACGAAGAGGAGCCTGCTCATCACAACTGGAGAAATGCCTGCAGAGCAATGGAGACCCAGCGTGGCAAAAAATAAATTAAAAACAAAAGTCAGAACGGGTACCAAAAAGTGGATAGCCATGGACAATATTAAGTTAAAGAAAGAGAAACACTTAACTGTTATGTTTAGAGCACTATGTTGGGCATCTCACTTGTATTATCACATTTAATCTCCATGAAAACCTATACCCATGTCTATCTCATTCCAAAGGCCATTGTTTTTACCACACCATATGCCTTTCCTGACTAAACAAACATATAACTACTAATAAAAGCTAATCAGACAAAAACTTATCTGAATATATAGGCATCTTTTGCTTTACTTGACATAACCAAAAGGACTACTTGCTACTATCTTATGAAATTAAGTTAAAAGAGATATTTTCACCCATATTTAAAATGTGCACATCATCCTGCTTTTCTCCTGCCTTATTTGTTGACTGTTTCAAAGAATTTTTAAAGGTTCTTCAAAACCCACCAGTTTCATGAAATAGTCTCCAAATAAAATTCAACATTAGATATTTAATGATATTAAATTAGCTCACTTTACTCAAAACACTTTTCACATTCTTTCCTTTACTCCTCACAAGGAGCGAACCAGATATGAGATTACTGTCATTTTTACAGAGGAAGAAAGTAAAGCTCTCAAGGGGTAAACTTCATTTAGCAAACCAAGAATCTGAATCCAGGTCTCTGACGACACACACCCATTCTTTCTACCTCACCATGCTGCATATCTGGTTTAAAGAAACTAAAGACAATTTTCCTTCTGAAAACAAGAAAATCTGGCTGCTGAATGAAGAAAGCAAGCTAAAGGTTTAAAAAACAACTGTCATAAATTTAATCAAATGTCTACTTTTGATAGACAATCTGCTGCTGCTGCTGCTAAGTCACGTCAGTCGTGTCCGACTCTGTGCGACCCCATAGACAGCAGCCCAACAGGCTCCTCTGTCCCTGGGATTCTCCAGCCAAGAATACTGGAGTGGGTTGCCATTTCCTTCTCCAATCTACTGATATGCTAAATAAAACAGGGCTAACCATTCCAATTTGAAATTCTCTTATACCTACACTTAGTAAATAAAAAATATAAATTGAATCTGATTTTAATTTCATCCACATTATATCAAATATGACTAAAGTCTGGAAAGGATAATGAAAAGAATAAGAATTATAATAGGACAGTAGGATTTTGCATTAGTGAGTTTGACATTTTAACAATTTCCTTTAAAATTGTTTTAATATAATGACACATTAGAAATGTCATTACAAATGCCTCTACTACTACATGTTAGTACTTAATGGAGGATATGATAGTTGATGTGACTGGTACATACGACTTTTTAAAATACCAAAAGTAATTCTCAGGTTAATGAAAACCCTCTAATGAAAGCTATGAATGCTCAAAAATCTATTTCACTGTTCTATGATTCTGACCAAAACAAGTGTTAACAGAGGGGCTAAATTATTATGTTCTCAAAATTTGCCAATAACAATAACTACTTGAAATAAATGAGTCACAGACTGCGATTTGGAAACTTTGTTCATAAGGATTTTTATCTTAATAGTACCACCTCAATGGGACTTACAACTAAGATTATTAATTATTCATTTATTAATTCATCTTCATTAACAATCTATTCAAAAATGAAGATGATCAAAAATACATCAATTTAGTGAGTAATAACGGCCTTATTCCCACCTTAAAGAAATTAAGATAATTATACCAAATTTTGTCAACATCGCAAACATTTTCTACTAATTACTTCAAAATCACGTTAAAACCAATATAGAAGCATCTGAGTTTTCACTTACTTATCACCAGAATTCAAAATTATAAATATAAAATAAATAAAAAACAAACATGTTCAGCATTTAGAAGAATGGTTAATCTAACTGGGCAAGAATCACATAAGAGGAAAAACATGGCATTAATGGCCAATCTAGTAATGATTCCTCAACATTTTTGCACGAATTCTACATAATCCTCTAAATAAAATTGCTTAAACTCTCAAATCTCAATCTGCTTCTACTATTCCAAAAACTATGCCATGTGGTTAACATTCAATTTATACCCTCTCAAAACTTTAATTTACAAAGCCATGATTTGCTTTAACAAAAGTACAGGAAATTCCCTGACAGTCTAGTGGTTAGGACTCGGTGCTTTCACTGCAGTGGCCTGGGTTCAATCCCTGGTTGGGGAACTAAGGTCCAGGAAGCCACACAGTGCCACCAAAAAAACAAAAACAATAAACAAACAAACAAAAACCCAAAAACAACAATGCCAAAAAAAAAAAAAAAAGTGTCCTAAAACTTACCAATGAAGAAAGGGTATTCATTATTATCTGTATTTTCATATCAATTTCAAGTCAATTTCTTGATACAGAAATAAAGAAGCATTTGCATTTTCTGAGTTCATGTTTTGAAAATGAATCAATCAGGTTATGGGGTAGAATTAGCATTCTCTACTAATTCCTATTCAATCAACAAACATGTATTTGTGTCATCACAATTATCATTACTGGAGTTAGTTTACCTACCAATTTTTATTTCTCAGAAGATTGTAAATGCAAAACTACAGAAACTTTTCAAAAGATAAGTTTTAAAACTCACTAAAGAAACTGGAGCCTATTATACAGACTGAAGTAAGCCTAAAGAAAAACACCAATACAGTATACTAACGCATATATATGGAATTTAGAAGGATGGAAACGATAACCCTGTATCAAGACAGCAAAAGAGACACAGATGTATAGAACAGTCTTTTGGACTCTGTAGGAGAAGGTGAGGGTGGGATGATTTGGGAGAATGGCATTGAAACATACATATTATCATATGTGAAACAAATCGCCAGTCCAGGTTCAATGCATGATACAGGGTACTCGGGGCTGGTGCACTGGGATGACCCAGAGGGATGGGATGGGAGGGAGGTGGGGAGGGGGGTTCAAGATGGGGAACACATGTACATCTGTGGCGGACTCATGTCAATGTATGGCAAAACCAATACAATATTGTAAAGTAATTAGCCTCCAATTAAAATAAATTTCTATTAAAAAAATAAAACTCACTGAAGAAAAATTTATACAAACTCAAATCAGCAGATGGTTGAAAACATGTTATATACATGTCACTACAGCACCCCCAAATGAAGATGATGAAGGGCTGTACTTACGTTTCAAAACAACGATCCACGTTGTCAGACATCAAAAGCAGCATGCATAGCTGTTCAAGGGCTATTAGTTGCATGTCCCTTTCATCTCCTTGTCCCATCTGCAGCCATTCCAGCAATGTATCTGGGTCCACATCTGCCATTGTTTCTTAGGCTTCTTTGCTTAAATTTAAAAAGCAAAGGCAAAAAGTCCTTTAATTGTCCGGAACTGAACAGCGTGGGCTTAATTTTTTTTTTTTCTTTTCTTTTACATCGGCAAGAGCCAGATTTTCTTGGTGCCCTGGGAATTAGAAAAGACTCGTAAGTATGTTTGGATAGTGTACTTAACCGTAGTTATCCAACTTTCCTTATTTCTCGGGTTTAACTTCATACATTGTACTATATAAAACCAGTTTTGCACAGGAGTATAAGCTGATTAGGCTGCTGCTTAAACTGGAAACCAGAGCCGTCTTTGTCAAAGTCAGTCAAACAAGCTTCGGATCCCACTATTGCTATCACGAATGTGTTTGCCAAAAGGCAAACAACACCTTACTAAGGGTTCTTTTTTTTTTCCCAGAAAACTTCTTTCCCCCTCCGTCGTCCAAAGCTGATCTTCTGATAAGGATTAGATTCAGTATTTTAAGGAAATAGCACTTTGATCCAATTCCCCTCCAAATCAAGTCTCTACTTTAAAATTACCCTCAATTTCTTAAATTAAATTCTGCTGATTTAATTTACTGCTATCCTTAAGATGTCCAAATACAAACGATATACAAGATCTATGAGTAGATTAGGAATTTTGGCAGTAGCAGCAACTGTTCTTAAAAGTTTAAAAAGAAATGCTACAAGTAAGTGCAATGGACTAACACGTTACAGATCAGAACACAGGCCAATCTGCGGTCCTCTTTCCCCATCCTCACCGAATGGGGCAGTTGGTTAAAAACAACAGCAGCAACAACAGAGAAGCAGCCACAACAGGCAAGTCAATACAAAAACTCATAAGCACTCTGACGAGGGGACAGCGTTGGGTCCCATGTAACCCAGCTGCAGGTGCATAAATCCAGCGGCAGGTTCCGGTGGGCACCCAACGGCGGCGATCTGCAAGGGTGACCCAAAACTCGGGGCCCAGCCGACCCGGCGCGGGAGACGCAGGCACCGCGCTCCGGTTTTCCCGAACCAAACCCGGCTAAGTTAGCTACCTGTGTCGAGGAGGAGGGTAAGTTTTGGAGGTGGAGCTGCGAGCCTCTCTGCCCGAGAGGAGGAGGCCGGAGCAGGCAGGGCGATGGGTCTCCCGGGAGCAGCGCCCGGAACTCCGAGGCCCGGCGGGACGTCCCTGGCCCCGTGGGGCGGCGATCCTTTCTCAAGGACAAGGGGGCCAGCCATGGGCTCTGGCTCGGACAAACCGGGGCCCGCCGTGGGCAGGGTCGGGGGAGGTAAACAAAGGGGCCAAGCGGGTGAGTCGGCGGCAGTCCGCCGACCTCACCAGGGGCTGGGGTCTCGCTCCCAGGCTACTGCCAAGCATCCCTGATCCCGGAACCAGGCTTGACCCTTCCGACCGCCGAAGACGCTCCTGCGTACCCTTTCCTCAATCTCTTACCCAGGCCTGTCGTCTCAAACCGCTCCGGTCCAGCTCCAAGCAGGCCGCGGGCTGAGCCAGGCCCGGCCGCGGCCCTCGAGTTCCCAGGAAGCCGCAGGCCGCGCAGGTCGAGCCGGGCTGGCGGCACAGGAAAAGCCGCGCCTTGTCCCTCCCCTTCCTCCGCAGGGACCTGCTGACAGGAAAGCCAGAGGTTCCCCAGACCGGCGGCAGCCAGCTCACGTCCCGTCCCCGGCACGCGGCTCCTCAGGCCCCGCAGTTTAGAGGCCCGCGCCGTGCTGCCGGCGGCTGCGGGGGGAGGCCGCGTCCATCGCGATCCCGTAGGGGGAAGGGAGGAGGGTCGGGGGAGAGGCGGGCGGGGAAGCTGAGGAGGGCAGCAGTGCGCCGCGGAGGCGGAGCAAATGGGCTCCGCTGGCTGCGACCCCGCCGGCCGCCCCGTGGGGCGCTGTGGAGACCTGTCGGCCCGAGGCGCAGGGTGGCAGAGTGCCGGGGCTCGGAGCAACCGGTAGCTTTGTCGCCGCTACCGAAGGTCTCCGGCTCCCTCGGCCTCGTCAGCTGTCGCTTTGCTATCGTACACTCTGCGCCTCCACGTTTCGTTGTCAATTCAAGCGCGCTCCCAGCACCGCGCGCACACGGGTGCACGCACGCTCAGCGTGTTTTGCACGGTGTGTATACACTTGGCGTGCGCTTGCTGAAAGCCCCGACGCTGCACGTCAAAGCCGCGGCCCAACCTGTCCTGGCCCGGCCTCCCGCCTCTGCGACCCGGCCTCCTGCGGGAGCTTCCCCTCCTCGCGCACGGAAGTGCGTCGCGGGAAGAAAAGCGCCACCCTTCGGTCCTGGGAGGCAAACTGCCCGGCAGTTCAGAAAGAAAACCTTTCACCACAACCCTGGGAGGTAAATATTGTCGAGTATCCTCTCTACTGTACAGACGAGAGAGCTGAGGTTCCAAAAGGTTTGAATTCAGGCCCGGTGGCGTTCCCAGGAAGCAGCAGTACCTCGAGTGTGTTTTCGACTTTTTCCTATGGGTTGTGATCTTAAGTATGTCCGTAGTTATTCCCTTCGAACGTTTTATTTCACACGCGTTGAAAACAAAATATGCCTGCTTATGAGAAGCGCTTGGAGACAGTTGAGACGTAATTAGTTGGAAATGTGATATAGCTTTTTTTTTAATCAAGAAATGAATCCCTTGGTTTGTGAGATAAGTAAACCCATGACCCTACACCCTCCGTATTTAAAAAACAAAAATGCGTGTTAGTATTTGAGGCGTGTTCCTTTCTGCTGCATATCTTTGAAGAACTAGTATTTTGTAAATTACGCATTTGCACCTCGAATATCTATAGATACATGTCCCACTATAGCAGGTAAAGTTCCTAGGTCTCCTGCTCATAGGTCAAATTAAGAGATAAGAGTTAAGGATTCCACTATCTTGTCCCAACTACAGCACATAATAATTATTTGAGAGCTATGAGTGTGACTTGGAGCTGCCAGGAAAGTCTTCAAGGAGGAAGTGGCATTTATTTTGGACCTTGAAGAAATGGGTATAATGTGAACACTGCAGGGGAGGAGGAAGAATAAAGCAAAGCCTGATCAGTTCTGAAACAGGAAAGAGGACCTGTGCCTCAAGCAAAAACCAGCGTTAAGCAATGATGGAGAAAATAGGAGCTAAAGTCAGCAGGGACTTAAATGTGTGCGATACAGAACTTATGCTGAGGTAAAGTAGCAAGTTCTGGACTAGAACATTGACTAGAAAAGTTCTAAAGAGTCTTACAAAGATGTATAGGGCAAGAGTGACCTAGCTAATAGGAACTACCTAGAAAAGGAGATTAACTGGGAGATTGGAAAAATCCTCCAGCAGTGGAGAGAGAAAGGGCCTAGTTTTTGGCAATAGGAAGACAGTTCCTATGGAGAAGAAATAAATCTTAAAAATGTTTTATACGTGCAAGTGTTTTATAAATGCCCTATACATGCACAGCTGTCAAAAGTACTCCACGACCTAGTACATTTCTGACAATGAATGTATGTAAACTATTATTACTCAAATTCCATAGTTTACATTAGAGTTCACTTTTAGTGTTGTATATATTCTGTGGGTTTAGACAAACATAGCTTGACATATCCACCATTATAATATCATAGAGAATATTTCACTGCCCTAAAAATCACCTGTGCTCTACCTATTCATCTAACTCTCGCATAGCCCCTAACAACCACTAATCTTTTCACTGAGTCTGTTGTTTTACCTTATTCAGAATGTTGCATAGTTGAAATCATATAATATATAGCTGTTTCATATTGGTTTCTTTCATTTAATAATGTGCATGTAAGGTTCTCTTCATGGCTTAATAACTCATTTTTTTGTTTGCTTGTTTTTAGGGCCAAATAATATTCTGCTGTCTAGAAGTACCAGAGTTTATCCATCCACCTACTGAAGAACATTTTGAATGTTTCCAAGTTTTGGCAATAAAAGTACTGCTTTTAAAAGACCCAGGTGTAAGTTTTTACATGGACATAAGTGTTCAACTCATTTGGATAAATACTAAGGACCACAGTTTCTGGATTGTATGGTAAGAATGTTTTTTTTTCTTCCATTTTTATTGAGATATAATTAACACACTGCACTGTGTAATCTTAAGGAACACAACATAATTAATTGACTTACATATGTCATGAAATGATTATCCATCATCTCATATAGATATATTACAGATTAAAAAATACTTTTTCCTAGTGATGATAAAGAACTCTTAGGACTTAGTCTGTTAGCAACTTTCATTTATAAAGTTCAGCATTGTTAATTATCATTATTATGTTATAAATTACATTCCTGGTACATATTTTTTCCTATAACTAGAAATTTGTACCTTTTGACTACCTTCATCTGATTCTTTCTCCCTCCCACAAGAATATGTTTACTTTTGTAAGAAACTGCTCAACTGTCTTCCAAAGTAGCTGTACCATTTGCTTTTTTTTTTTTTTTTGACACTGCCACACATCTTGTGGGCTCTTAGTTCCCTGACCAAGGATCAAGAGCACCGAGTCCTAACCACTGGACCGCCAAGGAATTTCCCCATTTTGCGTTTCCATACGCAGTAAAAGTTGCTGTTGCTCCGCAGTCCCTTCAGCATTTGTTGTTGTCAGTGTTTTGGATTTTGCCCACCATCCTAACAGATGTATAATGGGATATTATTTTAATTTTCAATTCCCTACTGACGTGATATGGAACGTATTTTTTTCGTATACTTATGAAAGTATATACTTTTCTTTTAATCTTTTCATGTACTTATTTGCCATCTGTATAGCTTCTTCAGTGAGGTGTCTGTTCGGATCTGTTGCCCACTTTTTAAGCCGATTGTTCATCTTATTGTTGAATTTTAAGTGTTCTTTGTATATTTTGATAATAGTATTTATCAGATGTGTCTTTGTGAATGTTTTCTTTACCTGGGGACCTTTTAAAATGTCAGATGCTCAGGCCATTTCTCAGGCCGGTTCAGTCAGTGTCTCTGAGCATAGAATCTGGACATCAGTATTTTTTAAGTGATTCAGATGTATAGCCAAGGCTCAAGGCTGAGAACCACTGGCCTAAGTCAATACAACAACAATAATATTTAAATATAATTAGTATAATACTTATTATTGTTGCAGCTAGATTTTTATTAGGTACTTATCATGTCCTAACAACCTTCTAAATGTATTACAGATATTAATTCACTATGGACATCAGCTACCTTGACTTGCTATGTGTGTTGCCTTGGCCTCTCTGACCTTTGTTTTCCTAATGTATAAGATTAAGATGATAATAGAAACTAACCCCACGTAGAATAATTATATTAAATAAGATAAGGCATATAAATGCCTACTGCTGCTACTGCTGCTGCTGCTAAATCGCTTCAGTCGTGTCCGACTCTGTGCGACCCCATAGACGGCAGCCCACCAGGCTCCCCTATCCCTGGGATTCTCCAGGCAAGAACACTGGAGTGGGTTGCCATTTCCTTCTCCAATGCATGAAAGTGAAAAGTGAAAGTGAAGTCGCTCAGTCGTGTCCGATTCTTATTGACCCCATGGACTGCAGCCTACCAGGCCCTTCCATCCATGGGATTTTCCAGGCAAGAGTACTGGAGTGGGGTGCCATTGCCTTCTCTGTATAAATGCCTACCACATACTAATTAAACGCTCAAAAGTGCCTACTATTAATAATATTACATGATTGGTTCAGCTCTCTGCTGTGGCATCCTAGGTCTGCTCCTTCTTCCATAGGACACGTCACCAAACAAAGACAACAGTCATGATCCCCATACCCTCTCTTCTCCCGGCAAAATAAGTCTAGTTTCTGCAATGGCTTTACCCTCCTTGGTCATGTTCTAATGTCTCCTGACATAATTTAATTAAGAACTCCTAAGCCTGAAACTGTGCTTTAAAGGTGGTCAGACCTGGACAGAGGAATGCTGTCTTCCATTGCATTGGGTTCAGAGAGTGACACTCACATCACGCTATTGGCTCATACAGAGTTTGCTTAACTAAAGTCCTTGCTTCTTGCTCCCTGAACTGCCAAGCCAACTTTCCTTCAGTCTTTTAATTCAGCAGTTGATATTTTTGTCCTTAATGTTTAGACTTACTAAATTCATCTTGTTGGTTCTGTGTCAATGTTGCATCCTATGGCAATCTCTTTGAATCCTGACTGGGTGGTGAAAGGTATCAGCCGTCCCCCCAGCTTCTTTGTTAGTAGTCAATTAGATAAAGGTGTTGGACAGAATATGGCCAAAACAAAGGCTCTGATGAATGGACATGGGTTTGGGTGGATTCTGGGAGTTGGTGATGGACAGGGAGGCCTGACATACTACGGTTCATGGGGTCGCAAAGAGTCGGACATGACTGAGCGACTGAACTGAACCTTCCTCTTTGGTAACCATAAGTTTGTTTTCTACATCAGTGACTTTATTTCTGTTTTATAGATAAGTTGATATGTAGCATTATTTCTATTCCATATGTATATGATATCATATTATATTTGTCTTTCTGTCTTACTTAGTATGATAATCTCTAGGTCTGTCTCAGTTTAGTTCAGTTCAGTTCAGTTGCTCAGTCGTGTCCGACTCTTTGCAACCCCATGAATCGCAGCATGCCAGGCCTCCCTGTCCATCACCAACTTCCAGAGTTCACTTAGACTCACACCCATCGAGTCAGTGATGCCATCCAGCCATCTCATCCTCTGTCGTCCCCTTCTCCTCCTGCCCCCAATACCCTCCCAGCATCAGAGTCTTTTCCAATGAGTCAACTCTTCACATGAAGTGGCCAAAGTACTGGAGTTTCAGCTTTAGCATCATTCCTTCCAAAGAAATCCCAGGACTGATCTCCTTCATAATGGACTGGTTTGATCTCCTTGCAGTCCAAGGGACTCTCAAGAGTCTTCTCCAACACCACAGTTCAGAAGCATCAATTCTTCAGCACTCAGCCTTCTTCACAGTCCAACTCTCACATACATACATGACCACTGGAAAAACCATAACCTTGACTAGACGGACCTTTGTTGGCAAAGTAATGTCTCTGCTTTTGAATGTGCTATCTAGGTTGGTCATAACTTTCCTTCCAAGGAGTAAGCGTCTTTTAATTTTATGGCTGCAGTCACCATCTGCAGTGATTTTGGAGCCCCGAAAAATAAAGTCTGACACTGTTTTCACTGTTTCCCCATCTATTTCCCATGAAGTGATGGGACCAGATGCCATGATCTTCGTTTTCTGAATGTTGAGCTTTAAGCCAACTTTTTCACTCTCCACCTTTACTTTCATCAAGAGGCTTTTGAGTTTCTCTTCACTTTCTGCCATAAGGGTAGTGTCATCTGCATATCTGAGGTTATTGATATTTCTCCCGGCAGTCTTGATTCCAGCTTGTGTTTCTTCCAGCCCAGCGTTTCTCATGATGTACTCTGCAAAGAAGTTAAATAAGCAGGGTGACAATATACAGCCTTGACGTGCTCCGTTTCCTATTTGGAACGAGTCTGTTGTTCCATGTCCAGTTCTAACTGTTGCTTCCTGACCTGCATACAGATTTCTCAAGAGGCAGGTCAGGTGGTCTGGTATTCCCATCTCTTTCAGAATTTTCCACAGTTTCGGTGATCCACACAGTCAAGGGCTTTGGCATAGTCAGTAAATCAGAAATAGATATTTTTCTGGAACTCTCTTGCTTTTTCCATGATCCATCGGATGTTGGCAATGTGATCTCTGGTTCCTCTGCCTGTTGCAAATGATGTTGTTTCATTCTTTTCTATGCCTGAGTTATATTCCATTGTAGGTATGAACCACATCTTCTTTATCCATTCATCTATCAATAGACATTTAGATTGTTTCAATGTCTCAACAAGGTCTGATGGGAATTCCTTGGTGGTCCAGTGGTTAGGGCTTTGAGCTTCCACTGCTGGGGACCTGGATTGAATCCCTGCTCAGGAAAATAAGATCCTGCAAGCCATGCAGTGTGACCACAAATTAAAAAAAAAAAAATTAATTAAAAAGAAAACCAAACTCTGATTTTGATAGAGTATGCTGAGTATGTACATCAATTTGAGAAGTATTGCCATTTTAATAACATTTTCCAACTCATAAACATGAACTATCTTTCATCTATTTAGTTCATCTTTAATCTTTCAGTAACATTTTATAGCTTTCAGTGTACATGTTTTGTACTTATTTTACGTCATGAAGATGTTTGTATGTATATTCTGTTTTTGTTGAGTGAATATCCTTTGGTCTAGTTGGTTTGTAGTTTGTTTTTTTTTTTACAGTATTTTTCAAGTCTTCTGTTTCCTTATTAATCAATTGTTTGGTTGTTCTAGTCATCATTGAAAGTGAAGTCTTCAACTGTTATTGTTGAATTGTCTGTGTCTCCCATCAGTTTTATTAGTTTTTACTTCATGTATTTTGGGGATCTGCTGTTAGGTGCATATATATTTAGTTATGTCTTCCTGACAGACTGACCATTTTAACGTTAAACTATATCCCTCTTTGCCTTTTTGCCTCTAGTAACAATTTTTGTCTTAAAATCTTTTTTGGTGGGGCACTCAAGTTATGGGATCTTAGTTCCCTGACCAGAGATCGAATCCAGGCTGTAGGCAATGAAAGCAGAGCCTTAACCACTGGACTGCCAGGGAATTCCCTAAAAATCTCTTTTGTCTGATGTTAGTATAGCCAACTCCAACTCCCTTTGGGTTACTGTTTATATGGTATATATTCTTCCATTCTTTTTGTGGCAATATATTTGTATCTGAATCTAGCTTGTCTTTTTTCAGACAGCATATAGTTGAAATTTTTTTAATCCGTTCTGCAAATGTATGCTTCTTGATTGTTTAGTCTATTTACAATTAAGGAAATTATTGACAGCATAGTTTTTACATTGGCCATTTTGTTCCTTGTTTTCTGTGTGTTTTATGTATATTTCTCCATTACTGCTTTCTCTTTTGTTAAATAGTTATTTTCTGGTGTATCATTTCAGTTCCTTTGTTGTATCTTTTTCTGTATGTTTTTGAGTTGTTTTCTTAGTGGTTATGCTAAGGATTAGAGTTAACATCTTAATATAAAAATAATCAAGCTTGGATTAATAGCAACTGAATTTCAATAGTATACAAAAATTTTATTCCATGTAGATATTTCCTCCCTTCTCCAATGTGCTATTACTGACATACAGTTACATCTTTATACATCATATACCCATCAACTCACTGTATAATCAGTACTTTATGCAGTTGTCTCTTAAATCAGATACAAGAAGGAATTACAAACAAAAATACGTTTATACTATCTTTTATGTTTACCTGTGTATTTACCTTTACTAGTGCTTTGTACATCATGTATTGGCTTATTTTAGACTCTTATTAAGTTCTTTTCAAAATATTCCGTTTACATATGCTACTTCCCTCAGATATTTTCCCATTTCAATAGTTTTTTACACTGTAATTATCTAAAGTAATGTGGTTTAGTGGAAATACTGAGTTTTGAATCAAGAGTCTTAGCATCTGCTAATGGTTTTTAGTCCATTGATTGATTTTGTAATCTGGATTAAACCATTTATTCTTTATCCAGGCTTCGATTCCCTTAACTTGAAAGCAGAGAGAATAGCATTTGGCCATATTTGACTGCTGTTTAAATGTACCATTCTCCCTACTGTAGGTCCTACCACAGATGACAGAAGTTCTCTTGTAATTCTAGTCTAGTACCTAATGAATAGAAAGGAGTTCACAACCTTTATAATAACATTATAGGCTAGAATTCCAACAGGAGGGAGAAAATGACTGAGAATAAATAAATTATGAAAACTGCTTCAGATGATCAATTGCTGTTTGCAATATGCTTTGTAAAAAAACATAAAATAAAATCCTTCAATTTGCAAATTGCTTCTTAGGTATATTTCTCTGAAGAAAATACAAATAATGAATACTCCCCAATGTAGTGAATACCTATTCCTCAGCTAATTTCATTTCAAAAATCCAGCCATAACCCAGTATAACCCTAACTCTGAGCTATTTGAAGTGAATTTGACGGGTGAGTGAGGGTAGGGGGATGGATTATATCTGAGTCTTCAGTGCGTGCTAAGTCACTTCAGTACTGTCTGACTCTTTGCACTCCTGTGGACTGCATCCCACCAGACTCCTTGTCCATGGGATTCTCTAAGCATGAATACTAGAGTGGGTTGCCATGCCCTCCTTCAGGGAATCTTCCTGACCCAGGGATCAAACTCACGCCTCTTACGTCGCCTGCTTTGGCAGGTAGGTTCTTTACCACTAGCACCACCTGGGAAGCCCAAGTCTTGAGAGTAGATTGAATATGTTTTCTTAGTCTTCTGTTTCCTGAGGTCTGTTCTTCCTATCAGTTTGTTTTGTTTTTAGGGAAGACAATAATCATATTCCCCTTGGACATAACAAGCCAGGGCTAGCATCACCACCATTTGGAGTATAACCCATAAAATCTATTCTGGCCATTTTCTTTGCCCCCACTGAAAAATAATAACTGTGGTAAAATGAGATTTAAAATAATTCCTGTATATCTAGGGGCCACAAGTGAAATTCTTCATCACAGATATTTAAGGATTGAATTTTAGCAGGAGCACAAATCACACCTAGAACAATAGGGTAGTTATTGGTGATTCATCAAGCAGAACGTGAGTTTTGCCTTTCGCTCCTTTTGGAAACAAGTCCAAGTTTGAAATACCTTCCACGCTCAGGTTTTGTCAGGTAATGCGGTTCCAACCATGGTAATTTCTGAATATTAATGAAAGAGCAAGTCAAAGTAGATAATCTTGTTAGTGTGTCTTAGTATGATTCAGACCTATTATACAAAGATACTTATTCTAAGGAGCTTCCTTTATCCTCAGTCTTGAGGAGATGTAGCCAGATTGATTAGAATGTAATCTTGCTAACCATTGAGTAACTTTCCATATGATTCTACCTTATCAAAGGGAAGCTTGCCTTTGCCTTTCTCTATTACCCAATTTCAAAGCACACTCCTTGTAACCAATGAAAAAGAAATGTATTTTGCTATTCCTTGTTTTCTTTAGCTAAAGAACCCCATGTCCTTTCTTTAGTGGTCTGGAATCTTGTTAGCAAACAAAATTTGCAGGTGGCTTTTATATTAGTGTTAGTGCCACACTATGTACACTGGGAGGTGGAAGACTAAAAATAACTAATCTAGCCTCAGTAAATGGACCGAACTGTATGTGCTGCATATTCCCACAGACCTAATGATCTAGGGAGGATAATATTTATTTTTAGAACAAATCACAATTGAAACCCTTATTCTCCTCTCACTTGGGTTTTTTCCCCTGTCTTCCCCCCTCACCTGAGAATGGCTATGTGTGCTGTGTGCTCAGTCACTTCAGTTGTATCTGACTGTGAACTATGGACTATAGCCTGCCAGGCTCCTCTGTCCATGGGATTTTTCCAGGGAAGATACTGGAGTGGGTTGCCATGCCCTCCTCCAGGGGATCTTCCCAACCCAGGAATTAACCCATGTTGAACCCATATCTCCGGTGTCTTCTGCATTGTAGGCATGTTTTTTACCCACTTGAGACACTTGGAAAGCCCGGGAATGGCTATAGGGTTTTTTAAAGAGGCAATTTGCAGTCTCAAGAAACAAACCACAGAACCTTCTTTTTATAATGGTTTCTTCAGTCAAACACATTCTAAATTGTAAAAGTGATAAAATTATGACAGAATTTTAGACAGGACAATTGCTTTTCCCTATTTGGCTTACTTTGGTCAACTGAAAAAATGTTCCTGCCTCCTAGAGAGATTTACTTCTTATCGTGGACTAATAGAAGCATGTTAAGAGGGTTAATTCATTTACCCGTTCAAGTTCTTAAATTCTAAATCTTGAAAATAAGTTTATTTGTAGCTACAACTCATTATGTGTTCAGATTTTCATTTCTTTCATAAATAAGGCCCAAGTTGATTAATATCCTCATCTGCTTCCAGTTCTTCCTCATAGATTCTTCCCTGCTCCCTACTCTCATGTTACACAACATTAGGGAGCCTGAAACATAATGTCAGCGACTTTCTAAAGGCAGTGGGTGATATTTACCCACTTAAGCTGCTGGCACTGACAGGGTGACTGGAGTCAAATGTAAACCATGGCATTTATCATTCCTGGTCAAATATATTGTGCAATGAGTAGCAATGGGCACTATGTGAAAGGTTGCCGCCCCAGCATTAGGATTAGTCAGCTTCTTGCCCTGAGGTGTGTGTGACCAAGATACTGGAGGTCGTTGGTGATGGAAAGGCAAGCTGGCCAATGATAGGAACCAAAAGGAGGGGAAACTCAGCTCCTGGCAAACAATTGAATCTTAGCACAAGGCATTTGCCTTTGAGGTGCAGAGTCTGAGAGGCTGCTGAGAAGCATCTAAGGGAAAGATGTTATTTTCTGACTTTTTATTGCTTTTTCATGAAAACTTTCACCTGTATAAAATCTTAGAAGCCAATGCAATTTCTGGTCATGTTGATTTATAGTGGAACCAAAAAATGGTTTGGGGGGAATTTTGGTTGTTGTTGTAATGTTGTTTAATTATTAAAAACAACATAATGACACTAAAGATAATTAGAAAAAGCAAGGGGAGAATGCTCATTATTTTTTTGTTGAAAATTATCATGATATCATAGTAGCATACATTCCTATTCTTTGAACTGTTTCACTTGGTTTTAACAACTATGTTATTAAAACTTAAGAGTTAAAAGATTTTGACACATAATTTTTGGTAACTTATCATAAGCTTTCTTTTGCTCATAGTGCTACATAACCATATTTAAAATAACTGAATGACTTTCCGTTTAGTGTATGGCTGAACCAATGTTCACTTTAAACATTCCAACAAATAGACTGCTTATTATTATGAATAACTCTGAAATGACTACAATTTAAAATACAGCTTTTTAGTATAATTTTAAAAATTTCAGGTGGTTTATATAAAAGTTTACATAAAGCATATATGAACAGGTAAAGGTTAATAATAAAATGAATAGCTGAGTATCCACGTACAACTTAAGAAATAAAACATTGCCTGTAACTTAGAAGCCTGTCTGTATTCTTCTCTTCAGTTGCAACATACTTCTCTTTTTTCCCTATAGACATAACCACTAGCCCAAATGTTTTGTTTATAATATGTGTATATATATATATATATATATATATATATATTATATTTTAGATTTTTCCTTAGGCTAGGTTCTTTGTAGGAGAATTTAATGATTGATATAAATGGAAGTTACATGTTTATCAGGACTAGTTTCTGATGTTGGTGGCTTATATTTCTCCTTCAGAAATTATCAGGCTTGACACCCCGGTAGGCAGGGCAGGCTAACAGATGAAAGAAAAATTTGCCTCATAAGCAAGTGTGCTCTGTGACAGCTCTCTGCAGGATGAGGATATTATGGATTAGGATTGAGAACCTTTATCACAGTGTTGGGGGAGTTTGTAATTTGCTCAGTTCTGTCTAGTCGCACCAAAAGTTTGAAGCAACAGACCAGCGTTACAGGCCTCTGATGGACCAGTGTTATAGGTCCGTGTTACAGCTCAGTTTTATTTAGAAAGTAAAGGAAAAGACATCCTCGAGGCGTGAAGGCATGCTGACCCAAAAGACTTGAGAAGGGAGGCCCCCTGGCCCAATTTTGGCCCCTCTTTTTATATATTTTTTTCTCCTCCCCCTGAGCCTGCCCTATGTAAATTGGGCTAGCCAGGAGTGCTGTTTGTTTTCTCTGAGGTCCTCACTCCAGTCCTTGGACCTTCCTTTGTTTTATTTTCGTGGGCTTTTCCCTTCCTTGTCTTTTAGCCACCGCCGTTCTGGACTCCTTTTTCCTATTCTAACTACCCAATAGAGAGAGATGATTCTGGTTTACCTGCATAAAGGTTACACACCCTCCTCCCGTTCCTTTCTCCATTCCCAGTTGTTTTGATTTTAGCTTATTATTTGTATTTTGTTATTTTAATCACTCATTCATTTAAAGCAGGGAGTTCTTTTTGTTCACATATGGTCTCTCTCTTCTGGAATAAATGTCAGCATAATTATGTTCAACTTTACCTATCCCAAGGAATCAGATTGATCAGCCTGATCACCTCAGTTTTGAAAAATGGAGAAACTAAAAAAATTTGAAAATAATTGGCCAAGAATAGAACCAATAAGAATATTTAGCTTTCAAGTCAGTAGTGAAAATCCCAGGATAGTATTTCTGATCACCTGAATCATAATCAGTTAAGATATTTAGTAAATTGAGAGATTCCTGGATTCTACTTGATACCTACCAAATCATAACCTCTAAATACGAAGTCCAGGAATCTATAGTTTATTTAAGCACCCTAGATGACTTTTCAGCACCCTAAAATTGAGAAGTTCTACCCTAGCGGGGGCAACAATTTAAAAACAATGATTTAGTAAATATTCCTATATTCTCTAGTGTGTTTATATTTATTTAGCACTGAGATGTGGGGTTTGCTGGTCACATACCAGTCCTTTCTGTGGGAACCCATTGTGATGTATTTTGCTGAATGAGAGTGAAAAAAACCCAGCTCTTTAGTCCACTAGTATTTGATATTTTAAAATGAGAGAATGAAGTCTCAGTCCAGTTCACTCACTCAGTCATGTCCGACTCTTTGTGACCCCATGAATTGCAGCACGCCAGGCCTCCCTGTCCATCACCAACTCCCGGAGTTCCCTCAGACTCACGTCCATCGAGTCAGTGATTCCATCCAGCCATCTCATCCTCTGTCATCCCTTTCTCCTCCTGCCCCCAATCCCTCCCAGCATCAGAGTCTTTTCCAGTGAGTCAACTCTTCGCATGAGGTGGCCAAAGTACTGGAGTTTCAGCTTTAGCATCATTCCTTTCAAAGAAATCCCAGGACTGAGCTCCGTCGGAATGGACTGGTTAGATCTCCTTGCAGTCCAAGGGACTCTCAAGAGTCTTCTCCAGCACCACAGTTCAAAAGCATCAATTCTTGGGCGCTCAGCCTTCTTCACAGTCCAACTCTCACATACATACATGACCATAGGAAAAACCATAGCCTTGACTAGACGGACCTTTGTTGGCAAAGTAATGTCTCTGCTTTTGAATATGCTATCTAGATTGGTCATAACCTTTCTTCCAAGGAGTAAGCGTCTTTTAATTTCATGACTGCAGTCACCATCTGCAGTGAGTTGGAGCCCAAAAAAATAAAGTGTGACACTGTTTCCACTGTTTCCCCATCTATTTGCCATGAAATGATGGGACCAGATGCCAAGATCTTCGTTTTCTGAATGTTGAGTTTTAAGCCAACTTTTTCACTCTCCACTTTCACTTTCATCAAGAGGCTCTTTAGTTCCTCGTCACTTTCTGCCATAAGGGTGGTGTCATCTGCATATCTGAGGTTATTGATATTTCTCCCGGCAATCTTGATTCCAGCTAGTGCTTCTTCCAGCCCAGTGTTTCTCATGATGTACTCTGCATATAAGTTAAATAAGCAGGGTGACAATATACAGCCTTGACATACTCCTTTTCCTATTTGGAACCAGTCTGTTGTTCCCTGTCCAGTTCTAACTGTAGCTTCCTGACTTGCATATAGGTTTCTCAAGAGGCAGGTCAGGTGGTCTGGTATTCCCATCTCTTTCAGAATTTTCCACAGTTGATTGTGATCCACACAGTCAAAGGCTTTGGCATAGTCAATAAAGCAGAAATAGATATTTTTCTGGAACTCTCTTGCTTTTTCCATGATCCAGCAGATGTTGGCAATTTGATCTCTGGTTCTTCTGCCTTTTCTAAAACCGGCTTGAACATCTGGAAGTTCACAGTTCACGTATTGTTGAAGCCTGGCTTGGAGAATTTTGAGCATTACTTTACTAGCATGTGAGATGAGTACAATTGTGCAGTAGTTTGAGCATTCTTTGGCATTGCCTTTCTTTGGGATTGGAATGAAAACTGACCTTTTCTAGTCTTGTGGTCACTGCTGAGTTTTCCAAATTTGCTGGCATTTTGAGTGCAGCACTTTCACAGCATCATCTTTCAGGTTTTGAAATAGCTCAACTGGTATTCCATCACCTCCACTAGCTTTGTTCGTAGTGATGCTTTCTAAGGCCCACTTGACTTCACATTCCAGGATGTCTGGCTCTAGGTCAGTGATCACACCATCGTGATTATCTGGGTCCTGAAGATCTTTTTTGTACAGTTCTTCTGTGTATTCTTGCCACCTCTTCTTAATATTTTCTGCTTCTGTTAGGTCCATACCATTTCTGTCCTTTATCGAGCCCATCTTTGCATGAAATGTTCCCTTGGTATCTCTAATTTTCTTGAAGAGATCTCTAGTCTTTCCCATTCTGTTGTTTTCCTCTATTTCTTTGCATTGATCGCTGAGGAAGGCTTTCTTATCTCTTCTTGCTATTCTTTGGAACTCTGCATTCAGATGCTTATATCTTTCCTTTTCTCCTTTGCTTTTCGCTTCTCTCCTTTTCACAGCTATTTTTAAGGCCTCCCCAGACAGCCGTTTTGCTTTTTTGCATTTCTTTTCCATTGGGATGGTCTTGATCCCTGTCTCCTGTACAGTGTCACGAGCCTCAGTCCATAGTTCATCAGGCACTCTATCTATCAGATCTAGGCCCTTAAATCTATTTCTCACTTCCACTGTATAATCATAAGGGGTTTGATTTAGGTCATACCTGAATGGTCTAGTGGTTTTCCCTACTTTCTTCAATTTAAGTCTGAATTTGGCAATAAGGAGTTCATGATCTGAGCCACAGTCAGCTCCTGGCCTTGTTTTTGATGACTGTATAGAGCTTCTCCATCTTTGGCTGCAAAGAACATAATCAATCTGATTTTGGCGTTGACCATCTGATGATGTCCATGTGTAGAATCTTCTCTTGTGTTGTTGGAAGAGGGTGTTTGCTATGACCAGTGCATTTTCTTGGCAAAAGTCTATTAGCCTTTGCACTGCTTCATTCCGTATTCCAAGGCCAAATTTGCCTGTTACTCCAGGTGTTTCTTGATTTCCTACTTTTGCATTCCAGTCCCCTATAATGAAAAGGACATCTCTTTTGAGTGTTAGTTCTAAAAGGTCTTGTAGGTCTTCATAGAACCGTTCAACTTCAGCTTCTTCAGCATTACGGTTGGGGCATAGACTTGGATTACTGTGATATTGAATGGTTTGCCTTGGAAACGAACAGAGATCATTCTGTCGTTTTTGAGATTGCATCCAAGTACTGCATTTTGGATTCTTTTGTTGACCATGATGGCTACTCCATTTCTTCTGAGGGATTCCTGTCCGCAGTAGTAGATATAATGGTCATCTGAGTTAAATTCACCCATTCCAGTCCATTTGTGTTTGCTGATTCCTAGAATGTCGACATTCACTCTTGCCATCTCTTGTTTGACCACTTCTTCCAATTTGCCTTGATTCATGGACCTGACATTCCAGGTTCCTATGCAATATTGCTCTTTACAGCACTGAACCTTGCTTCTATCACCAGTCACATCCACAACTGGGTATTCTTTTTGCTTTGGCTCCATCCCTTCATTCTTTCTGGAGTTATTTCTCCACTGATCTGCAGTAGCATATTGGGCACCTACTCACCTGGGGAGTTCCTCTTTCAGTATCCTATCATTTTGCCTTTTCATACTGTTCATGGGGTTCTCAAGGCAAGAATACTGAAGTGGTTTGCCATTCCCTTCTCCAGTGGACCACATTCTGTCAGATTTTGATCTTAAGACCTCTTTATATTCTTAAATATTATTTAAAACTAAAAAGTGTCTTTTTTTTACATGTTAGTTTCAGATAATTTGTGGACATTCTTTTTGGGTATGTTAAAGAGAAAAGTGGGTGGGCTTCCCTAGTGGTTCAGATGGCAAAGAATCCAGTTGCAATACTGGAGACCCAGATTCGATTCCTGGGTTGAGAAGATCCCCTGGAGAAGAAAATGACAACCCACTCCACTATTCTTGCGTGGGAAATCCCATGGACATAGGAGCCTGGCGGTTTACAGTCCATGGGGTCACAAAGAGTCGGACATGACTGAATGACTTTGTTAAAATCACGAGCCCCAAATGGTGTCACTTATGTTGAAGCTCCTGATACCAAACGTAGATTAAATACAGGATATCATTGCAGTTTTGATTTTACCCAGGAATGTATGCTTAATCTGCCAGTTTGGGATTCTCTGGTTGGTCAGCACCAATGAGATAATCTGTTGCATGGGCTTTATCCATATATCCTTCTTCCCCTGAGAAAGAAAGAAAAGGTAATCTGCATGATAGATCCTTATCCTTACCCTGAATGAAGGTAACCTGGCCTGAAACAATCCTTTCTTTTCTTTTGTTAATAGCAGCTTTGCCCCACCCACCTTCTGCCTTTAAAAACCTTGCCTTTGCTCTCCTGCTTTCTAGACAGGATGTTGTCTAGTTCATGAATTGTTGAGTAAAACCAATTAGATCTTCACATTCACTCAGCTGAATTTTGTTTTTTAACAGGTACTATACCCAGTCCAGTACTCTTGCCTGGAAAATCCCATGGAGGGAGGAGCCTGGTAGGCTGCAGTCCATGGGGTTGCTACGAGTTGGACACAACTGAGCGACTTCACTTTCACTTTTCACTTTCATGTACTGGAGAAGGAAATGGCAACCCACTCCAGTGTTCTTGCCTGGAGAATCCCAGGGACGGGGGAGCCTGGTAGGCTGCCGTCTATGGGGTCGCACAGAGTCGGACTCGACTGAAGCAACTTAGCAGCATACTAAAACTCAACAAGTGGTAATTCCTTTATAGTTTAGTTACAGTGTAGAATCTGAAACCAAATAAATTAACTTTTTGTCTACCATTACATTAAAATCCATGCATCTGTGTGTGTTGCACTGAGAATGGATTCTCTACCCTTCATGAATTTGTAACATCCTGTGTGGACATTCAGAAAAATATTGGCTCATTGAGTAAATGAATCATGCAAATCTTCCAAATGCTAACATCTTTCAGCATGTAATATCAAAATGGTGATATTATATACATTTGTCGTCAGCATCGATCTCATCATAAAAGTCCTTAACACATCAGGCTGTACAGGTTTTCCCCAAATTCTGTATTTTATCATTGGCAACAAATATTGTCGCTTATTTATTTCTTTATATTTAACTAGCAGGCTAACTTGCTTTGGTAGAAAATACCGGCCTAAAGCCCAGGTAAAAATACGACAGCTGTGTGTTAGTCATTCTTTTAATTATAATGGAAAAAAAAAAAAGCTAGTTTAGCTCACAACTCAGTTGCTTGAGTGCTTTGTAACAGAAGTGTTCTGTAGCAGGACATACCCTGTATTTCCCATTTCATCACACAGAGTATTAAAAAGATGTGTACGCAAGGGTCAAAATTTAATGACAGTAATACTTTTTTACTGTTTCATCAAGGACATTCTTAAGTGAAACTGTTTTGTTCTTTACTGCAGGTGTGTGGTAGAGAGAATACAACTGTTACTGTAGTTTGGTACTGTTGGGGAGGAAAAACTTTTCCTATACCCTTTTAGAGTCTGTGCTGGAGTATCTTCACATTAAACTGGCAAACAGGTTAGCAAAAGACAAGACAGATTTTTATTCAAATAAGGATACACTGGAGTTCACAGAAAAATGTAACTCAAGAAGGTGGAATTTGGATGAAATTAAAATTTGGGGCTTTTATGCCCCCTTATTGTGGAAAAGAGAGAGAAGGGCACTTTAAGGAAAACAGTTGACTTCTTAATAAGGATCTGGGGATTTAGAGAACAAACTTATGAATGCCTGGGGGAAGGATGGGTGAAAGGGATATATGGGGTGGACATGTATACAGTGCTATATTTAAAATGAATAACCAACAAGGATGTGTTGTACAGCACATGGAGCTCTGCTTCATGTTATGTGGCAGCCTGGATAGGAAGGGAGTTTGGGGGAGAATGGATACATGTGTATGTAGGGCTGACTCCTTTCACTGTTAACCTGAAACTATCAAAACATTGTTAATCTGCTATACCCCAATACAAAATAAAAAGTTAAAAAATAAGGGTCTGGGGAGAAAGGGTACTGAAGGGAAAACAAATGATCTTTTGGAAAGACGAATGGCCCCTTAGGAGAAAGTCTGTTTTTTTGGTGGTGGGGAGGGGAGTGGTTTAGAGACTTCTCATTTCCAGGGATAGTAGTTGCTCCAGAGCACGGGATTTATGACAGTTGAGTTCCTTTGGGACCCTCTACTTTTAAGCAGATAAGGGACTTCAGGAACTCCAATGCCTTCTGCTTAAAATAATTTTTATGCCACAGTAGCGAATTCTGGACCCCTTCAGGACCATCATCTTAATTAGTGCCACGATACCACCATTTTTTACCCATCACTATTTTGTATCATTGGTTCAAATGCCAACCTGGTAAAAAGGACAAATAACATTTTACTGTAATTTGAAAATATTTTTGCCTTCTCCAACACCATTGAAAGGTCTCAGGGACCCTTCGGGGTCTGTGAAACACATGTTCAGAACCACTGAGCAAGGGTGTCTTGAGAAGCAGCGGGGAAAGCAGGTATTATCTTTGGGGCTTGAACAGCATTCCCCCAGGTAGTGGATAAAGGAAGGCATGCAAGTTCTAGAGGACTGGAGAAAAGCATCTTACTTTTTAGCACCATCACGGGGAGGCAGCGAGACTTCAGAAAGAAATGGTTGTATAATGTACCTTGGCATACAGACCGTAGGAAATCTTAGCAGAAAATTCCTTTGCTTTCTGAATGGTGTAGGTACTTCAGAGTGCTGAAAAACAGAGACAGCAGACACCTCAGCTGTTACCTGTGCGGATCAGTGGTTATTGATCAGAAGAACACATACACATACCTAAACATATACCATACACTGGGGCCTGAGCACTTTGTGTGATTCTTCGTGCAACCCCATTGGATGGGCAAGGCAAAGTGCCCAGAATGACTGTTTTGGCGGGGGTGAGGGGGGTGGGGGGGTGGGGAGAGGGTTAGGGAGGTGCAAATCAGCTGTCAAATAGAGCTATAAATATTTTAAAAATATTACTTCTAACAACTGTGTTTTTAGGCTTAAGTTTACGAACCCTGTGTGTACTATCCTGTATAATCCTTGACGTTATGGGGTAGATACCATTATTATTATCATTTCCATTATATAGATGGGGAGGTGAGAAGATAGATGATTTGCTTTTTGCATAGCTAGTAAGTGGCAGAGCCAGGATTAGGACTATGTCTTTGGGAAGCTTGTGCTCTTAGCCAGCACATTCTCTGTGTTCAGTCACTAAGTTGTGTGCGAGTGTGTAATTTAGCATAGATAATTTCCTTATGTTTGTTCTTTCCATGTTTCTAACTACTAATTTTCCTGGTTATGGCCTCAGGAAGAGAGAACACAAGATGTTGGTTGGCTTGTATATGTCCAGTTCTTTGTAGACTATTCTAGCCCTAGCAGATCCCAGATTCCTCCGTCTTGAGTGAGCCCTAGAAGGAAGGGATGGTAAATATTGAATGAGAATAGTAAGGGCTATTATTACGTTTGTTGTGAAACTTGGGAGGGAGGCCACAGGACTACAGGAGGTGTGTGGCTCATCCCTCTATTCTCTAGGCATCAGACCTGAGAGGAAGGCTGATAATCTAAGACATAGAGACTTAGAGAGCTGAAGACCCTTTGAACATGGGATCAAAGATACATTCCTGTGAAAATGAAGTGAATGTGTTCCCTGTCTGATATTCCTTTAATTTCGAAAACACAGAACCCCCAGCTGGCATACTCCAAATAGTCCACAGCACTCAGAACTTGAAGACTGTGGTGGTTTTAAAACATGTCTACAAATCAAATTCTTAAGCATTCTTCCCATCAGGAGCTGGATTCTGATCCCTCTTCTCTGTCATATGGATGGCTATAACTCTTATGGGGGCTTCCCTGGTAGCTCAGCTGGTAAAGAATCCACCTGCAATGCAGAGGACCCTGGTTGGATTCTTGGGTTCGAATGTGTTCTGGTATGTATTCTGGCCTGCTTATGTCCCAGTTGACAGCCAGCATTAGTTACATCAGTCACCAGACATATGACAGAAATCTTTGAGGTGACTGCAGCCCCAGTTACCATTTGACTTAAACGGCATGAGAAAACCCAAGTCAGAAACCTCCAGTTGAGCCCAGCCCACCCCTAGGACACTTCAGTTCAGTTCAGTTCAGTTCAGTCTCTCAGTCGTGTCTGACTCTTTGCGACCCTATAAATTGCAGCACACCAGGCCACCCTGTCCATCACCAACTCCTGAAGTTCACTCAGACTCACGTCCATCAAGTCGGTGATGCCATCCAGCCGTCTCATCCTCTGTCGTCCCCTTCTCCTCCTGCCCCCGCCCCCAGCATCAGAGTCTTTTCCAATGAGTCAGCTCTTCGCATGAGATGGCCAAAGTACTGGAGTTTCAGCTTTAGCATCATTCCGTCCAAAGAAATCCCAGGACTGATCTCCTTTAGAATGGATTGGTTGGATTTCCTTGCAGTCCAAGGGACTCTCAAGAGTCTTCTCCAACACCACAGTTCAAACGCATCAATTCTTGGGCACTCAGCGTTCTTCACAGTCCAACTCTCACATACATACATGACCACGGGAAAAACCATAGCCTTGACTAGACGGACCTTTGTTGGCAAAGTAATGTCTCTGCTTTTCAATATGCTATCTAGGTTGGTCATAACTTTCCTTCCAAGGAGTAAGCGTCTTTTAATTTCATGGCTGCAGTCACCATCTGCAGTGATTTTGGAGCCCCAAAAAATAAAGTCTGACACTGTTTCCACTGTTTCCCCATCTATTTCCCATGAAGTGATGGGACCGGATGCCATGATCTTCATTTTCTGAATGTTGAGCTTTAAGTCAACTTTTTCACTCTCCTCTTTCACTTTCATCAAGAGGCTCTTTAGTTCCTCTTCACTTTCTGCCATAAGGGTGGTGTCATCTGCATATCTGAGGTTATTGATATTTCTCCCGGCAATCTTGATTCCAGCTTGTGCTTCTTCCAGCCCAGCGTTTCTCATGATGTACTCTGCATAGAAGTTAAATAAGCAGCCTCAGTCAGACGGGCGCGGAGATGCTTCTGGAAGTAACATCGCGATGGCTGCCCAAGGAGAACCCCAAGTTCAGTTCAAACTTGTTTTGGTTGGTGATGGTGGTACTGGAAAAACTACATTCGTTAAGCATCATCTGACTGGTGAATTTGAGAAGAAGTATGTAGCTACCTTAGGTGTTGAGGTCCATCCTCTTGTGTTCCATACCAACAGAGGACCTATTAAGTTCAAGGTACGGGATACAGCTGGTCAGGAGAAATTTGGTGGACTGAGAGATGGCTATTATATACAAGCTCAGTGTGCCATTATAATGTTTGACGTAGCATCAAGAGTTACAAGAATGTGCCTAACTGGCATAGAGATCTGATACGAGTGTGTGAGAACATCCCAATTGTGTTGTGTGGCAACAAAGTGGATATTAAGGACAGAAAGGTTAAGGCAAAGTCAATTGTCTTCCACCAAAAGAAGAATTTTCAGTACTATGACATTTCTGCCAAAAGTAACTACAGCTTTGAAAAGCCCTTCCTCTGGCTTGCTAGAAAACTGATTGGAGACCGTAACTTGGAGTTTGTCGCCATGCCTGCTCTGGCCCCGCCAGAGGTGGTCATGGACCCAGCCTTGGCAGCACAGTATGAGCACGGTTTAGAGGTTGCTCAGACAACTGCTCTCCCGGATGAAGATGATGACCTGTGAGAAAGAGAAGCTGGGGCCCAGCGTCAGAAGTCTAGTTTTATAGGCAACTGTCCTGTGATGTCAGTGGTGCAGCGTGTTTGCCACTTTATTATATAGCTAAGCAGAACATGTGCTTAATCTTTGGATGCTGAAGGAGATGGATGGGCTTTGGAGTGAATGTAGCAGTTTAAAAAAAAAAACCTTCATTTTTTGGACCTGCATATTTAGGTGTTTTGGAACATAGTTGTTTCCTCCTTGAGTTTCAAATATAAGACGGCTATAGTCACATGACAATATTGAGAGGTGGAATCTTGTTTGTTACTGTCATTCCCATTCCTTTTCGTTTAGAATCAGAATAAAGTTGTATTTCAAATATCTTAAAAAAAAAAAAAAGAAGAAGAAGTTAAATAAGCAGGGTGACAATATACAGCCTTGACGTACTCCTTTTCCTATTTGGAACCAGTCTGTTGTTACATGTCCAGTTCTAACTGTTGCTTCCTGACCTGCATATAGGTTTCTCAAGAGGCTGGGACCCTTAGATGATAATAATGAGGAGGAGGAGGGGCAAGGGATAGGGGGAGAGAGAAAGGAAAAGCAAGAGCAGGATGAGCAGGAGACTGTTGGTGTTTTATATTGAAAACTTCAGGGCAGTTTGGTTGGCAGCAATAGAGAACTCAAGCTGTTTCTTAATTGCACTTGCCGCAGTTGACATTTGAATATGTATATATATGTATGTCTGTTTATTTTTGGCTAAGGTGTTTCTTTGTTGCTGTTTGGCCTTTTCTCAAGTATGGCAAGCCAGGCTGCTCTCTGTTGCAATACTCAGGCTTCTCATTGCAGTGGCTTCTCTTGTGGTGGAGCACAGGCTCTAAGGTACACCTGCTTCAGTAGTCGGACATACAGGATCAGTAGTTGTGGCCCATGGACTTAGTTGCTACATAGCATGTGGGATCTTCCTGAATCAGGGATTAAACATAAGTCCCTTGCATTGGCAGGTGGATTCTTAACCACTGGACCACCAGGGAAGTCCCTGCAGTTACCAATTTTTTTGTTTTTAATAATCTAAATGCAGTTTTTTTTAATTTAATTAATTTATTTATTTTTGGCTGCGCTGGGTTTTCATTGCTGCATGGGCTTTTCTCTAGTTACAACAAGCGGGGGCTACTCTCAAGTTGCACTGCACAAGTGACTTCTTTTACTGTGGAGTACTGGCTGGATGAAGCACAAGCTGGAATCAAGATTGCCAGGAGAAATATCAATAACCTCAGATATGCAGATGACATCACCCTTATGGCAGAAAGTGAAGAGGAACTCAAAAGCCTCTTGATGAAAGTGAAAGAGGAGAGTGAAAAAGTTGGCTTAAAGCTCAACATTCAGAAAACGAAGATCATGGCATCCGGTCCCACCACCTCATGGGAAATAGATGGGGAAACAGTGGAAACAGTGTCAGACTTTATTTTTCTGGGCTCCAAAATCACTGCAGATGGTGACTGCAGCCATGAAATTAAAAGACGCTTACTCCTTGGAAGGAAAGTTATGACCAACCTAGATAGCATATTCAAAAGCAGAGACATTACTTTGCCAATCAAGGCTATGGTTTTTCCTGTGGTCATGTATGGATGTGAGAGCTGGACTGTGAAGAAGGCTGAGTGCCAAAAAATCGATGCTTTTGAACCATGGTGTTGGAGAAGACTCTTGAGAGTCCCTTGGACTGCAAGGAGATCTAACCAGTCCATTCTAAAGGAGATCAGCCCTGGGATTTCTTTGGAAGGAATGATGCTAAAGCTGAAATTCCAGGACTTTGGCCACCTCATGCGAAGAGTTGACTCATTGGAAAAGACCCTGATGCTGGGAGGGATTGGGGGCAGGAGGAGAAGGGGATGACAGAGGATGAGATGGCTGGATGGCATCACTGACTCGATGGACGTGAGTCTGAGTGAACTCCGGGAGTTGGTGATGGACAGGGAGGCCTGGCGTGCTGCAGTTCATGGGGTCGCAAAGAGTCGGACACGACTGAGCGACTGATCTGATCTGATTCCTAGTTTTTTAAGGAATCTCTATACCATCTTCCACAGTGGCTGTATTAATTTACATTCCCATCAACAGTGCAAGAGAGGTCCCTTTTTTCCATACCCTCTCCAGCATTTATTGTTTCTAGACTTTTTGATTATGGCCGTTCTGACTGGTGTGAGGTGATACTTCATTGTAGTTTTGATTTGCATTTCTTTGATAATGAGCGATGTGTTTGTTAGCCATCTGTGTGTCTTCTTTGCAGAAATGTCTGTTTAGGTCTTTTTCCCATTATTTGATTGGGTTGTTTGCTTTTCTGGCCATCAGTTGTATGAGCTGCTAGTATATTTTGAAAGTTAATCCTTTGTCAGTTGTTTCATTTGCTATTACTTTCTTCCATTCTGAGGGTTGTCTTTTCACCTTGCTTACAGTTTCTTTTGTTGTGCAAAAGCTTTTAAGTTTAATCAGGTCCCCCTTATTTACTTTTGTTTTTATTTCCATTACTCTAGGATAGGTGGGTCATAGAGGATCTTGCTTTGATTTATATCATCGAGTGTTCTGCCTATGTTTTCCCCTAAGAGTTTTATAATATCTAGTCTTACATTTAGATCCTTAATCCATTTTGAGTTTATATTTGTGTATGGTGTTAGAAAGTATTCTAATTTCATTCTTTTACATGTAGCTGTCCAGTTTTCCTGGCACCATTTATTGAAAAGGCTGTCTTTGCCCCATTGTATATTCTTGCCCCCTTTGTCAAAAATAAGGTACCCATAGGTGCATGGGTTTATTTCTGGGCTTTCTGTCTTGTTCCATTGCTCTCTATTTCTGTTTTTGTGCCAGTACCATAATGTCTTGATGACTGTAGCATTGTAGTATAATCTGAAGTCAGGAAGGTTGATTCCTCCAGCTCCATTCTTCTTTTTCAAGACTGCTTTGGCTATTCGGGGTCTTTTGGGTTTCCATATGAATTGTGAAATTTTTTGTTCTAGTTCTGTGAAATATGCCATTGATAATTTGATAGGGATCACATTGAATCTGTAGATTGTGTTTGGTAGTATAGTCATGTTCACAATATTGATTTTTCCTGCCCAGGAACATGGGATATCTCTCCATCTGTTTATGTTGTCTTTGATTTCTTTCATAGTGTCTTATAATTTTCTGCATACAGTTCTTTTGTCTCCTTAGGTAGGTTTATTCCTAGATATTTAATTATTTTTGTTGCAATGGTGAATGGGACTGATGCCATAATTTCTCTTTCTGAATTTTCATTGTTTGTATATAGAAATGCAAGTGATTTCTGTGTATTGATTTTGTATCCTGAAACTTTGCTAAATTAGCTCTATTATGATACTATCTTTAGGGTTTTCTGTGTGCAGTATCATTTCATCTGCAAACAGTGAGAGCTTTACTTCTTTTCTGATCTAGATTCCTTTTATTTCTTTTTCTTCTCTGATTGCTGTGGCTAGGATTTCCAAAATTATGTTAAATAATAGTGATGAAAGTGGACACCCTTGTCTTGTTCCTGATCTTAGGGGGAATGCTTTCAGTTTCTCACCATTGAGAATAATGTTTGCTGTAGGCTTATCATATATAGCCTTTACTGTGTCAGGTAGGTTCCTTCTGAGCCCAGTTTTTGAAGAGTTTTAATCATAAATGGGAGCTGAATTTTTTCAAAGGCTTTTTCTGCATCTGTTGAGATTATCATATGGTTTTTATCTTTCAATTTGTTAATATGGTGTATCACATTGATTGATTAGCATATATTGAAGAATCCTTGCATCCCTGGAATAAACCTAACTTGAACATGGTGTATGAGCTTTTTGATGTGTTGCTGAATTCTGTTTGGTAAAATTTTGTTGAGGATTTTTGCATCTATGTTTATCAGTGATATTGGCCTGTAGTTTTCTTTTTTTGTGTTGTTTTTGTCTGGTTTTGGTATTAGAGTGATGGTGGCCTCGCAGAATGAGTTTGGAAGTATTCCTTCCTCTGCAATTTTTTGAAAGCGTTTTTAGAAGGATAGGCATTAGCTGTTCTCTAAATGTTTGATAGAATTGTCCTGTGAAGCCATTTGGTCCTGGGCTTTTGTTTTTTGGGAGATTTTTGATCACAGATTCATTTCAGTGCTTGTAATTGGGTGGTTCATAATTTCTGTTTCTTTCTTGTTCAGTCTTGGAAGCTTGGACTTTTCTAAGAATCTGTCTATTTATTCCTTCTACTAATTTTAGGGTTTTTTGGTTCTTTTTCCAGTTGTTTTAGGTGTAAAGTTAGGTTATCTGCTCAATGTTTTTCTTGTTTCTTGAGGTAGGATTGTATTATTATAAACTTCCCTCTTAGAACTGCTTTTGCTGCGGCCCATAGGTTTTGAGTTGTCATGTTTTCATTGTCATTTGTTTGTAGAAATTTTTTTTTTATTTCCCTTTTGATTTCTTCATTAACCTGTTGGTTATTAAGAAATGTATTAATCTCCAGGTCTATGTGTTTCTTACAGTTTTTTTCTTGTAATTGATATCTAGTCTCATAACATTGTGGTTGGAGAAGATGCTTGATACAATTTCAGTTTTCTTAAATTTGAGGTTTGATTTGTGACACAAGATGTGGTCTGTCCTGGAGAATGTCCCTTGTGCACTTGAGAAGAAGGTGTATTCTTCTGCATTTGGATGGAATGTCCTCAAAATATCAATGAGATCCATCTCATCTAATGTGTCATTTAAGACTTGTGTTTCCTTATTAATTTTCTGTTTTGATGATCTGTCCATTGGTGTGCATGGGGTGTTAAAGTCTCCTGCTGTTATTGTGTTACTGTCAATTTCTCTTTTTATGTCTGTTAGTGTTTGTGTGTTTGTCTTATGTATTGAGGTGCTCCTATGTTAGGTGCATCAGCTCAGTTCAGTCGCTCAGTTGTGTCCGACTCTTTGTGACCCCATGAATCACAGCACGCCAGGCCTCCCTGTCCATCACCAACTCCCAGAGTTCACTCAAACTCAATGTCCATCCAGTCGGTGATGCCATCCAGCCAGCTCATCCTCTGTCGGCCCCTTCTCCTCCTGCCCCCAATCCCTCCCAGCATCAGAGTCTTTTCCAATGAGGCAACTCTTCGCATGAGGTGGCCAAAGTCCTGGAGTTTCAGCTTTAGCATCATTCCTTCCAAAGAACACCCAGGGCTGATCTCCTTCAGAATGGACTGGTTGCATCTCCTTGCAGTCCAAGGGACTCTCAAGAGTCTTCTCCAACACCACAGTTCAAAAGCATCAATTCTTGGGCGCTCAGCTTTCTTCACAGTCCAGCTCTCACATCCATACATGACCACAGGAAAAACCATAGCCTTGACTAGATGGACCTTTATTGGCAAAGTAATGTCTCTGCATTTGAATATGCTATCTAGGTTGGTCATAACTTTCCTTCCAAGGAGTAAGTGTCTTTTAATTTCATGGCTGCATTCACCATCTGCAGTGAGTTTGGAGCCCAGAAAAATAAAGTCTGACACTGTTTCCACTGTTTCCCCATCTATTTCCCATGAAGTGATGGGACCGGATGCCATGATCTTCGTTTTCTGAATGTTGAGCTTTAAGCCAACTCCTTCATTCTCCTCTTTCACTTTCATCAAGGGGCTCTTTAGTTCTTCTTCACTTTCTGCTATAAGGGTGGTGTCATCTACATATCTGAGGTTATTGATATTTCTCCTGGCTATCTTGATTCCAGCTGGTGCTTCTTCCAGCCCAGCGTTTCTCATAATATACTCTGCATAGAAGTTAAATAAGCAAGGTGACAATATACATCCTTGATGTACTCCTTTTCCTATTTGGAACCAGTCTGTTGTTCCATGTCCAGTTCTAACTGTTGTTTCCTGACCTGCATATAGGTTTCTCAAGAGGCAGGTCAGATGATCTGGTATTCCCATCTCTTTCAGAATTTTCCACAGTTTATTGTGATCCACACAGTCAAAGGCTTTGGTATAGATATTTACAATTGTTATGTCTTCCTCTTGGATTTATCCCTTGATCATTATGTAGTGTCCTTTCTTATCTCTTATAATCTTCTTTATTTTAAGGGCTATTTTATCTGGTATGAGGAGTGCTACTCCAGCTTTCTTTTGCTTCCCCTTTGCATGAAATATGTTTTTCCATCATTTCACTTTCAGTTTATATGTATCTTTAGGTCTGAAGTACGTTTCTTGTAGATAGCATATGTATGGGTCTTGTTTTTGTATCCATTCAGCCAGCCTGTGTCTTTTGGTTGGAGCATTTAATCCATTTACATTTAAAGTAATTATTGATATGTATGTTCCCATTGCCATTTTATTAATTGTTTGGTGTTGATTTTGTAGATCTTTTTTCTTCTCTTGTATTTCTTAACTATATAAGTCCCTTTAACTTATATAGTTTGTTATAAAGGTGGTTTGGTGGTACTGATTTCTCTTAACTTTTGCTTGTCTGAAAAGCTTTTTATTTTTCCATCAATTTTGAATGAGATCCTTGCCAGGTACAGTAATCATGGTTGTAGATTTTTCACTTTCAGTACTTTAAATATATCCTGCTATTCCCTTCTGGCCTGCAGAGTTTCTGCTGAAAGATCAGGTGTTAAGCGTATGGGTTTACCTTGTATGTTACTTATTTCTTCTCCTTTGCTGCTTTTAGTATTTCTTTGTGTTTAGTCTTTATTAGTTTGATTAGTATGTGTCTTGGGATGTTTCTCCTTGGATTTATCCTATGTGGAGCCCTTTGTGCCTCTTGGACTTGCTTAACTATTTCCTTTTCCAGTTGGGGAAATTTTCAACTATAATCTCTTCAGAAATTTTCTCATACCCTTTCTCTTTCTCTTCTTCTTCTGGGACCCCTATAATTTGAATGTTGGTGCGTTTGATACGGTCTCAAAGATCTCTGAGACTGTCCTCAGCTCTTTTCATTCTTTTTACTTTATTCTGCCCTTCAGAAGTTATTTACACCAGTTTATCTTCCAGCTCACTGATTTGTTCTGCTTCAGATATTCTGCTATTCATTCTTTCTAGAGTATTATTAATTTCAGTAATTCTGTTGTTTGTCTCTGCATGTTTATTCTTTAATTCTTCTAGGTCTTTATTAACTGATTCTTGCATTTTCTCCATTTTGTTTTCAAGGTTTTTGATCATCTTTACTATCATTATTCTGAATTCTTTTTCAAGTAGTTTGCCTATTCCTCTTCATTTATTTGGACTTCTGTGTTTCTAGTTTGTTCCTTCATTTGGTTAGTATTTCTTTGCCTTTTCATTATTTTATTCTTTTAACTTATTGTGTTTGAGGTCTCCTTTTCCCTGGCTTCAAGGAAGGTTGAATTCTTTCCATGAAGAAGGTTGAATTCTTTCCTCCTTTTGTTTTCTGCCCTCCTAAGGTTGGTCCAGTGGTTTGTGTAAGCTTCCTACAGGGTGAGTTTTGGGTTTGGATTTTGAGATTTGGGTTGAGTTTTTGTTTGTTTTTCCTTTGATGAGCAAGGCTGAGTGAGGTGGTAGTCCTGTCTGCTGATGATTGGATTTGTGTTTTGTTTTGTTTGTTGTTTAGATGAAGCCCCCTGCACAGTGTGCTACTGGTGGTTGAGTGATGCAGGGTCTGTATTCAAGTGGTTTCATTTGTGTGAGTTCTCACTTTTTTATACCCCCTAGGTTAGTTCTCTGGTAGTCTAGGGTCTTAGAGTCAGTGCTGGTGGTTGAGTGATGCTCGGTCTGTATTCAAGTGGTTTCGTTTGTGTGAGTTCTCACTTTTTGATACTCCCTAGGTTAGTTCTCTGGCAGTCTAGGGTCTTAGAGTCAGTGCTCCCGCTGCAAATGCTCAGGGCTTCATCTCTGGTCAGGAACGAAGATTCCACAAGTGGTTTGTATGGCATTAAGTGAGATTAACACAAATATCCAAAAATGAGAAACCAAAGGTGAACCCCAGATAAATAGCAGTTACAAAATCAGGCAAATAATAATTAAAATGATGGAATATACACATATACGATTATATCCATGAGCAAAGTCAAAACAGTCCAACAAAAATAAAGTACAGTAGATTGACCCTGTGAACAAAGGAAATCAAAAATTATATTTACCAGTTAAGAACAAAACTAACTAAAAGCACAAACTGGAAAACAAAACTAAAGCAAAGTGCCAATTGGGGAATAAACTAATGAAAATAAAACTAACAAGTATGTTGAGTGGAAAGGAAAGAAAGAAAGGTTATGCAAAGTTAAAAAGAGGTGGATAAAGAAGATTTATATACATTAAAGATTAACTGCAAGGGGAAAAGAACAGTAGGAAAGGCAAACAAAGGAATAAGTGTAGAAAAAATATAATAGGCTTAAAAACGTTAAAAGTTAAAATTATTAAAAAGAGGAAAAAAAAAAAGAAATGGAAGAAGAAAGAAAAAAGGGGAAAAAAAGGAAAACTCACAGAACTGCAAAAGCCCAGTGTACAGGCAGAGGTTTATAACAACAATAAAAAATGTGACTGAATATACACATATACATTTACACCCATAAGCAAAATCAAAGCAGTCCAACAAAAATAAAGTACAATAGATTGACATGGCCAACAAAGGAAACCAAGAATTATATCTACTGGAATAAAACTAACTAAAGCACAAACTGGAAAACAAAAGAAAAGCAAGGTGCCAATTGGGGAATAAACCAATGAAAATAAAACTAACAAATATGTTGAGTGGAAAGGAAAGAAAGAAAGGATATGCAAAGTTAAAAAGAGGTAGATAAAGAAGATTTATATACATTAAAGATTAACTGCAAGGGGAAAAGAACAGTAGGAAAAGCAAATGAATAAATGTAGAAAAAATAGTAATAGGTTTAAAAAATTTTAATTTAAAAAACTTTTAAAAAAAAAAAGGAAAACTCCACAGAACTGCAAAAGCCCAATGTAGAGGCAGAGGTTTATAACAACAGTAAAAAATGTAACTGAGGGAACAAAACAAAGCTCAAAAGCTTAGTTGGATTTCATAGTGCCAAGAAAATTAACAACTACAACAGAGGGAGGGGAAAAATGAAAAAAAAATCCAAAAGCATCTACAGAACAAGTCAAAAAATGAGAATAATAAATGTTTTTCTTGAGTCACTGCTGTCAGAGTCCTTTCCCTCGCTGGGAGTCACAGTCCACCTCACCTCCCTAGGATGCCCTCCAACACTGTGCTGATCTCTGGACCTGCTGTGGGCCCAGATCAGATTCTAATCTGGTCCTACTCCTGTGTGTTCTTGCCTCCAATGTCCACAGCTATCAGAGCTAGTGTGTTTTCTTTGTGGGAGCTCTCAATGACCTTTTATATATTCCATAGACACAGAGTCTGCCTTGTTGAGTGTGTGGATTTAATCTGCAGCTTATACAGCTGTTGGGAAGGTTTTGGGTCTTCTTCCTTAGCTACACTGCTCCTGGGTTTCAATTGTGGTTTTATTCCTGCCTCTGCACGTGGGTCGTCCACTGGGGTTTAGCTCCTGAGGCTGCCCTGGAGGGCTTGGGTTTGCCCCTGTGAGGGCCAGGTGTGGAGATGGGGCAGCTGCTTGGGTCGCAAGGGTTCTGGCAGCACCAGCTACTTAGGGGAGTTGGCGGCTAGGGTAGCAGGAAATATAGTGCCCTAGAAGGGTATGACAACCAGTATTGGCCAATATGCTCCAGTATTCTTGCCTGGAGAACCCCCTCTCTGACAGGGAAGCCTGGCAGGCCACAGTCTACGGGGTTGCAAAGAGTTGGACACGACCAAAGTGACCCTGCATGCATAGTCGCAAGACTTTTTTTTCCTGTGGCAGCTCTGCCCCAGTGAGAGTTGAGCGTGAAGGTGGCACAGCTGTTTGGCTTACGGGGACCCTGGTGGCACCAAGTATGCATGGACATGACTGCCTCCACCACAGGAGTTATGGCCCTATCAGAGTCTTTTCTCGAGCCTCTTGTAGCAGGCAATCAGAAGCCCTCTTTGACCAGTCTTTCTCTGTAACTCCACCCGTTCAGGCGCTTAGAGGGCTCCCTTGCCTGGGGTCCTTCTCTGTTGTTTGGCGCATCAGGCACATAGAGGGACACCCTCACTGGGGTCCTACTCTGCAGTTCAGTGCGTCAGGCGTTTGATGGGCCATCCTCTCTATTGTTCAGTCAACAGCAGCCCTCACTGTGGGATTGCTTCATAGTCCCTAAAGTCCAGCTTCCAGCTGCTGCGCCTTCCAGAGGACCAGCGTTTCTGTCTGGGGTATGTATGGCTGTAGCAAGGACTATCTGATTCTCATTCTGTTTAGGCTGCCACAGATGAGCTGTTTCACTCTCAGCCTTAGATGTTTCTCCGCTATCTCAGACAATTACCCCGCTGTGGGGATTGGACCCCTGCTTCAGTTCCCCCACCTGCAGAGGGCAGGTCCAGTCCTACTAACACTCCTGTTTTTCCTCGTAGTTCCTTCGTCCTACTGAGTTTTGCGTGGTTCTATATGTTCTTTTCTGCTGGTCAGGTACTCCTGGCCACTCCCAGCTGGTGTTCTGCGTGCACTTCAGTGTCTAAAGATGCATTCCTGATGGGTCTGTGGAGAGAGATGCACTCCACGTCCACCTGCTCCTCCATCCTCTTGCTCTCTTTCCTCAGTGCCTTCTTTGAGCCTGGAGCTCATCACCGTGGCGCAGGGAGCTCCACGGATAGGTGTATGATTTTATCTCTTCCTAGAGTAGGGCTTCGCCCACCACCCTCCAGGATTCAGAGCAGGGCACAAGCTAGCTGCCTCTGCGGGCAGCTCTCCTTCCTCATTCCAGCCGCCCTGTGTGAGCTCTGAGTGTGTTACTTCCTCACTCTGGGCTGTCAGTCACTCCTCTTTCCAGTAGCCTGGCAGCTACTTGATCTGAGCTTGCGTTCATTGGCGATGGGAGGACAGAGCATAGACCTCTTCCCCGGATGGTAGCGCTTAATCAACCGAGTTCCCCGGGACCAGTAAACACACTTAACTAACACAAATAAATGTTACTATAAAAGTAACCAATGATAAAACATCGTGATGGAATCGAAGAAGCTGATGCCTTAGAAATGAGAAGATATATTTACAATGACTCAACAAAACGGAGAAACCTCCCCAGTAGTCCCCAGTCCTTTGATCTCTCAGTCTCTTAGTGGCTAGCTGGAAGGTGGATGGAGTAATTAGAAGATGCTAGAGTCACCTTGGGACCTACCTGCCCTCCTTCCTCTAAGGAATAGAAGCCCAGAAGGATCTTCTCACTTGGTTACCCCACGGGAAGGGCATTGAAAACAGCTAAACATCTAAACTGAAGAGCGTGTAAGGCAGTGTGTGTATGGTGATTTATAACAGTATCATGGGCACATTCTCATTTCTAGACATGAGGGTTACACCGATTTACTGACACACAGAAGTTCATGGAAGGTCTTAACGCATGAATGTTTCTTGTTGGGCTGTTCAGTAGCCAGAATTACTAATGGGGCTCAGAAGCTGCCAGCAAAAGGCAGAATTTTGGTCAACACAGAGCCAACTCTGAGATTCTTGATTTTTAGCATTAAGGAAGGCTAATTATGTTTCCAGAGTTGTGCCTAGGGTAGCATCCTAAATGCACTAGTATTTTTTTATTCATCAGTATTTTAAATGATAAACTGTATTTGTGTAAAAAATTTCAGCAGTAAATAGTGGTATAACGTGATTTCCTGGTACTCGTCCTTAATCATCATTAGTAGTTTCTTATATATCCTTCTGGAAATTTTCCATGCTAATAAAAGCACACACACACACAAACATACACATACATGGTTCAACAAAGAACTTATATATTAACAGACATATATGATCTACTAATAGAATCATAAATAGGAGCATAATATACATTCTGCTCTGAAGCTTTTTTTTTTTAACAGTTGTCTGTTGGACATTTCACACACCAGTACAACTGATTTGCTCCTTGAAAAAAATTAGTTTCATATTACTCCAATATTTATTTATTTATATTATGCTTTAATCAGAGTCTTAGCAATGGACATTATGTTACTTATATGTATTTTTTTAATAGAAAAAAAAAGTATCACTAAAAAAAAAAATAGGTATTAGAAATTTCCTGGAGGTCAAGTGGTTAGGACTTTGCACTTTCATTGCTCAGGGTATGGGTTCAATTCCTGGTCAGGGAACTAAGATCCTGCAAGCTGTGTGGTGTGGCTAGAAAAAAAAAAAAGTGAAAAAGTAGATATTACATAATTGGCCCCTAATATGTTGTACCAGTTTACTCTTCTACCAATGGCCGATGTGTGTGCCTATTTCTCAACATGTCTGTTGTTGCTGAGGATCATCAAAACTTTTCTAAATATATTTAAAACTTTCTCTCAGTCTTTTGCAGTAGAAATGTATATACAGTGGAAATGCATGAAGTCAGCACATTTACCAGAGTAAACAAGTTGTGGAGTCCCAGGTCAGTGTAAGAGTAAGGTAGTGCGGAGTCGCTGATTTGTTTCTCTGGTTTATTTACGATCTGGAGTTTGAAAGCATTTTCTTGTACAGTGCTACAAATGGTGAGTGGCTTCATGGGCGAGACAGGGATGTTACACTATAGGCAGTGCTAGGCCTCTAATTCAAGCTTCCAGGGTACTTGTAGTTGACATCTTCAAAATATAAGTCTGTGCTGGTAGTTGGAGACTCTTAATCACTGTTTAACTGTGTTGAGCTTTGTTTAACATACGTCTAGACATTCACTTTGGGCAGCCAGAAACACCTTCCCCTCTGCTATAGTGATGTGGGGCACGCCCGTCTCACCTGTGTTACCTTTCTCACACTGGGAGACAAGTCTTCCCAGAGTTTTGAATTTTGATCTCCCCTTGACTGAAAGAAACACAGACTATTCAATGGGAGAAGGGGAGGAGGGGTGGAAGAGGCAGGTACAATGCCCCTTGGCTATGGAGAAAAGGCAGAGGGTTTCCGTTCCCTTGCTCCAGGCAAAGGTGGCACAGAGCCCCAGGAACAGGCTTAAAATAGTGATCCTGGCAGAGCAAACCAGACTTCTGAGATTGATCAGAGTAACTTCCAGCTTGTGAGGTCGCCAGTATGTTTTTTTCAGTCAGGAACTGGAACAGCAAGGAAAGGAACGGCATTTTTCCAGTTTCTTGATATACTTCTGTGAACCAGTGTTTCCTCAGACTACTTGGGTAGGAAGCAGAGTTCTCTCCTACGTTAAGGGGAAAGAACCTTTTTCCTGGAAATAGCTCTGCCGTATTTCACCAGAAATACCTCATAGCCTCATTGGTTATATTTCATAAGGCTCTGATGGAGTTCTGTGTCCTCAGAAGGAAGGGAGAAGAAAACACAAGTCCACTCAGTGTTCTGGATTCCTGGGTGCAGAAAACAAAGTACGTATACTCTCCTCTCGATACACCCCACAGTGTTTATTTCTGGCACTGAGAAACAGCATTCAGTCAGCCCAGAAGCACTTGGATTTTATACCTTTTTAAATGAACCCTTATCTTAAAGTGTCTATGGATGTTTAAAATTTTTTTTAATTTATTTTTGGCTGCTCTGGGTCTTCGTTGCTGCATGCGGACTTTCTTTGGTTGCAGCAAGCAGAAGCCACTCTAGCTGCAGTGCATGGGCATCTCATTGTGGTGGTTTCCCTTGTTGCACAGCATGGGCTGTAAAAGGTTCTGAATTATTATAAATAATCCTTCAAATAAATTATTTTGTATGTTTTTACCAGTTCTTTTTAATATTTACTTAGAATAAATTCCTAAGGGTAGGATTGTACCCAAAGGTAAGGAGTCCTAATATTAGGCTTGTGACCAATTAGCGGCAAAAATGCCTGGGTTCAAAGAATGGAAAAAAGGCATTGGTCATTATAATCATCAAAAAACATTTATTGAGCAGCAGATATATGACCATATTGGTCACTAAGACATGACCGTTGGCCTTACAATGAAGTCAAAACTTTTCTCTTCATGTGATTTTCAAATAAGATATACCAAGATATAATGTACCAAGAATACAGCATGAAGATGCTTTGATGAAAGACATAGAATGTTAGTTCAAGAAGGGACTATAGTAATTTTATGGTATAAATAAATGAAAATAAGGCAACGTAATTCAAAAGCTTTTCTAGGTTTGTAATCATAGAGGTTTGAACAAATAGGTAAATGAACCTGGTGCTGCAGCTTCTAAGTCGCTTCAGTCGTGCCCAACTCTTTGCGACCCTATGGTCTGTAGCCCACCAGGCTCCTCTGCCCATGGGATTCTCCAGGCAAGAATACTGCAGTGGTTGTCATTTCCTTCTCCAAAATGAACCTAAGTACTTAAAAAAAAATTTTTTTTGTTTTCTACAGAAACATAAAAACAGATTTATGTAACACAAAACAGTCCCTCCAGCCTGAGTTGGCTTATCAAGTTGATGACCATATCTGCCTCTAAACTGGAATCCGGTTGCCGACCCAGTGGTCCATGTAGAGGTGTCTCTGTTAGCTTCTCTCTGGGGAGTCTTGCTGGTTGTTTGTTCTCAGGACATTCTGGCTAGCCTGCCAATCTCAGGATAGCTGTGGTGCTGGGGGGCAGGCGTGATCTCAAAGGCAAATCATGGCAGTAATCATGGTAATCATGGCGATATTGGCTACACTGTTGGTAAGGTACACTTTGAAGTGTCTCTGGGCCAACTGTCCCTTCCTTGAGTAGTCTTGCAACTTGGGAGACTGCATGGCTCTCATGACGTTATCAGAGAGAAGACATTTTGCTCTACCCTTCTAGTTTTTTCTGGCTTGTCTAAAAATTAACGTAAGACAGATTAAGAAGAAAACCAAACAAAAGTTTAATCACATGTATACCTGGAGGGGATCCAGGTAAACTGAGTAACTTGCTGTGTGTGTGTGTCTGCTCAGTTGTGCCCCACTCTTTGCAACCCCATGGACTGTATAGCCCACCGGCTCCCCAGTCCATGGGATTTCCCATGAAAGAATACTGGAGTGGGTTACCATTTCCTCCTCCAGGGGAATTTTCTGACCCAAGGATCAAACCTGCGTCTCTTGTGTCTTCTGCTTTGGCAGGCAAATTCATTACCACTGCACCACCTGGGAAGCCCTGAGTAACTTGCTAAAATGGCTGAAACCTTTACCTTAAATATCATCTTTAGCTAAAGATAAAAAAGGATGTTTGGAGTAGTGGTTTGGGACTTTTCAAAGGGTAAGAAGGCAAAGTACTTAGAGATGGAAGAGCAAATGTTTGGTAGATAAATGTTTGCTGGGCATGCAGAGACGGTGGGACACAGAGAGGACTTAACAGACTTGGTTAGGTTTCTCTCTGTCTGCTGCTGCTGCTAAGTCGCTTCAGTCGTGTCCGACGCTGTGCGACCCCATGGACTTCAGCCTACCAGGCTCCTCCATCCATGGGATTTTCCAGGCAACAGTACTGGAGTGGGGTGCCATCGCCTTCTCTCTGTCTAACCACACCTAATTCATACTGTAGTTCTCTATGGTAACAGCTCCTGGTAGAAGAGATCCTCTGCCTACATTCTTTTAGTCAGTTAGGGGGAAGGTCAAAGTTTCTTTCTGAGTGTTTTGGGCCTTAATTGTTTTCAGCTTGAAATAATCTGCCTGCCAGGAGGACATCTTCAGGTGTCAAATGTTGCTCCCTTACAACATGAAGGTTGGGCTTCTTGTTTGCCAGCTAGAGTTCTTTGACCTGTTGACATCCTTCTTGGCCATCATCCTTCTTGGCAATGCAGTTTTTCTTGGGCATCAACATCATCTGGACCTAGGACTGGAAAGCCAGGATAAGCTATTAAATGTACTGCTTTATAATAAAAATTCACACTGTCTGCATCTTAGGACCAGAGGAAACTACTGAGGGACAATCCATTCCCTTCATGTTCTGCATATGTGGCTATTCTGAGGGACACTTACATGGACATTTAATTTCTCAGAAAGGTTGAGTTGCTTGGGAAGGAGAAGTCCTTTCTTCTTTATAGCACTGAAGAACAATAACCTTGGCAGTTCTGGTGGCCTAGTGGTTAGGATTCTGGGCTTTCACTGCTGTGGCCCAGGTTCAGTCCCTGGTTGGGGAGCTGAGATCCTGCAAAACTCAGTGTGACCAAAATAATAATAATGATAACAATAATGTATTTTAAAGCCTTATTTCATATATGCTGCTGCTGCTGCTAAGTTGCTTCAGTCGTGTCCGACCCTGTGCGACCCTGTAGAGGGCAACCCACCAGGCTCCCCCGTCCCTAGGATCCTCCAGGCAAGAACACTGGAGTGGGTTGCCATTTCCTTCTCCAATGCATGAAAGTGAAAAGTGAAAGCGAAGCCGCTCAGTCATGTCCGACTCAGCAATCTCGTGGACTGCAGCCTACTGGGCTCCTCCATCCATGGGATTTCCCAGGCAAGAGTACTGAAGTGGGGTGCCATTGCCTTCTCTGTATTTCATACATACTTACCCCTAAAAAGGGCTTCCCTGGTGGCTCAGATGGTAAAGAATCTGCCTGAAATGCTGGAAACCAGTATTCTTGCCTGGAGAATCCCATGGACAGAGGAGCCTCATGGGCTATAGTCCATGGGGCTGTGAAGAGTTGGACATGACTGAGCGACTAACACTTTCACTTTATCCCTAAAAATGAAAAGGGCAGAATGTGCAGAATCTCACTAATTGCTGCAACGTCCAAAGGTGGTGGGATTTTTTAGTCTGCCAGATAAAACAGAACTTTATAGTAAGACTTTCAGACCAACAGGCTAAATCACTGACCTGTTTTAAAAAAGAGCACAAAATGCTTAATTTTCCTGGAAACTTTGGAAACATGATGAAGAATGTGACTCCATTTGGAAGGTGAAATATAGATCCACCTCATTGCATTTTATGTTCTTTGGGACTAGAACTTGGAGTTGTAAGTGTTTTGGTTGCAACAGGAATACCACATCCTGTGGTCTAGAATATTTGGGCCAAGAACACGTGGTGCTAATGCCTCTCTCTAGTCAGGATAGACCTCCACCCCACCCCCAGTCAGTACTTCACATCATGTGCGCGCATGTCGCTAAGTTGCTCCAGTCATGTCTAACTCTGTTTGTCGCTGTGGACTGTAGCCTGCCAGGCTCCTCTGTTCATGGGATTCTCCAGGAAAGAATACTGGAGTGGGTTGCCATGCCCTCCTCCAGGGGATCTTCCCAACCCAGGGATTGAACCTGCATCTCTTATGTCTTCTGAATTGGCAGGTGGGTTCTTTACCACTAGCATCACCTGGGAACCCCCTCTTCTTGTCCATATTTAGGCCACATCATGCCCAGACCACCATTATACTGTGTTCTGGTTTGGAGAGCTGCATGTAGCCAAGAATCTAGCCTTTTTATTCTTTACAGAATGGTACCTTAGATTTGTATGAGATCTGGAGGGGAGTAAAATAACGAATGACTTTCATTCTTAACACCAAATGAGTGACTTAAGGAAAAAAAATTCCTGCTTTCAGAGGACCAAGATGAGGTGGCAAACAGAACCCTAGATGATCAAGTTCTAGAGATCAATTTAATATATATAACTTTACTATTAAAAATATCAAAAAGTCACTGAGAGTTCACTGCCTGAACTCTCCACACCTACAACTCCTCATCTTTTAGGAAAAAACCATCAGGAAGAATTCATGCACCTTCTAAGCTGAGTGTCCCCAGCACACAGTAGGCACCCAGAGGATGTCTGCTGGGATGTCAGTACAACACTGACATCTGGTTAGATGAGTTTGATAATTCTGATACATGCTTAGACTGAATCAGGCTGTGATTCAATCTATTTGTTGTCATCTGATCTTCTGTCAGAAATTCCTTCCCAGGGAGGATTTACAGAAGTTACAACCCCTCCTCTTGCTCTCTCTCAGCTCCATAGGTGAGAGATTAACAAACTCAGAGGGAAGCGGACAGGACAGGTGACCCAGTCTTGCTAATTAAGGGAACTTTAATCACCTGCCAGGGTGGACAAAGCAAACCAGCGCACATCTTTCCATTTCTTCACAGTCTATTAGGTAACATATAATGAATACTCCTCAAGTGAAAGAATTTAAAGTCTCAAGCCTAGGGAATTCCCTGGTGGTCCAGTGGTTAGAGCTCTGTGCTTTCACTGCCAAGGGCATAGGTTCTGTCTCTGGTTGGGGAACTAAGATCCTCAGGCCACATGGCCTGGATAAAATAAAATAAAGTCACATGCCCGGAGTCTTCTTATTTAGCCATTCTATCCCATGTTGACCGTATGTCACCAAAAATGTCTTCTATAGATATCCATGTCACTAGATCCCTTTACTGCTGTCTAGGTTATGGGTAAACACGAATTTTCATTTGCGTTATAGTTAGTCTCCAGACACACAGTTGCACTCATCTCACATGCTAGTAAAGTAATGCTCAAAATTCTCCAAGCCAGGCTTCAGCCATACGTGAACCATGAACTTTCAGATGTTCAAGCTGGTTTTAGAAAAGGCAGAGGAACCAGAGATCAAATTGCCAACATCCACTGGATCATGGAAAAAGCAAGAGAGTTCCAGAAAAATGTCTATTTCTGCTTTATTGACTATGCCAAAGCCTTTGTCTGGATCACAAGAAACTGTGGAAAATTTTGAAAGAGATGGGAATACCAGACCACCTGACCTGCCTCTTGAGAAACCTGTGTGCAGGTCAGGAAGCAACAGTTAGAACTGGACAGGGAACAACAGACTGGTTGCAAATATGAAAAGGAGTATGTCAAGGCTGTATATTATCACCCTGCTTATTTAACTTCTATGCAGAGTACATCATGAGAAACACTGGGCTGGAAGAAGCACAAGCTGGAATCAAGATTGCCGGGAGAAATATCAGTAACCTCAGATATGCAGATGACATCACGCTTATGGCAGAAAGTGAAGTGGAACTTTAAAAAGCCTCTTGATGAGAGTGAGAGTGAAAAAGTTGGCTTAAAGCTCAACATTCAGAAAACAAAGATGATGGCATCCGGTCCCATCACTTCATAGGAAATAGATGGGGAAACAGTGGAAACAGTGTCAGACTTTATTTTTTGGGGCTCCAAAATCACTGCAGATGGTGACTGCAGCCATGAAATTAAAAGACGCTTACTCCTTGGAAGGAAAGTTATGACCAACCTAGATAGCATATTCAAAAGCAGAGACATTACTTTGCCAACAAAGGTCCATCTAGTCAAGGCTATGGTTTTTCCAGTGGTCATGTATGGATGTGAGAGTTGGACTGTGAAGAAGGCTGAGTGTCGAAGAATTGATGCTTTTGAACTGTGGTGTTGGAGAAGACTCTTGAGAGTCCCTTGGACTGCAAGGAGATCCAACCAGTCCATTCTGAAGGAGATCAGCCCTAGGATTTCTTTGGAAGGAATGATGCTAAAGCTGAAACTCCAGTATTTTGGCCACCTCATGTGAAGAGTTGACTCATTGGAAAAGACTCTGAGGCTGGGAGGGATTGGGGGCAGGAGGAGAAGGGGACGACAGAGGATGAGATGGCTGGATGGCATCACTGACTCAATGGACATGAGTCTGAGTGAACTCTGGGAATTGGTGATGGACAGGGAGGCCTGGCGTGCTGCGATTCATGGGGTCAGAAAGAGTTGGACACGACTGAGCGACTGAACTGATGAACTAGTCTCCAGTTAACTCTTGAAATTATAGCTAAAAGTTTTCTTTGTTAATTGCTTTTGATTATACTAAAATAGAGCTAACAGAGGAGAGGAGCAAATTTGCTTAAGGGAAATACTATAATAGTATTTGGCACACACTTATTAAACCAGTTTAACTTGATTTTGCTGTATTTTTTTTAAAGACTTTTTAATTTATTTTTTAAAACATTTATTATTTATTTTTGGCTGCATGGGGTCTTTTTGCTGCTCCTGAGCTTTCTCTAATTGCAGGCTTCTCATCGCGGTGGCTTCTCTTGTTGCGGAGCGCAGGCTCCAGAGGGCTGGCTCAGTAGTTGTGGCACATGGGCTTAGTTGCTCCGCGGCATGTGGGATCTTCCCAGACCAGAGATCTGTGTCACCTCCATGGGTAGCGGTTTCTTAACCACTGGGCCACCAGAGAAGTCCATGACTTTACTGTATTTTTGATTGGCCAAGGGTGGGTAAGAGACTTTACAAAGCTGCTCTCTTAATTTCTTGAGTTAGAGAAAGTCCTTGATTTCTTTCTTAGCTCGTTATATAGCCTGTGTTAATCTAGCTCTTTTGACTTTCTCCATGTACCTTCATTCTGTCTCCACTCAATAATTATTTGGGGCTTGTGTTTTGGATCCAGGTATTTAAGAAGAATGAGAAGGAAATTAGGCCAGATTTATTCCACAAGGTGAGACTGAAATAGGAGTTGATCTTAAGCATAAAGCCAAAATGAAATCAAGCACATAAATATGCAAGGTGATTCTGAAGTTTGCTTCTAAATTAAATATAAATCTGTAGCAAGCTACATCATTTTTCTGAGTCAGCTCAGGGCCACCTGGCAACCTCTATTGTTGTTTGCCGTGTAGTAAATCTACTTAAGGCCTTGAGTTCAGCTGTCTTTCTATTCAAATAAGGCTATCATCCCGCACCCCATCCTGAGTGCCACACAGCATGTGGAATGTGGAGTCTTCATTTCCTGACTAAGGATGGTAGAGCTTGTGCCCCCTGCATTGAAAGCATGGAGTCTTGCCCACTGGACCACCATGGAAGTCCTGGGGATCTTTTTCTTGAAACTCATGAAAATAGGACAACAGATTCTGTTATCAGCCTCAACAGTGGCAGTCACTCACTCTGGTTTTTGTTTTTGTTTTCCGCATTAAAAAAAATGTTAAGCCTTTATTAGGAAGTTGCTTTCATGTTCTCTCCTGCTGGAATAAGTCTGTATATCTAAGGATGCTAAAAGCCTTACTGCCAAGCCAGTTTTGAATACAAAGTCTAAACTGGGAAAGGAGGCTTCATTGGGGTGGTGGCCAAGAAGCTCGTCAGTTGTAGATGTAGTTTAAAAGGCCATTGGCTCACTTGCAAGAATGCTGGCAGCCTCAACATCTACTGCAAATTCTTCTCACTAGGCCATTGTTTTTGAATTTCTTTCCCACTGGGAAACCCAAGAATGTCTCTTGCCTTAGTGTACCATTCTCAGCTGATCTCTTCCCCTGAGATGTTAGGAATGGTGCACTGCAACATCCCTGGTGAGTCACAACCCAAGAGGCAGGAAGCCGTGCAGATTCTTCTCATTGTACCCACCACCCTGTCTCTCTGTGACTCAGTCCACACTCATAAAAGGTCATAAACAACATGCCTTGAGAAGCATCTGATGCTTAGAAGTATCAGAACCAGTCAAATAGCCTGTGCAAGAGGGGAACTAACTGTCCTGGCTCACTTGGTACTGACAAGTTTCCTGGGACACAGTCCCTGGCAATCCCTTTCAGTGCTGGCCCTGGCAATCCTAGACAAACTGGGAAAGTTGGTCACACTATGCTCAGTTATTTAGCAGAGAAGGAACTGAAGCCAGGAGGCTGACTTGCCCACACTAACAAAATTAGTCAGATCTGGAATTAGAATCCATATCTATTGATGCTTGAGTTCAGTACTCTTTCTGCCCTGGTCCTTCCTTATATTTCCACACGGCCTTGCACAGTGTAGGTGCTTAAGTTTCTGTTGTGATTGGGTTTTGAGTTCAAGGGAAATGCTTTTTACAGATATGATCATTCCTAATTAGCTGTGATCTCACTCAAGGTCATCATGAATCAGTAGTCTCTACTTCTTGAGTCTGAACAGAATAGACTGAGTGAAGGGGAGGGAAGTTTAGTGAACAATGACAAAGTGGTTAAGAAAACAGAAGGATTGTGCAAAGATGGAAAGACCTGTGTGTGCAGGTTGGCTGAGCAACACCGTAGCAGGGGACACGTAGAAATATGATACGGGGTGTAAACACTGATGAGAAGGGCGCATTGTTTCCCTGCCTCAGAGTGTGGGAATGACCATGTGATGAAAATAGTGTCACCTGCTGTTCACGTTACATGGTTTCCAAGGACTTCAAAAGGAACTAACTCCAGCAGTATTTGTCCTTCTGGGTGTGATATCTGCCCTATTTTTCTTACCAGTTTTCTCCCCTGGATACTTAATATTCAGATGTTAATAAAGTAGTATGAATTACGAGGGATCCTTAAGTCTGTTATACCTAGATCTTAGTGATCTCTTGTCTAAACACCGCTGTTTATACCATTCAGTGCTCTAGTCTTCTCAGCTGCAGAAGGCGCTGGTGCTCTCTCTAGGAGGGAACAGGAAAAGCAGTAGAGAAGTGACTGCTAGAAACAGGGGTCCGGGAGCATTATTTATTGTGGCCGTCTTCAGGCGTTCATTCTCTAGGGTAGTGCTTGGCAGTTGATTTCTTTTATCTGGAATGGAGCCCAAGGAAGTAATACATGAAAAGGGAGCAGCAACAACAAAATGGAAGTGACTAAGGTGTTTTGAGACTTACTAAGATGGGTGTTACTCTCAAAATGGAAGCCAGGTACCTGCTTTTCTATTCCACCACACCTGTTCCTGCTGGCGACCAGAGACAGAGTTACCTGTTCTGACTAATCCCTCAAAGCAGAGGTAAACAGAGGCAGAGCTGACCTACTTTATAAATACCTGTATAGTGTTAATCAGTAAACTTCTTGTAGGCAGAGGTCAAGCAGCCTACAGTCATTCTGCTTTAGGCTGAAAGCCACACTGGAGCCGACCTTAGTTAGGGTAGTGCTTCTCAGAAAGTGAGAAGCACTAAAAAGCAAGAAGGGAGATGAAAAAACAAGTGTTGGGTAAAAATGCAGATTATTGGACCATACCTCGGACATTCTGAATCAGATTTTCTCTTTCTTTTTAAATAAACTTTAAAATTTAGAACAGTTTTAAATTTATAGAAAAGTTGGAAAGATAGTAAAGAGTTGCCATATACCACACACCCGGTTTTGCCTGCCATTAATATGTTATTATATATTAATATGGTACATTTCAACTAGTGAACCAAACTGATGCTTTATTATTAACTAAAGTTCATACTGTATTCAGATTTCCTTAGTTTTTTTTAAAAAATTTAACTAATTTTTGGCTGTGCTGGGTCTTTGTTGCTGTGTGCAGACTTTCTCTAGCAATAGCGCACGGGCTGCTTTTATTGCAAAGCATGGGCTTTAAGCTTGGCATCTTCAGTAAGTGCAGCACATGGGCTCAGTAGTTGCGGCTCACGGGCTCCAGATCTTGGGCTCGGTTGCCCCACAGCATGTGGAATCTCAGTTGCCCCACAGCATGTGGAATCTTCTAGGAGCAGGGATGGATCCTGTGTCCCCTGCAGTGGCAGGTGGACTCCAACCACTGGATGACCAGGGAAGTCCAGCTTTCCTTAGTTTTTAACTGCTGTCCCATTTCTGCTCTAGGATCCTGTCCAGAATTTGTTACATTTTGTCATCATCCTTAGGCTCTTCCTGGTTCTGATAGTTTTTCAGACTTTCCTTGTTTTTGATAACTTTGATGGCTTTGGAAAGTACTGGCCAGGTGTTTCATAGAATACTCTTCCATATGGTTTTGTCTGATGTTTTTCTCATAATTAGACTGGGGTTATGGGTTTTTAGAAAGACGACCACAAAGGCAAAGTGCCATTCTCATCATATAGTGTCAGCAGTGTGTGTATGTTTAGTTGCTCAGTCGTGTCTGACTCTTTGCGATCCCATGGACTGCAACCTGCCAGACTCCTCTGTCCATGGGATTCTCCAGGCAAGAATACTGGAGTGGGTTGCCATGCCCTTCTCCAGGGGATCTTCCCAACCCAAGGATTGAACCCAGGTCTCCAATATTTCAGGTGGAATCTTAACCATCTGAGCCACCAGGGAAGCACAAGAATACTGGAGTGGGAAGCCTGTCCCTTCTCCAGGGGATCTTCCTGACCCAGGAATCAAACCAGGGTCTCCTGCATTGCAGGTGGATTCTTTACCAGCTGAACTACCAGGGAAGCCCAGTGTCAAGGGTATATATTATCAACATGACTTTTTATTGTTGATGTTAATTTTGATCACCTGGCTGAGGTAGTTAATATTTTAAGTCTTCTCCAGTGTAAAATTTATTCTTCTTTCCTTCCGCTCTTTTTTAAAGGAAATTACTACCTGCAGCCCACACTTAAGGGGTAGGGAGTTAGCCTTCACATAAATTATTTGGAATTCTTTTGCATGAGAGATTTGTCTATTTTTCACCATTTATTTATTCAATAATTTGTATTAGCAGAGACTCATGGACATTTATTGTATATTATTCCATGTTCCCATTGTGTTTTGATCGTTTGTTTTTAGCACATTATTACTTTCAGACATGTGGGGGTAGGGGCACTCAGTTTTTTCAATATGCTTTCCTTATGTTTCCAGGCGCACTATGTGTAAGCAGATACTGACAGGGAAGAATTTCTTTCTTGTGTTTGTGAGATCTTTTGAGTCACATGGGGCCTAGCTAAAAATAAGAGTCTTGGGCCCTTTCTCTGAAGATTCTGATTTAGTGGTTCTAGGGTGAGCTCCAAATATCTGGATTTTATCATTTTTCCTCCAATGATTTGTAGGACCAAGCATGTTTGGTAAGCATAGCCTTAAGGAAATTTTAATTGAGACTTTTGAATAAGGCTTAATTTAGATAACAGCTACAATCATGGCATTGAAAGAATAAATGCTTCACTGTTGGAGTTCCAAGTGTTTTCAGATGCACCCTGTCATTTGTTTCTCATTAAAATATGAAGGAAGAAGAACATTTTGTAAATGAGAAGAGTGAAAACCCAGATGGTAAGGTGGCTTTCCTAAGATCGCATAGTTGCATACACCACCATAAGGCAGAAAAGAAAAGCAACAATAGAATGTGTTGTATTTTGGGAACCAAAATAACATTACTAAGTAAAGTAACTAAAAACATAGCTATTAGCCTTTTGATGATTTGAACAGTAAAGATTTGTTTGTAATGTCTTTTCCTTCCATCACAGTAAACTGTGTTTACTTTGTATACTGAGCAACTACTTTCTGCTGAGAATAGGCTGGTCTCTTAACTTTGTAACTAACTCCTTCTTTGAAACTTGGAGATATAAATCTGTCATTTTTCTAGGGCTGCCATTACAAAGTACCAGAATCTTGTTTTAAACAGAAACTTACTCTCTGCTAATTCTGAAAGCTAAAAGCCAAAGTCAAGGTGTTGACTGGTCATTTTCCCTCAAAGCCTCTGGGGAAGGAGGATGTTGCTTCTCCAGCTTCTGGCAAGGCCAGGCATTTCTCCGTGGTGGCAGTGTAGCTCCAGTCTCTGCCTCCATCTTCACATGTGCATCTTCCCTCTGTGTCTTCCAGTGGCATTCTTCTCTTCTTACAAGGACACTAGTCAGATTGGATTAAGGTCCCACCCTACTGCAGTATGACCTCATCATAACTTTACATTTGCAATGACCCTGTTTTTCAATAAGGTCACATTCTGAGGTAATAGGGGTTAAGACTACATCTATTTGGGAGATATAATTCAGTCCGTAACAAATTCACATACCACAGAATTCATCCTTTTAAAGTGTACCGTGTTTTTTTTTTTACTATATTTGCTTGGTTGTACAACCAACATCACTAATTCCAGAACCTTTTCCACATTCCAGAAAGAAACCCCATACCCATTAGCAGTCACCTTCCCCTCTAGCCTCCCTTCACTGACAGCCAGTTATCTGGGTTTTTATGGATTTGCCTATTCATAATAGTTCATATCAATGGACATTTCATAAAACGGAATCATATGACAAGAGGCCTTTTATGTCTAGCTTTTTTTACTTACCATACCATTTTCAAGTTTCATCCATTTTATAGCATGTATCAATACTTCATTCCTTTTATGGCTGAATAATTTTCCATTGAATGGATATACCACTTTTGTTTATATATTCATCAGTTGATGGACACCTGGGTTGTTCCCACTTTTTGGTTACTATCAATAATTCTGCTGTGAATATTCATGTACAGGGTTTTTGGGGGGTTTTTAGTATTTATTTGGCCACACTGGGCCTTCGTTGCAGCATGTAAACTTGTAGTTGCAGCATGTGGGATCTAGTTCCCTAACAAGGGGTTGATACCCAGGGCCCATGCCCTGGGAGGGTGAAGTCCTAGCCACTGGACACCAGGAAGTCCCCGAGTACAAGTTTTTGCATGAATGGACTTGCTGGGTCATATTGTTAATTATGTTTAACATTGTGAGAAATTACCAGTTTTCCAAAGCAGCTGCAACTAATTCTCACCAGCAATGTAAGAAGATTCTAATTTCTACACATCCTCCTCAGGACTTGTCATTGTCTTTTTGATCACACTCATCCTAGTGGAAATGAGGTGGTATCTTATTGTGGATTTGCACTGCCTTCATGACTAAGGATACTGAGCATCTTTTCACGTGTGTATTGGGCATTTGTATATCCATCTTCTTTGGAGAAATACCTGTTTAAATTCTTTGCCCATTTAAAAATTGAGATGACTTTTCATTGTCACATTTTAAGAGTTCTTTATATATGCTGGATAGTCTCTCTCTCTCTCTCTCTCTATATATATATATATAATATAACTATGATTTGCAGAATTTTTCCTCCCATTCTGTGGATTGTCTTTTCATTTTCTTGATGGTGTCCTTTTGAAGCACAAAGGTTCTTAATTTTGATGAAGTCCAACTTACCTACCTTCTGTCAGTTGTGCTGTAGGTATAATATATAAGAAACAGCTGAAAAGTAGGTACTTTAAGATGGTTAGAGAAAAGATGATTTTGAAACTCACATAATGCAACGTGCTAGACAGGTTTTCAAGGACAAGCATGGAAACCCCAACCTTAAAATAGAATGAACTGTTTTAAATGGTTTTGACTTGTATTTGCCCAGAGACAGACCTTTTAGGTGATTTCTGGAAGTTCCAGCTCTATGTTAAGAACATAAATAACCAAAGAAACATTTTAATATTATAGAAAATTCTACAAAAATTTTTATACAACATTGAGAAATCAGAATGGTCACTTTATTACTGAAAAGAGAATGCATTTGCGATGAAAACTTGTAGCAAATAGCAGAGTCACAATACAGCTGACTGGGGAATAGGAAGTACATGTTCTAACCACATCTCATCTGATATTGACTCATGATAGTCTGTTGACCACTGAAATAAAAGAATTTCCATAATTTAGCAAATCTATTTTTACGAAGCTTTTGTGTTTAAATGAAGGCCTAGATGGTATGTTTCTAACCCTTATAGGCTTATGATATGTTTCTGACCCTACTAGGGAGAAAAGGGTAGGAGACAAGTCACTCTGGCAACTCAGGAAGCAGCAGGTACTCCTCCAGCATTTGATTAGAAACTACAAGGCCTGGAGCTTGGTTTAAGACCAGAAACAAGTAACCAGCAGAGAAATGCCAGGGCTTCTACCTCATTGCTCAGCGGAGAGCCTGTTCTAGTTGTAGATGCACTTTTCTTTTCCCCCTTGAGGACATTTGTACTAACTTCAGTAACAACACTAACAAAACTGCTTTTGCTGTGTCACTAGCATGCTTTAAATTGCTTTAAAAAATAACTCACTTGTTTTGTTCTTTCTTGGAATATTTTATTTTATAAAGTAGTCCACTCTTGGTGATATGTGTTTATATGCATATACACACACACACACGTACATATATTTTTCATCTAGATTATTTTTCAGAGAAGTGATTAAATTTTGATCCTAATATTTAAGCAAAACAGTGTCAACATTAGTTTTCCATTGGTAGCAATGGCCTCTTATTTTCTTTAAAAATACAGTTAGACTCCTTTAAATGGCCAGAAATGATTCAACATTTTAACTTTATAGTTTTTAGGTAGTATAGACTTTATTTCATAGATTGTCAGTTTTTTATTAACATCACAGTTTATTAGCTTGAGGGTTTAAATTCTTCCCTCAACATGCAAACTAATATTGTAATAAAAAGGGAATTTTTCTCTTCAATATTAATGTTACAGAGTTCTATAGCACAATGCTATCATCTCTTTTGTAGCACTTATTTGTATCTTTTAAAAGTGCCTTAATGATCCCTTTAGGTTGTTGGTGGAGTTTTCTTTTACAGAAATTTTGCTTTAGGTGCTCCATTAATAAAAATATGGTGTCTCCAAGGTTTCTTTTTAAGAATTTCCATGATAAGCTTTAGGAGAAGGCAATGGCACCCCACTCCAGTACTCTTGCCTGGAAAATCCCATGGACAGAGGAGCCTGGTGGGCTGCAGTCCATGGGGTTGCTAAGAGTCAGACACGACTGAGTGACTTCACTTTCACTTTTCACTTTCATGCATTGGAGAAGGAAATGGCAACCCACTCCAGTGTTCTTGCCTGGAGAATCCCAGGGATGGGGGAGCCTGGTGGGCTGCCGTCTATGGGGTCGCACAGAGTCGGACATGACTGAAGTGACTTAGCAGCATGATAAGCTTTTAAACATTGGATTAAGTAGAATGAGATTATTTGTTTTTCAGTTGCTAAGTCATGTCTGAATGCCAGGCCCCTCGGTTCTCCACTATTCCCTGGAGTTTGCTCAATTCATGTCCATTAAGTTGGTGATGATATCTAAGCATCTGATCCTCTGCTGCCCCTATCTCCTCCTGCCATCAATCTTTCCCAGCGTCAGGGTCTTTTCCAGTGAGTCAGCTATTCCCATAGGGTGGCCAAAGTATTGGAGTTTCAGTTTCAGCATCAATCCTTCCACTGAATATTTAGGGTTGATTGCCTTTAGGATTGACTGGCATGATCTCCTTGCAGTCAAAGGGACTCTCAAGAGTCTCCTCCAGGACCACAATTGGAAGGCATCAATTCTTTAGTGCTCAGCCTTCTCTGTGGTCTGACTCTGTGGTCTCATATTCGTACATGACTCCTGGACCATAGAAAAACCATAGCTTTGACTAAACAGACCTTTGTTGGCAAAGTGATGTCTGTGCTTTTTAACATGCTGTCTAAGTTGTCACAGTTTTTCTTCCAAGTAGCGTCTTTTAATTTCATGGCTACAGTCACCATCTGCAGTGATGTTGAGGCCAAGAAAACAAAATCTGTTACTGTTTCCACTTTCCCCCCTTCTATTCCAGATGTACTATCTTAAGTTTTTTAATGCTGAATTTCAAGCTAGCTTTAAAGAGGAAACTCTGACCTTCAAGAGGCTCTTTAGTTCCTTTTCACTTTCTGCCCTTAGATTAGTATCATTTGCAAATCTGAGGTTGTTGACATTTCTCCTGGCAATCTTGATTCCAGCTTGCGATTCATCCAGCCCTGCATTTCACATGATGTACTCTGCATAAAAGTTAAATAAGCAGGGTGATAATATACAGTCTTATTGTACTTCTTTCCTAATTTTGAACCAGTCAGTTGTTCCATGTTGGGTTCTAAATGTTGCTTCTTGAAACAAAAGTTTCAAACCCACATACAGGCTTCTTGGGAGACAGGTAAGGTAGTCTGGTACTCCCATCTCTTGAAGAATTTTCCAGTTTGTTGGGATCCACAAAATCAGAGGTTTTAGTGAAGCAGAAGTCAGTGTTTTTCTGGAACTCCCCTTCTCCATGATCCAATGAATTTTGGTAATTTGGATCTCTGGTTCCTCTGCCTCTTCAAAATCTAGCGTATACATCTGGAAGTTCTCGGTTCACATATGCTGAAGTCTAGCTTCAAAGATTTTGAGCATAACCTTGCTAGCAGTGAAATGAGCACAACTGTATGGTAGTTTGAATGTTCTTTGGCATTGCCCTTCCTTGGGATTGGAATGAAAACTGACCTTTTCCAGTCCTGTGGCCAAGTTCAGTTTTCCATATTTGCTGACATATTGAGTGCAGCACTTTAACAGCAGCATCTTTCAGGATTTGAAGTAGCTCAGCTAGAATTCCATCACCTCCACTAGCTTTGTTCATAGTAACGTTTCCTAAGGTCCATTTGACTTCACACTTCAGGATGTCTGGCTCTCGGTGAGTGACCACACCATCATGGTTATCCAGGTCGTTAAGACCTTTTATGTATAGTTCTTTCTGCCCTTAGAAAAACATAAAGCTCAAGGCAAATATTATATCACTGTTTCAATCCAAGTCACTTATCAATAGATTTAATTTGTAAAGAATTATTGTTAATTAAGGGGCAACTGCTTTATCATAACTGGAGACTCATTAAAATAAAACAGATGTAAAGAATTTTTGATGTGTTTCTCAGTTTTAAGTATTCACCTTTGAACAAGTCAGAACTTATATCAGTATCTAATTGTATAATTATTATTCCCATGGAAACTCTAGAGGTCACAAACTTCTCCCACTTTTTCCTGTTGTTTTAGCCATAAAACTTCTGGTGGCATTTTGGAGAAATATTCAATGAAAATATCTTCAACAAAGAGTGAGGAAAGCTCTGGAGGGAATGTGGAACACTGAAAGGCGGGTTCAAACCTCAGCCATTAAGCCTCTTACCTTCTTTATCAGTAAGGATATCTTTAACTAATTCAATATTGTATTAAAGAGGGAATTCCCTGCACTCCAGTGGTTAGGACTTGCTTCCACTGCTGGGGGCCTAGGTTCATCCTTGGTCAGGGAACCAAGATCCTACAAGCTTCAGGGTAAGGAAAAGAAAAAAATCCCAAACAACCCAATATTGTGTTAAGATGATACAAAGAAATAGGTTATAGAATAGTGTCCAACTCAAAGTTCTTAATTCTATGATGACATGATATTTTTTCATAAGTACTGATATTCGTATAGTACCTTAATCTAGGTTAATTCAGGATGCCAGGTCGCTAAATGATGAGCAGAAACCTTAATGTTTACAAACACACTAAATGAAACAAAACACAAAATGATATAAAAGAAACAAACAAAATTTTATCCTGGGAATATCCCAGTCTAGCATTTGCCTTGCAAAGGAATACCTTTCTGAGTTCAAATTCATCCTACATCAGTGCAGTTCAACAGTTTTTAAGTGTCTAGTTGGTGTCACACAGGCAGTTATAGAAGACAAAATGTCTCACTGTCAGGAGGCATAGTCTAAAAGGGAAATATTAAAATGTAATGTGATGCTCAATGCACGGAAGAATATATGAAGTACTGTAGGAACACAGAAGAAGCAGCAGTTATAGTTGCTTGGTCTGAGGGGAGGGTAAGAAGCCTTAAGGAGTTATCTAGGGAAAGTGACATTTTAAACCAGATCTAAAAGGAGTGGAAGTCAGCACTATAGAACAGGCAGAGAAGGGCATTCACGTGAAGGAAACAGTAAGTATACAAATTCATAGAGACGATTAGGAAGACAAAGAATGCAAACCACTGCAAAGAATGTGCCCAAAACAGGACTCTTCAGAGAAAATAGGCTGTTTTAGAGAAAATATTATTTGCTCCACAGAAATGGTTTTCTGGACTCTTTAAGACTAACCAGCCATCTTTTGTGGGTAAAATAATTTCACATACAAGAATGATAAAGAAAATTAGCTTTATTTATGTAAATTAGAAAAATTGATTGTAGTGTTAGAATTTGTCAAATGTTTTCATTCTGAACAATTTACAAGTGTATTTATATACAAACATAATAAAATAGAGTACATCACATTGCTTTTGCTTGACTCCAAGTGTCTCTCCATTGTGAACATGCCCCTCTCACTTCGGGTTTTAATTTTTAATGGGGAAGTGCTTTGTTTTGACACAGTGTTTAATTCACACAGTATAATGCTGAAGTGGAAGGAGAGTCAATGATCATTAACAATTAAAAAATACTTTTCAACCAAAATGACTTCATCATCAGATTTTTCTATATTAAAATATGTTTCATGTTAAAAAAACATACTTTTATTAATTGATGATCTAAATTTATACTAAATTTAACATTTATAGAAACCCATAGTTAATTAAAATATAGATATGAATTATAAGCGCATTGGTATGAATGTTTGCCACAAATGAAAATGAAGAAAATTGTTAGGAACAGAGGTAAAAGAAAATCCATGGGAGAAATTGAAATGCCCTGGTTATATTTAAAATGATTAAAATGTCAATTTTCCAAACTCAATACAAATAAAACCAATAGATCATAAAATGTCATGATATTTATAGATATCGAATCTTAAGTTACACTGTAGGACTGTAATTAATTTGTACTATTATATATATATTAGATACTTCCAAGCCAAGTTTCCTAAATAGCTTTCCAGTCACTTACATTGTTTGAGAACTCCAAGAAAGTTTAATACAATTACTGAATAAGGCAGAATTTTAAATTAGCAATTGGGATACAATATAAATGCAGATAATTTAGAGTCAAATCTATATCTGTAAATGTATTAAGTATACCATATGTATATAGACTGGTAGAAGAAATAAATTTTGTTTTTAAAGCAGTGGTTGGTTTTCTAAGTTTAGTTCTTTAGCATTTTATTGACATTCCTGGCAAGAATTCTGACTGAGCTCTATGGTTTTATTATATGAAAGAAAAAAAAAAAAAAAACCCCACAAAAAGTAAGTTGGCTGTGACTTTCCAAAGCAAGCTATTTAAATTAAAATAAATAGCCAGACCTGAAGTGCACTTGTGTCTAAAATGTCACTTTTGCCCCCAAAGTGAAGGAAATGATCAAGTATTGTGTTAAGGTGCTTACTAGTTTAAAAAAAAAAAAAATCAGAGGAAGTTGGTCTTTAACTGGATGCTTGAACTCTTCCCAGAGTTCTTAGTATGTTTAGATGTTGGTGTCTTGACTTTGACAGTTTCTTGATTGCCCTTTATAGCAGCTTCAAGGCGGGCTTTCAAGGCTGGAGAAGAAGCCATTACACTTTTAAAGACCGATGAGTACTGAGGCCCAATCTGCATGAGATTTTGCAAAGCAAAGTCATGGAGATTTCTCATTACGGAAGTTGCTGATGCCAGGGCATTCTCGTCCAAAACAAAGGAAATGAGGATAGGCAGAAGACAGGCCACGAGCTGAGAGCCTGCAAAGAACACAGACGTGTAAGTGCTGGCTCCACGGATGCAGATGTTCCATGCACACTTGACAGGAACCTATTTCCCCAGCCTGAAGGGAAGCAGTTCTTCCGATCTCTTCTCCCAAACCGATACTAAATAATATCAATACTTGGGGTTAACATCAACATCTGCCTTTTTGCAAGTGTGAAAATACAATATTAAGTGACTAGAGGGATGTTCTATACTTTAAAGAACATTCAGGTTCTGACCCTGCTCGTATGCATTCAGCGCTAGCACTTACGGTGCTGTTCCTCAGCCACGGCCACCAGTGCTTCCAAGACCTTTATGCCTTCTTGAAAGATCTGAAGCTCAGCAGTGTCTTCAGGTTTCCTCCTATCTATTTCCTGCAACTTTTCCACGATAGAGGATACTAAAGAGTAAATGTATGGATAGGAAACAGCTGGATTCGGATACTGAAAAATGGAAAGGAGGAGCTGATAGGTCTTGATTTGTACCTAGTCAGATACGAGACAAAAAAAGTATAAACCATAAATACAAGTTTACATTTACATTAAAATGTAAGTTTTAATTTTTAAAAGTTTAAAAATGTAAAGGAAAAATTTTTCCTACCCCCCCCACCCCCAAACTTAAAACTTATTTCTATTTTATCTTCAATTCTGGAGGTCCAAACACTAAATTCAAGCTTGCATGCTAAAAGTGGTTGTGACAGCTTGGAGTGGGAATAAAGTAGTTAATTTTTCTTTTTTTGACTAGTTTCTATTTTCCCCCTTTATGTGTCTCTCTGTAATATATATATTAAAAAAAAACAACTTTGAAAAATATTTTGGAGATTTGGGAAAACGTTTTAGATGAAGAATGACATATATCTGATGCAATGAAGGTGTTAGGGAACTGTGTCTAGACTGTATTAATTATGTGTCACCACGTATCAGAGACATGACTTTGAGACTGCTACATAAAGCTCCTGTTAGGATAGAGGAAATAAACAGGACAGAAGAATAAAAGAATGCTCAAACTACCGCACAATTGGACTCATCTCACATGCTAGTAAAGTAATGCTCAAAATTCTCCAAGCCAGGCTTCAGCAATACATGAACCGTGAACCTCCTGATGTTCAAGCTGGTTTTAGAAAAGGCAGAGGAACCAGAGACCAAATTGCCAACATCCGCTGGATCATGGAAAAAGTAAGAGAGTTCCAGAAAAACGTCTATTTCTGATTTATTGACTATGCCAAATCTTTGACTGTCTGGATCACAAGAAACTGTGGAAAATTCTGAAAGAGATGGGAATACCAGACCACCTGACCTGCCTCTTGAGAAATCTGTATGCAGGTCGGGAAGCAACAGTTAGAACTGGACATGGAACAACCGACTGGTTCCAAATAGGACAAGGAGTACGTCAAGGCTGTATATTGTCACCCTGCTTGTTTAACTTCTTTGCAGAGTACATCATGAGAAACGCTGGACTGGAAGAAACACAAGCTAGAATCAAGATTGCTGGGAGAAATATCAATAACCTCAGATATGCAGATGATACCACCCTTACGGCAGAAAGAAAGCCTCTTGATGAAACTGAAAGTAGAGAGTGAAAAAGTGGGCTTAAAGCTCAGCATTCAGAAAACGGAGATCATGGCATCTGGTCCCATCACTTCATGGGAAATAGATGGGGAAACAGTGGAAACAGTGTCAGACTTTATTTTTTTGGGCTTCAAAATCACTACAGATGGCGACTGCAGCCATGAAATTAAAAGACGCTTACTCCTTGGAAGGAAAGTTATGACCAACCTAGATAGCATATTCAAAAGCAGAGACATTACTTTGCCAACAAAGGTCTGTCTAGTCAAGGCTATGGTTTTTCCTGTGGTCATGTATGGATGTGAGAGTTGGACTGTGAAGAAGGCTGAGCGCCGAAGAATTGATGCTTTTGAACTGTGGTGTTGGAGAAGACTCTTGAGAGTCCCTTGGACTGCAAGGAGATCCAACCAGTCCATTCTGAAGGAGATCAGCCCTGGGATTTCTTCAGAGGGACTGATGCTGAAACTGAAACTCCAGTACTTTGGCCACCTCATGCGAAAAGTTGCCTCATTGGAAAAGACTCTGATGCTGGGAGGGATTGGGGGCAGGAGGAGAAGGGGACGACAGAGGATGAGATGGCTGGATGGCATCACTGACTCGATGGATGTGAGTCTGAGTGAACTCCGGGAGTTGGTGATGGACAGGGAGGCCTGGCATGCTGCGATTCATGGGGTCGCAAAGAGTCAGACATGACTGAGCGACTGAACTGAACTGATACATCAGATATACAAATAATCCCTTATTTAATTCATTGTGATGATGTTTGAAAGATTTTTTTTTTCTGAGAGAAAACCTGGTTCCTGAATTTTAGGAGTTTATTTGTGATCATGTGCTACAAACTTATTCTGTAGCACCTAAAAATATAGGAAATTAACCAAGTGAATAAAAGGATCAGAAAGGAATGGGATTAATTTGTATGTGCTGTTTTTGAAATTGGTCTCATTATTTTACAATCTTATACTGAAGGCATGTGCTAGAGTCTTCCTTTCCCTTCCCTTCTGCAGGAAAACCCACTAAAGTTCTAGGAATGTATCAATTTTAAGATGCCCTATTTAAAATTTAGTTGGTGGTATTTTTAATCTTTTTTTTATCTTTCTCTAACTACATTCTATCCTCAGGGCCAAAAAACAAGACCATTATTATTTGACTTTAACCTAAGAATATGAAATAATCCAAACCTAAAAATAAAAACTTCAGTCTGGTACTTTTTGTTGGAACCAAAATCACAAAGAAAAGTTTTTAAAAGCCTAAACGTATTCCTATTATTATAAACATCTGTCTTCTAAGGACACTTACCATAGGATCTTTTATCTCAAGAGTGACCTTAAATTTCTCAATACAGCGCTTCTGAAGGCATGGGATCGTAGTTACTTCTGGACTTGTAGACAAAATAAATACTGTGATAGCAGTAAGCAGACTGACTTCATCAAGTTCTTGGTGTGTTCCATCTACTAAGGAGAAGTAATCTATGAAAAACAGATCCTGATACTGTCATATTTTCTGTCTTATGTATCTGTGAAACTTTCTCCAGTTTGGTAGTAACGATTTCTTTTGGGCACCAGAGGGTTGCAGACAATAATAAATAGTGACTTACTAAGAATCCTGGCAAATGACATAGCTTCAAAATGCACATTTTAAGTAATTCTAGAGTCAAGAATTACCAAAGTAATTATAATCTTCACAACTAAAGTGAAAGTGAAGTCACTCAGTCGTGTCCGACTCTTTGCGACCCCATGGACGGTAGCCCACCAGGCTCCTTCCATCCATGAAATTTTCTAGGCAAGAGTTCTGGAGTGGGTTGCCATTTACTTCTCCAGGGGAATCTTCCCGACCCAGGGATTGAACCTGGGTCTCCCACATTGCAGGCAGACGCTTTACTCTCTGAGCCACCAGGGAATCCCTCACAAGTAAAGAGATCAGTAAATACATATATATATTTACTAGATATATGCATTTATTGGTTGTGTGACCTTGGATATTTAACCTTGTCTTCAGTTTTCTCATCTTGAAAATGGTACTTAAGTTTATAAGTTAAATGAGTTAATCCTCATATAGCATTCGGAATAGCATGTTGTACATAAATGCTCATAATAAATTAACTATTATTATTTTTATTGGGGAGAAATACAGAGGTGCTTGGACAATTGTCTTTTCTTTGCTAAGTTTAAAGTATTCATATTTTGATAATACATGTGTCAAATGAAAATAACTTAGCATTTTGTTACATATCCTATTTCTTAAGAGTACAGAAAAATGTGAAAATCTGTGTGTGTCACAATCATTTAAAGGAATTTTCTACTAGATGTAATTTACCTTCATTTTCCAAAGTCCTACTCTCATTAAATAATTTTAATAAACCTGCTGTGGAAAATCAATGTTATTTGACAAGGCGTGGCAAATTCAATTCATTAAATTGTGTAAGAATGGATTGCTCCTTAGGAAGAAATTAGATATACATACTCTTTGGTAACATTCACTTATCAAATACTGAAGAAACTTTTTATGTGCCAGCATTCTTTTTGGCCCTAGGAATACAATTTACAGAGAAGATGTACTATATGCCAGAAAGTAAATAAAGAATTTAATTTCAGCTAGTCACAAGGTCTATGGCAACCCGGAGTTGCTACACTGGGCAGTCAGAGGAAGGTTTGAGGAGATTAATACTTGAATCGACACTTGCAACATGGCAGCAATGAAGGCAAAATATTATAGATGGAAGGAGATATATTTATAAGAATAATCTGGATAATTTTAAGGTAAAATAGGTGCAAGGCCTATTATTAAAATTATGAAAGCATTATTACAAGCACTTTATATTTAATCCTCACAGTAACATCATGAGGAAGGTATTCCCCATTTCCCCCATTTTATGGACAAGATATTGAGGAATAGAAATTCAGTAATTTGCCACAATCACACAGTTATTAGTGAGGTGTTGAGTTTGGTTCGTCTAGTCAAGGCTATGGTTTTTCCTGTGGTCATGTATGGATGTGAGAGTTGGACTGTGAAGAAGGCTGAGTGCCGAAGAATTGATGCTTTTGAACTGTGGTGCTGGAGAAGACTCTTGAGAGTCCCTTGGACTGCAAGGAGATCCAACCAGTCCATTCTGAAGGAGATCAGCCCTGGGATTTCTTTGGAAGGATTGATGCTGAAGCTGAAACTGCAATACTTTGGCCACCTCATGCGAAGAGTTGACTCATTGGAAAAGGCTCTGATGCTGGGAGGGATTGGGGGCAGGAGGAGAAGGGGACGACAGAGGATGAGATGGCTGGATGGCATCACTGACTCGATGGACGTGAGGCTGAGTGAACTCCGGGAGTTGGTTATGGACAGGGAGGCCTGGCGTGCTGCAATTCATGGGGTCGCAAAGAGTCGGACACGACTGAGCGACTGATCTGATCTGAGTTTGATTGCAAAGAATATACTAGTACTTACAGTGCCACAGTGTTTCCCATACAGCCAAGTTATTTTTAGTCATTTACAGTGACTGGAAACTACAAGAGCTAGTCTGTGTAGTATAAAAATCTCTTTTTATTCCCCGTAAATAATGTTCTCCTGGGTTCCTCTTCCACTTTCTTCTAAAATTTCCTTATTCTGCCACTCATGCCCCAATTCCCTTATGTGCTTAGTCTCTCAGTCATGTCCGACTCTTTGCGACCCCATGGAGGGTAGCCCGCCAGGCTCTTCTGTCCACGGGATTCTCCAGGCAAGAATACTGGACTGGGTTGCCACGCCCTTCTCCAGGGGATTTTCCCCTCAAGGACTGAACCCAGGTCTTCCGCATTGCAGGCGGATTCTTTACCATCTGAGCCACCAGGGAAGCCCAGAATACTGGAGAGGGTAGCCTGTCCCTTCTCCAGGGGATCTTCCCGACATAGGAATAAAAGTGGGGTCTCATGCAGTGCAGGCTGATTCTTACCAGCTGAGCTACCGGGGAAGCCTAATGTTCCTCTCTTTTACCTACAATAAGACGCACGGTTCCCTTAACATTAGCTCTATGTGGTAAGGAATTGAGGCCTCTTGCTAACAGCCAGTGAGAGACTGAGGCCTCTTATCAACAGCCACGAGCCAGAAATGGGTTCTTTGGCTGTGACCCTGGCCATCATCTTAACAGTAACTTCATGAGACACCCTGAGACAGAACCACCCAGCTACACGGCTCCCCGATTCCTAACCCTCTAACACTGTCAGATAACAAATGTTCGTTCTTTGAAGCCACTAAGTTTTGGAGCAATCTGTTATGTTGTAAATGTTTTCTCTAGCACGATCAGCCCCTTCCTAATTTCTTCTCACTAGCGAGTCCAAATCCTTCATGTCCTAACCTCATTCCCCGACAGACAACAGAAAACCATCTGTGTGCCTGTGCGTGGAGATGAAAGAGGCAAGCTCATCATAACTCAACCTAACAACCTACACTTACTACTTTCCATCCTTACCTCCTTGTCTTCATACTGGCAGAGATTCATCCTTCTAAATGCGCTGTGAATTTTTTTTTTCCTTTTCTGCCTAGAAAAGGGATGCTGCTTTCTTCCCTAACAGTTCCAACTCCAACACTATCTCCACCTTTTCTCCCCACTAGCAGGAACTCATGCTAGACCCTCATCTGAAAAAAAAAAAAAAAAACCCACCTTCCTTGACCCTGTATCTTCCTTCACTTTCTTGTCTTGTGGTCAAGAGAAGCCTGAACTTGATCCTTCACCTCCTTACTACTCATTTGTACCTAAACACTGTAAAGCATGATCTCGAGTGTAATTTACACTGCTGCCCAGTCTCTGGTCATTAAAACTCTTTTCCTTGGATTCTGATACTGCATTATATTCAGAATCTCCTCCCATCTTGTTGCATAAACCCAAGTTAGGTGATTTCAACCATCCCATAGGTGGCACTGACAACTCCTGAACACATGCTGTCTAAAACCATCTCTAGCCAGCCTTTCTTGAATCCCTGACCGCTTCACAGTTTGTTCCACTTGATTATCCTGTAGACATTTCAAAATCAATTCACTATCTTCCCCTGAAAACCCTCCCTTTTGTATTTCTGTTAAGAGCACCATGGATGCTCAAATCACCTTAACCTTTCAACTCCTGTAGCAAACTACCAGTAAATTTTGTTAATACTTGCTTAACATTTTAGTTTTCATTATCCCATTCCTCATATCCTTACTGCTACAATCTTGTCTCCAACAGTCTTGCTTTCTTCTCTGTGTTGCTGCTGAAGTGAGTCTTTAGAAATGCAGACCCTATCACTTCGATACATTTTAAGAACATGCCTATTAAAGGCAGTCCAAATCACCAGTCATGCCAAACCTTTCATCATCTGACCCCATGTACCATCCAACTTCATCTCTTTACTCGTTACCGTTCACTACCTTCTTACTCTTTCCCCTCAAACCCACACTCACTCATTGCACTATTGCTGTCCCCAAATATACCGTACTATTTAAGTTTCCTGGTCTTGTATCAAAATGTGTGAGAATACATTTCTGTGATGTCTATGTGGAGAATGGAGAATACTTTCTTATCCTTTAGGAAACTCTTTTGAGAAATCTCTTCTGGTAGTTAGAGGGGTACCACTGAGCTCCCCTCCATAGTGGGAGGTCCTGCCCAGCTGTGAGGAGCGTGGTCAACTCCCTCAGGTTGACCTCAGCCCCAGAGTTGTCTTGACTGACATCACAGTCTTCAGGGGGCAGCCACATCTGAGCTGGAGTGCAAACACTTATCCTTTGAAAGGCAGTATTCAGAGGACCCCCGCAGGTGTGCTGAGTTCTGCTGGACACTTGTACTGCAGTATGACTACTTTTGCCTAACACTGCTTTCCCCACTGCCTTCAAAAATACTCGCTCGCCAAACTGCATCTCAGCATGCGCTTCCACAGAACTCTACTGTGACACTCTGCCTGGTTCACTCAAACAGAGCCATTCTAATTTTTTGCCAGTTGTCTCTATTTCATTATACTAGAAATGCAGTAATAAGTAAGATACTACTGTTGCCTTCAGGAGCTTCTATGGTATTAATCACACCCAATGGCAATTTGTAAGTACTAGACTTCCCTAGTGGAGAAGGCAATGGCACCCCACTCCAGTACTCTTGCCTGGAAAATCCCATGGACGGAGGAGCCTGGGGGGCTGCAGTCCATGGGGTTGCTAAGAGTCGGACACGACTGAGCGACTTCACTTTGACTTTTCACTTTCATGCATTGGGGAAGGAAATGGCAACCCACTCCAGTATTCTTGCCTAGAGAATCCCAGGGATGGGGGAGCTTGGTGGGCTGCCGTCTATGGGGTTGCACAGAGTCGGACATGACTGAAGCGACTTAGCAGACTTCCCTAGACTCCCAACTGTGGGCACAAAGTGTGTGGTCAATCAGTTGCTGCATTCAACTGAAATCTTTTTACCATATGAAACAGAATATGAAAAAAAAAAAAGAAACAGAATATGGTGAACTATGACACTGATAAACAGAACAAAGAAGGCAGGGTTAATTGTAATATGTGTAAACACTTATTACAATCACAATGACAATGTTGAAAATAAAATCTATATAACAATAACAGAGAAAAACTAATTTGAACAGATATTGAACATAATACTGGCTATCATTTACTGATATATGCCAAGTAAAAAGTGAAATAATTTTCATATATGTTACTGATCTAACAGTTTCCTGTAACACAATCTCCTTATTTTGTTAATGAGAAAACTAAGGCTCAGAGAATTAGATAGCATGTCTAGTCACTTAGCACTGGTGCTGGAGTAAGGATATAAACCAGATCAGTCTTGAATTATAATATATATCTTATCCAGTTTTCAGTATACTGTGTGTATTAAAAAATTCTGACATGGATGACACCATATTTTAAAATTAACATATTATTACATTTGAATGTCCCTCACTGTCAACACACAGGCTTCTAGCCATTTTTTTGCATTAATGTTAAAGATACTAAAATGAGACCACAGATATCTGCTACCTATGATACATACCCTCTAAATATGTAGTGAACACGGTCTCCTCTAGATGAGACTGCCAAACATGATCAAGTAAACAGCTTATTCTCAAAAAACTGTCTGTCTTGCTTTATAAAACACACTGCACAACTGCTTCCAAACAGCCTGACTTACCTGGATCCCAACAGTCAAGAATCGTAGTTAAAGCACTACGGAGAAGGTCCGTCCAAGCAGTATGGCTCTTTTCTGCTCGGGCCATGGGAGAAGACAATATTCCTTTCAGAGCCTGTAGGGAAGCTGCAACCGTTGAAGACAGCTGGCCCCCAGGTAACTTCACGGCAGTTTCCCTGAGGACTCCAATTGTGAGGTACAGTATAGTAGGAAGGATTGAGATGCTTCCTATAAGACATTTTGAAAAACACTATTTCAGTCTATATGTAGTTCCTCAAAAGAAATTACCAAATGAGTAAGGTTATGTCAAAGATTTCTAGCTTTTAAGATTATTTTTCATTAATGATTATAACAATTTTAATAACCTTAAGATTTTAAAGGTTGGATAAAATTTAGGTTCTAATTGGACATGTTATTTAAATTATATCACAGTATCATTATCTTGTGCTGTGTGATTTTATTTGGTAGTTGACAAACATTGAATTTATTTTTTTTTTTAGTGTGGTAAAATATTTTTAACAAAAATTTACCACTTTAACCTTTTTTTTCTTTTTTTTTTAATTTGGCTGTGCTGGGTGTTAGTTGTGGCATGTGGGATCTAGTTCCCTGATCAGGGATCAAGCCCAGGCCACCTAACGGAGTCTTAGCCACTGGACCACCAAGGAAGTCCCACTTTGACCATTTTTAAGTGTATAGCTCAGTGGCATTAAATACATTCACTACCACTATGCATTTGGGGGATTTATTTTATATTAAGCCTTGCAATTTGCAGTGAGTTAGTACAAAAAATTAAAAGTTTCCATGGCTACTAAGTAGTTAAAAAGTCTCTTTGTTTAAAAGGAAAGGGAAGAGACTAAAGTTAAAACGGTCAATTAAGTTTTCCCAGGGGCTATCCACAAAACTCATGTAGTGTATTTTTGCCCTTAATCCTTTGCTAGTCACTTTTTCTGCATTCTTGGTATAAGGCAGGTGTGAGAATAAGGAATACAAGGTTTTAAGTCAAACTGAAGCTTGAAGTTATATTAAGCTTATAATATATAACATATATTATATGAGACTTACGTAAGACTTATATGCTGTCTGTATATAAGTCTGTCAAGTCACATTTAAGCAGAAATATGCTTACCAATTAAGTATCTATTAAGTACTGAGTCCTTATTATGTGCTAGGGTACTAGAGGGTAAACATTTTGCTGGAAGTAAGACATATGTCTGTATATATATATGTATATTTATCTTCTCTATATAGTAACAGATAACATATAATGCCTCTATATATAACAAAAAAACCTATGTATATACATATGGAAGCTGTACACACACACACACACACACACACACACACAGAAAAACAAAACTCAGTATGAGAGTTTTTAGGGAAGCCTTCACGGATGAAGTAGGGCTGGAGTTGAATTTCAAAGGAAGGCAGAATTTTAAAAAGGAGAGAAGGGGTGTTGTCATTTCAGATCAAGTAACACCACTGGCAATAGCACAGAACGGGGCTAAGCATGGAACCTCCTAGGTTTATGGTTCACACAGAAGGTATCAGGAGGCAGCTGTACTCAGCAGAGCCCTATGGAGAGCCTTGGATACTATATTAAAAGTATGGACTTGATTCCAAACAGAACTGGATATGATGAGAAGCTTCTATCAAAACTGAGGCAGGGAAAGTCCATTAGATACTGTATACCAAAAGACGCCCCAGAGAGATTAATTGCCATCAACTGGTTTAAAATATTTCTTAAAAAAAAAAAAAAAAAAACCCACCATTGAAGAGCATTATTTTTCTAGAGTACATGCTGTCCCTATATTTACTTTCATCCTTTTACTAAAATAAATTACTATACCATTAATCGTAAAGGATTAAAGACAATACCCAAATCTTTGGGTCACCATTTGTTTAATGAAAAAAAGATTTGCAACCATTATCTCCATTATCTATTAAAACCATTTCTCTCCTTTCAGGTCAAGTAAAGCCATCACATACCACAACATACCTTCAGGAGAGCACACTGCAGGAAGTTCAGAGAGGATAACTAACGCGGCTGAAACCAACCTACTTCCATCTTCTGACAGCATCTGTGGCTTTGCTGCTTTCACTCCTGGGCTACCTGTCAATTTAGGATTTAGCCCTGGCAGCTGCCTAACTAGAATGCACACACACAGCTCCAATGTTGCAAAGACCAAAGACTTCCCAGGCACAAGTCCTCCTGTGTCCTTTCCCTCTCCAAATTCTGGCAAGGTTTCCTTTTCAGCAGCCCCATCATCGACTGGAAAACAAAAAGACCAGTGTTGAATAAATACTTCACGTTTGCTTTGCTTCTGTTGTAGGTAACACATTTAAATGGGTCAAGCCTTGGGTCTTAAAGAATGAAAGAGAAAGCAGTTATGGAGGTAAAAGGAGTTGTTGTTGTCTTTATTTGGACTTCTTATTGTAGTGGATCAAAAGAAATCCTCGGGGACCTTCTCAGCCTTGCATATTGTCTGGTTAACTCCATGCAGTTAAGATGTGAACCTGAAAGCTAGAGCTCCAGCACTGACTTGACCACCGTAAGTGGTGGCTGGGCAGAAAGATACAGACTGAGGTCTCTGTCTTTATGAAACTGCCACCTCAGCCCAGGACTGCCAACCTCTGGAGATCTTGTAGATGAGAGAATAAGTCCTTGTGTTTTAAATCTACTGTCGTTCTGGGTTTTGTTATATGTAGTCAAACGTAATCTTAAATGATATACTCACCAATATCAAATCAGACTTATAAATGAGCAATTTAATCACTTTATAAAACTAAGTCAGTAAAAAAAAATTGTCAATCATTCTTTACCTGTACACTGGTAAACACTTTTAAGTACTCAATCCGTATAAGGGATTTTTTTTTTCCTTCCAGGGCTGTTAAAATTCTAATTTTCCCATGGAAAAATACTTTAGCTACTGACAATACCCAAGGTAACACGTAGAGACGACTGAGAGACTTTAAAGCCATAACTAGAGATGTTTCATTTGTATTATACACAACAGATTCTCAGGATGACACAGACACATAAATACTTTAAAAAGCTTTTTTTTTTTTTTTAAAAAAAGGTAATGATGCTATATGATTAACTGGGCATTGTGGTTTAATATTCACCTTCTGCACTTCGTCTTTTCTCCTTCACATGTTCTTGAGCCGCACAGATAATCTGCCTGACCACTTCAAGAGAAGCCAGTTGAATGGAAGGTGATTCTCGAGTCAAAATTACTCGATGTAGTACATTCAACAACTCAATACCCAAGTCCTATGACCGAAAACAGGTGAGACCATTTTGAAAATTATATGCTTGAAAAATCATAAAGTGTCAGGGCAATAAAGTTATGTAACACTTGCTCCACTTTAAACCATCTCCAGGTTGGTTTCTGTCCAATCTTGCAGAAGATGGCACTATGACAAAAGATCATCTTCACACAGTTCCTAAACTGAGATAACAGACAAGGACATTTCTAAAACAAGGTAAAAAAACATGGCTCAAAGTATACAAGGACCGCCAGATTCAAGATAAAAGATTCCCAGAGATATATTAAGGTTTTCTAATACTTACAAATGGTGGCAAAAATGACATTAACTGTGTAAGTTATTAAGCATAGAATGAATATCACTCAAAAGAAAATACACTAGAAGAATACTACTTAACTTTCCCCCTGTTCTATTGGTCACTCTGGTGGCTGTCTTTCATCTTCGAAAATAAGTGCAAAATAGTCATTATAATACTTGTTTTAACATACAGAATTAACAAGCACAAAAAGTTTAAAACTTATCCATGTGCAATTCAAGTCAGGCAGGAGCCTGATTCATACTTGAAACCTAATAAACGATAGTGGTAATAAATAACAGTCTATACAGAGAGGAAATTATACCATTTATTTTTCTTAACATCCAAAAGTCAATTTAATATACAATTCAATATACTGGTAATACCGGCTTCCCTGGGGGCTCAGTGGTAAAGAACCTGCCTGCCAGTACAGGAGCTGCAGGTTCCGTCCCTGGGTCAGGAGGATCCCCTACAGAAGGAAACAGCAACCCACTCCAGTATTCTTGTCTGGGAAATTCCATGAACAGGGGACTGTGGTGGGCTACAATCCTTGGGGTCACAAAGAGCCAGACACAGCTTAGCGACTAAGTATTCACGCATATGGTAATACATGATGCTAAGAGTGCCTGCCCAATGCACTGTTGCTCTCGGGAAGGCAGTTAAAGGAAGTGCTGTACATTGTACAGTGATCCTTCAAATCATGGTCACAACTGGATCTGGTATTAGTGTCTGACTCCACCTATAGGCTAGTCAGTTGTCTCTTAAAAAGACCTTGACGGAGCACTACACACCTGACGGTGAACACCATGCACCAAGAGGGTTCTCTCCCGGGGAAATGGGGCGTAAGATACAGATGCACGTGAGGAGCGAGTGCAGCGAAGCGGCAAGAGGCAAGGACAGCACGAGGCAGAACCTTCCCATCACGCAGAAAGCTCGCCTGAAGAGCTGCTACACAGTGCTGGGCTGGCGGCAGCAAAAGTAAGTGTGGCAGGAGCAGACACAGAAAGCGGCAGACAGAGGCGTGACTGCTCCCGAGTCAGCACGGCTGCTGCCAGCTCCTCAGTTCGGAGCTCAGCTTTGCAGTGCTTCAGTTTCCTTTTTACTTCTCTGTGTTCACCCACTATTCACTACAGTAACCTGAACACATTTCTGTTGCTGTGCCTTGGAATCTACAGAAGCCTGACAAGCAACAAGAAATCACCTGATCACTGCCAATTTTAGATCTTGGCCAAGGAACATCGAGAAGGGCCTGTAACGCGTGTAAACAGGCAGTAATGCTTTCCATGGTTGCATCTGAACGTAAGGAACATAGAAACTTCACACTGATTCCTGTAGAAAGTAGAGAAAGAGAACAGGGCTTCTTTAGAGTCTTGGTTTCTGACGTTAAAGAATTTTCTATTTTGATAAGATACACAAATAAACTTAGCAAAGAAGCAATGCAAGTAAATCACCATGAATTTAAGACTAAACAATTAAGTGGTAAGGCAATCTCTTAACAGTTTTTGTTTTTATCAACATGTACACAAATAATAATCTCAACTAGGCTTGTGCACTACTGCAAAAATTATAATAAAACTGTGCCAGAACTTAACATGTAGAGTTTCATTTTATTCTGACTAAAATTTATTGAGTGATTGCCACGTATCGGGCATTGTACTTTAACTATATCATTTCACTCTCACAGTATCTCAGGAAGTAGGTACTATTATTACCACTCCTTTTGAGCACATAAAGCTTAAATAGTTTGCTAAATGTCTGTTACAATGAGGCACACCAAGAATTTGAACTAAGGTAATTAAACGGCACAGCTTATGCCCTGCCAGTCTTTATTACATGAAAGTTTGTTTTTAAAAAGCTCTCAAGGCAAAGAGAAACAAAATTTTAATATACCCAAGGATATAGCAAGTCTGATCATGTTTGGCTTCAGGAGGAATAACAGAAGCTCTATGAACCAGAAACCTTAGTAGTTAATTACTGACCTTTATAACCCTCACATTTCAGTTAGTAACTTACTTATAGGTAATCTAACAGGTTGCTTCCTCAGAACAAGGTAAGGGTGAAAAACATTTAATCTAGAAACTCAAGGTATCTAGAAAGATACCTCATTTTAAAAATGAAATTCTAAGAAAGCCAAAAAATGGTTAAACTTCATAAATTTAAAAATCTCATTTATCTTTGACCTTAAATATTGATGCAGTTCTGGACCTGTGAATATACCTTCTTGAACCTTGTAATTCTTGAGAATGGGGAAGGAGGTGTAGATGACTCAGCATACTGTTACTGCCTAATAAAGAATGAAGTTAACAGCCACAAGAGCTGACAGGTAAGAAAGCACAATCCAAGAAAAACTCCATATGGTTGGCAGCGGGTAAAAAGTGTTTTACTGACCTAAAATAAGATGGAATCTCTCAGTGTAGACATCCTCAGGGGACTTTACTGTAGGTCCAGAGGACGAGCCCTGGCACATGGAAGTTGGTGTCACAGGCCTTGAGAGATTAGGGGCTCCCTCATCTGGGTCAGCAACGACAAAGCCTGTGCTTGTAAGCCACAGTGCTGTGGCATGCAAGATAAGCGCCCAGGAGTTGTAATAATGCAGTTTTGCATTTTCACTAGTCTCTGCTGTGTAGAAAGCACCACCTACAAAAAAGGGAAAGCAAACAGTTTCAGGAGGAATAAATGAAGAGATGTGTTCACACTCCATTTTCCCTTTTATCTGTTACAAGAGACAGACCGTTTCCAGCCTGTACCCTACACTTCAGGGCAACTACTTGTTGACATTTATCACCACGATTAGATTTGCCCACTTTTGCACTTCACGAGAATACACAGTATGCAACTGTTTTTTTAACTTAACAATGTTTTTAGAGATGGATCATCCATGCTGCTATATTATCAATGTTTTATTATCAGACTTTATTTCTCCTGAGCATACAACTGTTGGTCACAGTGCTGACGTATCCTTAAAACTTCGTAAGAAATTTGTAGGCTCTTTTTCTTTTTAATCATAAAATATTTTAAAACAAATATGTGATGTGTGTGGGTGTTTAGAATCCAAAAGGTTCATACAATCTGAAGAGAAACCACAGTGTGTGTGTGGGCATGCTCAGTCACTCAGTTGTGTCTGACTCTCTGCGACCCCATGGACTGCAGCCCCCCAGGCTCCTCTGTCCACGGAATTCTCCAGGTAAGAATACTGGAGTGGGTTGCCATCTCCCCCTCCAAGGGATCTTCCTGACCCAGGGATCAAACCCTTGTCTCCTGCATTGGCAGGAGGATTCTTTACCACTTAGCCACCTGGGAAGCCCAGAGTATGTATATGCATGTATAAAACAAATGCTGATACTCACCTACCTCTAAGATTAAGTAACATTTCTCCATTCTTAAATCTCTTTCTTAGAAAACAAACAAAACCATTAAAACTCTATATACCACTAATTCTTGCCCTTCCTTCTATAACCACTTTCCTCAAGTCACTGTGAATCAGTCTCAGGTCTTAAACTTTCACACTAGACATTTTGTATTCATAAATAATAGATGCTGTTATTTAGTGTGAGTTTACTTAAAGGCCTCATATTTTGTGTATCCTTTTCAAACTTGCTTTCCCCCTGAACATTATGTTTTAGAGATTTACATATGTTGATTCATGTGTCATTCATTTTTGTTGATAAATTTTTTCAGTAAATCAATGTATTTCCATTTTTAATGCTATAAAAAGGTATAAAGTCCAATAAATACTCTGCATATCATTGTGTATAGAACTTGACAGGCTGGCTCTAAAATTCATAGCAAGGAGTGAAAAAAATAATAGCTGTTTTGGAATAACATGAAGATTAAAAGCAGCTGCCAAATATATTAATAACTGATATTAATATCACAGTTATTATATCTATAACTATTAATATCAAATGTGATATTAATAACTGAGTATAAAATTAGATTCCCTTGGGGGAATATATGTATAAAAAAGAGTGGCTATGTGTGTATATGTGTAACTGATTCACTGTGCTATACAGCAGAAACTAACACAACACTGTAAAGCAACTATACTCCAATTAAAAAAAAAAAATTAGAGCCCTATCTTCATTCTACACACTAAAAAGAAATTCCAGCAGGACAAAAATCTAAAATGTAAAAAGCAAAAGTGTAAAGCTTATATATCTTTGTGGTCTTAATTTAAAAAAAGTATCAGGCATTACAGAGGAAACATAAACCATAAAAAACTGATTATATTAATTTTAAAAAGATAAAAGAGCCAAGCCACAGGCTGAGAGAGGATACCTTCCAGATATGGAACCACAAAGGAAGAGTATTAAACATATGTAAGGATTAACAAGTCAGTAAGAAAATGACAAATATGAAGTAGAAAATGGGCAAAGATGATGACTGGGTGATTTATGGAAAAAGAAACTTTAAACAGCCCATAAACTGATGAAAAAAGACTTTCAATCAACGAAATAAACCAATGCAATTCTTTAAACTCATCACATTGGGAAAAACAAGTACAGTAACATACAATGGAGGGAAGATGTAGATAAACAGAGGCATGTTGTTGACCATATACACTGCTGTAATCACTCTGGAGAACGATTTGGCTGTTATCTTGTGAGTTAGGAAGAGCGTGCCTCATGACTGAACGAGTTAATTGCAGGGTCTCTACCCTGAAGCAACTCTCCCACGACTATTCTACGAATGAGTATTATTCTTGAAAAAATGTTTCATATAAACATTACCTGCTAGTGGAGAAATTTTGAAAATACATGTTAGTGACAGTCATTCTAGGAATTACAGTAAATATTTCACGCCCTTACCTTCAACAGGAAGCTGAGAGGCAAATTCTGAAGGCAAAGTTAGGAGAGCAAAATCCTGAAGTGCAGCTAGCCAGAGCCTACTCAATGTGCTGAGGTCTGCGTGGACTAAGTCAAGCAGCCCATCTGGTGAAATCGACCCGTTTCCAATGCTCTCTTCTGAACAGGCAGGAGTCTTCAAAGATTGTCTGTGGTTTTTATGCCTTTCTACAGCAATTATGTAGACCTGTATAAAGGTTACTTTATAAATAGGAAAATCTTAGACCCACAGGTGCTACAATATTTTTATCTTGCAGACTTACCTTGAACCTGCCTCCTGGACTTGAAATGCACATGATACCAAGAAGGTACACAAGTGCAACCACATACAAAACTGGGGTAGAAAGAGCCAAAAGCATTATCTTCACCGAGCTATGTGAGGGATAATAGACACTTGACAAGTATGCTGCCACACTGCAGTGTACAACCATGACAGCTGTAACTAAATGATCCTGGCACCCTGTTTCACTAAGCCTGGCCATGGCCTTGTAATCCATTTCAATATATGGCTACAGGCAGCCATCTCTGAAATCAAATAAGCTGAAATACTGAATATTTTCTTTCAATGTTACCACTAAATGACTTACAAAACATTTACCTATATAGACTATAGACAAGGACTACAGAATGTTAAAGTATTCAACATAGTACATAATGTGTACTATTCTCTTTATCCATAGCTCTGAAATCCAAAGGCTCTGTAAAATATAATTTTGTGGGCAACAATCTGGTGACAAAACACAAAAAAATTTATGTGAGGCTATTTATACAGTGTGACTATTCAAACATTTTCACAGATATAAATTGTTTGATTATAGATTTTATGGTATTATCCCAAACATCCTGGAGGGATACATGAAATATGCATCCAAATTTTAAATCCCAATTTATCTGGCTCTAAGGATTTCAAATAATTATGGACCTCAATTACATGGAGCTTGTTGGCTAGTCATTATTTCCACTAAGGAGAGAACAAGAGAAAGTATAATGGCTTAAGCAAGAGTACAGAGATTCAAATGATTATAAAAAACATTATAAAACAGTAAATTTATAAAATAGGTTACAGAAATTACAGAATATCTGTTTGCTCTATCAAAAGCATATGTTTAAACCATTTAGAGTTGATTGTTAAAGATCATTAAATCCAACTTATTAAGTCTAGGCAGAACTACTTTCTAACTGAAATTTGTCAATACTAAATAATGACAAAAACAGAAACTCAACAATCTTCTGGTTTTAATTAGCCCTACTGAAGAAAACCCTTTCTCACATATTGGCTGCAACACTCAGTTGCAATCTGAGACTATATATATTTCTAACTAAAGTGATACATGAACCAAGACTGGCCAAATATGATAACTGTTGAAGCTGGATAATGAGTTTATATGAGTTCATTACAGTATTCTGTTTACTTCTGTATATATGTAAACGTTTCTATCATAAATTTTTAAAATTATATGGCTTTCTTTCTGATTAGAAAATAAAGAACAAATAAGTACTTCCCTCTTAAGATTTTTTTAATCTTAGGAAATAAATGACTTACTTAATATTCAAAAGTCATTTTATGAAAGAAAGAGCTCTAAGAAATATTAAAGCATGTGTTATAGTTGATAGAATATATGAGCAAACCCACATTTCCAATAATTCAGGTTTCAATAAAAGTTGATTTCCATTGGCTATGATAAAGTCTCTTATGACTGCCCCCTGCTTAAAACAGCAGATAAGACAACAGGAGGGTACTTTAGAATCCTTGGCCAAAATATCAATTAGCATATAAATATATCTAATGTTGAAAGTCTTCAGTTAACCTTAAACACAGACTTACCTGTGTTTTAAATAGCTAATTTCAGTTTATGGCCTAAGATGTTTATTAACAACTTCCAAAATTCTAGTCATAAACTGAGACATACTAACCTCTGCCCAGGCTTTTAGCACAGCTAAGATCTCCATGGTAGAAGCACTTTCATTATATAAGTGACTAAGAGCTTCTTTTCCAACCTGAATTTTTGTTAATGATGCAACAAGCAGCTGATGAACTCTTCGGATGTCGTTAAGGTCACTTACAACTCCACTTGCTATCCAGGCACTGCAAACCTAGTTTTTTAAGAAAATCAAAGATTATATTTAAAAACTATAAACACCCTCTTTGGGAGTTCAGCAGAGTTCACTCATATCTCAGGAATCTGGTCACTTAAATCATCTTGCTATCAAGAAACCCAATGGGATACTGCTGATAATAATAGTAAAAGCCAGCATTTCAAAAGAGAATGAGACGGGGTGCTCAGGGCTGGAGCACTGGGATGACCCTGAGGGATGGGATGGGGAGGGAGGTGGGAGGGGGGTTCAGGATGGGGAACACATGTACACCCATGGCTGATTCATGTCAATGTCATGTCAATGTATGGCAAAAACCACTACAATATTATAAAGTAATTAGCCCCCAATTAAAATAAATAAATTTTTTAAAAACTCAAAAGAGAATGAAATTTCTTGATTTGAAGAAAGGAAGCTGTGCTAAGTAAATAAAGAGTTTTAGATGTTATTAACATAGAGAAGATAAGCCATGAAAGGCACTACTTGCGTAATTGTCTGGATTGACATTTGAATTATATTTTCAATCTTAATTATTTCATCTTACTATTCTAAAAGCAGGGATTAATTGCACCTCAATAAAGATTTTTATTCTTTTGAAGATATTTTTAAGTTTTAAAACAAACATCATTAATAATCCTCCAATGCAAAAAATTTACTCAGTTATCAGGGGCCATCTATGAAGGTTTTCCTGATTGTCATGATATTTCATGAAAATTTATTTTTCCTTTACCGTCTACTTATTTAGTTCACATTTCCTTTCACAAAAGATTTCAAGTGGCTTATAGCAAGAACACATATAATAAAATGATAAATTAGACTCAGTATAACAGTTAACAAAATTCTATTAATATTTAAGGTACTCAAACATTTCCTAAATACAACTGAATTTGAAAAGTTGAAAGAAATGAGTAAAATCAGTTTTTGCCATTTTGTATATAATTAATTTAATTCATACCAGTTCTGCTTTTACTTCAGACTATTCAGGGCTGGATATTGAATGCTTGACAACATCATCAAGAAAAGCAACTATTTAAAACCGTATACCATATGGCTCTTAGATATATGAAAAAATGCTCAACCTCACTTGGCATACAAATCTAAACTATCCTGAGATACCCTTTTTACTCCATCACAAAAATCTTAAGTTTGCCAACTCACAGAGCTGCTGAGAAACAGGCACTTGCATAGAGTGCTGGCAGGAGTTTAAAGTGGTTAACTCTTGTAATACACTCTTTAACCCAACAATTCAATTTTGGAGAATTTAGCTCCCATACATGCTTGGACCCAGTGAAATGACCCATACAGAAAGACGGTCATTAACTGCAGCACTATCTGTAAGAGCGAAAGACAAAAAAGAGCCCCTGTATTTCCATCACTACAGAACTGGTGACATACCCATATACTGGCTTACTATGCAGTTACAAGAAAGAAAAAGTTCTGTAAATTTAAAAGGTGAAGAAAAGGGGCAGCTGAGATTAATGGGTGGGTGGACACTGTAACATCGAACCTTGGTATTAAACACTATCTGGAGAGTTGCTTCCTAAGGAGGGTTTACTGTTTACCTGACATGCTTTGGCAGTGACGTCAGGTGGTGTCTCTGAGGTGAAGGCTGGTCTAAGTGCCGCTCCTACCTGGCAAGAAATGATATGCTCGTTCAAGCATCAATAAGTAAGATAGCACAAACTCTTTTCTCTTTTTAATGTTATCTTAAAATTATCCCTTTATATAAACACTTTTTGGTTTTGCCAGCCCAGGATGTCTTTCCCTGTTTTGGAGTAAAAGCATCTCAATTCTCCTTTGGGGAACTTTCTCGCCAACTCTTAGCCCATGTGGTTGCTATGGAGCTAACAGTACTGTCTGGCTCCAGGGATCCACACTGGTATAATGAAAGCTCTCCTGTAGATGTTTGCTGGAAGTACTCGGAAAGAAGTGCTGTCTTTAAAAGACTCTAGATGCTAAGAGAGCCATTTTGATACCACTCGGAGAGGGCAAATTTGAAAAAAGAGCCAGTGCAGGAGAAAGCAGAGCCAACTAAGATTCCCCAAAACAATCTTCCTTTTCTGCTTAAGTGAGCGGTAATTTTATTTCTATCATTTGTAATTTTAAGAGGAGTAAAAATATAACAGAGCTCCCCTTAAGCTGGAATACAGTATTTAAACTAATATGTAGTTCTATGTAACTCCCATCCCTTCCTTTTCTCTTTCCCTAAACATACACTGACATTACCTGTTGGGAAGATGTGATGGAGCCTGCTACCAACTGGTGAACTGCTCTGGATTCCCTAATTGCCAGTCAACAGAAGCTGCCTCTGAATCAGGAAAGGTATCCTTGCATGACTGCTGAAGGACTACATGTGATGTGTGTGATGTAACATGATGATTTTGTTACCTTCCTTGTTCCTCCTAGGTTGCTCAATGCATCAGGCAAACAAACACCAGTTAAAAAGATTACAGAACCAGTAAAAGAATCTTGAACTCTTTTCTAAGTTCAGGGGAAATAAAGGAGGTTATATCGAGACTAGGAGTAGTAACCTGAAGATGAAACATGCATGTAGCCTAAGTGGAATATGTTAATAAGATTAATGATTTGGTGTTATCTTAAGGTTATTTGGATATTCTGTAAAGAATTTCATTATCAAAGCCCTTTATTCCCCATAAATTACCAAGAAGGTTTTAATTACGTGACTTAACTTTTAGCATTTTTTAATTTTTTTTTTTGAGCTTTCTGAAAGATCTTTAATAAGGTACCTTGGGAACTCAATTCAAAAAAAAAAAGAAAACCGGGTTGATTTAACTATTACAGATGTTTCAGTGCAGCTCCAAAAGTTTTTATAAATACAGTCATTTGGAGAGGTGGTCCTGGTCCTGGATCAGATTATTCCTTGTGTTTCTGAGAACAGTAAGAAGGGGGAGAATTGTGATGTTGGGAATACACTGCTACTGCTAAGTCACTTCAGTTGTGTCCGACTCTGTGTGACCCCATGGACTGCAGCCTACCAGACTCCTCCGTCCATGGGATTTTTCAGGCAAGAATACAGGAGTGGGTTGCCATTGCCTTTTCCAACTTTTAGCATTATAAAAGACCTGTTTCATGAATTATTTTGCTTTTACTTGAAGATTTCTTTTTCAAACATATACTGATTAGACTGGTGATATATTAACAGAGATACACACACATTTATGTATTAAGAGGTGACATGCCAATTAGTTTCACAAACTTCTAACCTGGTTGTTTAATAATAAGATTCTCTAATAGAAAGTGCTTACATTGGCTTGATACTGTTCCAGAATCACATGACCTGGAAACTCTGGTTCTGGAATCGTTGCAAATCGCCGAATAACCACTAATAGGGTTTCAAGGCCAGAAAGACGGAGCTGGTCACTATGATCTGTGGCAGCCATAAAAGCCATGCGAATTAGGTCAGCAAGATGTAGCACCAAAAAGTCATCTACAAGATTAAAAAAAGAAAATCTTATTAAGAATATGCTGGAACTAAGATTTATGCTAAGTGCTAATTTTTCCTCCTTTTAATTTCATAAGCTAGACTTTCAAGTACTTTTACAGTGTGACTGTTTGTTACAAACCTTAAAGCAAGATTTACTGCACCAGTGCAAGTACTCAGACACAAACAACCATCCCAAATCAAATGCTAATACAGCTTTGAAAAAACCAAAGGCAGAATTAGCATCCTTTAAAAGAATGCTAATAGTATTTTCAATAAAAATTTTGTTCAGACTTTCTGATAAAAGTACATTAGAAGGTACTTAGGAAACTTTGGGTTTTGATGAATTATGCATTAATCATTCTCTTCATGTCAAGTTGAAGCTAAAAGATAATATTCCTTTAAAGATTTTTTATGTGGTTCTTTATATGGACTATGGGCTTCCCTGTTGGCTCAGATGGTAAAGAATCTGCCTGCAATGCAGGAGACCCAGGTTTGATCCCTGGGTCAGGAAGATCCTCTGGAGAAGGGACTGGCAGCCCACTCCAGTATTCTTGCCTGGGAAATCCCATGGACAGAGGAGCTTGGTGGGCTGCAGTCCATGGGGTCACAAAGAGTCGGACACAACTGAACGCCTAACGCTTTCACTTTCGTATGGATTACATTACCTTACTTTTTTGCATGTGCTGCCACACACACAAAAGATGGGGGATAAAAAAAAAATATTTCTAGCTATAAAATTATAAATGAGAATTCCTTTCATGCATACAACATATTAGTATAATAATTCTACCAGGGAGAGACATAAAACAATCATTTAACAGTGTTCCAACAATAAAATGTTTACAGGTACAACAAACCTTTACCTAAAAAAAATTTGAGACTAATTCAAAGAAGTATACTAGTTATAGGTCATACTGAAGAAACCAGCTCATCTTAGTAAGTCCCAATTACAATTTTAATCAAGAGCACAGGAGTCAGTAAGCACACTAATTTTGTACCTATCAGTATTAGTGTTCATCACAAATAAGAGACTCAATTTCCAAAACATACTAAGAGCTCATACAACTCAACGACAAAAAGACAAACAACACTATCAGAGAATGGGCAGAAGACCTAAACAGACACCTCTCCAAAGTATACATACATACGACCGACAGGCACAGGAAAAGATGCTTAACATTGCTAATTCTTAGAGAAACACAAATCTGCACTGAGGTACCACTTCATACCAGGCAGAATGGCCATCACTAAAAAGCCTACAAATATCAATACAAATGTTGGAGAGGGTGTGGAGAAAAGGAATGTACAATGTTGGCAAGAATATAAATTGGTACAGCTGCTACGTAAAACAATATAGAGGTTTCTTAAAAAACTAAAAGAGCTGCCATATGATCCAGCAATCCTATTCCTGGGCATATATCTAGAGAAAACCATAAACTGAAGATACATGCACCCCTATTTTCATAGCACTGTTTACAACAGCCAAGACATGTAAACAACTAAAATGTCCACTGACAGATGAATGGATAAAGATGTGGTATATACACACAGCAGAGTATTATTCAGCCATCAAAAAGAATGAAATAATGCCATTTGCAGCATCATGGAATCTAAAATATGATACAAATCAACCTATCTACACAACAAAAACAGACTGACTGACATAGAGAACAGACTTGGTTGCCAAGGGGAGTGGAAGTAGCGGGGAGAAGAAATAGGAGTTTGAGATTAACAGAGGCAAACTATTATATATGGAATGGATAAACAACAAGGTCCTACTGGACAGCACAGGAAACTATACTGAACACCCTGTTGTAAACCATAATGGAAAAGAAAATGAAAAAGCATATAAATATATAAATGTGTATATAAGTGAGTCACTTTGCTGTACAGAAGAAATTAACACAACACTGTAAATCCACTATACTTCAATAAAACTAAGCAAACGAAAGACAGCTAAGAGACGCAATACGTGCTTGCTTGAAAAATAAAAAAGAAATACCTAATTCATAGTCTCAGATGGGGAATAACAACATCTTGCCTTGTGATTCTTTTGTCAGGTAAAGAATATTTATAAGGTATTGAGATGTTAGAATTGTGTCTGAATATATGTGTTTAAGTGAATTAAACCATAATCAACATGTATTTAGGTAAAAATAATAAAACTGAACAATAAAAGGTCAAACTGGTCTCACAAGTAGGTTTACTTTACATTGAGATAGACTCAGATGTTTTCAAGATAATATCCATGGAACCAAAATAATCTATGAGCAAAATAGCTATATTTTGTTATATTTAATAGTTCTATAAAAATAAAATTTAAGAAAATAAAACTTGGGAATGCACATAATTTCCAAGAACGTGACCATTCTCTATAAACTTAATGTATCACATTATGTCCATGAAACAAAAGTGAATGCTGATTTAAGCATTCAGTTCAATCATTAAGAATGCATTTGAACATTAGAAATGTACTACAGGCACACAGCGCCTCTATGTGTACCATTTGGTCTTGTCATTGTTAAGCCACTTACTTCTTGAATCCTTTTTTTTCATTTCCTGTGCTAAAGCAACATCAAAATGTGCGCTGTGTCCATTTTCACACTGGTTGATTATCCTACAGACACATTCAGCAGCGAAGACTCTTGTGGCCCATCGGGGATTGGTGAAAGGGTGCGGTCTGCCATCATTTCTGCTGGTCAGAACCGAAGCGTCATCCCCTTTATCTCCTTCCTCTTCTTGCACTGTATCCACACAGGTTACACTTGCAAAATCTTTTATCAAGGGAGAAAAATACACGTAGTTTCAACTGGAAGATACACTTATAAAGGGACACAAATGACCTTAAGTACAGATCATACTGTTCATCAATCATACATCTTTTAACGATGTAAAATAATCATGTCTAATGACTACTGATAACAGTGGTTACCTCGAGAAACGCTAAAAAAACTATTCTTAAAAAATGATGAAGCCATTAAATTATATTTAAAGTGAAAGACTGAACATGATACTAGAATAATTATCAATCCGCTGTATGAAGATGGATATACTCAAGGAAGCACAGCATTCTGTGGTAGGAAGTATGGTAGACAGAACTAGATATGTTAACACTGGGCCCTTGAATGAATTTAAGAAGGTTCCTGAACCCACAAAAATGTCCAAAAAATACTTTCCTCAGGATAGACCCATTGGTATATTTACAATCACAAATTATCCAGATGACTAGCTGCCATCTATGGGGTCACACAGAGTTGGACACGACTGAAGTGACTTAGCAGCAGCAGCAGAGCCAGTAATTAAGGAATTATTTTCCCTTAATATTATACTGCTGTTGCTGCTAAGTCACTTCAGTCGTGTCCGACTCTGTGTGACCCCATAGATGGCAGCCCATCAGGCTCCCCCGTCCCTGGGATTCTCCAGGCAAGAACACTGGAGTGGGTTGCCATTTCCTTTTCCAATGCATGAAAGTGAAAAGTGAAAGTGAAGTCGCTCAGTCGTGTCTGACTCTTAGCAACCCCATGGACTGCAGCCTACCAGGCTCCTCCGTCCATGGGATTTTCCAGGCAAGAGTACCAATTGCTGACTTATTAACTATTTAACTCAACTTAAAATGCAACTTATAACATAAACCAACTTGTTTTTCTTAAATTATCTTTTATGTCAACATTTTTTGATTGTGATACAACAGATAGCAAAGATGTTACAAAGTTAAGGCAAACCCTTCTTAAAATATCAGTGGAGACTGAAGACATCAATAGAGACTGAAATGTATGTTTTTCTAATAAGAAGGGATAGAGGTAAACGACAAAGGATAAAAAGAACAAACAGTGAAGTAAACTGAGTATTAAGTTCACAGAGTGACTATAAAATTTTAAAGAAGATAGGTCACCAATCTATGCACTTGTAGTTTTTCTTCTGAAGAAGTCCTTTTAAGTTCTTAAGTACTGGGGACAGAAGAAAACATCAAGAAAGGAAAACATGTACAACATAATGGTGGAAAAAGCAAGTGTCAGTAACTGAAAGGTAGGCGTACCAACAAGAGCAAAGGTGGGCAGAGAAGAATACTAAAAAAAAAAAAAGCCAGAGATTTTACAGTACCTTTCTTCCTTTGAGACCAGAGCTACATTAATTATAAGGCTTAAGTAACTGAGTTGAGAGGTACTGAAATATATTGAAAAGTTAGATGTTAAAGTCATGCAGACTAAGGCTTGAATATGTGTGTGTCTTTGGGAAAATTACTTATCCTTTGCAATTCCTGTTTTCCCTTGTGTAAAATGGAATACTACTGCCTACTCATAAGATGGTTAAAAGAGTAAATGATACATAATATGTATAGTATTTGGAAGAGAAATGGTTTCTATCTTCTTTCTTTCTCACTCATTGTCTCTCTTAGTCCAAAGATACAAATTTTAAAGACTCTAACACAATTATAAGAGAAAAAAAAAGTAAGTTTTAAGTGCTGGACTTAAAGACTAGCATTAGAATCTTCACTTAAAGAAAAGCAACAGTTTTACCCCAAATATCCAAATTAATAAATTATCACTAGCAGACAATTTTATATAATGCTTTTACTTTCAGTTTTATTATGTTGGCTGGTAATCACCAGTACTTACCAGCTGATGCAGCAAGTACATCTTTACAAAGCTTTAACCAAAAGGAGAGTTTATCCACTGCCATAGATGTGAGCATATGATTTAAAGTCTCTTTGATATCATGGCATAATTTCTGATCTGTCTCTTTGTCAAGTAAGGTCAGTAAGGCCCCTTCAAGGCCCACTTCTCTGATGTTAGCATCTGACAAGAAGAAAATCGATGATCTAAGTAATACAGAAAACAAAACTGCCATATGAGAAGCACACACATTCAGTGGTTATTAAAAATATTACATGCAAATATATTCTAAAGAACTGGTCCACATATGGCACCCTCAGTCTACTAAGGTCTGTTTTAGTTAACAACTAAAGTTTTATTATTATTCACAACACTGCAAAGTTATTTTTTATACAGTGTCATTAAAAGATAAATCTTTGAGTTTACTAATATGTTTTCCTTATCAGGTAAACATTTTAACCCAATTAGCATGCAATACTTCTAAAAATTTATACAATGTTTCTTGGAATCTTATCTTTAAATTCAAATAAATAATCATAATTAAGCATTACTTATTCTGGTATAAAGGCTTTAAATTTATTAACATGAGAGGAAAACTCAGAAAACAACTATTAAATGGAGAAGAGTATTTAATTACTACAACTAAGCTACAGTGGATCTAAGAATACTATTGAATTAATATAAATTACTACACAGTATTCTCACTGCAAAGTAATACATCATTTCAAAAAAGAAATATAAGCCTTGATCTAGTATCTATTTCCTCTAACTCTGGAAACATAAAAAGAACAAGTACATTTTCTTATGAGAATTTAACTCATTTGGCAATTATGAAAGCATTTAGTTTCTAAAGATTATGCTACTATTAGACTATTTAAAAGAAGAGTTATCTTTTAAAGATCTTTTAGTGATCTTTTAAAGATCAGAAGGATGTGGTAGGAATGTTTCTGATTATGGGTCTAAAAGTTAGAACAGCCCAATGTAATGTATGAGTCATGACTGGATCCTAAATTTGGGGATGGGGTGTGGGCGTGAGGGGGGAAAGGAATTTATAAAGGACATTTTTTCTTTTTTTAATATACAGGAAATTTACGTGAGAACTACACATTCTACGAAAATACTAAATGCTGATTTTACTAGGTTTGGAAATAACGTGTGGTCAAGCAGGAGCATGTCCTTCTTGAAAGACACAGGTAAGTATTTAGGGGTAAAGAGTCATGATGCCTGCAACCTGCTTTCAGATGGTTTGGCAAGAGGCTTATGTGTTATACTGAGAGACACACAAAGTCAGTGTTACAAACATACGAAGTAGTGAGTCTATGTGTTCACCTGCATGTTTCTTCCTACTTTTCCATCGTTTGAAAAATTATAAAAATTTTAATAAGGAATTATATAATGAATCCTTTACTGTCTTACCCACATAGCTTATTCAATAATTATGTACCAGCATATTAACATAATAAATCCTAAAGCAACAAATATAGTTTCAGCAGTTAATGTAAGTTAAAGGTCACTATGGGGAGAATACCATACATGGTTAGAAGATTACAATTTCTCTGGTTAAGTGATCACAGAATAATCTGCAAACAAGTTCTGTAGCCTATTTGATGACTAGTATACAAGTTCAGCAATGCTGATACAGTAAGTCAGAGCCAAGGTTTTAATATAATAATAAAACTAAGTTAAAGAGCACAGAATAACAGTAAAACACATTATGGATCTGAGAGCTTTAGATATTGGAAAGCTCTGTGAAGTCTGAGACTTTCTAAAAATGTGATAGCAATTTCAGTTTAGTTCAGTTCAGTCGCTCAGTCGTGTCTGACTCTGCAACCCCATGAACCACAGCATGCCAGGCCTCCCTGTCCATCACCAACTCCCAGAGTTTACCCAAACTCATGTCCATTGAGTCGGTGATGCCATCTAACCATCTCATCCTCTGTTGTCCCTTTCTCCTCCCGCCTTCAATCTTACCCAGCATCAGGGTCTTTTCAAATGAATCAGTTCTTCACATCAGGTGGCCAAAGTATTGGAGTTTCAGCTTCAACATCAGTCCTTCCAATGAACACCCAGGACTGATCTCCTTTAGGATGGACTGGTTGGATCTCCTTGCAGTCCAAGGGACTCTCAAGAGTCTTCTCCAACACCACAGTTAAAAAGCATCACTTATTTGATGCTCAGCTTTCTTTATAGTCCAACTCTCACATCTATACATGACTACTGGAAAAACCATAGCCTTGACTAGATGGACCTCTTTGGACAAAGTAATGTCTCTGCTTTTTAATATGTCTAGGTTGGTCATAACTTTCCTTCTAAGCATCTTTTAATTTCATGGCTGCAATCACCATCTGCAGTGATTTTGGAGCCCAGAAAAATAAAGTCTGACCTGTTTCCCCATCTATTTGCCATGAAGTAATGGGACTGGATGCCATGATCTTAGTTTTCTGAATGTTGAACTTTAAGCCAACTTTTTCACTTTTTCACTTTCATCAAGAGGCTCTTTAGTTCCTCTTCACTTTCTGCCATAAGGGTGGTATCATCTGTATATCTGAGGTTATTGATGTTTCTCCCGGCAATCTTGATTCCAGCTTGTGCTTCTTCCAGTCCAGCGTTTCTCATGATGTACTCTGCATATAAGTTAAATAAGCAGGGTGACAATATACAGCCTTGACGTACTCCTTTTCCTATTTGGAACCAGTCTGCTGTTCCATGTCTAGCTCTAACTGTTGCTTCCTGACCTGCATATAGGTTTCACAAGAGGCATGTCAGGTGGTCTGGTATTCCCATCTCTTTCAGAATTTTCCACAGTTTATCGATCCACACAAAGGCTTTTGCATAGTCCATAAAGCTGACCTTTTCCAGCCACTGCTGAGTTTTCCAAATTTGCTGACATATTGAGTGCAGCACTTCCACAGCATCATCTTTTAGGATTCGAAATAGCTCAACTGGAGTTCCATCACCTCCACTAGCTTTGGTCATAGTGCTACTTGCTAAGGCCCACTTGATTTCACATTCCAGGATTTCTGGCTCTAGGTGAGTGATCAAACCATTGTGATAATCTGGGTCATGAAGATCTTTTTTGTATAGTTCTTCTGTGTATTTTTGCCACCTCTTTAATATCTTCTGCTTCTGTTGGGTCCATACCATTTCTGTCCTTTATTGAGCACTTTGGAAACTATATATTTTAAAAGTGTAAGACATTATCATTTCTATTTTTGTAGTCTGAATTTATATACATGTTTGTGTTAGTTATATGATTTTAAAATGAAGAGATACACTTAAAACCTTACTGGCTAAGAAATCCTTTAATTCAGCTCTAAAACATAGAAGGGGCTAAGAAATCCTTTAATTTGAAGCAGATTCATCTATGAGAAATTATATTCAATTAGATTTGAGGGGAAGAAAGGCACATATAAATGACTTCAGGCCTAAATGCAATTTCAATCCATTGTAAAAAAACTCGTCCAAAACCAATAGCTCTCAAACGTCAGTACATACTACCATTACTGGAGAATAAGTAACAGATCACTGGGCTCTACTCCCCCATTTCTGGCTTAGACTTGGGATGGGGCCCAAGAATTTGCATTTCTAACAAATTCCCAGGTGAGCTGGATGTTGCTTCTGTGGGGAGCCTGTTTGAAAACCACTGCTTTAAACCAGTAAAATCACTGGTTGGAATGATAACTGTTTAGCAACCGTCACTTGTAGCATGTTTAAGATATTATATACTAACTTTTAAATTTCCCTTTAAAAACTCATGTTTCTAGAGAAGCTTTAGGATTAAAATAATCATCTGAGCTGGAGATAATACTGATAAAGAGAATTACCCAGAGTCAGTTCTTCTCTGCTGTTCTTAGCAAGCATAACAGCGTGCTCTGAAACTTCAGCTGCTTCTCTCTGAACAAGCTGACGTAAACAAGCCAGTACTGCTCGTCTCAGTAACAAATAGGGACTACAGAGATTCACCTGAAAAATACCATTTGGGAAGTAAAGGAACCGAAATTCTTGGTGACATTCAAAAAGTCTAACAGATTACTCACTGGACCCCTCCTGATTTATTAGATATACAGAGATTTCTTCAACTATCTTAGCACATATTTTTTACTAAATAACTTAGAAATAGCTTAAGGAGTAATACATGTACTTATTATGCAATATTCATAAACAAACCCAAGCAAAAGTCTCTTGACAATGTTAGAAGACATAAAATGTATATGAGTAAAACAGTTTTGAGAGACAAAGGGATACCACTGAAAGAATTTATTTGCAGCTTGTATATACTATTGTATATACAAGTGCTCATGGAACCATATACTGTTATGTTTTATGTGGAACTATATACTATTACATTTTATGAATCTCCAAGTATAAGTTTATATAAATCTGTCTGAGCACTGCAGCATAGTGATTAAAACGGAGGCTCTAGAGTCAGACTGTCTCAGTTTGAGTCCTATATCCATGACTTACTAGCTATGTGACCACAGGCAAATTATTTAAATTCTCTGTGCCTCAGTTTCCTCATTTGTTATATGAAAATAACACTACCCCTATCTCACAGGGCTGCTGTAAAGTCAACACAAAGAAACATGCAAAGGTGCTTAGCACAGTCCCTGGCAAATAGTAAGTATGCTCAATTAAACATTAGCTATAGCTATTATTAATGCAGCCTCTATCAATAGTTTATGCAGATGCCATAGAGAGTAAGTAAATGCATTTTCAAATAAAGGCAGAAAGAGTTTTAACTCAGAAAACATATTCACCAAAAGTGCTCTCTAGAGACATTATAGATAGCAAATTTTATAAATGCCTATCTACTTATATGTGGATATACATATATGTACACAGATATCTAAATATCTTCGTGATAGAGAATATTTCTGCTCGAATGACAGGCTCAATACATATTCTTTTTACTGAGAAGTATTTAAACAATGTAAATCTCAATAAGCTGCATCTACTGAGGGTAAATGATAATAGGAATGGTGATATACCTTAAATGAGTAATTAAAACAAGTCAAAGGTGATTTCATAAGTAGAATAAAGCCTAGAGATTTTAAAATTTATTTCATTCCAACTATGAAAATAAAGACCAGTTTGGTGTGGCTTATGACAATAAATGTCTTCAACAGTGATTTTCCAAGCAGCATTTGAGAAATAATGGCATAATTCTTATAAGCGCCTTTAAATCTGACTTATGTGGGAAAGGCATGACTGAGGCAGGTGAGTTTGCCAAAAAGAGCAGAGGCAGACTTCTGAGAAAAGAGTAGGCAGTGGCGGGGGTTCTGGCACATGACCTAGGCAAAGAGGGCTAAACCCTTAATTTTATCATAAGCTAAAAGACAAAGTTTGTAAATATACTATCAGTGAAATATATGGATGAGGTCTGCTTTATAAATATGTTCTATTATACCCTCAAGTACATGTCATGGACAGCGGAAAGACAGGAATGTCATTCACAAAGTCTCACGGTTATGTCATTCTAGTCATGTTTAAGAACTCTGCTGTTAGAAACTCATACACAGGCTAACAGAGAACTTAAAATGTAAAAAGATTAAGTTTATTCATGCCCAAGATTAAGGCTATATTTAACAACAATAGCAAAGAAGCACTCTAAAGACAATTTTAAAGAAAAGTTAATGAATCTACTAGCTGTATTAACTGGAGCATATACAAGCATATAATTCAAGGCAGGTGCAGCATTTATTCAGGCTGGTCATACAATCTTCTAGAAAAAGCATGCTCAAAAGTACTCTACTTGTTCAGTAGAAAAAATATTAAAGACTGTCACACAAAACAAAATGGGACGCTTAATATCTCCATGTCATTCTCCAGCATTTATATTGGGAAGAAGAACAGAGCGGGTTAAGGCAAACAATCAAGCAGGCAAAATACAGAAATTAAAATCAAACTATATGTTCAATTCCTTTCTGAAATGAATATATTAAATCAAAATGATGCAAAATTAAATGCAAAGAGTGAGTGCGCCAGCTGGAGAAGGTTAGGGAGGATTTGTTTATGCTGGTATTAAGTAAACACCATGTAACATGCCACACACACTGGACTTTGCATTAATGGTTAGCTTAAACAGAGAGATGCAGAGGAAAAGAAGAACATCTACAACCAAAAGGGCCGGGGGCGGGTGGACACAAAGAAATAGCACTGCAAACCTCAAATAAAGTTAGGAATCGAGGGTCAGGGACCTACCAACACAGAATTATCCAACAAGATCTCCTGCACAAAAACAAATGACAGACTGGTCATGACAAAAACCAAAAGATAAACACCAGGATGACTCTGACAACAGTCAGCTAAGCATTAAAATATACATGTTGATAGAGCTATCATTCAAATTGGCTTAGCTTCAGCTTTAAAGATACACCATAAATACTTCATTTTCCAACTTAGAACATGAGTTGAGCTAAGATTTTAAAAACAGTCAACTCAAGATATAAAGATAACAAAAATACAGTAATTTCAAAATGCACATTTGTTTAATTAGGTTTTCCTTTGGAATCTTTCATCAAGCCTTAGTAATAAAACCAGATCAAGTAGACATCAGTGTGAAAGGAGTGATCTGGATTACCTTCACATGAACAGGTGTCCCATAAGAGACAAAGTTAATCGTTTACCTCATCACAAGTTATAGATTTTTTTACTCTTGGAAGCCAAGTTTTAAAACTGTGAGTAGTCAGAATTGCAAGTGTAGCTAAGGCCAAGTTCAGAATGGAAGTTAAATAGCATGCAGTTAGAAGAAAATCCTTTATAGTAAGATTCTTTCCTAATGATTAAATGTATTCTGAATATTCAGAGAGTTTCAGTTAATATGAAAACACTTCATGCTAAATAATTAATTTCTATGAAGAAAAGAAAACCTGAACATAAAGTTATTAATAGGAAAGCAGAAGCAATTTTCTTATTACAGGGCATACTTTAAAACAGAATAAATTTAGGATAAAAGCTTTACTAACCAAAATTTTAAGTTACAAAATTAACACACTTATAGTGACAGCAATTTTTGAATTTAATTTCTGTATTAAAAAAATTATTTTATAGCTTAAGTATTATGAGTAACATGAATAAGATCTGTAATTGTTGCTTCTGATTTTCTCAGTGGCTCTAAATGTACCTAAAAGAAAAAAATCTGAGAACAGTGTCTATTCTTCTTTGTATATAACCTTCTTAGTCTGGGAAAATAAAAGAGTAATGAATGCAATCAGAATTAATTCATTAGGAATTAGTAGTTATGCTCTTTATTTCTCAATAAACTCTACTTACTGAATAAATTCATGTATTAGTTAAAGAAGAAATTTTAAATGGTTATTAATGGAAATTTTCTACTATGATTCAAGAAGAAAAAAATGGTAGTATTGATTTAGTTAAATGGAGAGCAGAAAGTTAAGTCAACTTGCAGAGGAGTGGGTTATCTTTCAATAATTAGTATTGGCAATGGTTCTTCGAATATAAAGAGCAATATTACTGGGAAAAGTTGCTGAATGATAAAGGTAATATTCTTTTCCAAGAGGTGCTATATTCCCTAATAAATATTTAATACAGACAGAAACCGAAGTTTCCATCAGGAAAGTCAGTCATCTTCTCTCCTTAAGAGTCTTAGATAATTATGACTATGAAAATCAATATGAAGATAAATAAAATTCTACATCTAAGTTATATGTTAAGAAAACAAAAACAACTACAATTTACTGAGTGGTTATTAAGTGTCAAGGACCCATGCCTTTTACAGGGGGCATCTTGTGTAACCCTTGTGTTTTACAGACAGGAGAGATGAGGCTGGGGGAAGTTATGGGCCATCCCTAAGGCCACAGAGCTAGGAGGGGGCAGAGTTAAGAGGTATCCATAACTACCAAGTCAACATGAAATAACGAAATGAGAACTGGAGAAGGAGTTCAGAAAGCTGGTTCTAGACTCAAAGCTACTAATACCTAGATATATTACCTTGGGCAAAATATTTCACTTTTTGCTCTTTATATTTTTATTGAGAATGTTGGTTTTAATGTTTGAGGTTCTTTCAAGGTTTGAAATGCTGCATATTTTGTCTCAAGTTTGAAAATGACAGGTCTTGTCTACAGTGATGATTCTCAACTACCACGTTACTAAGGGGAGGGTGCCGTAAACATCATAAGGGCAGAAAAAGTTGAAAATCAATGGCCTAAGTTTTAACTCCAAATGTAACTTTTTTAGGCAAGTCCAGATAGAAACTGGTGATGCTCACAGTAAATCTTAAAACCACTGATGATCATGAACCACCTAATCAGAACATTTTATTGATCACCTTCACCTTTCTATGTTCATTAGACACACTGTTAGAACCCAGATGTTGAAGCATACACTGCTAGAATGTTCAGGAAAAATATTTCATCTGGGATGAAAATAACTTTATATGTAAGTTTGGAAAAGAGGAAAAAGAAGAAGTAGGAAAAAAATTGCTATTACCACATAAATATTTCCATGTCCTACAACATTTATACAGTACCTGGGATGTTAGCACTCAGTATTAATGAATCAATATTCCAAATACTAAGTTTAACATTAATGGAAGGGAAAGTGAATAAATATATGAGCAGTTTAGGATATGATTATATGAAGTTACCCCACACCCTCCCCAAAAAAGACTAAAATTGAGGGAAAATAACTATTGTATATGGTCGAGAGACTAACAGAAATAAATTTAAATTTCCAATAAAAGAAACTAACGACATATGCAATTTTACACTCACACAGAGACAGGTGACCAGGCTAGACAAGTTGACATGTCGTGGAGCGAACATATGAAGCTGTTGAAGGCAAGAGATGGCCTGAGCCTGGACAAGGCAGTCTGGGTTATCTTGCATCACTGCACAACCCAGCAGACAGGAACTTCTTAGGGTAGAAACAGAAGTGCTGTTACCTAAGATGAAAGCAGAAAGCTTTAAATTGGCCTATAAAATCACTACCCTTGAAACACGTATTACTGGGCTTAAAATTTCTTTTTTTTCCTCTAATTTTAAACTTGAGGTTCTGTGAAGTAAATTTCTTCTTCAGAAGGAGGGATAATCCAGGTTATAAATTTTTAGATAATGTTAGTTATTTTTAGTCTGAAAGGTTCATGGCAACACAAATAATTGCAAAGAAGAACCTAAGACTGCAGTTTACATCAAATTTTCATGAAAAGTAGAGTTAGAAATTGCTAATAATAACCCTGCTTGTATTAGTTGAGGGTTGCTTTCATATATTAAAATCATGTATTTTTCATTTGAATAGATCAGAATAACTGAGTTTTGGGGCTTAGTCATTCATATCTTATAAGAGAGAAGAGGTTTTGAAACTATTCCTTTTTATGTTTGTCATTTAACTTGTTAAGGAAAGTATTTTTAAGACATTATCTTTCTAAATATGGTCCTCATCTTTTCAAGATAAGAGAAATCTGATTGGCATTAAATATACTGAGCATTTACTGTGTGCCAATTACAAGGGTTTTGCGACTCTTCTCTTTTTTGATAGAAGAGGAAACTAAAGCTTAGAGACGTGAAAGTTTTCCCAAGTCATCCAACTAACTAATGGTTGGTGAAGCTTAAATTTCTGTTTTTTTTTTTTCTTCTATTATGTCATCACTAAGAAGTCAGTCTTCTCAAGATTATTCTCAATATTCTGCCCATATTTTTGAAAAGAACATTCTGCTAAACTTCACTTTATTGAGAAGTGTTTGAGTCAATGAGAAGAACTGTTTTCATTTTTATGCATATATTTTTATGTAAAATATCACAAAAGCAGCTATGCATACCTTGTAGCTCTGGACCCAATGTAGTAATAAGGGCATTCAAACAGCGACCTAGACTTTGGTGAACTTCAGCATGAGTAGGAGGCACATTTAACAGCAACATCATAATAAGAGAAAGGGTTGGTTCTGCATGTGTATAATAGAGTGGGCCAGCAGAATCAATTATCAAGGAGAGAGAATGCAGTGCCCAGGTCTGTGAAGACAGAGAAAAACAGTTAAAAATGTTATAGCAGCATTAAGAAACACAAAACACTACGAACTGTTCTTTTGTTGAAACGAGTGATAAAGTAGTATCACAGTCAAGTGTGTGTTATTACTAACTTGGAGAGAGAAACAAGGAACTTCAGGAGTTGAAGAAAAAAATTTAAATACCAGTAAAAAACAACTGAGAGACAAATGTCCAATTTAGAATGGCATACATGGATATAGGGGCTTCCCAGATGGCGCTGGTGGTAAAGAATCTGACTGCCAATGCAGGAGACATAAGAGATGAGGGTTCCATCCCTGGGTCAGGCAGATCCCCTGGAGAAGGTCAGGGCAACCCACTTCAGTATTCTTGTCCAGAGAATCCCATGGACAGAGGAACCTGGAGGGCTGCAGTCCACAGCATCTCAAAGAGTCGGACACAGCTGAAGTGACTTAGCTAGCACGCACACATATGGATATATCTCAGAACTGAGAATTCCAGAATCGTGTTTGGTTCTTTAGCCAACGGCTTGAACTAAATCTAGTGTGTTGAAAATTGTTCACTGCTTAATCTATACAGCGAATAAAAACTCAAATTTTTAAGATTCAACAGTATCTCAACTACATGAAATAATACAAATCTCTTGGAACACAATGTTGTTGAAGAAAGCCAAACATAAAAAAGCATATACTGTACGGTTCCATTGACATAAAGTATAAAAGCAGGCAAAACCAATAATCACTGATAATCAGTGAAGTTGGATGGTGGGTTTAATAGGTTCCTTATAGCATGTTCTCTTCTTTTATGTATGCTTGAACTTCCTATAACAAGAAGTATCTAAAAAGTTCTCCCTTTAGAAAATCAACTAAGAAAGCTTTACCCCTCTTATCAACAAATATGTAAGAAAAGCTTATAGTATTTTTTAATGGTAAAATGATGAGTTCCCATTAGGTGAGAAATGGCAGCAATCAAGAAGAGTCAGACTGATGACACTGGATGCCACAGAAAGAAAGATCTAATAATCAACAAAAGAGACTCAATAGAAAAGGAGTCTGTTCAGAATAGACTTTTTGAAGGGGAAAAGGATAAATATAATAAATAGAAGCAAAAAGTACTGTATTAAAGGAATGAAGAAAGGATGGAATACCTTATAAATCAACTCAAGTAACAGATGATGTGAAAAAAACTATTAGTGATATGGTAATTCAAAGAATGAGACCCATGTTAGATGCTGAAGTTTGACAAGGTAGTGGTTAAACTGGATCTTACAGTACTAAAAAATGTGGATTATAAAATAGGAATAGAGAGAAGAGCAATAGGAAAAACCCGAGCACAGATATGAGAATGACATGTGGGAGGAAAGCAGGAAGATCATCTAGGAGAAGATCAGTACTTTGGGTTAATAACCAAGAAAGCTTCTGAGTCAGTTGATGGGACTTCAATGAGGAGTTGATTAAAGAAGCAATAAGCAGCTCTTTCCCTTAAGCCGCCGACATGCCATCCAGACTAAGGAAGACCCGGAAACTTAGGGGCCACGTGAGCCACGGCCACGGCCGCATCGGCAAACACCGGAAACACCCGGGAGGCCGAGGTAATGCTGGTGGCATGCATCATCACAGGATCAACTTCGACAAATATCACCCAGGATACTTTGGGAAAGTTGGTATGAGGCATTACCACTTAAAGAGGAACCAGAGTTTCTGCCCGACTGTCAACCTTGATAAATTGTGGACCTTGGTTAGTGAGCAGACACGAGTAAATGCTGCCAAGAACAAGACAGGAGCTGCTCCTATCATTGATGTGGTGCGATCAGGTTACTACAAAGTTCTGGGGAAAGGAAAGCTCCCAAAGCAGCCTGTCATCGTGAAGGCCAAATTCTTCAGCAGAAGAGCTGAGGAGAAGATTAAGGGTGTAGGTGGGGCTTGTGTCCTGGTGGCTTGAAGCCACATGCTGGGAAATTCATTAAATGTTAAGTGCTTTTCTCTTCTGGAAAAAAAAAAAAAAAAAAAAAAAAGAAGCAATAAGCAGTATCCCCAGCTTTTTGGTTGGGAAGTGGCAAGATGAAAATTTCCCAGGCAAAGACTTCTGGCTTCCTATCTAGGTAGAGTTGTAAAGAACCTAAAAATAAAGTGACCAGGTAGGAGGCTACTATAGTAATTGAAAGTTTGAAAGTGAAGTTGCTCAGTCATGTCTGACTCTTTGCGACCCCGTAGACTGTAGCCTACCAGGCTCCTCTGTCCATGGGATTTTCCAGGCAATAGTACTGGAGTGGATTGCCATTTCCTTCTCCAAGGGATCCTCCCAACCCAGGGCTCGAACCTGGGTCTCCCACATGGTAGACAGACACTTTACCATCTGAGCCACCAGGGAAGTCCACTATAGTAATTAGGGTCACACAAGGGGGACAGAGATACAATAAGGAGACCAGAAGAGCAGGAAGCACAACAATCATTCAAGATGTGATGAAGATCTCAGGAGAATGATGACTGGCAGAAATGAGTAAGTTATGTATAATATGGTAAAGTGGTTAAGAACATGAGTTTAAAGTCCATGACTTATGTTCTTCACCTGACTCCACGATATATTAGTGGTTTTAAGTTGAGCAAGTAACTTAGGTTCCATAAGCCTCAGTTTTCTTTCTATATAATGGGAATATACATCCTAGATAACTGTGAAGATTAAATACATTAATATGTTTAGAAAAATGTAATACAACGCCTGGTCCCTGTTAAGTTCCACAAGATAACAGATGTTATTTTAAGATAGAAGGCAGATCCATTTTCACAAAATGATATTGAATTTGACTTTAGGTATTGAGTATGAAGTAAAGATAGTGATATGTGAATTTTAAAAATCCACTGAGGTTAACAATGGTTTTAATTTTATTATGGAGCAAGAATTATTATATAAATTAGTAATGGTCAATACAACACAACAGGCATTATCTACAAATCAATCGTGTACTCACCTGCACATCAGGTGAGGTACTGTCCTGAGACAAAGTATAAAGGATTCTAACACAAGAATTCAAATGTTGAGAACTTATTCCTCCTAAGTACCTATGTAGGGATCCCAAAGCCAATGAGTGTCCTGTTCTGGTAACTGCATCCCTTGCTGATTTCAGTCTGTGATTATGGAAACAAAAATAAATGATAATTACTGCAATAGACCAATACATGCACAGTCACTTAGGGAAACTTTTTATATAAAGAGCTGCAAAATTCAGAAATACATTTACAGTTAACTGATACAAAAAAATTCTGAAATAACTTGAAAGGTATCTTGAAAAGAAAAATATTTTAAATAAAAATGTCTTCACATACGTGCTGCAACTACTGAGGCCCACACACCCTAGAGCCCATGCTCTGCAACAAGAGAAGCCACTGCAATGAGAAAACCGCACATCACACCTAGAGAGTAGCCCCCGCTCGCGCAGCTAGAGAAAACCCACACACAGCAATGAAGATCCAGCACAGCCAAGAATAAATAAAAAAAAAATTTTAGATGTCACATTATTAATAATAATTATTTAAATATAAACAATTTCAATGTCTTTCAGAAATACACACTAAATTCATATGGCATGCATTATTACCTTATCATTAAGTTATATTTTTAAAACTCTCATTGCAGAGATACTAATTCCATATAGAGTTCCAGCTCAAGAACTTTGATTTAAAATGAAATAAAGTAAGAGAACTTATTATTCATCCAGAGTTTTCATTGTATTCTAGTTTACACACTTTATATTGGGTCCTTTAATCCTCTCAGGAATCGTGAGATTCATACTATTATCAGTTCCTTTTCACAAATGAGGAAATCAAAACGACTGAGTCATTTTGGCCAAAGAACTCTTACTAAGTAACCAACTATTAAATGGAAGAGCTGGAATTAGAACCAAGTTAGTAATCTGACGAGAGATATAGAGTTCATAACCAAATCAAGACATACATACTCAGGAGACTAGGTCAAAGTGCCTTCTGCATTACTACCACAGCTACTAACTTTATATACATATATAACTAATATAACCATGAGCATTTGCAGTTGTTTTCTTTTTTCATACTACTTTCATATTTATTTTCTCATTCACCTTAACATTCTTAGCAGGCAGGGCATCATTAATAAACTTCTATTTGAAACAGAGAAAAACAGGTTAAGATGATTAAACAACCAGCTGATGGTTACAAAGCTGGTAGGAATGAACATATAGTTTATGTTTCCTGATCTGCAGTCTTTTTTCTTTCCAGTAGATTGTTTTACTACCTATCATCTATATTTTATATGATGAAACTCCCTAAGTTTCTTACTCCCAGAGTCTACTGGTGGCCTATTACATCACTCATATAGACAGTGATCTTTCTCATATAAAAACAAAAACCAAAGTAAAAATATTAATAATAGTTTTATGTTCTAAGAAAAGCAGTCCAAGGCAGCGGGGGTGGGGGTGGGGATTCCACTTTAACCCTAACCCTAACCCTAGCTGAGCTTTTGAAATGTGGTGTTGGAGAAGACTCTTCAGAGTCTCTTGGACTTCAAGGAGATCAAAGCAGTCAATCCTAAAGGAAATCAACCCTGAATATTCATTGAAAGGGCTGATGCTGATGCTGAAGCTGAAGCTTTAATACTTTGGCCACCTGATGTGAAGAGCTGAATCATTAGAAAAGACTCAAATGCTGGGAAAGACTGAAGGCAAGAGGAGAAGGGGATGACACAGGATGAGATGGTTGGATGGCATCTCCGACTCTATGGACAACAGTCTGAGCAAGCTCAGGGATATAGTGAAGGACAGGGAAGTCTGGTGTGCTGCAGTCCATGGGGTCGCAAAGAGTCAGATATGACTGAGTGACTGAACAACAACAAAATATGCCTTTCTCAGTTTTTTTCAAGTTATAATCAGAAGTTTCGTAAGTTCCAACAAGCTATACACAGTTTTGACATGTATCTCATGAGTATTAAGTAAGAAATTCACTTACTTGTCAAAGCTAACTTGAGCTAATGCAGCAGTAAAAGCTCCATCATCAACTACTTGGGCTAATCTAGCCCATGCCTCTGCAGCTGCACATCTCAAGAGGGGACTGGGACTTTCTAAGGCTCCCATCACCAATGCAAGGACAGGTTTTCTCACTTCTTCTGGACCCAAATGTCCCTTAGAGCCAGCCACATACTGAAATATGTAAAAAACAATCCAAACTTACAACTGTAGTAAATTCTCTTATCCAGTTTGGAATATATATTCTGGTTAACCAAATATGTTCATATTCAGTGATTACTACTTAAAAAAAAAAAAATCGAAACACACACTGACATACAAATGTAATTTAATTTTTCTCATGAAGTACTTTAGAATTTCAAGCTTCCAGGCAAACAATATGGTGATCAATTATCACTATACTACATACAGTGTTCGTACTACATATGTGTTCAAAGAACATTAATAGGGATTTCCATAAAATAAATGACCAATTAAGCCTATTTTACTTAGAAACAGTAAGTCAGAAATGCAACAATGAGTCAGATTTGATCCACAGGCCATAATCTGCCAATCCCAGGTCTCCGATATTAGGCTTGGTAGGTCAAAGCATGTTTCTAAAATAGTATTATAGGTTTGACTTCTGACCAGCAAGTTTTATTCGGAGAAAAAGTAAAAGGGGAATTACAAATATTGAAACAAGAAAAATGGGGGGGAGGGGAAACCATCTTTTAAAAACTTCTTCCCTCAACCTACTTAGTTGGCCCCATATTAGGGGGAAAAAAGAGAATCAAGTAAGTGGGAATTTAAAAAAAAATAGAATTACCTTCAAGAAACTAGAAACTGAAGAAACAACATGTAACTGAACTACTTGTTGACGAGCTCCTTTTGTATGCTTTACACTGTCCAAAAGCTGTTCCAATACAAGAAGCCTAAAATCAGAAACAACAAGATTTAAAGAGAAATTAAGTCAAAGGGCAGTATTAAGTATCCACTACTAATTTGTTTGGTTGCATTTTATTGGCGCTACTAAAATGAGATAAACTGTTGTCAAATACACTGAAGCCTTTTGGGAAATGAAAATATATTAATACCAATGCAAAAGTATTTTGACTATGTGTCATGACACTGAGGGAGGAAAAAATAAATAACATGTATCACTTGATGTAGATTTACCTGGGCAAATCTGGCTATTTCAGCAACTATTTTCTAAACAAAGGTTATTTTAAAAGTTACCTGCATCAACATTTTTGTTTTTAGTAACAGGACTTATTGGATTCAAATACATTGCTTCATTTTAAAGGCAGCCTGGACTTCTCACAGCGAATCACTGTGAGAAGAAGCACAACCTTCTGAACCCCAACTATACCTTAAACATGTACGTGGGGATCATACTATATATAACATAGTTTCTACACTTGCTTTTCTCATTAACATTACCTCTTTATCACTTTTCAAATCATTTCTATTCTTCAGGAAGCGAAATTTTACTATACACATTCTACAGTTTATTCAACCATTCTCCTACTAGTGCAGAGTAATATTCTTATTTTTACAGTTCTACAATTCCACCTATAATGAATGTGTATATCACTTTTGGTCTGGGGTTCAATGTGCTCGTTAGGTTTTAATGTATTTAAAAAATAATGTGAGTTGTTTTTCATGTTCTTATAACACAGGAGTTTTTTAAATCCATTTGATGAGATTAAAGATATGTTAACCATGGAAAAAAAATCACCCCCTTTTCTTCCCACCAATTATTCTGTTTATAAACATTGCTTCAGAGCTCTGAAGCTTCCTTTCTCTCCTTCTCTCCCTTTAAATCACGGTTAGGGTTAGGGTTCGGAGAAGGCGATGGCACCCCACTCCAGTACTCTTGCCTGGAAAACCCCATGGACGGAGGAGCCTAGTAGGCTGTAGTCCTTGGGGTCGCGAAGAGTTGGACACAACTGAGCAACTTCACTTTCACTTTTCACTTTCATGCACTGGAGAAGGAAATGGCAACCCACTCCAGTGTTCTTGCCTGGAGAGTCCCAGGGACGGGGGAGCCTGAAGGGCTGCCGTCTATGGGGTCGCACAGAGTTGGGCACGACTGAAGCAACTTAGCAGCAGGGTTAGGGTTAACCCAGTGAGTGAAAACAGGCATGACTGGCTGAAGATGGCATGTGGGTATACTTTTACTCAACTCTTACTGTACTTCCAATAATATTTCTAAAGCCCTTAACTACATCTCTATCACTCTGTTGAGCCCAAAAAGCCCAAACACAGTTCTGCTCCAAAGGATAATTCTGTTATCAAAACAGAATAGATATGGAACTTACTTTTCTTTAAATAAACCCAGTTGTGGAAGAAGTTAAGTCAGAAAAAAAGGAAGGTATGCGAGGTTACATATGACTCGAGGAAAGCAATATACATAAAATCAATTCAGAGGATAAACACAGTGAATCACTAAAAATTTAGGGAAAATCATAGTAACTCTTAAGTAGTCTATTTAAATATTTATTTCCTATTTCAAGGTTAATTCAGTTCATCGCAATAAATAAAAACCAGAAAAGCACAGGAAAGAAAAATAAAATTCACCTAAAATCCCACCATTTAGAAAGCAAAAAAAAAAAAATAGAAAGCCATATTTTGACATCTTTGGTCTAGTCTCTCCAGATATATGAATCATTTTTTAAAAACTGGTTTCACAGTGTACACACTTTGTTAATAACTTTATTTCCCTAAACATTAATCCCACCTTATTAACTACTGTACTGAAATAATTTTATTTTTCTCTTTTTTATCTTGACCTCCTGTGATTTTGCTTCTAATTTAAGTATAACTGACATACAATATTGTCTAAGTCACAAGTATGCAATATAGTGATTCACAATTTTTAAAGATTACATTCCAGTTATAGTTACTTTCAAACAACTATATTCCCTACATTGCACAGTATCTTCTTGTAGCTTATTTCACACACGACAGTTTGTGCCTCTCAGCTGCTACCCCATGTTGCTCTCCCCCTCCCCCTTCCCTCTCCCACTGGTAACCACTAGTTTTGTTCTCTGTGAGTCTGCTTCTTTTACATTATATTAACTAGTTTGTTGTATTTTTCAGATTCCACACATACTGAAATAATTTTAAATTGCTATTAGAATTAACTAACTAATTCTCTAGTTTGGATATTTAGGCCATTTCTAATTTTTATTACAAATAACACAATAAATGTATCATATAAAATTTTTCTGTTTTCCAAGACCATATTTAAGTCATTATGCTTCAAGAAAATATTTATAACCAAATTGCCCAGCAGGAAGAAAAATTAAGGGTAACCATATGGTCAGGCTTATGAATTTATTTATTTTTTTTTTTTTTAAGTTTTTTCCATTCTGTTTATTTATTTATTTTTGCTCTTAAACTTCCATTGACTTTTTAAAATTTTTTTTAATTTATTTTTTATTTTATTTTATTCTTAAACCTGAAACACTGTATTAGTTTTGCCAAACATCAAAACGAATCCGCCACAGGTATACATATGCTCCCTATCCTCAACCCTCCTCCCTCCTCCCTCCCCACACCATCCCTCTGGGTCATCCCAGTGCACCAGCCCCAAGCATCCAGTATCGTGCATTGAACCAGGACTGGCAACTCGTTTCATACATGATATTACACATGTTTCCATGCCATTCTCCCAAATCTTCCCACCCTCTCCCTCTCCCCCAGAGTCCATAAGACTGTTCTATACATCAGTGTCTCTTTTGCTGTCTCGTACACAGGGTTATTGTTACCATCTTTCTAAATTCCATATATATGCGTTAGTATACTGTATTGGTGTTTTTCTTTCTGGCTTACTTCACTCTGTATAATAGGCTCCAGTTTCATCCACCTCATTAGAACTGATTCAAATGTGTTCTTTTTAATGGCTGAGTAGCACTCCATTGTGTATATGTACCACAGCTTTCTTATCCATTCATCTGCTGATGGACATCTAGGTTGCTTCCATGTCCTGGCTATTATAAACAGTGCTGCGATGAACATTGGGGTACACGTGTCTCTTTCCCTTCTGGTTTCCTCAGTGTGTATGCCCAGCAGTGGGATTGCTGGATCATAAGGCAGTTCTATTTCCAGTTTTTTAAGGAATCTCCACACTGTTCTCCATAGTGGCTGTACTAGTTTGCATTCCCACCAACAGTGTAAGAGGCTTCCTTTTTCTCCGCACCCTCTCCAGCATTTATTGCTTGTAGACTTTTGGATCACAGCCATTCTGACTGGTGTGAAATGGTACCTCATAGTGGTTTTGATTTGCATTTCTCTGATAATGAGTGATGTTGAGCATCTTTTCATGTGTTTGTTAGCCATCTGTATGTCTTCTTTGGAGAAATGTCTATTTAGTTCTTTGGCCCATTTTTTGACTGGGTCATTTATTTTTCTGCAGTTGAGCTGTAGGAGTTGCTTGTATATTCTCAAGATTAGTTGTTTGTCAGTTGCTTCATTTGCTATTATTTTCTCCCATTCTGAAGGCTGCCTTTTCACCTTGCTAATAGTTTCCTTTGATATGCAGAAGCTTTTAAGTTTAATTAGGTCCCATTTGTTTATTTTTGCTTTTATTTCCAATATTCTGGGAGGTGGGTATTAGAGGATCCTGCTGTGATGTATGTCGGAGAGTGTTTTGCCTATGTTCTCCTCTAGGAGTTGTATAGTTTCTGGTCTTATGTTTAGATCTTTAATCCATTTTGAGTTTATTTTTGTGTATGGTGTTAGAAAGTGTTCTAGTTTCATTCTTTTACAAGTGGTTGACCAGATTTCCTAGCACCACTTGTTAAAGAGATTGTCTTTAATCCATTGTATATTCTTGCCTCTTTTGTCAAAGATAAGGTGATAAACACCCCAAGACACATATTAATCAAATTAACAAAGATCAAACACAAAGAACAAATATTAAAAGCAGCAAGGGAAAAACAACAAATAACACACAAGGGAATTCCCATAAGGATAACAGCTGATCTTTCAATAGAAACTCTTCAAGCCAGGAGGGAATGGCAAGACATACTTAAAATGATGAAAGAAAATAACCTACAGCCCAGATTATTGTACCCAGCAAGGATCTCATTCAAATATGAAGGAGAAATCAAAAGCTTTTCAGACAAGCAAAAGCTGAGAGAATTCTGCACTACCAAACCAGCTCTCCAACAAATACTAAAGGATATTCTCTAGACAGGAAACACAAAATCGGTGTATAAATTCGAACCCAAAACAATAAAGTAAATGGCAACGGGATCATACTTATCAGTAATTACCTTAAACGTAAATGGGTTGAATGCCCCAATCAAAAGACAAAGACTGGCTGAATGGATACAAAAACAATACCCCTACATATGTTGTCTACAAGAGACCCACCTCAAAACAGGGGACACATACAGACTGAAAGTGAAGGGCTGGAAAAAGATTTTCCATGCAAATAGGGACCAAAAGAAAGCAGGAGTAGCAATACTCATATCAGATAAAATAGACTTTAAAACAAAGGCTGTGAAAAGAGACAAAGATGGTCACTACATAATGATCAAAGGATCAATCCAAGAAGAAGATATAACAATTATAAATATATATGCACCCAACACGGGAGCACCACAATAAGTAAGACAAATGCTAACAACTATGAAAGGAGAAATTAACAATAACACAATAATAGTGGGAGACTTTAATACCCCACTCACACCTATGGATAGATCAACTAAACAGAAAATTAACAAGGAAACACAAACTTTAAATGATACAATAGACCAGTTAGACCTAATTGATATCTATAGGACATTTCATCCCAAAACAATGAATTTCACCTTTTTCTCAAGCGCACATGGAACCTTCTCCAGGATAGATCACATCCTGGGCCATAAATCTAGCCTTGATAAATTCAAAAAAATAGAAATCATCCCAAGCATCTTTTCTGACCACAATGCAGTAAGATTAGATCTCAATTACAGGAGAAAAACTATTAAAAATTCCAACATATGGAGGCTGAACAACACTCTGCTGAATAACCAACAAATCACAGAAGAAATCAAAAAAGAAATCAAAATTTGCATAGAAACAAATGAAAATGAAAACACAACAACCCAAAACCCAAACTGTAAAAGCAGTCCTAAGGGGAAAGTTCATAGCAATACAGGCATACCTCAAGAAACAAGAAAAAAGTCAAATAAATAACCTAACTCTACACCTAAAGCAACTAGAAAAGGAAGAAATGAAGAACCCCAGGGTTAGTAGAAGGAAAGAAATCTTAAAAATTAGAGCAGAAATAAATGCAAAAGAAACAAAAGAGACCATAGCAAAAATCAACAAAGCCAAAAGCTGGTTCTTTGAAAGGAAAAATAAAACTGACAAACCATTAGCCAGACTCATCAAGAAACAAAGGGAGAAAAATCAAATCAATAAAATTAGAAATGAAAATGGAGAGATCACAACAGACAACACAGAAATACAAAGGATCATAAGAGACTACTATCAACAATTATATGCCAATAAGATGGACAACGTGGAAGAAATGGACAAATTCTTAGAAAAGTACAACTTTCCAAAACTGGACCAGGAAGAAATAGAAAATCTCTACAGACCCATCACAAGCATGGAAATTGAAACTGTAATCAAAAATCTTCCAGCAAACAAAAGCCCAGGTCCAGACGGCTTCACAGCTGAACCAAAAATTTAGAGAGGAGCTAACACCTATCCTGCTCAAACTCTTCCAGAAAATTGCAGAGGAAGATAAACTTCCAAACTCATTCTATGAGGCCACCATCACCCTAATACCAAAACCTGACACAGATCCCACAAAAAAAGAAAACTACAGGCCAATATCACTGATGAACATAGATGCAAAAATCCTTAACAAAATTCTAGCAATCAGAATCCAACAACACATTAAAAAGATCATACACCATGACCAAGTGGGCTTTATCCCAGGGATGCAAGGATTCTTCAATATCCACAAATCAATCAATGTAATACACCACATTAACAAATTGAAAAATAAAAACCATATGATTATCTCAATAGATGCAGAGAAAGCCTTTGACAAAATTCAACATGCATTTAGGATAAAAACTCTCCAGAAAGCAGGAATAGAAGGAACATACCTCAACATAATAAAAGCTATATATGACAAACCCACAGCAAACATTATCCTCAATGGTGAAAAATTGAAAGCATTTCCTCTAAAGTCAGGAACAAGACAAGGGTGCCCACTTTCACCATTACTATTCAACATAGTTTTGGAAGTTTTGGCCACAGCAATCAGAGCAGAAAAAGAAATAAAAGGAATCCAAATTGGAAAAGAAGAAGTAAAACTCTCACTATTTGCAGATGACATGATCCTCTACGTAGAAAACCCTAAAGACTCCACCAGAAAGTTACTAGAACTAATCAATGACTATAGTAAAGTTGCAGGATATAAAATCAACACACAGAAATCACTTGCATTCCTATACACTAATAATGAGAAAACAGAAAGAGAAATTAAGGAAACAATTCCATTCACCATTGCAAGGGAAAGAATAAAATACTTAGGAATATATCTACCTAAAGAAACTAAAGACCTATATATAGAAAACTATAAAACACTGGTGAAAGAAATCAAAGAGGACACTAATAGATGGAGAAATATACCATGTTCATGGATTGGAAGAATCAATATAGTGAAAATGAGTATACTACCCAAAGCAATTTATAGATTCAATGCAATCCCTATCAAGCTACCAACGGTATTCTTCACAGAGCTAGAACAAATAATTTCCCAATCTGTATGGAAATACAAAAAACCTCGAATAGCCAAAGCTATCTTGAGAAAGAAGAATGGAACTGCAGGAATCAACCTACCTGACTTCAGGCTCTACTACAAAGCCACAGTTATCAAGACAGTATGGTACTGGCACAAAGACAGAAATATAGATCAATGGAACAAAAGAGAAAGCCCAGAGATAAATCCACGCACATATGGACACCTTATCTTTGACAGGCTTATGAATTTAAAACCTAAAACATCATTATTAGACCATATCCTAGTCACCTGTTATAATGAAACTGTGTCATGTTCAAAGTACTAAAAATACTTAAGATTAGAGCTTGAGAATTTTGTTATATTGTAATAAAATCTGACCTGTACTATTTTCTTGCCCACATACATAGGCCAAAGACCCTAAATGAGACTACCAGAGCCCAAACTTTTTTATCCATCTTTTATTCCCATATTCTGACACGGATCACAAGAAAACATTCTGACTCTTCAGGAAGATAGAGATGACCACTGTTTAGTAATACTGAATTTGTATTCCTAAGTAGTATCAATTATATAATTATTAGTTCATATTAATATAATTAATAAAATTAGCTGGTGCTGAAGCTGAAGCTCCAATACTTTGGCCACCTGATGTAAAGAACTGCCTCATTGGAAAAGACCCTGATGCTGGGAAAGACTGAAGGCAGGAGGAGAAGGGGATGATGAAGGATGAGATGGTTGGATGGCATCACCGACTCAATGGACATGAGTCTGAGCAAGTTCCAGGAGTTGGTAATGGATAGGGAAGCCTGGCATGCTGCAGTCCATGGGGTCACAAAGAGTTGGACACGACTGAGAGACTGAACTGAACTGATTAGTTCAGAACAAAGTTAGATAATAAAACGTTTGAGTCTGGATGAAATGAAAACATACAAGTAATTAAGTAAACAGGAAAGACATAAATATTAAAAATGCTGATTTACCTTTCTTATACATTCAGAGAGGGTGTATAATGGGGAAAATTTTTACTACTGAGAGCTATAACTATCCTTTTCCTTTCTCTCCATCAATTTACACTGTACATTACTTTATAGCATTTTTAGCACTGTTCTCTGCATGCCAGACTCACCTAAGGAGTTTAAAAAATTTTAATGTCCAATGTGGTATGCATACCATTACTATTAAATCAGAACCTACATTTTAAAACATTTTAAAAAATGATCCAAATGACTGCAATGTACAGTCAAGGTACTTAATTCAAATGAATTAAGTAATTCATTCTTTGTAATTAGGTGCAAAATATATTGGAAAGTAACCATAAATAATACATGTGTAAGATCAATAATAATTTCTTCTCTGTATAAAATATCTTGATATTCCAGAGCTTTCAACATTTTAGTGCTTTAAAATTATCAATGCAAAGTTTTCTTAGTTTTAGAATCCTATAGTCAAAATAATCAATGATTTAAAGATAATTTAAATCCTAAGTACATAAATAAAGTACTAAAAACCTATTTCTAATTTCAGGACAACCTCATGTTATGAGTTTCTTTTAAACTGTTTTAACACAAAGATAACCACTACAACAAAACACTTGAAAACATTCACTTGTTGAATACAGGTACTTGAAGACCTTTCTTTTGTCGAGATGCAACTCTATGGCCCAGAGAAGGGTCTGCCTTGTAAACAAGTAACATCTCTGGATAACAGAAAACTAGAAGCTCAACTTTGCTGCCTGTTTCTCTGTGGTGCTCAAGTGCATCCACTGGAGATTGCTAATAATTGCTAAATGCAGGATCCTGCCAGACCACTTCCTTTAAAACTCTCCAAACTAGGGCCTACTATTTTTATTCAGTTAAGACTTCAAAGAGAATATGCTTTGCTTTACCAGGTTGTAACATTTTCATTAAGACAAACAAGACCTCTCCTCCCCTGAATATTCATTCTATATGTTATTTTTATCCAGGTGGGATAAAAAGAAATGTGGCACATTTTAAAGTTCATTAAACTGTAAAAAACAGAAATAAGAAACTATTTCCTTGAAACTGTAACTATTTCCTTGAAACTGTAACTGGGCAATAAATCTGGGTAAAATCAAAAAGAAAATCACCTTCTCTAGATGATTAATAAAACCAATGTTTTAAAAGGAAAGCTTGTAATAAAACTTGTAAATAAAGCTTGTAATAAAAAGTGAGCAATAAAACCAATGTTTTATAAGGAAAGCTTGTAATAAGTATGCTTTTTCCCCCACTTTTTATCTGAGACTTATCAAAGAGTTTAACAGAGTCTTTCAAGAACATGCTTAATTTAAATCTTTTGCTCATAAGGCTGCAGTTATTGCTGTATTAATCCAAATTAAGTATTTGAAATTAATTGTATGTACTATATAATAATACAGTTACAGACTAGTTCAAATCTTCTCTCCATCAGTAATTCTTTAAAAATTCCAGACCACTGTGATTTTCCTCTCATCTTTTAGTGCTACAGCATTCATTTATAATTCAGTCACATATTATCTAAGTATAACCATAACTTTATAGTTATAGTATACAGTGAACCATAGGTTACAAATTTCAAATAATCTTTTGAAATTAATCTCAAAATATATATGGAATTTAGAAAGATGGTAAAAATAACCCTGTGTACGAGACAGCAAAAGAGACACTGATGTATAGATCAGTCTTATGGACTCTGCGGGAGAGGGAGAGGGTGGGGAGATTTGGGAGAATGGCATTGAAATATGTATAATATCACGTATGAAATGAGTCGCCAGTCCAGGTTCAATGCACGATACTAGATGCTTGGGGCTGGTGCTCTGGGACGACCCAGGGGGAGGGTGTGGGGAGGCGGGAGGGAGGGGGGTTCAGGATGGGGGGCACGGGTGTATCTGTGGCAGATTCATTTCGATGTTTGGCGGAGCTAATACAATATTGTAAAGTTTAAAAATAAAATTTTTTTTAAAAAATGCATATACCATATGATACTGAGTAAGTACTATTATAAGTTAAAATAGAACAACATGAAGTTATTAAAAATCAACATAAATGTTATTTGTTTTCTATCCACTGAAAGTAGACTATCCAAAAGCCTGTTTCAGAAATGTGTTGCTGCTGCTGCTGCTAAGTCGCTTCAGTTGTGTCCGACTCTGTGTGACCCCATAGACGGCAGCCCATCAGGCTCCCCCATCCCTGGGATTCTCCAGGCAAGAACACTGGAGTGGGTTGCCATTTCCTTCTCCAATGCATGAAAGTGAAAAGTGAAAGGGAAGTCGCTCAGTCCTGTCTGACTCTTAGCGACCCCATGGACTGCAGCCCACCAGGCTCCTCCGTCCATGGGATTTTCCAGGCAAGAGTACTGGAGTGGGGTGTCATTGCCTTCTCCGAATGTGTTGCTGACAAGACTCAAATATTTCTGCGATTCTTCATCAAAGAGACCAAGGTAAATCCCTTACCTAATTGGTATTCTCTGGAAGACATAACTGATAAAATTATATAAAAGCTATGATCTATCATTGTTGCTGGTCTAGCATAAAAGAAACAAAGACACTGAACATGAGTGAATGAAGATAGTTGATATTTTGCAAACTGTTAACCAGCACAGCCTATGGGAGAGATTCAGTTCCCATTCAGTATCTCAGATAAAAACAGAATTTCCTGGATACTAGACATGAGTAGTGGGTTTTGATCCCCAAGAAAGATATTACCCTGTTACCCTCAATGAGAAATCATTAGTAGTCTTTATAATTTTTAAAAACCAAAGTTCAAGTGAAGTGAATCCACCAAATTGAAGACTAATCTATTTTAATCTAATTTTTGAAATCCACTAAACTGAAGATACAGTATGAGATCCCGTCTATTCAGACAACCAGTGTTTCCCTTTGCAACACTGGCTCATAAATCACTGTTTTTTTGTCACTGAGTTTTACATTCGTATTTTCAGCTAGATGAGAAGTTAATGCGGGAAAAGCATTGCATCCACCATAGTGCCTAGCAGTTTTCAGTTTAATCTAATCACTGACTTCATTACTTCTTATTAAATATTTAGCCAACTGAATAATTAAACAAGAGCCTTTAATCTCACCTTCACCTGTCATCTATAAGAAGTCTTTTATATTAATGAGAACTTCTGACAACTTCCTTTTTACCAGTCTATTACGCATTCACTGAACAAATTACCAAACCTGAAACACATTTCAGGATAACTGAACCTCTGCAGATGGTTTACCTTTGAGCTTCTCCCACATGAGCGCATACAACTCCAAACAGCTTGACTGCAGAGCTAGTAACTGACAGCATTGGAGGTAAGGGCTTAGGCACCGAATCTCCCTCTACATCTTTCTCGTAAATAGAGTAAGGGTCGTACTCGAGACTTCCACAAGCAATACCACTACCAAGCAGGAGCTAAAAGAAAAAAAAAATTGCATATAGGGTTTTAAAACGACTATTCCGGACTTCCTTGTGGTCCAGTGGTTGGCACTCTGTGCCCTGGTTGGGTAAGGAGGATCCCACTTGCCGTGCAGTGCGGCCAATTTAAATAAAACAACAAAAAAAACAAATTAAACCACAGTTCATAGGTTGAATCAATCCAAGAGTTATTGAAAAATGACCATACCTGTTCTTCAATAAATCTATGGTCAGTCTCTTGTAGCAAAGGACTTAATATTAGAAGATCATCTTGATGACAGAGGGGTGGGAGTAAAAATGCAGATGCGGCCACCTGTATATCAGGGGCGGTCAGGTCAGCAGCCAGCTCTCTGAGGATAGCACTGAGGTTTCCTGTTGAGTCACAGAAAAAGAGCAATTAGCAATTTAGCAATAGCAGTTAACAGGTCTGAGAACGGGGTTTAAAGAGCCCAGGGTGAACGTTAATCTACATTATCAGCTAACTTTAATCTATCACAGCCTCTTTAATCTGTTCTCCTCCCTGAGAAATGCCCTACCGATGATAAGCTCAACTATGTGTTGCTTACCACAAGGATAAGAACAAACATCTCAAAGTATGTGTGTATGCATATTTTAAGCACTAAATAAATACTACTACCATCATTTTAAATAAAATGACATGGAGCATAAAAACAAAGAAAAAAGAGTAACAAAGGCAGACAAAGCAGGCATAATATTAGTAGTATGGCAGCCTAACTCCCCACCACCCCAGCAAATGACTGTCACTCATCCTAACCAGCGAGATCAATCTCGGTTCACCTATACTCTCAATTGACTATCTCATCACCCTCCATACCATTTTGGAGCAATCCCTGGAAAGCATATCACTTGCATCTATAAATATTTCACTGTGTATCACTAGAGGTAAGGATGTTTTAAACAATTTCACTATCATAATTTGATGTTTTAGTAATTACTAAACAGGGACTTCTCTGTGGACAATCCTCCCTTGAAGAAGATATAAGACTCAAGACACACACACGTTAACTAAAAAATGAAGGTAGGAAATACTAAGCTTCATAGAGGATGAAAAACAAGTATAGCTATGTTTAGAGAAAGGAGAGATTACACACAGGAATTGGGGACAGTGGACAGGGATCAATAAAAGCTTAATGAAGCAAGTAAAAGTGTGTTAGTTTAGTTACCAGTATGTGATACTCAAGAAAATAATTCTATTGGTGGCATAACATGCAAGCTATGTTTGGTACTACAGCTAAATGCGAAAACAGTGGTATATTTCCATTTCGCACTTCAAGTAACTGCTGGCCGCCTAACTGTCCCTGAACAAAGTACTTAAAGATGATTCAGTTTTAAAATGCAAATATGCTTCTCCTGTAGCAATACACCACTTTCTGATGCTAATGAGGAGCAATTTTCAGTGTGGAGAAAATTAAAATACTTGAATGCAGATCCATAACAAAACTAAGATAGGAAATAAATATTAGGAACCCAAGTTTTGTTCCATAAACTTAAGAAAATTAAGCAACTATTGTGACAAAATTCTGCTTTTGTTGGACAACCATGATGAAAAGTTATATAAATTCTTTTTTTTTTCCAGCCATGCCAAGTGGTTTGTGGGATCTCATTTCCCTGACCAGGGACAGAAGCCGGGCCGCAGAAAAGCCTGAAATCCTAACTAGTAGGCCACCAGGGAACTCCCCAAAAGAAACAGATTTGAAGTAATGATTAACTTAATTTGGTTAGTTGAAAATTAAAAAAAAAAAAAAAAAAAAAAGATGCTCCCATTAGAGACCATTTTCAACTTTCACCTCTTACAACAAGCATATTAAATTATTCAGTAGTAGTAGCAATACATTTTCTTAAAACTGTATTTGAAATTTACAAGAAATTTACAAGAAAGGATACCAAATGCAGTATTCAAGTATTCTGAAGTCATCTTGAGCTCAATAAAAGCAAAACCTACATTATAAACTTTATAAGATAAATATACCTTGGTATACCATTCAAGATTAAAGTGCTATCTGGACAGAGTTAAGAATGGAATAATGGAAGGCAATGTGTACAATAGATATGCACTCTAGAAGGAAAACAGGGAATGGTCAAATTTCTAATTGAGTTGCATTATATATTCTGTAGAAAACCCTGGAGTAGAACCAAGACTAATCTTTGGGACTCATTCTCTCTCACACATTGAAAATAGGGACATTTTTCTCAGAAGAGAGAAGATAGCAAGACATGAAACATTTTCTTTTTTAATGTATTTTATTTACTATAAATTGACTGATGATTTCGAATTGTGGTGCTAGAGGAGACCATGAGAGACCCTTGGACTGCAAGGAGATCAAACCAATCAATCCTAAAGGAAATCAACCCTGAATATTCATTGGAAGAACTGATGCTGAAGCTCCAATATTTTGGCAACCTGATGCAAAGAGCTGACTCACTGGAAAAGACCCTGATGCTGGGAAAGACTGAAGGCAAAAGGAGAAGGGGGCAGTAGAGGATGAGATGGTTAGATAGCATCACTAACTCAATGAACATGAACTTGAGCAAACTTTGAGAGATAGTGAAGGACAGGGAAGCCTGGTGTGCTACAATCCATGGGGTCACAGAGACTCAGACACAACTTAGCCACTGAACAACAGTGTTTACTATAAAATGGCAAACATATGTGTTAAGACTGAACTCCCAAAACCTCCTGAACACAAAGCACGAAGTAACTGCCATATAATCCATTTGCTCAGGCACTGTATTAATCACAAATAGTAAAACATTCAGGTGTAAGGCACTTACCTTCATAGGTTTCAGGAGATAATAAAATCAATAATTCATAAAGCCTTTGTCTATAAACTACTGATGGTGTTTTCAAAGGACTTCCATAGGTTTTTAGTATTGAAGAGAGCCTTAAAGTAAAAGGAAAAGTATATGTTAAGTGTTTAAGTTATATAACAATGTATAAATATTCAACATATTGACATATAAAGATAAAATACGTATTATATATAAGTAATCATTAATGCTTTTATTTACTAAAATTATTTTAAAAATTTTTTACTGTGGACCATTTTTGAAGTCTTTATTGAATCTGTTACAATACTGTTTGTGTTCTATCTGTTGCTTTTTGGCTGCAAGGCATGTGGGATTTAAGCTCCCGGAACAAGGATCAAACCCACACCCCCTGCACTGGAATGTGAGCTCTTAAGCAGTGAACCACCTGGGAAGTCCATATTTATTATTTTTTATAATGCGTGACTTGAAGTTAAAAGAGGAATTACAAATGTCAGATACGAAAATCATTTAGCTATTTTTTCTATCATACCTCATAAAACTATATATATCTAAGGTTGTTACTATTTTGTCTATTGGCTGAAACTCTTACTAAACCCCCACATTTACAACACTGCATTTGTGAAAACTAAATTGTTATGCAGAAAAGGAACAGGCCAAAGAAACAGGAGACGCAAATATCTAGGAAAAAATCCAAGTGTTAGAAAACTTCATCTGGAATGCACTCACCAAATAACAATGAATCATCAAAATACACAGAATCATGAAACAAATTCACTTTTGAGAAAGCAAAAGCGGAGCCAATGTTTCCCCCAAAGCTCCAGTCATAAAAGCTCTTATCACCTCCTCTTTTCACTCTCTTTCATTCACTTTCATGTACTCTTCTTTTAATCTTTTATTCATTCTCACTACTGGTATTAACATCACTTTATTGATGTTCACTCGTCTAATATTTATTAAAGGATTACTACACTTTGCCTTGTGATCAAATGGAGTGAAGCTTTCATCTCCTGTAGCAATACAGAAATTCAGTGGAATTACTTTTGCTGTGCCACTGGAATAAATTTACTATGCTGTTTTGGCATGTGGTTTCCAGGTATTCTAAGAAATCCTGGTAATGCTTATTCATGTGTGTTTGCTAGAAACATACTGCATGCTGTTTCTTGTTTCTAAAAGAAAAAAAGAATTATATATATATTTTTTTCTTTTTTGAGAGAGAGACAGAGAGACTGATTGGTAATCTACTTCTTTGATTGGTAATCTACTTCTTTAATAAAAAAATATTTATTTATTTATTTATTGGCTGTGCAGGATCTTCGCTGCTGCTTGGGCTGCAAGAGAAATCTACTTGCAGGACGTGGGCTTCTCACTGTGGTGGCTTCTCTTGTTGCAAAGCATGTGGCTCCAAGGCATGTGGGATTCAGCAGTTTTAGCTGCCAAGCTCTAGGGCACAGGCTCAATAATTGTGGCACATGAGCTCAGTAACTCTGCAGCATGTGGGAATCTTCCCAGATGAGGGAGGGAACCCGAGTCCCCTGCATTGGCAGGGGGACCCTTTACCAGTGAGCCATGAGGGAAGTGTAAATAATTATTTTTGACTTGTCATTTTATTGAAAAAAAAAAAAAAAGAAGAAGAAAGTTGGTTCTATTTATTATCTCTTACCTTAGAAAACAACATTTATAAAACCTGGGGAGAATTTTTTAGTTATGGAACTTAAAAACAAATCCACTGTATTTTTGTATTCCTCTAAAACAAGATGGGATTATGGCTGATTACATGAAAAATATTTAAATTGTATTGGCAAGACGTTAAAATATTACAATTCTTAAAAATTCTGCAATATTCAGTTGGTCTAAATACAATAGAATTTAGTTCAGAGGGTTGTTTGCATGTGTGTCCATTTAAAGAAAATAAGATGAATACAAAAAAGTAAGAACTTATTCCGAAGGGTTTCTACTACTGTAGTACGGCAGATTAGAATCTCTTAAGGGCCTTCTAATATAAATACACTTTAGATTTTGGATAAAAGATAATTTCCATTGCTAGACTTGAAGAAAGACTTTTCCAAGGCCAAGCCCACACTACCCCCAAAAATAAATGATCATAACATGCTTGAAATAAAAAATGAGCTAAAATCAGAGTGGGAACACCAGTATCAACACAAGAACCTGCAACTGAGCTTGTGCCCATGCACTGCAGGGATGATAAATGAGATCTCTTAAAGACAGTTTATCCCACAGAAATCTCAAAGAAAGGCAATGCCAAAGAATGCTCAAACTACCGCACAATTGTACTCATCTCACAGGCTTGTCAAGTAATGCTCAAAATTCTCCAAGCCAGGCTTCAGCAACACGTGAACTTTGAACTTCCAGATGTTCAAGCTGGTTTTACAAAAGGCAGAGGAAGCAGAGATCAAATTGCCAACATCCGCTGGATCATCGATAAAGCAAGAGAGTTCCAGAAAAACATCTATCTCTGCTTTATTAACTACGCCAAGTCTTTGACTGTGTGGATCACAATAAACTGTGGAGAATTCTGAAAGAGATGGGAGTATCAGACCACCTGACCTGCCTCTTGAGAAATATGTATGCAGGTCAGGAAGCAACAGTTAGAACTGCACAGGGAACAACAGACTGGCTCCAAATAGGAAAAGGAGTACGTCAAGGCTGTATATTGTCACCCTGCTTATTTAACTTCTATGCAGAGTACATCATGAGAAACCCTGGGCTGGAAGAAGCACAAGCTGGAATCAAGATTCCTGGGAGAAATATCAATAACCTCAGATATGCAGATGACACCACCTTATGGCAGAAAGTGAAGAAGAACTAAAGAGCCTCTTGATGAAAGTGAAAGAGCAGAGTGAAAAAGTTGGCTTAAAGCTCAACATTCAGAAAACTAAGATCACGGCATCCGGTCCCATCACTTCATGGCAAATAGATGGGGAAACAGTGTCAGACTTTATTTTTCTGGGCTCTAAAATCACTGCAGATGGTGACTGCAGCCATGAAATTAAAAGACGCTTACTCCTTGGAAGGAAAGTTATGACCAACCTAGATAGCATATTCAAAAGCAGAGACATTGCTTTGTCCAAAGAGGTCCATCTAGTCAAGGCTATGGTTTTTCCAGTAGTCGTGTATGGATGTGAGAGTTGGACTATAAAGAAAGCTGAGCACCAAAGAATTGATGCTTTTGAACTGTGGTGTTGGAGAACACTCGTGAGAGTCCCTTGGACAGCAGGAGATCCAACCAGTCCATCCTAAAGGAGATCAGTCCTAAGTGTTCATTGGAAGGAGTGATATTGAAACTGAAACTCCCATACTTTGGACACCTGATGTGAAGAGCTGACTCATTTGAAAAGACCCTGATTCTGGGAAATATTAAAGGGAGGAGGAGAAGGGGATGACAAAGGATGAGATGGTTGAATGGCATCATCCACTTAATGGACATGAGTTTGGGTAAACTCCTGGAGTTGGTGATGGACAGGGAGGCCTGGTGTGCTGGGGTCCATGGGGTCACAAAGAGTTGGACATGACTGAGCAACTGAACTGAACTGAACTGAAAGACAGTTTAAATAGTCCCTGGTCCTGACAGAGGCAAAGGTTTACTGAATTAAACACAGCTGATGGCAGAATTAGTTAACTGTAAGAAGCTGAGGAAGAAATCACAGAAAGCAGCAGAAAGAAAAAAATATTAGAATAGACATGGTTTCCCAGATAGTGCTAATGGTAAAGAACCCGCCTCCCAATTCAGGAGGTATAAGAGACATGGATTCAATCCCTGGGTTGGAAGATTCCTTGGAGGAGGACATGGCAACCCACTCCAGTATTCTTGCCTGCAGAATCCCAGGGACAGAGGAGCCTGGTGGGCTATAGTCCAGTGAGTTGCAAAGAGTCAAATGTGACTGCAGCAACTTAGCACAACACACACAAGAGACATGGAAGACAAAACAAAAACACTGAAAATTTGTCTAACCAAAGCCCCAGAAGGAAAGTTTAACAAGGAAGGAAAACAGGCAATATTTGAAGAAATAATGGCCTTTTTTCCAGGACAACTGAAATATATGAATCCAACAAAATATACACCACATTGGATAAAGAAATGTACACATCCTTTTAACTAGGAACAATGCAATTATGTTAACAATCTAACGAAATTGTAATCTAGAAACTGCTCCATACATTTAGAAATTTTAAAACATATTTTTAAACAACTCCAAAGAAATTATAATGAAATTGAAAAATATATAAAATTGGAAAAAAATGGAAATAGTATATGTTAATACTTTTAGGATTGAGCAACTGGATCCTTACAGGGAAATTTATGACCTTAGCTTATATTAAAAGAATTATAAGAAATTCAACAAGCTAGGCTTTCAAATTAAGGTGTTAGAAAAAGAATTTAAGAATAGGAGTAATGACAAGTGATAATTAATGAAATAGGAAACAAGTTCAACATAAGCAAAGTTACTTTTTGTATAAATGAATTAAAAAAACCCTCTCATGAGATGAGTCAGGAAAAACAGAATAGAAGGCATAATGAAAACTTATCAGAAATTGATAAAGGGAAATGACAGATACAACAGAGATTAAAAAAATAAGAGAATACTAAGAATAACTTCATGCCAAAAAATTTGAAGATGAAGATGCAATGGGAAAATTCCTGGAAAAATTTAACAAACAAGCAAAACAGAACCCCAAGCCAGATCTCAAATATTTAAAGCAATTAAGGAAATAAACTATGTAGTTTAAAATAATTCCCACAAATCAAACAGCAGGTCCAGACTGTTTTACAGAGGGTTTCATGTGACACACCATTTCAATCTTCTAAAAGCTCCTTGTTATAAAGCATTCACCTACTTCATTCCATGAAGCTAGTATAACATCAATGAAAACCTGAGGGTTGCAGCACAAGAAAGAAAATTATAGGGCAGTCTCACTGATAAATATATGTGAAGAATCCCAGACATAAAAAACCAAATCTGTAAGTAACTATTTCCAAGCTCAGTTTATCTCAAGAATGCAACCTAGTAAAAAATTAGTAAAATTTGTTACATTAAAATTATCAGATTAAACCACTTTATAAAAATCAAAACCGGACTCTCCTGGTGGTCCAGTGGTTAAGAGAAGCTGCCTGCCAAAGCTGGAGATGTGAGTTTGATCCCTGGTCCAGGCAGATTCCAAATGACACAGGGCAATTAAGCCGACATACCATAAACACTGAAGCCCATTTTCCACAACAAGAGAAGCCACCACAATGAGAAGCTCATGTACCGCAATTAGAGAGCAGGCCCCCATTTGCTACAACTAGAGAAAGCATGCAGCAACAAAGACCCAGTGAAGCCGTAAATAAATAAATGAAAAAAAAAAAAGCAAAACCCAATGAAGCCCACTGGCCACAACTACTGAGCCTGTGTGAGAGCTTGTGAGCCCCAAGTACTGAGCCTGTGCACCCACAGCTTGTGCTTCGCACAGAGTAGCCCCTGCTCACCACAACTAGGGAAAGCCAGTGTGCGGCAAAAAAGACCCAATGCAATCAAAAAGAAATAAAAGAAATAATAAAATAAAAAGCCTGTCACAAACATTATTCTTATTCGTGAAACATGAGATGCATTCACTTTAATAAGCCACTTCTATTCAGTTTTAAATTGTAGTCAAGTCATCTTGTTACCACATAGGGGAGAGACAGAACACAAAGAAATATATGAATAAATATCATAAAGGGAGAAATCCTAAAGAATCTACAAACAAATGCTTGATATAGGAAAGTTTAGCAAGGTGGCTGGACATAAGGTCAATTATATTTTTTAATACACTAGCAATAAAGAGATTATAGAGACACACACATACTCCCACATACTTATTTAATAACTGCAAAGAAAAATAGGAAGTAACTAGCTAGGAATAAATTTTTTTAAAGACATGTAAGACTTTCACATAGAAAAATTTTACACTTTGTAACAACCTCAACAATAGTAGAGGTATTATGTTTATGCATATTATAAAAATGTCAATCATCTTCAAGTTTATCTATAGATTAAATTTAACTCCAATTAAAATTTCAACAGGAGATAATCAAAACTGCGAAAAGGCCAATCTATGCCTAAAGATGAAAAAGGCCAAAAAGTTTGCCCTAACAGACACCAAAATTTATCATTATTATTATACAGTGTAGTATGGGCACAGAAATGGGCAAACCCATCAACAGAATATGGTAAGAAAATACAGAAACAGACTGTGCTCTGGCATTTACCAGAGAGAGGAAGCATGGATTTCTTTAGGAAAGTATGGGACAATGTGTTATCCATATTAAAAAAGAATGAAATTGGAACCCTATGTCATTCCAAACACAAAAATAAAGTCCAGATGGATTAACACAAACGTGAAAGACAAAAACCTTAAACATTTTAGAGAGAGAGAAAAAAAAAAGTATATTTATAACCATGCAGGAATATTTTATAAATCAAAAGATAGGAAGTACTAACCAAGAAACCTGTATGCAGGTCAGGAAGCAAGTTAGAACTGGACATGGAACAACAGACTGGTTCCAAATAGGAAAAGGAGTACATCAAGGATGTATATTGTCACCCTGCTTGTTTAACTTCTATGCAGAGTACATCATGAGAAACGCTGGGCTGGAAGAAGCACAAGCTGGAATCAAGATTGCTGGGAGAAATATCAATAACCTCAGATATGCAGATGACACCACCCTTATGGCAAAAAGTGAAGAGAAACTAGAAAGTCTCTTGATGAATGTGAAAGAGGAGAATGAAAAAGTTGACTTAAAGCTCAACAATCAGAAAACTAAGATCATGGCATCTGGTCCCATCACTTCATGGGAAATAGATGGGGAAACAGTGAAAACAGTGTCAGACTTTATTTTTTGGGGGGCTCCAAAATCACTACAGATGGTGACTGCAGCCATGAAATTAAAAGACACTTACTCCTTGGAAAAAAAGTTATGACCAACCTAGATAGCATACTGAAAAGCAGAGACATTACTTTGCCAACAAAGGTCCGTCTGGTCAAGGCTATGGTTTTTCCGGTAGTCATGTATGGATGTTAGAGTTGGACTGTGAAGAAAGCTGAGCGCTGAAAAATTGATGCTTTTGAACTGTGGTGTTGGAGAACTCTTGAGAGTCCCTTGGACTGCAAGGAGATCCAACCAGTCCATTCTGAAGGAGATCAGTCCTGGGTGTTCTTTGGAAGGAATGATGCTAAAGCTGAAACTCCAGTACTTTGGCCACCTCATGCGAAGAGCTGACTCATTGGAAAAGTCTCTGATGCTGGGAGGGATTGGGGGCAGGAGGAAAAGGGGATGACAGAGGATGTGATGGCTGGATGGCATCACCGACTCGATGTGCATAAGTGGGTAAACTCCGGGAATTGGTGATGGACAGGGAGGCCTGGCGTGCTGCGATTCATGGGGTCGCAAAGAGTCAGACACGACTGAGCGACTGAACTGAACTGAACCAAGAAGTAAAAGACTGATAAATCTGACATTTAAATTAAGAATGTCTGCGGGGCCCAGGTTCAATCCCTCGTCAGGGAACTTAAGATTCCACAAGACATGTGGTGCAGCTAAGAAAAAAAAAGAATGTCTGTTAATCAAATCATTATTTTACCTAAAAATAGGTAAATATATGCATGATAGGGATTTCATAGAAATAGTGAGGAACAATAAACATACAGTATGACACTTAAAGCATCAGGAACCAGATACATATAAATCATAACGAGATACCAATTTACACCTATTGGATTAAACAAGAGTTGATATCTGAGTAAGTGTTGGTGAAGAAGTAGATTGATGGGTACTCCCATTAATATGGATATATATATGAAAAAATTTTGGAAAATAGTTTGGCTATTTCACTGAACAGGAAGGTAAGTTGCTGTACATTCAATTAAATATTAAACAGCAACGAACAAGAACATACTTGCACACAGAGGAAGTTTAGAAATATCATGTTGAGTAAAACAAGTTAAGCCTCAGAAACAATATGATACCATCTGCCTGATCAAAACCAAGCAAAACTAAACAAGGAACTGTTTAGGGAAACATGTATATGTGATACACCTTTGAAAAATGCAAGAAAATGACAACTCTAAAATTCAGGATAGTGATTACCTCTAAAGTAGGGCAGAAAGAATGGTATTAAAGAGGAGCACACAGATAAAACTTCAAGTTATCAGTGTTCTAGTCCAGGGATAGCTAATTTGGGCCCACTGCCCCTTACTATTAATAAAGTTTTACTGGAACATAGCTGCATTCATTCATTCACAGATGAGCTATGATTGCTCTTAAGCTACAACAACAGAACTGAGCAAGTGCAACCGAGACTGTCTGAACTGAAAAGGCTAAAATACTTACTTTCTAGTCTGTTACCCGGAGAAGGCAATGGCACCCCACTCCAGTACTCTTGCCTGGAAAATCCCATGGATGGAGGAGCCTGGTAGGCTGCAGTCCATGGGGTCGCTAAGAGTCGGGCACGACTGAGCGACTTCACTTTCACTTTTCACTTTCATGCACTGAAGAAGGAAATGGCAACCCACTCCAGTGTTCTTGCCTGGAGAATCTCAGGGACGGCGGAGCCTGGTGGGCTGCCATCTATGGGGTCGCACAGAGTCGGACACGACTGAAGTGACTTAGCAGCAGCAGCAGTCTGTTACCGCAAACATTAATTAACCTCTGCGCCAGTTGTGCTGAACTCACAGGGGTTCACTTTACTGTTATGCTTCATAAGCCATAATCTGAACTGTATTTTTCTTTTTTTTTTTAAATTTTATTTTATTTTTAAAGTTTACATAATTGTATTAGTTTTGCCAAATATCAAAATGAATCCGCCACAGGTATACATGTGTTCCCCACCCTGAACCCTCCTCCCTCCTCCCTCCCCATTCCATCCGTCTGGGTCGTCCCAGTGCACCAGCCCCAAGCATCCAGTATCGTGCATCGAACCTGGACTGGCGACTCATTTCATACATGATATTTTACATGTTTCAATGCCATTCTCCCAAATCTTCCCACCCTCTCCCTCTCCCAGAGTCCATAAGACTGTTCTATACATCAGTGTCTCTTTTGCTGTCTCGTACACAGGGTTATTGTTACCATCTTTCTAAATTCCATATATATGCGTTAGTATACTGTATTGGTGTTTTTCTTTCTGGCTTACTTCACTCTGTATAATAGGCTCCAGTTTCATCCACCTCATTAGAACTGATTCAAATGTATTCTTTTTAATGGCTGAGTAATACTCCATTGTGTATATGTACCACAGCTTTCTTATCCATTCATCTGCCGATGGACATCTAGGTTGCTTCCATGTCCTGGCTATTATAAACAGTGCTGCGATGAACATTGGGGTACACGTGTCTCTTTCCCTTCTGGTTTCCTCAGTGTGTATGCCCAGCAGTGGGATTGCTGGATCATAAGGCAGTTCTATTTCCAGTTTTTTAAGGAATCTCCACACTGTTCTCCATAGTGGCTGTACTAGTTTGCTGTATTTTTCTTATTTTAGAATTTTCTTCAGCTTTTTACTTTAAAATCATTATAGTTTCATAGGAAGTTGCACATGTATTTTTCCATATACATAAAATGTTGTATTATTAAACACTTTTTGAAAATCTTTCCCTAAACTGTACATTTCATTAATTGTGAAATTATTAGTGACCATGACATAAATTATATTTAAAAAAATATAAATCAAACATGAAAAATATGAACAACAAAAAACTGAAACTGTTAATAAGCATCTGGTTCTTAAGAACACAGAACAGCGCTAACAAACCAATGAAATGCATACCTGAAAAGGTTAACAGGCTTAAAATTTACTTTCTTGGTTAAATCTTACTGTATGGAAGATACATTATCCACCAAGTAACTTTCCTTCCCTTTTAATATGTATTTTTCAAGATCCTACCCTAAAAAAAAAAAAATCATGTAACTAAATGTTTGCCTTCCTCTACAAATGGAAAATCATTCACCAACTACAGAAACTTGGCCTCATTAATGTACTTCATAAAATATTACATAACCAGCGGGTAACTGATTGCTATTAAAAGTCTGTATCAAATCTAAATAGTGGATCCTTACTGAGTTAGCAAATCCACAGTGCAAGGAAGTGGTGGAAGAAGATGCTGAATTACTTCCTCAGTAAGGAGATCACCGCAGTGGGCAACAAAGCTCTTGATAGCTGAAAAACAGAACAGACCTTGACTTAGCAGAATGTAATGAAGCATGAAAAAAAGCATTCAATTTTGGTACAGCATTCACATTTTTTTAAGAATAAAGACATGTGTGAAAACCAAAAAAATTCTTGAAACTCTAGTAAAAAAAGGAACTTAGTGGCTTCTACTTCCAGTGAAACTGAAAAAACAAAAAAACAATCAAACTTCCTAGAATTACTAAAAGAGACGAAAAACCAAATCAACAAAATGTTGCTTTCTTGGGGTTTTACTCAGCCCTTAAACTCAAAGTAGACCTTCAAGTCTACCAACTCTACACTAGTTCTGAGGAACCCGGTTGACTTTTAAGTCAGCATGTTAGGTTTTACAAGTGTTACCTGAAACATACAAGTTCTATAAGGAGTTATCACATATATAGAAAAAAGTGAATATTTAAAATTTAGACTCAGATTCAAGGAAGCATTGATTTTGGTTTTGTTTATTCATGTCATTTTTACTCTTAAAAAAGATGCTTTTCTAAGAAAATGTGCTTCAGAAAAAAGTCTGTGCTTCCATGTCTTTTCCTTAGCTTAAATTTTCAATGTGGATACTATTTTTAATGGTCTATGTGTTGTAGAAGGGTACAACTTTCACATATATAAAAAGCTAAATAGAAACCATACTTAGTCGATATTAATTAACTTCAACCCTTGTTTTTCTGAAAAGGGAAATGAATGCCCACTTAACACAAAGCAATCTTGACATTTCTCAAGTAGATCATATTATAATAAAATATCCCAAAGAGAAGAATGCTTAAATTTGTTTTTTTACATGATACTTCTGTTATAATTGCCAACAAATCAATAACAAAAATCACCAGAAGCAGATTCTCCCCCTCAAGTTAAAACATACAAGTATATGTGAAGTTAAAAGATGGAAAAAGCCAGAGGAAAGGGAAAGACTAAACTCAACCTACCACAGAGAGCACCAGCGCGTCCTTCCAAGGTTACCTGCCATGTGAAGGAGTCTCCTCGGCTCTTTTCTGTTTCTAGATCTTTAGGAGACACTGGGAAGACACACTTCCACAAGAGCAGTACTCGAGCAAGGTGATGACTGACAAATGCAGGACCTGTAATTTATTCAACTTGTCACTTGTACAAGAACCCAAAGTGGGTACTCTTTAAAACCCTTCCCTTTTAAAAGAAACATATTTGAATCCACTACTGCTGGATTACTTCATCCCTCTAGTTCCAACAAATGTACTACTGGATCAGTGACTATCTGAAGGCACTGGAGTAGAGAGAGGAAAATCAAGGAACTGACAGCAAAGTCTAGGCTCTGGTGTCTGCTCTTCTTCTACTGCTGTGAACTCTTTAAGCCTCAATTTCTTTGAATTGTAAAATGAAGCTAGAACAACCTGCACTGTTTATCTCCAAAGATTTGTCCAGAGCCAAACAACAGAATGCACTTTAAATTAAGCCTAAAACACTAATGTACCTGCATAAATGCAAAGTACTATTGTTTTGGTAAGAAATAATACTGTATCCTGAGAGTAATTCTTTTAAAAAAAATATTTATTTATTTGGCTGCATTAGGTCTTAGTTGTGGCACGTGGGATCCAGATCCCTGACAAAGCATCAATCCAAGGGCCACCTGCACTAGGAGCTCAGAGTCTTAACCAATAGATCATCAAGGAAGTACCCTAATTCTAACTTTTGATAGCAACTTTTTCCAGGTCAAAAATCAGACATGATTAAATCCAAAGGCAAATTTGATTTCAGAGCAACATTTATAAACTGAATACAGCAAAATAAGCCATATTCATTCCTTGCTTATTACTTTCTTTGATAAAGTAGTACTAAAAACATCATAGGAAAATAAGGAAACTGGAGTAAGGCAATTAGGAATAAGTGACTTTAAAAGGTTTCTGTGAGTGTGCACACAGGCACACTCATATACAGTGGGCTGTGGGAATAGAGAAAATTCTGAATGCAAAATTTAGTCAGACACCAAAAAACAAAGCAGGTATGCTGTCACTGGGAATATCCACAGTTAACAAAACGTTTCATAGTATTTGCCCTTAAGATATCTCACTAACTCAACAGTGAACAAAGTAGCATCACTTTTCAGAGAGGTATGAGGATAATTTATTTCAGAAGTGTATGTAAAGTAAGTTACTAAACATGAGTTTACAGTAATTACAAAGTTATACAAGAGTAAGTTTATTCACAACAAGAATAACACTGGATCTAACAAAAATCAAACACACATGTAGATGCCTGCAATTGAATCAAAGGCACTAACATGGCATCAGAGAAACTGAAAAGTGTAGCAAAAGGGGTTAAAAGTGTTCACATTTGAGAAAAGGATTTAAATGTGGTCTACCTGAGTTTAGGTTTGTTCAGAACAGTGAATATATTAAAAATGACAATGAAAACTATAAATGGTGAAGGAAATGCTGAAAATGCAAAAGAGGTGTTAAAACTGCCAGGCAAAATCAATAAAGTACTCAGTTCAGTTCAATTCAATCGCTCAATCTTACCCAACTCTCTGTGACCCCATGAACCAAAGCACGCCAGACCTCCCTGTCCATCACCAACTCCTGGAGTCCACCCAAACCCATGTCCGTTGAGTCGGTGATGCCATCCAACCATCTCATCCTCTACTGTCCCCTTCTCCTCCCGCCCTCAATCTTTCCCAGCATCAGAGTCTTTTCAAATGAGTCAGCTCTTCACATCAGGTAGCCAAAGTATTGGAGTTTCACCTTCAAAATCAGTCCTACCAATGAACACCCAGGACTGATCTCCTTGCAGTCCAAGGGACTTTCAAGAGTCTTCTCCAACATCACAGTTCAGAAGTATCAATTCTTTGGTGCTCAGCTTTCTTTATAGTAGAACTCTCACATCCATACATGACCACTGGAAAAACCATAGTCTTGACTAGACGGATCTTTGTTGACAAAGTAATGTCTTTGCTTTTTAATATGCTGTCTAATTGGTCGTAACTTTCCTTCCAAGGAGTAAGCATCTTTTAATCTCATGGCTGCAATCACCATCTGCAGTGATTCTGGAGCCCCCCAAAAATAAAGTCAGCCACCATTTCCACTGTTTCCCCATCTATTTGCCATGAAGTGATGGGACCAGATGCCATGATCTTAGTTTTCTGAATGTTGAGCTTTAAGCCAACCTTTTCACTCTCCTCTTTCACTTTCATCAAGAGGCTCTTTAGTTCTTCTTCACTTTCTGCCATAAGGGTGGTGTCATCTGCATATCTGAGGTTATTAATATTTCTCCCAGCAGTCTTGATTCCAGCTTGTGCTTCCTCCAGCCCAGCGTTTCTCATGATGTACTCTGCATATAAGTTAAATAAGCAGGGTGACAATATACAGACTGTCACCTAAATTCCACTGCACCAAATACAATCAGAGCTCCTTGGAGAAACAATTGGTTGTAAGCTGAAGCAGAATTATGATGTAAAAGCTGAGACATCTTGTCATGTCAAAAATAAAGATGTTATCAAAAGAACACTAGGTTCATGTTAAAAGGACACAGGGGACCTTCCCAGGTGGTACAGTGGATAAGAATCCACCTGCAAATTCAGGGGACATGGATTCGATCCCCGGTCAGGGAAGACTGCACATGTCATGGAAGAACTACTGTGCCTGTGCACCACAACTACTGAAGCCCGAGTGCTGTAAGGCCTGTGATCCACAACTACTGAGCTCATGTGCTGCAACTACCGAAGCCCATGCACCTAGAACCTGTGTTCTGCAATAAGAGAAGCCGCCATGATGAGAAGCCCATGTACCACAACTGGAGAGTAGCCCCCACCTGCTGCAAGTAGAGAAAGCCCTCACACAGCAACAGACCCAGCGCAACCAAAAATTAAAAAAAAAAAAAAAAGAAAAAGGACATAGGAACCAACTAGCAGGGGCTCCCACAGACAATTTGAGGATCAAAGGAATAATGACTGCAATGGACTGAAACACATAAATATGTAAGAATCTGTGAGTTTATAATGACACCTAAAAGCAAAATCTCACTCATCTTTGAAATTAGGACAGTAACACATTCTAAAACCAGATAATAAAGTGAAAAAATAATGTATTTTTTTTAAAAGCCCAAGAAAACAACAATTAAAAAACACTGATTTTTTGTATCCTTTTGGTATGTTGACTATGAATATGCACAAAACAGGATGCCCTAATCCCTTATATAAAGGCTGTCTTGTAGTCTTATTCCAATGGGATTACCCTGTTTTGAAAGCTTTTGTTCATTAAAACATTATACTTATTTAGTAGTTTATTTTCTCCTTTAATTAACCAAAAATAATCAATACGGCAGGCATGAAACACCTAGACAAAAGTAAATAAAAGCTTGAACACATTGTTCCCATCGCATTGTGAAATCATTGTCTATGCCAGGGTCCAACAAGCACTTCTATTAAGGCCCAGAGAGTAAACATTTTTGGGTTTGAAAGCCATACCATCTCTGCGGCAGTTACTCAATTCTGCCCCTGCAGGGCCTGAACATTAGAAACAATATGTAAACTAATGATGGTGGTTGTATTTAACAAAGTTTATTCATGCATCTTGAAACCTGACTTTCATATATTTCTCATGTATCACAAAATACTCTATTTTTGTTTTCAAACTATGAAAAACATAAAAACCATTCTTAGCTAATGGGCTGTATGAAATAGGTGGCAATCCTGATTTGGCCCATAGGCTGAACTCTGATGTAGTCCAGTAAGTCTTTTTAATCACCTCAAAAACTACTTAAAGTGGCTCTTCATTTATGATTGCTTATTTTAATTAAGCTCCTTTTAGATCAAATTACTTCAGAGGTGTCAAAATGGTTTGCTGGTCAAACCCATCAAGTTTTGTATCCTAAAACTAAACCAAAGAACTATAAAAAGAAAATTAGAGTATAGCTTTAATAAAGTCATAAAACTGAGTTTATAGTTATTGGATGTAAATATAATAGTCATGATCATAAAATAATTACTAATTTTTTAATAAATATAATTTCAATGTGCCCTATCCTCATCAATGTAATCACCTTATTAGTGTCACTGATTCTCAGAACAATTATAGAACTGGATTCATGGGCTATCATATGTTCTCTTGCCTATCTTTAAATTGTGGAAAAATTTTTTTCGTGAAAATAGATATGAATGATTTTTGGAAAAACCAGAGTTAAATGTGAAAGCTGATGAAATTGGCTTATCCTACCTAAGGCTCATAAACTGGTCTTAAAGAGAACTTCAAATAAGGACATCTGAAAACATTCTGAGAATTAGATAAAATAAGTACATGGTTTCTTAAGGTGACTGCTAGGAGAAAAATTTTTATATGAATATTTAAATTCTGGTATATATCCAACTTTAAGTTAGTCTTATCATGTCATACATTAGAATATTTATATTCAGAAAACACCACGTAGTTTGTAGTTTTATAAGCCCTCCACAAAACCGTTACCTAAGGTCATCAGCGCAGCAATCAACAGCCATCCAGCCTGTGTGCGCTGAGCTGAAAGGCGACTGTTCTGAGCAGCAGAACACAGCAAATCCTCTGCTAATGCCATAATAATCTATTGATGTATAGAAGAAAAAGGTAAAAACAAGTATATCAGTTTATAGGTAACTTGACAAATGATAGCAACTAATAATAACAATCTCTTGAAAAATTAATTCTTACACATAATAAAAGTACATGATAAAAGATAATCATTCACATACACTGTACCATAGGACAATGTCATAAAGGAAATGAAGAAAACGTAAGGTTCCCGGGATAAACACTGGTATATTAGACTGTACACAGCAACTCTAATTCTGTATACAGCAACCCTGTAATTCTTTGTAGAGCTTACATGAAAACACTGTACAACTGTTCAAGCTGTCTAAAATTTGAATTGACTTTTAGTTTAAAGAAAATTTGATTACAGGAAACTCATTTTAAAATTCTGCACACTACTGTGGCTGATAACAGTCTTTCCAGAGGTAGTATACTATATAACCATAGTTGAAAGTATTCAATAATTTCACAATAAAGCAGTTTCACAGTAAAGTGAGATTAATTTAAAATGTTATATTTTAAAAGTCTAAGAAATATTGTTTTAAAATAAAAGAAGGGAGAAATAGGATATTTCACATTTATGGATAATGTATACTTGTAGAGTACATATGGGCTTCTCTGGTGGCTGAGATGGTAAAGAATGCCTGCAATGAGGGAGACCCAGGTTTGACCCCTTCGTCAGGAAGATACCCTGGAGAAAGGAATGGCAGAGCTGAATATATAACCAAAAAAAAGAAAAAAGTCTTCAGGAAAAAAGTATCTTACTAACTGGAGGTATTTTTAACAAAAGGCACTAAAACCAACTCCTGTTTAAGTGTGGATATGATATTTTTAACCATCCCTTCATTTTTCACAGTTATTACATTAATGATACTTAATAGTAAGCAGTACTGTAGCTGATAGCTCAGAAACCTGTCTTGAATGGCTCTTACCGGGTGACACACAGGAAGACAATGATGGTTTTAGGAAACGCTTGAAATGTCACTATCATACGTGAAGAATGAAGTCATTACCTTGCCCTTTCCATGAGGAATTCCTAGAGGACAATGTTTCACGGCTCCAAGCAGAGCTGCCACAGCAAAACTAAAGCCAGTCACTGCTTCAGGTGAAGACTTAAGCACAGTAAGCCTTTCGAGGCAACGATCTAAGAGTGGCGTCAGGTAGGAAGGTAGTGCCACGGCAACGCAGTGTAGACACCACGCGGCTGCTAGTCGAACGGAAATGCTAGGATGAAGAGTAACTGAAATGACATTGTCAAGGATGCCTGCAGGGATGGAATAAACAATGACTCAGCTACAGAAATAAAGATGTCAACAAACAGCCAAAAGAGTAAGCGGCCACATGGATTTAAAATATATTATCTTTATCAACAGCCAATCAGAATTGTAAAAATTAAGTGATACATAATTATAATTTTTTGTACCTAAGAATTACTTCTACTAATATATCACATGAAAATTGGCTTAAATTAAGTCAGTAGACAAAGGAAAGTTTTATTTCCTAAACAAGCCAATGTTCTGCTTACTTGATCTGAGAACATTAATGTGGTACTAGAAATTAATAACAAAAACATGTTGAGAAGAAATGTCACATCTCAGGTCAGCCTCCTTTTCTTTTAAGTGCTTTCTGGCATATTTATCTATATAATCAGTATTCTCCCTATCCACCATATTGCTCTTACCTGAGAACAAAATGCTGAACAAAATCAAGGCTTCACTAGGTCCCAGAAGGCTACTAAACCACTATGAAGACAATGAAATGCAAATGCTACCACCAGTAACGAGAAAGTCTGTACTGCTACAGTTCAACATATACCTTCATCATAACGTGTAACAGTTCATGTCGACTGCTACCTTACCAATATATGCCCTACAATAAATTGCATACAAACCAAATATAATGTAAGCTCTAGCCAGCAGGAATTGTGTATCACAGTCAAAGGACAAAAGCCATTAAAGATGATTTTAAATAGTAATTACATAACAGAAGCCTGTCACGAAAGGCCACATGCTATATGATTCTATTTATATTAAATCTCGTCCAGAACAGACAAATCCAGAGACAGAAAATAGATTAGTGGTTATCAGGGCTGTAGGAGAGGAAATGCGAAATGACTGCTAATGGGTCATTTAGGACTTCTTGGGGTGATGAAAACATTCTGGAATTAGACAGTGGTGGTGTTTGTACCACTTTGTGAGTATGCCAAAACCACTGAACTGTGAACTTTAAACCGGTGAATGTTATAGTATGTGAATTATCTCTCAATAATTTTCAAAGAGAAAGGAAACAGAATGCTTAGAAGACCTTTGAGGAGGTAAATTACATGTACTATATAGAAACTAATACTTTCACTGCAGATGAAAGATGTAAGTTCAGGATTACTTCTCCATTTTTCCATGTTATCATAAATATCTCCAGAAAGGGGGTTAAGAGTAAAGAAGAGACCTAGAGAACAACCTTTAGCTACAAAAGCTAAAAGAAAAAAAAAATCAAATATATACATATTTTATATAATCTTGATTATACGTATTTCGGAAAATGACCCTAATAAATCTATAATAAATGAGCGATACGAAGGAGCTTTTCTTTCTCAGAGAGAAGTTGTCTAAAAGGAAAAGTGAAAACAAAGGATTCAGACTAGTCACAAGCAACCGATACCTGCACTTGAGTCCTGTAACAACGGCGCAGCTGTGGTGCCGAGGCCGTGGACGAGATTCCCGAGTTCTTGTAAAGCACACACCAGCATATGCTGGCTGGCAGCTACCTCTGCAGAGCCAAGCCGGGTTTCCAAATTACCATCACTCATTACAGCATCTGATAGAAACAGGAAAATTAACTAGGCATCACTGTTTTATTAAAATGTATTACAGGCAATAGGTAGTAGGAGTAAAAACATATAAAGGTAAAGAATACCTCCACATGATATATATGAAATCCTTGAGGCAGTAACTAAAATACTAAAATGAGACTTGCATCTACAGAGAAAGAACTGAACTAATATAACCAATTTAGTTCAAGCAAGCTGATTATAGATGCCTTATCACTCTTCTAGCAAGTGGCCCTGAAAGGGAGAACTCCATAAGCAGAGTAGACTTCGGACAGTAGAAGAACTGAGATGAACTACCTGTTTTAAAGAGAATGTATCTTAACTTGTATAGAAAGACTATGAATTCTAAGGAACTATTAACCACCACCCTCTAAGATCAGGACATCTATATAACAGTTCTTATCAAGTTAGATAATTTATGTCTCATCTATCATAGACTGCTCTACTCTGAAAAAACTGACCTGTATTATAAAAGTAGCTTCTTTTGTATTAACATAATTATATACCAGTCCAGCTTTTCAAAGGGACAATTTCTTTAGCACTGTTTTAAAAGAGACTGTCTTAGAAGATCCATACCCATAACTTTCTTTAACTTCCAGATAGCCTGGCAAATATCCTTAGCAGCAGCAATTTGAGCCTTTTCTCCAAGAAGGCCTCCAACAGTAGCTCGAAGGATAAATGAAACACAACGGCGACTGCAGACAGCATCAATCTGAGTTTGGGTGGCCTTAGGGTGTGACTGTGAAACCAGGCTTAGGATATGAGAAAGAAAAGCAGCAAAATTTTTCTCTAGCCATGCTCCTCCTAGTGTTGAAATAAACACCACATAAGCCTAAAAAATAGAAATGAGTTTTATCTTCAAAATGAAATAATTTCAATTCTATATTAATGTCTTATCTTCCATGAAATATGCAGAATTTATTAATATTTTTTAGTTTTTCCTCATTTGTGTAGCCACTTTAGCTATATAAATATTGTACAATGTTTTGCTTGTTAAGCCAAAATTGAAGTACCTAGTCTTTCAACTGAGATTTCATTTATGCTGCCTGTGTTTTATTTTGGTCAGACTTGCAAGGTTTCAGGACAGCCAGCGTAGCTAGCTAATCAGTAAAACGTGCCTATGACTTTTCCGAACAAAGCATTCAAGCTCTTTAACATTCTGAAGAAGAAAATCCAAATCAAACAAATAAACACAATGTAAGAATTAACTATGGTCTAATACCATAACTCTAAGAGAATTCAGTTCTAGAAAACGGAAAAGAAAGTTTATAGTGATGAATCACTATTCTTTCTTTTCATGAATGCTAATGGTTTGCCTTACTCTAGAGATACAGAGAGTAGTTATCTCATGTAATCTGTTTTTTAAAAACAGTTTACAGTTATGCTGGGACATTTTATATTTTCATGAACTCTAATATCATACAGTATACAACAATGAGGATTATATGTGAATTAAAAAAATACATATGTGTGTGTTTGCTTAGACCCACAATGGCATCTAGAAAATAAGAAAATTCAAAGAAAGAATGCAAAGACCTCTATATTCTCTTATTCAAAGACTCTTTTCCCAAGGTTTAGCTTTTTAAGTTTTGTTTAGGACCAAGAATTTAAGCTCTTAAGGAAATTACAATTCTGTAATCTTTATTTAAAAGTAGAAACCATATAAGATAGAAATATAATATTGCCCACGCTGAATATTATGTACCTAACAGCTTAAATCTGAACTCTATAAGCACACAAAAACACAATGGAAAACATGTGAAAACACAAGACACATGGAAGCCCAAGGCCTGGAAACAAAAAAATGTTTACCTTTCAAAGGAAATAAACGTCTCCCATTATTACAAACTGAAAATACATTGCAATAGCTTATTTAGCTGGCTTTGTATAAACAGGCTTCTTTTACTTATAATCTAGCTTTTTTATAAAGTATTTGGCCTCACCACATCTATTTATAAACATTAGAGCATAAGTGATGACCTGGCACAGTATCACTTCTGCCTGGAGTCAGATACTAAAACTTTCATCACGGGCAGGTGAGAATTACATTTAGATACTGGTTTGTGATTCTAACCTGAGTAACTCCAACTCGAACATCCCTACTGACTGAACTGGTTCCTTTCAGCATATCTCCACTGGCTCGAAGAAATCCTGAACTTCCACGTAGAAACCCTGTTCCTAGTAATTCCAGAACTTCCTCCAGTGATACTCTGCGAATGCTCTGACGTGAGGCTGCTATAACAAAGAACAAAACAAAACATGTAATTTTGTTTTACAGACTAAATTTTAATACATAATCTTGAACAGCATGTTAACAGAAAGAAAAATAAAACTAAAAATCCAAACAAAAGGCAGAATTTACAGGACATTACACACAGTAACACATAAAGTCACAAAAGTGTTCAGACAACAAATCATAATGGACTCTGATGTATCAAGTCAATGACACCTTAAAGTCTATGTCACTTTGAGATTATGACCTACTGCTCTCTTGCCCTCAAGTTAAAATGCTAACAGTCTTCTAAAACAAGGGGAAACATAAATAAACTGCCCTAGTTCTCCAAGAGTGAAAATGCTACAGGGACTTCTCCGGTGGTCCAGTGACTAAGACTCCATGCTCCCAGTGCAGGCGGTCCAAGTTCAATCCCTGGTTAGGGAACTAGATCTCACATGCCGCAACTAAGACCTGGCACAGTCAAATAAATAAATAAATAGAAAACACTATACAACACTTGGAAAAGTCTTTTGAAATACTAAAAAGGCCAAAATCATAATTTTACCTTTCTAAATGCTCTACAACTCTTAATGAAACTTATATAAAGTAACCACACCATGTTTTTTAAAAATTCTCAATTGTAAGTACAACTTTTGTTACATCCTCAGTCTCTAAAGAAATCAAAGCTGGTATTTACTAAAACTTCTCAGTCAATCCTTAGGCTGCAATAATTAAGAGGCTAGCTAGGCAGAATGGTTTAAGTTTGTCTGCAGTATGACACAGTTGCGTTTCTCCCTTTGAGTATCTCCTTTTAAAAAAAAGAAAAAAAAAAAAAACATTTTCACCCTTTCATTCTTCTGAAAAAATGATGGTCACAAGCTCTAATCCTCATTACCAACATAAGTCACAGGCAGTGGCAAAATAAACTTATGTTAATCCAAGTCAACATTCAGAAAACTAAGATCATTCAGAAAACTAAATTTCTCAGCCTAAAGATGACACAGATGAAAATCTATACTGGTACATGGAAAGAAACATTAGTGAACAGTACAAAATCCATGTCCTCACAGATCATAAATTCTAGAAAGGAGAGACAAGAATAAATATAACAAATGACAAAGTGTCTATTAATAGTTATGTCAGACAGTGATTAAAAGCCACACAAAAAATAAAGCAGATATCTTTTAGGTGCAGTGAGTTCTCTGGTAGGAGACAGGCCAGGGTGTGAGGATGGTGCAAGAGCAAAAGATATAGGACCTTGTCAATCATTATAATGATGATGTGAGTAAAGTGAGGTGCCAGTGGAGACCCTCAAGCAAAGCAGTAACAGCATCTGTCACTTTGCTTCTGTGCTGAGAGAAGACTATAGAGGGGCAAAGGTGGAAGTAGAAAAAACCAAAACATTGGGAGGTTTTAGTGATACAACCAAGAGGTGATGGTAGCTTATAACAGGCTAGATCAAGGTAGTTACAACAGGAGTCTTGGTATACATATTTACATAGTTTTAAATTTTTTTATTAGAAAAAATTTCAAAATCACAAAAAAGCTGCAAGAGTAAAATAAATTCTCATGTACCCTTCTCCTAGCTTCCATATGTTCCTTATCACTTTCTCATTTTTGAAGCCCACATATATGGCTAGTTGTAGTTACAGAAAAGCTCTCAATTGCATAAGTAATGCTGTAAGATTTCTCGACACATAATATCAGAAAGAATGTCAGGTTTGAGGTCAGTCTGTCCCTATATTGGTGGTATTATCTTTGAATAAATGAATCAGGTGTCTGTCAATCTCAATGACTGTAAAATACCATTATTATCACTATGCCACCTGTGTAATGATACTTTGCTGCTGCTGCTACTAAGTCACTTCAGTCGTGTCCAACTGTGCGACCCCATGGACTGCAGCCTACCAGGCTTCTCCGTCCATGGGATTCTCCAGGCAAGAACACTAGATTGGGTTGCCATTTCCTTCTCCAGTGCATGAAAGTGCAAAGTGAAAGTGAAGTCGCTCAGTTGCGTCCGACTCTTAGCGACCCCATGGACTGCAGCCTACCAGGCTCCTCCGTCCATGGGATTTTCCAGGCAAGAGTACTGGAGTGGGGTGCCATTGCCTTCTCCAGTGATACTTTAAGACAGTATAAATAAACTCTAACCCATTTCAGAATGCACTGAAGACTCTTTTCTGCGTGAACTGTTCCTATAATGACTGCAAAAGGTCATTATCTAACATTCATTACTTCTAAATTTTTTGGTTGGTATTCAACTGTAAAAATAGACCTTTCCCTTCTCCTTTATTTACTTATTTTCATTATGGACTCGTAGATTCCTTTTTTATTTAACATGTTATATCTATTTCTAGCATTATTAATTCTAATATAGTCTTGGATTTGACCAGAGGAAGTGTCTTCAGAAAGCTGGCCATTGGATGTCCTTTATTTTTTTGGCACAACAAGATGTCCCAGGCTCATTCTCAGACTGTCATTGCCCCAACCATATGAGCCACTTCTCCATGGAGCCCCAAGTCTAGATAGTTTTAATATTGATAAGTAGAATAGGTATTGAGTATGAGAGAGACGATTCAAGGTGACTTTCCAAATTGCTGCTTGAACACCTGCATGGATGAAGCTGCCATCAACTTAGATTAGCAAGACTGCAACTTCAAGGAGAAGAGGTATGTATGTATACATATGGGGGAGGGGAAATCAAACATTCACTTAGGACAAGTCAAAACATCAAATAGACATTCAAACAGAGATGTCACACAGGCAGGTAGGTATGAGAGTTCAGCGTCCAGGAGAGAAGTGTGGGCTAAAGACATAAATCCAGGAAACCCTGATGCATAGATGGTATTTAAGCTAAGAGACTGGCTGGGATCACTAGAGTGAGCCTGCGTAAAGGAGAAGATCAAGGACTAGGTAATGGGTGTCTTTGAGAAGACAAGGAATCATTAAAGACTGAAAAGGAATTTCTACCGAGGAGGAAAGAAAACCAAGGCAGTATGAGGCCTTAAAAGGCAAGTGAAAAGAGGATGAGAGGAAGATCAACTGAGTTAAATGTTGCTGAAAGCTGACTGCTGCTGTCAACTAAGACAGCAGAGAACTGCCCCCTGGCTTAGCGTGACTAAAAACTAGAATGAAAGCTGCAAAGGTTAGGGGCTTTTAATCTGTTCTGTTCAGTAACACCTCTTACATGCTGAGAATAGTTCATGGCCTGGTATAAATCCTCAATAAATACTTGTTTATTTATTGAATAAATGATGAACATGGAGGTCATTGACAACTTTAACAAAAATAGCTTTTGACAGACAACTGGGGAAAAATCTTAACTGAAATGCATTTCAAAGAAGAGAGAAACTAAAAATTGAGTATCAAGAACCTGTCTGAGGAACTCTGCTGCAAAGGCAAGAGAAATGGGGCTCCAGTTGGCTGGGAAGACACAAGGAAAAAAAAAAAATTTTTTTAAGATGAGAGGGGGAAAAAAAAAAAGATGAGAGGGGGGAGAAAAGCATGTTTTATAGGGAATGAACCAACAGAAAGGGAAAAGTTGATGTAGGAGAGGGGAGACTTCCTACAGCTATGTCCTCAAGCAGGTGAGCGGATGAGCTCTAATACATATTGAACATAAGGCTTTAATAGAAGATAATTCATCTTGATAACAGGGGAAAAGTCTTGATAACAGTGGAGCATATGTAGATAGACGCTGGAAGGTGGTAGATTTAGTAGGGGGACCTATGGAAGATAGGCCATCAAATGAAAGTAATATAGAAGATGAAGGTATAAAATAGTCAGTCAGGAAAGTGGGACCATGAATGGACAAGGGAAATGAAGGTATGAACCTTCAAGTTCTCAGGAAGTAACTTTAAAAGATTCCATAAATCCCTGGCAACTTATCTAAACAGTCCAAATATAGCAAATTTCAAGTATCTGTTGTTTGGAATTATTTACATCATTGCTCCCTTATACCAATCTAGAAGATGGCAAACCAAATGTATGTAATCAGATGCACGCTGCTTAAAAAAAAAATTCTCAAGAATCAGATCTTATTTCTTACTGAGCAACACTCCACAATTAACTTAAACCAAAAAAAAAAAGGGCCATGGTGTAGAGGAAGACAATGATTGAACAAAGCACATTTATTTAAGAGTTCTTTTAAGTTTTTCCTCAAACTTTCACTGAATTGTTTTAATATGAACTCTGAGGACTTTGAATGTTTCCAAACTAAAATCTGCATGATATTCTGACTCTTTTCAGAAGTAATAAAGGGTAGCAGTAATGCTGCGTAGGTTTGTTTAAGTCAACAGGGAAAAAGTTATAGAAGACATTATGAAAACAATTACATAAATTCACCTGCTCCTGGATGTTTAGAAATTATGGCTTTAGCCAACACCGTGCCTAGTAGTTTTGAAACTGAAATCCGCACATCATAATTGGAGCCTTCAAAGGATTTAAAGCATAGTGTGGCCACACTGTCCAGGTCTGTACTCCACATAAAGACGGCCTCATTCTGAAGTTCAAGGAGACACTATTCAATAGGGAAAAAAAGAAATTAATGAAAAACAAAATGTAAGTGTCAGGTTCAGATATACATAAGTTGAAGAACCTACCAAGAGCTAACAAAAAGAATACACAAATCCAAAGTCTCTAAATAATGACTGCAGGGACAAGTGAATACTTACTAAAAGCCATAAAAATTACGATATATAAAGCAATGTGTCCACAAAGACCCATTTCTAATTCAGTGGGGTATGAAAAATGTCTTTAGAAGCTATCTGTTGGCTATGAGCAATTGTGAGACTAATTCCAACATAAACACTGTCTAACCCACTATGTTAAGAAAGCATGATAAAAACAAAGGTCACTTTGAAACAACACAAACCTTACAGGTAAATTTTACACACCCATAGAGAGGAGGGACAGTGGAATGGAAGGAATACTTAGGAGTCTGACAACTTGACCTCCCCACTTCTGAAAATGTGCTGCTAAGAACCCTGGGAAATTCACATAACCCTTGCAGCCTTGGTTTCCTCATATGTTAAAATGAGACAGTCTCATCTCAATACCAAGGTAGCAGCTTTGAGATCATGTAGCGGTTACTAGTGTTTTCACTGATTAACTGAACTGTAAGTTGTCTTTATATTAATTTTTACAAATTCTGCTTATTAGACTGTTTTACCTTTGCAGCAGCACAACGAACAGCCATGGATCTATCTGTTAAGCAAGATCTAGCAGCTTTGTAAACATCCCTGTGGCAAGGGGTAGCAGCAGCTCCCAGTCCATTCAGTATGTTTTGCAGACTCAGCATAATCTCATAACGACCTTGTGACTATCAAAGAGGAAAAAATTTAAGGATCAGGAATAAAAATTCACTGTGAAAAACAGCATGAGCTGTTTTTCTGAAATTTTTCTGAGCTGAAATTTATCTCACATATTAGAGAAACAGTAGGATTTTTATACAAACTAATCAACCTATTCTGACATTAAAAAACATGAATAATTTCTATTTTACAGTGTTTACTATTTTTTTTTTATGCTTCCTTTAAAAAAAAAGCTTATGTATTCGGGTGCATCAGGTCTTTGTTATGGCATGCAGATCTTTCATTGTGGTGCGAGGATGCTCTAATTGTGGCACAGGTTCAGCAGTTGAGGCACAAGGGCTTAGCCACTCTGCAGCATATGGGATGTTAGTTCCCTGACCAGGGATCGAACCTGAGTCCCCTGCACTGCTAGGCAGATCTTAACCAATGGATCACCAGGGAAGTCCCAGTGTTTACTCTTTTAAAGTGCTATTTGTATTAATATATATTATACTTCAGTATAATACAAATTTCATAGGGTTGACATGCAGATTAAATGAAATTGTATGGAAGTACCAGGCATAAAGCTTGCATGTTGTTAAGCATTCAATAAATGGTTGTTATAAATGAGGTAACATGATAAGAGTGCATGGTCTGCCACCTACTAGCTACATGTCTTTGGGCAAATCTGTTTCTTTATCTGTTAAATGGTTGTTGTGAGGATCAAATGAATTACTACATGTCATTACTGCAGATGGTGACTGCCGCCATGAAATTAAAAGATGCTTATTCCTTGGAAGATGACCAACCTAGACAGCATATTAAAAAGCAAAGACATTACATTGCCAACAAAGGTCCATCTAGTCAAAGCTATGGTTTTTCCAGTAGTCATGTATAAATGTGAGAGTTGGACTATAAAGAAAGCTGAGCGCTGAAGAATTGATGCTTTTGGAGAAGATGCTGTGGTGTTGGAGAAGACTCTTGAGAGTCCCTTGGACTGCAAGGAGATCCAACCAGTCTATCCTAAAGGAAATCAGTCCTGAATATTCATTGGAAGGACTGATGCTGAAGATGAAACTCCAATACTTTGGCCACCTGATGCAAAGAACTGACTCATTTGAAAAGACGCTGATGCTGGTAAAGATTGAAGGTAGGAGGAGAAGGGGATGACAGAGGATGAGATGGTTGGATGGCATCACCAACTCAATGGACATGAGTTTGATTAAACCCCAGGAGTTGGTGATGGACAGGGAGGCCTGGGGTACTGCAATCCATGAGGTCGCAAAGAGTCAGACATGACTGAGTGACTGAACTGAACTACTTAGAACAGTGCCCGACACACAGTAAGTGTTCAGAATATTTTCATCATTTATTGGCCTGAGTATTTTAACTCAGAAGTTTAAAGTCTGAATTTAGATTTTAAAAGATCTGGGTGTGAATCCTGGCTCTGAACCTTAGCAACGATGTGACTTTAAGCTGTTCTTACTTATTTCTTCAACTATAAAATGAGGATAAGGAACTTCCCTGGTGGTCCAGTGGTTAAGACTCTGGGCTTCCACTGTAGGGGGCACTGGTTCAATCCTTGGTCCGGGAACTAAGATCCCACATGCTACATACCATGGCCAAAAATAAATAAATAAAAATAAAACGAGGATAAGATGAATCCCATAGAGCCAGTAAATAAGCGCCTATGGGGAAATCATTCACCATAGTGCCTAGCACACAGTAAACACTCAAGAAATAGTACCTGTTTGTATATCTCAGGAAGTTAAGGCTACTACAGGTAAGCTAACATCAATATCATTTTCATAGTAATGTTATTAATTTTTGTTCAAAGGGGCATAATAGTGAGTAATTACAGGTGGACATAACAAAATGAGTCCTAATGGAAAACTTAACTTTTTTTTCAAACACTGTCTATCACTATGTGTGTGTATCAAAGGTGCAAATCCCTTTTGATATTTCCAAAACACTGTGGTACTGATGAATCAACTAAATCAGAGGTTATAAAGTGGAGGAGCAATAAAATACTTAGCAAGAACTTAAAATTTTCTGAGACTTATAGAATAATTCTCTGTTAACCATGAGCCCTAAAAAGTATAGCTTTATCAATGGAGCTAAGAGAAAAAAAAAAGTTTAAAATGGACACACTTCAGTAATTTTTACAGACACATCCTTTTAAATAAAACCATGTTTATGGATGTTAACAATCTCTCCTCCTTAATCATCTTCAATCTTTGTGAAAGCTACTACTGCTAAGAAGTAATCTGCTGAGTTGATTTTCTCACCAGTTTTATATTATGGATTTGACTTCTCTGTAAAGTTCTAGAATCAGTTATATTCTTCTTGAAATTTGGCATATTTTATATTTGAATTTTCCCATGTTTTATCCCGAAATAGTTAAAGGTGTGTGACAGTCTTGTATTTTTACAAATTTTCTAAACTTCTTCAAAGTAATGTAAGAACAAGAACTAGTGTAATATTTTTAATATTTAAAGGTGCTGAGTTATCCTTAAATATGAGGGACCACAGATTTAAAATTTTTGATATACAAACATACAAATGTTTGAATCTCAAAATGTGATTGGTAAAACTTTAGTTGGCAAAAAATTACAGTATATCTTAAAAGTCTGATAAAGACAAAGGGTGTTTCACAATGGTAAATGATACCAACATATCAGTGAGGCTAAGGCTGAGAATATATTCACCCCTGGCAATTAAAAGGTCATCCAGGTCCTAGTCAAGCTTATGTCCTTCACACTCTTTCCTACCCTGATTTTATTCCTTACTCCCTGCTGATGCTGGTGGAATACTAATCCATCCATCAGGTAGACAGTCGTTACCCATTACGTATCTGGACCCTTGGTGGCAAGCACTTGCTCTGGCACTAGTAAGTAGCATGAGATGGAAAAGGTGAAACCAGGAGGAGCAGGGACGGGTCTGCCAGAGAAACACCTTAGTTTGTGTCCACTGGAATTTATCTGAATACACAAAATTTTACTGCATTATTGTTTTTCTAATAAGGATTTAATATACAAATACATAGGTGCACTACCTAAAAATATGTCATTTATGGATATATTTACATATATACCATGTATGCTTGTCACAGATAAGGCTCTTTTATTAGCTCAAGAAACTATAAAATCTGTATTTACCTCTGCACTCTTCATGGCTTTGAGAATATTCCCCACCGTATCAGTAAAGGTGTTACCTAATATTCTACCCAACTTCTTGTACAAGGAACCCAAACACACCACAGCAGCGCTGAAATGACATTTCAATTAGAAATCAGTCAAGAATGAAAAAAACAGGAAAAAAAGGATCTTAGGACATGCAAAGATGACCACTTAAATTTTTAAAGGATAAATTTCCCAGAATCTACTCCACTGTTAAGTCATAAGGAATGACACTGGAGTATCAAATGATTACATTTTCAATATAAGAATGTTAAAAAGATCTATCTTCAACTAATTTAAATCTCAGCCCAAAGATTCCATTCCTCCAAATTTTTTAATAGAACTGAGCTTCATATGTTAGATAATCAAAGACAGTCTTAAAAGAAAAAGAACAGTGTTCTCATCAAGTCTCAACATTTTATGGAAAAGCATATTCTATCATAAGCTAAAAATTAAATCAATAAAAAAATTTCTATAAAATTAGTACCGTGGAGCCATACATCGTAAATAGCCTTCTCTAAACAACAGGTGATAAAATGAACTGAGTCCTATGGAGAAAGAAACTTAGTTGTTCTTTTAGGATCTTAGAAAAGTATTTTTCTATATATTTACTATTAATCTTCACTACTAAGAACTAATAAACTAAAAGAACATCCAAAACATGAAGAATTTAACATACTTGTTCCTTAAACACCCAACAGCTAAAATATTAATCAGACGGTTTTGATTCCCAAATCTAAGCTTCACATGTCTAAAATTTTTAAAAGAACTATTTCTCAATGGGAAAATATTAGATCTTTTCAAAAGCTATGTATTTTTAAGAAAATGAGGAAAACAATTTGTATTCATTTTTATAATAATTATCAAGTAGTTTAGTTCTTTAAAAAAATTATTTTACTAAACAGAGTTGATTAACAAGGTTGTGCTAATTTCTACTATACAGCAAAGTTTGAGTTCTTTATAAAAATGATACAACAAAGATCTCTTATATTCAGTTTCAATATTAACTTACAGTTTAGTGGGAAGATAACTTGGAGAATCATCTTTGCTTCGAATAAGATCATTACATTTATCGATTGTCTCAAAAACAGAGAACGTGTCTCCAATACTATAAAGAAGGGCTAGATTCTTAGCAAGGAGTTTACGAGTAGGAGGCCCTGGCGAGCTGTTCAGCAAAGACAGGAGCTGTTCCACAAGAGTCTTCTGTTTCTCCCTTACATCACTCTACAAATGAAGTGAACAAAGAAGATTCTCATCAATGCAATTACATGTACTTCTCTAATATGATTTTGCTTTCATGTAATTAAGAACCAAAAGCCTCTAGAAAAATGAAAAATTATTTTAACTAAATATTACAAATAAGTTGGTGGCATAATTATTACACCTCACAAGCAAGTAGTTTGCTGCACTGCTGGTATCTCCAGAGAATAAATTCTGGACCACAATATACTGGAGTCTGTGAACAAGACAAGGGTTCCGTTTTTTTCTCTTTCTTCTTAGGTTTGAAACGTAGAACAAATTTATATCTTAACTAGCAATGGCAACCCACTCCAGTACTCTTGCCTGGAAAATCCCATGGGCGGAGGAGCCTGGTAGGCTGCAGTCCATGGGGTCGAGAAGAGTCGGACATGACTGAGCGACTTCACCTTCACTTTTCACTTTCATGCATTGGAGAAGGAAATGGCAACCCACTCCAGTGTTCTTGCCTGGAGAATCCCAGGGACGGGGGAGCCTGGTGGGCTGCTGTCTATGGGGTTGCACAGAGTCGGACATGACTGAAGTGACTTAGCAGCAGCAGCACTTCTTAGTTCTTAAGTCCCTGCCTGATATATATCTACATCAGTGAACAACCTACCACCAGAGCTGACCTTTTAACAGTTACCTGTTTTACTCAGATTTTTTCTAAGTTTAGCGCAATTTTCTTTCTGCAAGCTTATGCATGTAAATGCCATGCTGTGACTCCATTTTACTTATCTACTCTCTAAAAAAGGAGAACAGAATATTATCACAGTTGTCATGGTATTCAGATGCTTCCTGAGGCTTCAACTTTCACAATAAAACGCTTGTTAATTTAGGCTATGGATCTTTGTCATTTATAAATTCTAAATGTCTCCATGAGTAGTGTCTTTGCAACATTTTTGCATTATGTAAGGTATTGTTATTCTGTGGAATACCTTTATTTTTAGGAGATATAAAGTATTTAGAAATAAAGTAGCAACTTGCATGGCTCTGTAAATCAATTAAACTTGGCAAAATGTTAACAGTTGTTGAATGTAGGTAAAGGATATGAATGATTAGCTTTCTTCTTTGTAGTACCTATTTTATAAACTTTTAAGAGAGAATATGTTTACTCAAAGACTCCTCAGCTCATATTCCTCCTCAAGAGTTCACCCTTTTAAGTGAAACTCCCATAACATTATTTAGTGCGATACTGTTCCAGGACGTCATGCATATGGAGGGACACAGGTAAGAAGATAACAATGATGAAATTTAACACACTGTGCTCTGGAATTAGTTTTTAACGTATTTGAAAGTAATGTTATAAATATTGGTTAATTTCTTCCTGTTCTTTCGAGCAGAAGAAACCTACTAGTTCATTGTAAAATCTTATTAAGGTCTAACCTTTGAAAGCTAATTTAGGTTATGCTGGACAGAACCAGAAAAGTAAACCAAAGGAATTAAACATTATCTGGCACTTGAAAAAAAAACCAAAGACCTTGGAAAACAGTTTTTGCAATGTTACTCACCCTGCTGGTTGCAACCAAGAGTTTCTCCAAATATCTCAACCAATCAAAAATAAACTCTGCCTTCTGAACTTCACCCAGTTGATTGTATGCTTCTTCATTAAGCAATAAGCTATGAGCTAATTCCATTCCTTGCAGAAGTCTCCTAGCTGGTCACGATTCTTCTCATTAAGCTTTAGTCATATACCTATAATAAAGGAAAATAATATTTTAAAAGAAGAATGAAAAGGAAAGCAATCACAATACTGCGAATCTTCCACAGAAAAGCACGAAGCATAAACAAACGGAGACATCTTTCCTAACAGCCCTAAGGTAAAACTGGAAAATTCCCAATAGTAAACTTACTGATACAAAACCCCCTTTTCAGAGAGTAGATAAGCAGAACAGAGTAGGATTGTTGATTTCATATGTCAAAACTTGTCAAACAGGAGACATTTCATTAAAATTTTGAAAATTTTACAGTTAAGATTACTCAAGTGTGAAGACTTTCAGTTTTCTCTGTAACATAAGCACTTTTTTTTTACTAAAATGGCTTGTGAGTATGTATTAACAATTACCAAATACCTAGACTTCCTATTATACTTTACAGTAAAGCTTGAGGTTTCCCAGGGCCTTTGCCTCCACACATAACCTGTCATTTATGTGGAGATCCAAGAGAAGGAAATAGCAACCCACTCCAGTATTCTTGCCTGGAAAATCCCATGGACAGAGGAGCCTGGCAGGCTACAGTTCACAGGATCGCAAAGAGTTGGACATGACTGATAACTGAGCACCAAGACTTGAGCAAAGGTACTTATTCCCATTAGCATCTGTTTCTCCAATCTAATAGAGACACTGCCCGAGGCTAGGAGTTTTTAGGGAAAATCCCATCTCTACCAGTACGGATAGTCTCCCTATCTCTGTGAACCTTGTTGTGAAAGCAAACTCATGTTTTTAAAGGCACCTGGATGGATGCCATCCAAGGACTGTAGAACACAGATCATTATCTGCTATGACCCAGATCCAATGCAGCCTTCACTTCTCTCGTAACAAATAATCAATAGAAGAGGTTTTGTTTTTAGATTCATGAGCATCTCCTGGGTACGCTCTAGTAACTTTCTAGAATATACACAACATACAAGCATGTGGGTAAAATACATATACACTCACTCATATGCAAATTTACAAGATGGCATTTCTGATTATGGATTTTTTTATTTCTAGATGCATGCTCAAGTATACGGCAATAAAACAGTATAATGTCTGCAACTCATTTTCAAATGGTTAAGTACATCAATCAGTTAGCCACAAAATATGGCAAAATATTAACAGATGAATATTGTAGGTAGTACATATGTGAGCGATCATTGTACTATTCCTCAATTTTTCTGTATTTTTTAAATATTGCAATAAAAAAGTTGGAAAAATTATTTAAGGAGAAAAAATGTTTAAAAACATAAGCTGGCTTAAAAACAAATCACACTACTACTTCCAGGAGTAACAGCTATCATCAAGAACATTAAACAACAGAGAGGGTATCATATACATATAAGGTGGGTACATCTATCCCATGCTGCTGCTGCTGCTGCTGCTACGTCGCTTCAGTCGTGTACGACTCTGTGCAACCCCATAGACGGCAGCCCACCAGGCTCCCCCGTCCCTGGGATTCTCCAGGCAACAACACTGGAGTGGGTTGCCATTTCCTTCTCCAATGCATGAGAGTGAAAAGTGAAAGTGAAGTTGCTCAGTCGTGTCCGACTCCCAGCGACCCCATGGACTGCAGCCTACCAGGCTCCTCCGTCCACGGGATTTTCCAGGCAAGAGTACTGGAGTGGGGTGCCATTGCCTTCTCTGACATCTATCCCATATTGAAGTATAAAAAATAACTCTAATACATTATAAATAAACCTGTTAAGCTAAACAGAAACATGTAATTCGAAATGCAGAGAAATACAAACAGAATGCCACAGGTAATTAAACTAAACCATATAAAATACATAACCCATATTCCCCCTAAATAAACCTCAATCTTTTGCAGAGAAGCCAGTAAGATGTGCACTTCCCAGGTGGCACTAGTGGTAAAGAACCTGCTTGCCAATGCAGGTAGATGTAAGAGACATGGGGTCAATCTCTGGGTTGGGAAGATCCCCTGGAGAAGGGCATGGCAATTCACTCCAGTATTCTTGCCTGGAGAATCCCATGGACAGAGGAGCCTGGTGCGCTACAGTCCACAGGGTCACAAAAAGAGTCGGACAGGCCTGAAGCCACTTAGCAAGCACGCACGTGTAGTAAGTAGTATTAGAAAATCAGATGGGAGACATGAGGAAGGCTTTTCTTTCTTTTTTCTCCTAGAGAGTTTATGGGTATGAAATTACCTAGACTATAACACTGTAATAATTGTGATATAACTGAAAAGAGCCTCTTTAAAAGACAGTAGTTGCAAATTGATGACCTGTTGGCTAAATTTCACCTGCAGTATATGTTCTGGGGAAAAAACTGGTTACTAACATTTAAACACAAGATTTTACCCAAAAATCTGGGTCCATATCCCATACAGCAATGAATGACTGAATCTAAGAGGAGCAGGGACTCTCAGGCAAGTACACTTGCCACCTGGACTGCCTTATTCATTTACATTATTTGCCAACAATGGCACCCCACTCCAGCACTCTTGCCTGGAAAATCCCATGGATGGAGGAGCCTGGTGGGCTGCAGTCCATGGGGTCGCTAAGAGTGGGACACGACTGAGCGACTTCACTTTCACTTTTCACTTTCATGCATTGGAGAAGGAAATGGCAACCCACTCCAGTGTTCTTGCCTGGAGAATCCCAGGGACAGGGGAGCCTGGTAGGCTGCCATCTATGGGGTCGCAAAGAGTCGGACACGACTGAAGTGACTTAGCATAGCATAGCATAGCATGGGTATTCAAGTTTTCAGCTCCTACTTTTTCTTTACCTTACTTTCGCCCTCTGGCTTGGGCAAGAAACCCTCCTTTTCTTTCTTCAATTATCAAAGTGAACTGATCAAAATATGCACAATAAAGGTAATAAACACTACTGAAATAATTTACAGAAGAAATCTTAGTATACCAAAGGAGAAAAGCAAGTTTGTACTCAATATCTGCTATTGTGTGAAGAAGAAAAAAAATAACCTGAGTATCACAGAGAAAATTTCTTGTAACCACCAGGGCAAGTCAAAACCCTATCTTAAGAATCAAATTACCCTTTTTAGAGGTCATTAGGACTGCTGAAGAGACATTTTTTTTCCTTAGGCAGAAGCAATATTGTGGTGTAAAATGATCTATCAAGAAGCAAAATAGCTAACACAATGCAATAATAAATAATTCAGTAAAGAGCTTGAGATCATAAGCAGGGCATAAAGTTTATCTCCCATGCCCTCAATACACTCCTCATATAAATTACTCTTACGAAGTAGACAATTCACACTGGTAATCCCACATCCAAACCCCCAAATCTACAATGGCCTCTGATCTCCACATATGTATTATCAATGACATAAGTAAATGCACTTTGCAAACAACAGATGTTCCTGCTCTAACCTACAGTGTAACCTAAGGATGATGAATACAAATACAGTCAATCTACTGTATGTTTTAATTCAACTACTGCCCTATGGCTATACATACCTGGAGAATGTTTATTTGTCTATTTTTCTCTTATTTTCCATTTTTATGCTTCTTGGGAGGTTACAGAGCGATTAATTTATTAAAAGTGAACACATATAACAATGTATTTTTCAAGGTACAGTTATGCTACTTGAAAAAAGGTGTCATCAAACCACTGTACCAACTATAAGGCCAACTATTATTTTTGACAGACACTAATTATTACTGATCACTAATTATAGTCCAAGCACAGCTCTAAGAGCTTTAAATATTCTTGAATAAGTTGCAGAACTGTCCATGGGTAGTTATTTTTATTAGCACCATTTTAAGACGAGGAAACTGAGGCACAGAGAAGCTGAGTCACTTTTCTAAGGCTACACAGAAAATGGTCATACACTAAAGCGATGTAACTCGAGATATATGCGCTTTAACCACTATATACTATGCTGCCACCCTTTTATCCAGTCAAGCCTATCAAATACCTTGAAGCCAGGAATTTTATTCATTCATTCATTTTTACTAATATATACTTGATGTACAATATTATGTTAGTTTCAAGTGTACTACATAATGATTTGACATTTACTAATATTTGAAATGATCATCATATCTACAAAGGACTTTTGGGGAACATAACTATTTTGAAAACATATGTCATTTGGGGGAACATATGCTCAAGTTCATGCAGGGGGGAAAAGTCTTCATATTTTTGGTCATTTTAGTTTCTTAAAATGATTTATTATATCATTTTGAAGAATGTAAAGAGGAAAAAAAAATCACAAATAAAGAGACCCCCTTAAACACAAATAAGACAGGTTTGTCAAATTGGTTTTCTTTCTTTCCTGAGCAATAAAAGATCAATTTACAAAATGAATAAGCCATTCAGTAGTAAATGGAACTGAATCTAGAATGTATCATGCAGTTAAATTTTGGAATGTCTCAAATTTAAATTACTTTTCTTTGCCTCTCAAGTCTTTAAAAGACATCACAGCAGCTGCAACTCCGCCTCCAGCTTTCAGTTTCTCCGTTTTGTTTAAAGAGCATAGAATAAAAAAAAAAGAAACAAAAAAAATCCTCTCAAGAATCTCCCATATTTCAGGGTACACACATAAATCTTAAAATCTATACCTTTCAAAACAAACAAACAAAAAAACCAAAACAGTAATTAGCTTTGTTGGGGAGGGAGGAAACATTCCTCTACCCTTCTAGGTTTTTCTGAATTCTGGTCTAGGAATTAAATTGGCATGGGACAGATAAACAGGAGAAAAAACTCAATTCCAGACATAAGGAACCCCCCCACACAAGAGGATCAAAGACCCCAGATACACGAAGCGTTGAGAAACAGAAAGGTAAAATGAGGTATTACGCCACTCTAAGCCAAGGGGGCCTGAGGCTTCAAGGACAGGAACAGCCACAGGATGACTACGGGGGTAAGATGTTCGGTAAACAGATGTTTGCTCTGACAGAGATGGGGCTACTTAGAAAAAATTTACCTCCAATAACAACTCTTCCCTGAGACAAGTCCCCAATTTAAATTATTCTAAGTAGTTAAGGGAGGACAATATTTTCTCTTGAACCCATGGGTTCAAAAGAATCCTCATGCAAAAGTGACACCTTCTGGGCAGCTTGATCTGAATCCCCACAAGATTTAATCTAGAAGAAGATGGATCATTTTTTACTGACCTAACACTCCCTGTGACCTGTGATTCAGGCTTTGCACAATTATAGGTAACAAAATAGGAACTCACAAATTACACAGAGCGTTAGGTCATAATTAAGATGTTGCCTAAGGAAGGCTGCCCCTGGTAGAAAGCAAATAAGGTCTTTTTGTCACTGTACTTTAAATATCCCTAAGTACAGTCTTCACTGATTGTAGAGTAAAACAAATATTAAAGCAAGTCACTTGTGATTCCAGAGTTAATAGTTTCATCTTGATGATTTGAAAATCCTATCTGCATCTTATTTTTTAAATCTGAAGCACCTTGCTTCTTCCTACAATAAACTATTTCAAAATTTACCTTTATTAAAAATAAATCCTTCAGGAAGTCTTTCAGGATTAATTCCCCTATTAATACTGTCTTCGCTTGGTACAAGATTTCTTTTATTATAGATATGCTTCATAAAGTGTTGGGCTTCTCTAGCCATCATTTAAATTGTGAGATGCTCCTGGTATTTTTCTGATTCAAAACGTTAGCAATGATTATTAAAGCAGTAGCACTGTGGGTAATGCTATTTTCTCTAGTCTCCAGATTTGTTATGATTTTAAAACTTTTAAAATGAAACCCTTAAAAACCAATAAATAAACTGAACTTCCACTGATTCCTTACTTTTATAATTCACAATACCATTTGTTAGCATCATCTTGGTAACACAAGTGGGAAGGACACACCTATTACCTGCTGCAGTTCATGGCAAAGCCTCTCACTTTCCCACTAATTCCCAAATCACAAACTGATGACAGTAGCTATTCTTTTTCTTTCTAAATTTCATTAATTTTTAAAATTTACTGATTTTTAACTGGAGGATAATTGCTTTACAATATTGTGTTGGTTTCTGCCATATATCAACATGAAATCAGCCACATGTCCCCAACCTCTTGAACCTCCTTCCCACCTCCCACTCCATCGTATCCCTCTAGGTTGTCACTGAGCACCAGATTTGAGCTCCCTGCATCATACAGCAAATTTCCACTGGCTATCTTAATTTTACAAATGGTAATGTATATACTTCAATGCTACTCTCTCCTTTTGTCCCACTGTCTCCTTCCTGCTCTGTGTCCACAAGTCTGGTCTGTCTGCATCTCCACTGCTGCCCTGCAGAAAAGCAGCTATTATTCACTGAGCCAAGAACTGTTTAGGTGCTTAAATCTCTAATCATCACAGGAAAGAAAGCAAGTATTACTGGTCCCCATTTTACATAAAAAAAAAAAAAAACACAAAACTTTGATGCCAGTAAACAGGAGAGATGAGAACAAACCCAGGTCTCTTTGGGAACAAAGCTCATTCTCTTTCCTCAGTGCTAGGAAACCTTTCCACCGGAAAAAAAGGGAAAACAGCATTTCTGACATTAAGATGTAAGGGACAAAAGTGTAGAACAGAGGACGGCGGTGGAGGTGGGGCCTTACTTTATATTTGGGCTCACTCTACCGATTTCCCCACGCATGTGGGCATGCTCAGTCGTTCTACCTCTTTGTGACCCTATGGACTGTGGCATGTCAGGCTCTTCAGTCCAGGCGATTCTCTAGGCAAGAATCGCCTGGGTCGCCATGCCCTCCTCCAGGGGATCCTCCCAACCCAGGGATCGAACTTGCGTTCCTTGCAGGTCCTGCACTGGCAGGTGGATTCTTTACCAGTAGCGTCACCTGGGAAGCCCAATATTTTGCCCTACACCTTTTGGTAAATCACAAAATCAGTTTTACCTCCCAACTCCTTCAGGGACAAGGGTCAAACAATTAAAAAGGCAGTGTTGGGAAAACAGCAAAAGGAAGAACACAGATGAGGTAGGTAAACTGTTAAAAAAGCTGAGCATGTCAAAATAGTAGACCTGTAACAAAACAGACTACTCTGGTTAATAGCAACCCTGGTTGCTTTTAAAAAATACAAAGTTTTCTGAGCCTAAACCAACTTAACAGAATCTCTGGAGGCTGAGGTACTATGATAATGGGAGTTTTCATTTAATTCTCACATGGTGAGGTGACTAGGCGACTAGGCTGCAGCTCCAGCCACCCCCTCAAAGTCATCCCTCTGCTGGCCAGTCACCCCTATTGTCCACGCGGAAAATCACGTCCAGGTTTTGGACCAAGAGCTAATGAGAAGCCCACACCCTGTTTGCTTCTGTCTTTGACTTCACTTTGTCTTCTTTGTAAAAGGATGTTTTTCTTGAACTAGAAATAACCAAATGTTTAAAAAAAAGAAATAAAACTAGCACTATTCATCTACAAAGAATACGGAAACTAAATAATATAGATATTTTAATAGCTGATGAGTGTCCCCTACTCTCCTATAATTCATTTATTACCTTGGGTAAAAAAGATTTAACTTATTATTTTTAGATAAGCCCAAATAAACTGAAATTGCTTTAGAAAATAGCAGGAAAATGACAATGAAATTCAAATCTATGATATTACTTGATATGAACATAGACGTTCTAATTCTCTGTAATAACTCTAAATAAACCAGTTGTCATTAGTCAAATACTTAAAATGTTAAGTGTACAATATTGATTAAGCTCAGTAAGAATTTAGCTGAGTGATTCAATATGTGTACATTAAATCTAAATATTATAAATGCAAAAATTTCACAGCCAAACTGAGATTTTAGAAAAGCTGATAGGTTTATAGTGACAGTACAAATAGGTTCAACTCTTTTGGAAAATATAAAGAAGTCATAAAAACATCAAAACCACTTGACCAAAGCATGAGTTTTTGAAAATTCGTGGCAGAGAAAGGAAAAGGAAAATATCAGAAGTGTAAGCATTGATTAGAGCATTGTGAAAAGTGAAAACTGAAAACTTGCAAGTCCATCAATAGAGAAAGGATTCTTTGACATTTTCAGACACTATCAGGCTCTCATTAAAAACTGTAATTGTAGAAACTACAAGTGCATAAATTTTAACAGGTTAACCTATTGAGAGCATCCCCACAGGTAAAGCAGTGTTTCCTAAAAAGTGTTCTGTAGAACTATAGTGAAAAAGGAGGAGGAAATGAGGATTTGTGTTGTATGTGAGGGAACGGAATCCAAATCTTTTTGGGAAACACCAAGTTGGCAGTCTCCTTCCTATAGAGGGTCTCCACACATGTGCTATATGTAATGTACATTATATACTGCCAGAAGGGGGTGTGTGTGTGTGTGTATGGCACTTGACGTTCCTCAGCATCTTTTAAGTACTGACCTTTGCCCAATTTCTACCTTTTTCTTTTCCTCCCCCTGCTGGGAATCCTGAGAACTCAGTGTTCTATAGAACACAATCTTTAAATACTAATCATTAGAGACCACTATAATTCAAAAAATTTTTAATTCCCTTTTAGTTATACTATGATAGGATTTTTATAACAAGTAGAAGAATATGTAACAAGACAATGTCACACTGCTACTTAAAAGTAGCCATTTCTGGTTAATATTTTGGATCAAATTATCTAACATTCAGAATTCTAAATATAAACAATCTTTTCTTTACTACTCCTGGAAGAAGAGTAAAGAAAAAAAGAATAGTTTTAATTAACCAAATGATTTATCAGTTCACATAAAAATCTGTGTTATTCATAACTTTTAACCAAGTTTCACACCACACCCATTCTGAGCTAAAAATGGCTTGTTGCACCATAAATTTTAATATTTGATTTTTGGAATTCTGAATACAATTCCCATAAAATCAATTTAATTCATGTTTCTTAAGTCATATGACAACATGACCCAGGCACACAGCACTAATAACCTGTTTTACAATATAATGAAAATATATTCAGTGTACCTAGATTCAAAGAATACTTCCTGCAAATGTGGTAGAAATGCTGAGAAACCTGCTTCTTACCACTGCATAATACAAATCAGTTGGAAAGGCAGATTCACTCAACTCCAAGAACTGATTAAGGAGCACATCCTACAAGACAGAGAAGCTAGAATGGAGTAGGAAAGAAACAGGAGTTATACAGAAATGGATAAAGTGAGGTAAGAAAGGGCCAGAAGTAGGTATGCAATTTCCTTTGCCTTCCTCTCGTTTTTCCTCAAGTGCTGCAGATTACTACTAAGGATGAGAAGAATGGCAGAAGCTGGATTCAGTGAAGGAGGCTGCCTGAAGGGGCCTCTGTCATAGCCTAGCTCTGGCATTCTCCCTCCAGATTACAAAAGAGAAAACCTTAGAGGGTAAAAGGAAGTATGGTGGGAAGGGCGCAGGGGACTGAGCAGCAGAACCAACTCTAACAAGGCAATGATAGAAAAAGAGACTTAACATTTCTTCAGGATTTCCTTACTAGAACCTTTTAATTCACTATCTCATTGAATCTCCCTACTACTGTGGTAGTTGAGTCACTAAATCGTGTCTGTCTCTCAAGACTCCATGGACTGTCGCCCACCAGGCTCCTCTGTCCATGGGGTTCTCCAGACAAGAATACTGGAGTGAGTTGCCATTTCCTTCTCCAGGGGATCTTCCTGACCCAGATATTGGACCCGGGTATCCTGCACTGCAGGCAATTTCTTTGCCAACTGAGCTACCAGGGAAACCCTTCCCTAATACTAAAACTTAGATATTATCATCCTTATTTTACAGGTGAGGATAAAGAATTAAGAAATTTGTCCAAGATTTAAGTGAAGAAAGAAGTAGAAGAAAGAAGGTAACGCCTACATCTGTCTAGTTTCAATGTCCATGCTCCTTCAACTACTTCATGCACTCTTTTCATACAGTTTCTAATCACTGACAGTTACTACCATGCCCACTGAAGCATCTAATCTTTATAACTTTGTTTTCTCTTATCAGTTCACTATCCACTTAGGTCTCCAGTACTTAGAGGCTTTTTGATAAAATGTGAGGTGTACTAGAGACATCAACTTCCAGAGGGCCCTTCCCACCAAGACAGCAAATCCCTAAGTAACTAACACTAACGCCGTTAGTCTTCCCTGGTGGCTCAGACGGTAAAGAATCTGCCTGCAATGCAGGAGCCCTGGGTTCGATCCCTGGGTTGGGAAGATCTCCTGGAGAAGGGGAGGTCTATCCACTCCAGTATCCTTGCCTGGAGAATTCTATGAGCCTGGTGGGCTCCTCCATGGGATCACAGAGAGTCTGACACAACTGAGCGACTAACAGTGTTAGCTTAGTCCTTGGTTATTCTTGACAATTTCTATCACTCTTCATTCCACAAACCAACTCTTCCACCTCCCCCTGGGAAGAAAGATATCACTCTGGACGCTTTGGAGTGCCAGAAGGCAAGTTTTAAAACAGAAATTTTACTCTAATGTCTCCCACCACACTCATCTGAAAGTCACTACCTAAGCAATCTCACTACTTGGTACCTAGTAAAGAATTTAGTAATAAGAAGTAAAAAACAAACAAACAAAAAAGTTAAAAAAAAAGATACATAGCAATTAACTGTTTCAAATATCATCAACTTTACTGACATAAGTTTCTTGTCTCTAGGGGCCTGCTGACTCTTAGTTTAGTCTAGACATGACTAATAATCCAGCTATCTGGATTCTAGTTGGAGTGGGGTAGAGCCCCATATTAAAAGCGAAGAAGCAGACTAATTGAGAGCATGAAGAAGTTGAAGCAGGCAGCTAACAGTAATGGAAGAGACCAAAATACTATTTAATATAGACACTTTAAAAAGCAGGCAATACGGAGATACTTAGTTCAAGAGCAAAGTGCATAAGATGCCAGTATTCCTCCAGCTCAGCAGAGGAATCCTTGCTCAATTTTCCAAAATATCACTGTATTTGTGCTCAAGTAATCTGCTACCGAGGACTTCCTACTTTAGTCATTAGACCCTACCTGCTTTAGAATCCCCTCCTTTTCCCCCCTTCTAACTGTTCATTTCATGGCTTTTATCCTGGTGAGCACTCAGAGTCACCCTTATTCCCACTATGGTCTGACATCTTGGCTTTTCTTCATGGTTCCCACTTCTAATTTACAACATATCTTATAAAGTGCCTAGCCCAGAATTTAGCCACAGTTCTGACCTTCCTGGGGCCCTACCTGAGGGTTTTTTGTTTTGTTTTGTTTTGTTTTAGCAGACTCCCTGCCAGATGCCTAACTGGGCTCTTAACTTCACAAGTGTAGCTCTCTGGAACAACTCCATTATTCCCTTGTTTTCCGGCTGCCATCATCACATCCACCCAAGTAATATAGTGAACACATCATCTATTACTTCTAACCCCCAGCTCGTCTCAGGCAGCACTCCACAATCAAATTCACTGATATTTCTGCAGCAAAATATAAACATATTCACATAAAGGTGGGATAAATAATGACTATAAACAGCTTCCTATCAGGTCAGGTCATGTTCTGCTGCCAAATGAGTTAAGAAAAGTGCCTTTTGGACTCTGTAATTAAGCTTAAGGGACTCTGTACCTGTATATGCTTCTCTTTTCTTTTTTTGCTTTTCAGATTTCCTCCCAAAATATCTTTAAAAAAATTTTGTGCTTTTCAATGGGTAATTTCAACTTCCTAATAATTTTACTTACATAAAAATGTATGGAATAAGTGAGGTAATGTTTTGACTATATATTTAATACACAAAAACATGCATAAATTCAACATACAGAAATCTACAAGTGCAACAGAATATAGACAGATGTTGTAATATATCTATAGAGAAGCATAAACTAGGAAAGAAGTACATATATAAAATATTTTAGAGAAGTTAGAACCATGGTTTCAAAATTCGCAAAAGTATATACTCTGCTTTAAATACTTAAATACCACCTCATACAACTTTACATTCTTTCCTGTCACATAATTAGTTCTAATTTTTTATGCAGCATAAACATAACATTATGCACTTTCACTTTTCACTTTCATGCAATGGAGAAGGAAATGGCAACCCACTCCAGTGTTCTTGCCTGGAGAATCCCAGGGACGGGGGAGCCTGGTGGGCTGCCGTCTATGGAGTCGCACAGAGTCAGACACGACTGAAGTGACTTAGCTTAGCTTATGACTATATTATGTTTCTTTTCTAGAAATACTTATTTTTTAAGTTGTTACTATTAAAAAAAAGAAGTTCAAACGTGATTCAGAACAATATGCTCCAATTTCAATCTGCTGCGTGTCTGTTTCAAGGGTTCCAATTTCCCATTGGGTCTTACTGTAGATATATCTTTGACTTCATGCTCAGTTACAATGTGAATAATTTTCTGTCTAGTCTTTGAATCAATGTCACTAGATTCATGGTAAAAAAAAAAAATGTTCAAGTAAAAATAACTGTTACTTGTGAAAAACAGAAATGATACCTTAAAAAGAGCTTACTAAATTAAAAAAGTCCACACCAGATCCAAATTAAAAGTAGAAGTTATAAAGCTGTTAGAAACACACAAAAATCCTTCCCTTTCTCTAGCCTTCCAAAAGGCGAGAAATGCTGAAATTAAAACTTACTAGGTAATTATGACTGAAAAGCCATGACCTTTTCCCAACATTACACATCTAGGATCCAGAAGCATTTATAGGATGCAGTAGTCCACCTGACACAACTAAAAAAGTAAGAAAAATAATAAAAACTGAACTTAACCTACTTCCTCTCACAAAAGATACAGTGACTAAGAGTTTGTAGAGTTCTAGTCCAGGGTCAGCAGTTCTTTCCTGTAAAAGACCAGAGAGTAAATACTTTAGGCTGTATGGACCACACAGTCTCTATCACAACTACTCATAAACAACACATAAACAGCTATAAATAGATAAAAGAGTGTGGTTATGTTCCAGTACATATAACAACTGACAGCAGGCTGGATCTGCCTGCCAATACTGACCCCTAGTGTAATTCCAACAAATTTAATACTACAACTAGACAAAAGATTCAATTAAATGATACAAACAAATCTCTACTAACTCCTCAGGCCTCAGTTAATTATTTTCTTAAATGAAATTTAATAACAGTTTCCCAGTTTTGGCACTCTCCTTAAAATGCAGAAATGCTTTTACATGAGGGGACTAAGATCCCACTAAAGGGCTGTTCAAACCCATTAACTATACTATGGATAGTTAACAAAAGAAGATTCAATGAAGTCTTAAGATTATAAACTGTCTCAGTCCTCTTTTTGAAATAAAGCTGAAGAAAGGAAGATATGTGCATTGCCTAAAGACAAAAATTCTTAAATTTTTCTTCTTAGAGAACGTATTATTTGCGCAATTTTTCAAAATTTTAGTTTGGCTATGTATTTTCTGTTACTAAAGTCATATATAAAGATGAAAAGAAGAGAAAAGTAAGCTAACATCCATAACAGTAGTGGAGGCGCTTAAGCTCAAATTCAGGTCTGTTGTCAATTAAGGAGTCTTGCAGCACTAAAGCTCTCTATATAAATAACTACTTTTTCCAACTGTCCCTATTCTTATGTTATAAACCCTGCCTGCTACCCATTTCATTAAAGGGGGAAAAAAAAAATCCATGGTGTTTAAAATGTAAGATAACCATCGGCTTCAATACTGATCTAAAATCATTTTCTTAAAGACATACTTTCTAAAATGTTTGCGAAACAGGACAATTCTCCTTTCCCCATCCGCCTAATGCCCAGCTTCAAGGACACTTCTGCTTTCTTTCCACTTTAATCTCTTCAGAGTATTTTCTCTGACAAAGTTCTGAACCATACTTACGGGTCCCCCCTTTCCCTCCTTTTAACGTCTTTTCTACTCTCTAAGGTCCTTAAGGGCGCTCAGCCTGAACATAAAAGGCGCTGAATATTTGCTGAATAAATGACTGCACGGAAAAAGAATGTATAATTATGACCTTTCATAAAAGAGCTCAAATCATCTGACAGACATTATTTGACTTGACAGTTATGAAAATCATCTTGCCAGAGGTATGCATTACTGTGACTAGTATCATAAAGCGCTTCTTAAAAGTTTCCAAAGACTTTACAATCCCTTGCAATGAGGCTGTGCTGACCGAGAGCAGGGTTAAGAAATGTTTCCTTGTACTAAGCAAAAGCTAGCCCGGTAAAGGCTCGCTTTCTTTGCGAAAGACTATCCAGTATCCAGTCTCTACAGCTTCAGGAAACCCGCCTCCAGGGTTGCTCGCGGGCGTCCGGAGAACCTCGCCCGAAGCCCGGGTTGGGGCCCCGCTCCAAGCCAACCCCCGACGTTGCGGGCGCCGCTAGGGCGGATCCGGGGAGCGGCGCGCCGGCTAGGCGGGCTCCGACCTTCCGACCTTCTCCGCACGCCCGGGGGCTCCAGCCCGCGAGGCCAGAGTCCACGCCTACCTGTTGTGCTCGGGTGAAACACACTTTCCCAGAGCCCAGGAGGAAGGACCGGCTGCACTGGCCATTCGGCCGTCCCCTCGCCCCTGTACATCCCCTCCTCGGCGGGCTCAGGTCCCTTCGACCAGGACACCTAATCCTTCGACCTGTTCCTGCTCCCGGGGTCCCAACTTCCTCCACCTCTTGGCTGCCGCGACCACCCCGCGGACCCCCAAGCAGCTCAACTCACGGTGCAGGCCCCCGGTGTGTGTTTCTTCCCCGCCGGCAGGCAGCCCGGACACCGCCCCCTCGCGCCCGGAGCCGCCTTCACTCCTGGGATTCCCGACTGCTCACCCGCGGCGTCCCCTCACGACTCAGCGCCCGTCCCAGCCCAGCCACTCTATCGGCTACACAGTGCGGCAGGGTAGCACCGGGACTCGCCGGCGGCGGCTACTGCGAGACAGCGGGGCGGGAGGGGCTCGCGCTGGGCGGGAGGGGCTCGCGCTGGGCGGGGCCGGAAAGCTCGGAGCCTGGAGTGCGGCGGGAGCCAGCGATTGGGAGCCCGCCCCGCCCCGCACAGCCGATCCGAGGCCCCGCCAGCCGGCCGCCGAGCTATCGAGCGCCCACTCTGGCAGGCGTGAGTACTCCACCGCCGAAAGAGCGATGAAGGAGACTGCGGCCCAAGTTGAAGCCAGGGCAGCAGCTTTGCAGTCTGGAGAGCTTGGCCACACCCATTTTTGTTTGTTTCTAACGCCAGCCAGAATCCTTAGGGACAGCCTTCGGGCATCTGAACACGACTAGAGCCTGGAGAAATTCAGGCAGGAAGTGTACGTGGGTGGGTGTAGACATGGAAAGGACCCTAGAGAGTTTTGTAGTATTACAGCCCGAAACTCTGGAGCCTGGCTAAGGTCACACACCCCAGCCAGGAGAGAAACTGAGATAACAACCTCTTGGCCCCCAAGTCAATTGAGTTTTTCTAGTATACTCAGCATTTTGAATCTGATTTTTCAATTTTTATTTTGAAATAAGCACAAGCTTACAAAAGTTCTTCTAGTGTAGAGAACATTTTTCCTTCCCGAACCATTTGAGATCTAAGTTACTGAGAGGGTGCCACATTGTCCCTAAATACTTGGAAGTCGCTCAGTCGTGTCTGACTGTTTGCGACCACATGGTCTATAGCCTACTACGCTCCTCTGTCCACGGGATTTCCCAGGCAAGAGTACTGGAGTGGGTTGCCATTTCCTTCTCCAGAGGATCTTCCCGACCCAGGGATTGAACTCGAGTCTCCCGCATTGTAGGCAGAAGCTTTACTGTCTTAACCACCATGGAAGGTTAAATATATGTCTTCCTAATAAGCACATGCCTGCTTGCTAAAGTCGCTTCATTAGTGGCCAACTCTTTGCGACCCTATTGACTGTAGCCCGCCAGGCTCCTCTATCCATGGGATTCTCCAGGCAAGAAGTAGATTGCCATTTCCTCCTCCAAAGGATCTTCCCAACTCAGCGATCTAACCAGCATCTCTCCGACATTGGCAGGTGGGCTGTTTATCACTAGGGCCGCCTGGGAGCTTCAGCTTCAGCATCAGTCCTTCCAATGACAATCCTAGACAGCATATTAAAAAGCAGAGACATCATTTTGCTGATAAAGACCCATATAGTCAAAGCTATGGTCTTTGCAGTAGTCATGCAGGGATGTGAGAGTTGAACCATTAAGAAAGCTGAGCGCTGAACTGATGCTTCAAATTGTGGTGCTGGAGAAGACCCTTGAAAGCCTTGGACTGCAAGGAGATCAAACTAGTCAATCCTAAAGCAAAAAACCCTGAACATTCATTGGAAAGACCGATGCTGAAGCTGAAGCTCCAATACTTTGGCCACCTAATGCAAAGAATTGACTGATTGATTGGAAAAGACCCTGATGCTGGGAAAGACTTCAGGCAGGAGGAGAAGTGGGCAACACTAGGCATGCTCACTATTACTGGGGTATCACCACTCAGGCTGTCTTAGGCTTTCCAGCTAGGGAATATTTGTACCTTAACACACACATACAGTACATCTGTGTATGTGTACTCACATATACATTTACAGCTGTATTTCTTTTTTTAACAACATATATTGAAAACCTGTATTTCACAGTAATACCTCCAATCTAGCATCATATAGTTTATTCTATTCATAGTTTATCCTCCCTTCCACATTTGTAACTCTTTTCTAGTACAGAGAACATTCTGGATCCTATTTTTCAGATATTTATTGTTTGAACACCTATCCTGTATTTAAGTAATCACCATTGCTGCCATCTCTTCCTTTGGAGGATGCTGCCCTTACCCCACTAAGGTGTGAAATCCCCAAATTAGCCACCACACACCCTTCTTTCTCTTTCCTTACCCATTCTCCCAAACCCTGTCCTCATCCCAGCCGTCGAGCCCTCCCCACCCTGTTCAGGCTCCATCCCTCACCAAGCATCCCTCCAGGCATCCTCCTTTTCCCACTTGATACACACAGACACAGACACACAGACACACAGACACACACACACACACGTGTGTGTGTGGGGGGGGGTACTGTAAACTATGCTGAGAAAGGTACAAAGATATTCTAGATCCTGAAGGAGAGAGCAAATACTGTGAAGTCCAATTGGGAGGCTCAAAGAAAGATGGCACTTAGGGACTTCTCTGGCACTCCAGTGGTTGGGACTCTGTGCTTCCAATGCTTGGGTTTGGGTTCAATCCCTGTTCGAGAAACTAAGATCCCACATGCTGCACGGCTAAAAATAAAATAAGCAAAAATATATCAAGTACTTGGCACATAGTATGTGTTCATTAAATGGCAGCTATCTATCTTCAAAAAAAAAAGAAAGATGGCATTTAAAATGGACTTTGAGAATGCATAAGAATGGCTGAATAGAATATGTCTGTTAGATATGGAAATAATCCTGGAAAACAGTTTGAGCACAAAATTATTTATTCTTGGGCCAAAGCAGAGAAAGTGATTCATTTTGACTATCTGGTACAAGAAGAACAACACTAGAATTTTAGAGCTGGAAGGGATACATAATAGTATCGTTGAGTCCAACAACTAATTTTACCAAAGATTCAAAGATGGCTCCAAACTTTGAGCCCAAGTGACTAAGAAAATTAAATTAGGCGGAGGAAGTAATAAGTTTAATTATTAATATGCCACATTTGAGGTGACAGTAGAGCATCCAAGGAAAAATGGAGAAAGGACTACAGCATAGGAGAGGGGTCAGAATGAGAGCTCTAGATTCAGAACTTTGCTGCATGGAGCAGACAGCTAATACAACGAAAGAGAAAAAGAGAGACAACAGCAAGGACAGAATTCTGAAAAATGAGTTTCGTTTTAACCAAACGGAAATGTTTCACCTCTCAACTAAATACTATTATACTTTGTTCAATCTCAAGCTGAGATTTTTAAGTCACAATAAAGATGAAGCTTGTAGCATAGAGCTTTGGAATCTGGTAACGTGTTCATAGTCTAATTCTACCACTTAGTAGGCTTGACCTAGGGAAAACTTCTTCCTATCTCAGTTTCCTCCCTTTCAAATGATAGCAACATCTCCCTCTCTGAGGTGTACTGAGGATTCAAAATATAATAGAAATAACTGGCATGTTTCCCATTGTCAAATGATAGCCAGCATTTTGGGGCACTTACCTTACCTCTCTACTCCCAACTTACTTCAGCTGGTCAACTTACTGGGTGTCCCTGCTGGGCACACAGAAGGCATTCATCAGTGAAGGAAGGGAGACTTCTATATACTTTCTCTTTACTTTATGAAGTGAAGTTGCTCAGTGATGTGTGACTCTTTGCAGCCCCATGGACTGTAGCTTACCAGGCTCCTCCATCCATGGAATTTTCCAGGCAAGGGTACTGGAGTGGGTTGCCATTTCCTTCTCCAGTGGATCTCCCCAACCCGGGGATGGAATCTGGGTCTCCTACATGCAGGCAGACGCTTTACCCTCTGAGCCACCAGGGAAGCCCCTTTACTCTATACTTATCCTAAAATGCATACTACATTTTCTTGCTTTCTGTAAAGGAATAATTTCCCCCACGATAAAGGAAGCATTCTTAGAAGTAGAATTGTTGGTGATTAATGGTGCATGTAAAAATGAAGAAGTAAACCAGTAGTTACCCATTTGACCAGCTACGTGATATCTTGCTTTAATTTATTATTCAAACCCATCTGCTATAACTCTAGGTTCCAACCACTATACATTTGGGAAACTGGAAATGATAGATACCCTTTAAGATTGCTTCTATCCCTTAGAGTATAAAATTCAATGATAGTAGAACAGTATTACCCAAACAATGGGACTCTTGTGTACCCATGAAGCTCTACACTCCTGCTCTAGATTGTACTCCTCAAGATGTCAACAATTGTTCCTTTAAAAAGGCATTCTTAAATAAATTTGAGAAAACCTATATGTTAACATTTTATAGCTGTTTCTTAGAGAGTCATTAGGCATATTAGTAGGCTGCACTTCAAGCAGTGTTTCCCACTCGTATTTGGCGATGGAATATAATGTGTGTGTGTGTGTGTGTGTGTGTGTGTTTTTAAAGGAATGCACACTAATATCTTTTAGAACTAGTGTTCCTGGGAGCAGAGTTTCCTCAATATTTATGAAGCCATCAAGGAGACTGGAGTATACATGTGGCAAGCTCATGTCACAAAACTCATGGGTTGGGCACAGCTTCCACTCTGTCAATTTCAGTGTGATCTGAAGCCTTAAATGACACTGATACCTCCCACTCCAACAAAAGATCTGCTGGCCTTTTGTGATACAGCTTTCTACTTTTTGGTCTATCAAGCATTATTTGTCAATGTACTGCTGAGCTTGCTGTAATCTGTGACTGCTTTTAGCACCAAGTTTCTATTAAGAACTTTTGGCTACAGACAGGATTTTCTTCAGTAGGGAATCTACTACTATAAATATTCAGCCAAGAAGTACTTACAACATAGTATAGACCTTGATCCATGAGGGTAAGTAGGTAATAGTAGACCATCTAACCTGGAAAGTGAAAATGAAAGGGTTAGTCACTCAGTCATGTCCGACTCTTTGCAACCCCATGGACTATAGCCCGCCAGACTCCTCTGTCCATGAAATTCTCCAGGCAAGAATACTGGAGTGGGTTGCCATTCCCTTCTCCAGGGAATCTTCCCTACCCAGGGATCAAACCTGGGTCTCCAGCATTGCTGACAGATTCTCTGCTGTCTGAGCCACCAGGGATTAACGGTAACCTGGGATGAAGCAGTTAAATTCAGAGTTGGTATTTCTGAGCAGGAATATAGAACAAAGGTAAATCTGCAACTACATAGCTGTTACATAAGAATCGACTGCAAATTATGTTCATACTTGACTAGGACCCTTAATATCTCTTTCAACTTCTCATTCTCTGATCAGATTAAGAAATAGTGTTTTACGTGTGCATAAACTTTATGGTTTTGTCCTAACATTGCCAGCATATATTTTATAAGCAAGTCAGTTAATATCTTTGGGCCTCAATTCCCTTCTCTGGAACACAAGCATGTTGTAATACAGGATCTCTAAGCTCTCTAATTTTTAAATTCAAATATTCTATTGTTATTCTTTCAAAAATCCCTTCACAGTAAACAGAAATAGAAACCAAACCCCAGGATAGCTAAGTGATTTGTCTATGTTTGGAACAAGATTCCATAAGTAAGATTTTAAAACCAGGTCTTCTGAATCCTTGTCTGTTATCTTGTCCACTATATTTAATATAGTACCACATATATTAAAAACTGTATAAGATATGTTAAACACCTTCACAAGTCTTTCTTTTATAGGTATGTAGTTATATATTTATTTTAAAATTTTATTATTAGCATCACCTTGAAAATACAACTATTTTTTTTTTTAATTCAAAGAAACAAAGATAGGATCCTGCTACCTCCATGAAATTATTTTCACTTATTTGCTTTTCTTTTAACTGTTACTGTCATATGTCAAAGCAAAGTCATATGCATATGGCACATCAAATTTGTATTCATAGTAATTTTCTTACCACTGGCCATATAAACATCAGCTTCTGTGTATGAGATTGGTATCAGTCAATCACATGGACTTGAGGGGGAAAACTGCTATCTCCTATTTATCTCCTCATAGGGAGGCATAACTGGCAAGGAATGAAGACCTAAAATGGTTCTGTAGTTTGCTATGATACCCTTTTCCTTCATATATGATTTTAAAATCTCACAGTTAGGCACTTCCCTGGTGGTTCAGTGGTTAGGACTCTGCACTTCCACAGCTGAGGGTGCAGGTTCCGTTCTTGGTCAAAGAACTGAGATCCCACAGGCCTCATGGCCATGAATGAATAAATAAATAAAATCTCATGGTTAGGAGTCATTCCTCTGGCTTTCATTAGAAAGACAAGGAAACAGGCTTTAGGAAGTCCATGTTGAATGCTGTATCCTAAGATGGGAGAGAAAATCCTGGAGATCTCTTCCAGCTACTTCTTTCATAGAGTTTTCACCTTGGAAGATAGGGAGACTGTGACCCTGAAGAAGTAAACAGCAGGACCAGAAGGTTTCAGTGGAAAGAGGGAGGACCAAGCAGCAACAAACTCACTGTGGCCAGGGAGAGAAGGCTCTGGATGATGGGATCCAGAGCTGACTCCAGGAAGCGGGAAGGAGGTGTCTGTGGGGAATCAATAAAAGCTGGGCTGAGAGGAATGAGAAGACTCCTTGGTCAGCCTGTCAAATTTTTCCCTGCCAGAAAGTTCCTGATGGGAACCACAGGAAACACTATCATAAGCCAAATTAATCATGGAGTATATCAAGGTGAAGGAGCAAAATTTAATGACATTAGCCGCTCACTTCTAAACATGAGCCAAAGCCCAAGGAATAGGATAGGTCAAGCCAGAGGCAGGACTGAAGAAGAATAGTACACAAATCCTCAATTTCAGCTGCAAGCTCTTTAGGCAGGTACACTGTTTACCTGCAGACAGGCAACTTAAGAAAGGAATTTAGTGCTTTAATTTAGGAATGTTTCATCCTTTATATGGAGAAGGCAATGGCGACCCACTCCAGTACTCTTGCCTGGAAAATCCCATGGACGGGGGAGCCTGGTGGGCTGCGGTCCATGGGGTCGCTGAGTCGGACATGACTGAGCGACTTCACTTTCACTTTTCACTTTCATGCATTGGAGAAGGAAATGGCAACCCACTCCAGTGTTCTTGCCTGGAGAATCCCAGAGACAGGGGAGCCTGGTGGGCTGCCGTCTATGGGATGGTGCAGAGTCAGACACAACTGAAGGGACTCAGCAGCAGCAGCATCCTTTATAAGTAGCATATAAGGCATCCCACCAGAACTTTACTCACCAACTGCAGACATCTGAATGTAAAAACTTATGATGGATGATCATCCACTTAAAAATTAAATGTATTGGAATATTAATCACACAAGATAATGTGATATTACAATTCAAATAATTCGTTGTAAAAGTCATAATCAAAGATTATTTGTCTACCTCAAGAAATTGAATTTACTCAGTAAAAGGGCAAAACTCTAACTGGTTGATAATAGTATTCTTGCTGAATTATAATTCATGAGGAAAAATTATATATAATAAATATGAAAATTCTTATCAGTTACTGCATTTATGAAGATAGATCTATTATTAACTCCTCTGGACACATTATTGCTGAAGGAATTCTAATAAAAATTAGTTTATATGTCAAACTTGTTTAGCTTTAGACTTAGAATTAAGAACCTATTTAGATGCAAATATTTAACTGACTTGCATGAACAACAGCTAGAAATTGAATTAACCATATAATATAGTTAAGATAATCAGTGGAGCCAGAGTCATAGATCAGAAAGAAAAGAGAAATGTTAATAATATGGAATAGAATTACATACTCTCGAACTCGATTTGCTAACCTACAGGCATTCACAGACCAGAGCACAAATCCATTTACAGGCCATACTTGCTCATCTTAATAATATTTTATTGACTTACACATTTTCTCCTTTTGTCTGCTTCCTCTTCCTTACACTCCTTGAGATCAAAATTTTAAAAAAAATCTTTTTCTTAAGTATTATGATAAAATATTGTTTTAAAAAAGAAAAATATAAAATCCCTTTATCATTTAACTGCACTAAAATACAGGTGTGTTTATAAACGAAGATGATAAGAGAATACATAAAAGTGAAATAATGGTATTTGAGCAATAAACTTACAGGTTTTTTAATCTTTTCATTATTTGTTTTTGTTTATATTACTTTTACCAAAAAAAAAAAAGGACTTTTTAAAGATTTCTCTTTGCAATTTCCAGGGGTAATTTTTCCCGCTTTGGACAGGTGCTTGACACATGGTAGGTGATCAATGTATTATATTTGATGACTAAGTATACAAAATGGCAACTGCTGGCAGATTTTCTTTAAAGATGCCAAATGATGACACTGGCTATGGTGAAGTAAGGATAAAATAAGCGAGTATTTACTCATCCCAGGGGCTTCTAATTACCTATCCCTGAGACTGTTATTAGTAGTGTCCATATAACTTATTGTCTACTGCGACACTTTGAGAGTGATAAGGGATATATTTATAAATATGCCAGGTTTTCAGATATGACACCTAAGGCACAAGCAACCAAAGAAATAAACTGGACCTCATAAAAATTTAAATGTTTTCTTGTCCAAGAACATCTTGAAATCAAGGATAAGATTTCCTTATCAGGAAAATAAAGAGATAGCTCATAAAACACGAGGAAATATTTATAATCATTTAGTGGTAAGGGTCAAGTATCCAGAATATATAAAGAGCTCTTATAATCAACAATAAAAAGACAAATAACCTAGTCAAAAATAGGTAAATAATTTGAACAGACATCTCTCCAAAAAAGATATACAAAGGGAGATTGAGCACATGAAAATATGTTTAACATGGTCATAAGGGAAATGCAAATCAGAACTATGACATACCACTTCACAGGCACTAGGAGGGCTATAATTTTTTTTTTTTAATGGAAAATAACAGGTGTTGGTGATAAAGTGGAAAAACTGGAACCTCCATACACTGCCAGTAGGAATTTAAAATAGTGCACCTGCTTTGGAAAACAGTTTGTCAGTTTTTCAAAGAATTAAACATAGAGTCACATGATTCAGCAATTCCACTCCTAGGTATATATTCAAAACAATTGAAACATACATTCACACACAAAAAACTGTACTCCAATGTTTATAGCAGCATTATCCACAATTCATAATAGCCAAAAAGAGGAAACAATGCAAATGTCTACCAATTAGATAAATGTATCAACAAAAATATGTCTCCATACAATGGACTATTATTTAGTCAGAAAAAGGAATGAAGTTTTGATACTAAGTTTCACATGCTATGACATGGATGAACCTTCAAAACGAATGAAAGAAGCCATATGTGAAAGGTCAAATATTGCATGATTCCAGTTACGGCTACTGTCCAGAATAGGAAAATCCATATAAATCAAAGATGTGAGGATGAGTGAGGAAAATGTTCTGGAATTAGATAGCGGTGACATACAACCTTAGTGCAATATTGTATGATACAATAATACTGTACCACCCTGTGAATACACTAAACATCATTGAATTAGACACTTGAAAGTGGTAAATTTATGACATATGAACTATATGTCAACAAATAATAAGCAAACAAATGAGAAATCTGGGCCAACAGGGGAACTGGAACTGAATTATGGTCACTGTAAATCAGGCACTCAATGTATTTTCAATATTGAACGATAAATATGTGGAGAAAGTTGTGATTGAAGAAGGTAAGTAGATGCTTTTTTCCCCAGACAGAATGTTTAAGTCTGAATTCTAAAACTTTAAAGCAGAGTCTATACTAATAAGAGGTATTACTTTCAGATCATCTTCATTTTGCTTCATCTCTCCTACACAATATGAAGCCAAAATTTAGTGTTTTCATTGTATATATGTCACCATCTTTTATGTCTTCCAAACAATACTTAGACATAATTAGTGTTTTGGTTGTATGAACATCTCTCTCAGCTTCTTTTGCTTCATCTCCCACAAATAGTAGTCAGTCAAAATTTAGCATCATAATTCCATTCATATTTCTTCTCTTACCTCCCTGAAACTCTTGAGTACCTCTCAGCATCCTATCTCCCTTATATAAAGTCTCTAGTCACTTCTTTTTTATGCTCTATCCCATACAACTTAGCTTGCTTTTTCTCCTACTGATCTCACTTTATCTTCTAAAATACCATTCTGTTGCTAATAAACTTTCCTCTATTTCTAACTTTTCCCTAACAATATTTAAAAAAAATTTTTTTTCTTTTTTGCTATAATGGAAACCTGACGTCCTCCTGACCATGAACTTTCCTGTAAGTGACAGTGATTCTCAAGACCAGGAGATGGACTTGACATTTCCCTGGCTCTCTCATGGTTTTCAAACTATAATTCTTCTTTGCTCCTTCTCTGACATCCTCTTGATACATTATTCTCTTCCCATCCACATCTCTGCCTTTTGCTGATCTTCATATCACATTTGCACAGTGATTAAAGATTTGGGCTCAGGGTCATGGGTATTTTTTGCTGTTCTGAGTCTTATCATTCTGCTGCTGCTGCTGCTGCTAAGTCGCTTCAGTCGTGTCTGACTCTGTGGGACCCCATAGACGGCAGCCCACCAGGCTCCTCAGTCCATGGGATTTTCCAGGCAAGAGTACTGGAGTCGGTTGCCATTGCCTTCTCGGCTTATCATTCTGGGTTACCTTTATTATCCAAATGGGGTACTAGCTTTTAAATTCCTTGACATCTTCCACTGTAGCTGCACATTCCCATGGCCACATTCTAGATTTTATCACTCATAATAACTCTATCTCAGAGAACTCATACAACGACCATTCTCTCACCTTTCCACATCTTTCACTCTCTTTTATAATTCTCCTTCTAAATTTTTAGAAGCATGTCTTCTCGATCACTTCCTTCATCTGTTAATTTTTCATTGATTTTGCTTTTTCCACCCTTGGTTTATGAGGTCAGTTGTTTCAACCACTTTTTTACTAGCATTCCCAGTTCCTTCCACTCCATGACCTTAGTACACTGCATCTCCTCTGCCAATCCCTGAATGTGAATCAACCCAACCATCTGCTTTTTCCAATCTGCTTTTGGACTGCCAAGAAAATTGTGTAATGGTGCTTTCTAATTTGTTGCATTATTTATGATTTTGAGCCTCAGCTAGTTGGCTCACTTACCCATTTCCTGAAGTGGCTACGTCAAACATTCACTATTATCCTCCAGCCACTAAGCCACGCCATCTTCCTCTCTCCCAGATGACTGTGTCTCATGTTTTACAGCTAAAGTAGAGGTCATGGTATCTAAATTCCATGAGAGCTCTTCTTTTCATCCCATACTCAGCAATCTTCTCTTCTTATCTCAAAGATACCCAAAGTTTTCCAGTATTCTAAAAGAATTTCTCTACCAATACTTTCGATATATTTTGTTCCATAATTTTGCTCTATAAATCTCTTCTTCTCTACTTCTTCTTCCTTAAAAACATGCTGATTTTTTGCATCTTACAAGAAAAAAAAATCCTTAATACTGCCTTTCCACAAAACTACGCTCTTCAGTTTCCTTCATACTCAACTTTCTGAGCGTCATCTACATTTAATATATTTTCTTAGTCCCATTCAATCTTTGATATTTGGCTTACATAATTACAAGGAATGTGTTCTTGGTAAGGTTCATAGGGACCTCCCAGCTGTCAATCTAAGTGGCTCATAAAAAATTCTACCTTATTTGACTTCTTTACTGGATTGGCTATTGTTCACTATGATCTACTTAAAGAGAGATTATCTCTTCTCTTGGATTCTATGTCTCTTAGAATTTTTCTGCTGCTTCTCTTCTCACTCTGTTAGCTAGCCTCTTGATGGCATCTCTTAATCTGCCTGTTTCTTAAATACTTAGATTCTTACTGTTTGCTCCTTTCTTCATACTGCACTGCATGCTGTGCTTAGTTGTGTCTGACTCTGCAACCCTATGGACCATAGCCCACCAGGGTCCTCTGTCCATGGGATTTTCCAGGCAAGAATACTGGAGTGGGTTGTCATTTCTTCCTCCAGGGGAACTTCCCAACCCAGGGATCGAACCTGCAGCTCCTGCATTGGCAGGCAGATTCTTTATGACTGAGCTACCTGAGAAGCCCATATATATATATGGCCGCATCAGGTCTTAGTTCTGGCATGCAGTATTTTCATTGCGTCATGTGGGATCTTTTGTTGCAGCACGCAGATTCTCTAGTTGTGGCATGGGGGCTCCAAGGGTGCACAGGCTTCCTTAAGGTTTATCTCTTGACATCTTTTCTACACACTGTCTTAGAAAATATCATCCACTTTGGTGACTTTTTTAAAAAGTGTGTAGTTCCATAGTTTAAGTATACCCACATTGTTGTATGTTTAGAACTTTTTCATCTTGCACAACTGAAATCCTATCCCATTAAACAACTCTCCTTATGCAACAACTTATCCTCCTCCCTGATCCCAGCCCCTGGCAACCACTATCCTACTTTCTGTTTCTATGACTCTTACTGCTTTAGATACCTCATATGAGTGGAATCATACAGTAGTTTTCTTTCTGTGACTGGCTTGTTTCACTTAGCATCATGTCTTCAATGTTTATCCATTTTGCAGCATGTAACAGAATTTCCTTTCTTTTTAAGGCTGAATAGTATTTCACTGTGTGTGTATACCACATTTCGTTTATTCATCCAGTCTTCAAAGATGTATGGGCTGCTTCCATCTCTGGCTACTGTGAATAATGCCGCTATAAACAATGGTGTGCAAATGTCTCTTTGCGACCTTGCTTTCATTTCTTTTGGATGTATGGCTAGAAGAGAGATTGCTAGATCATATGGTAGTAGTATTTTTAATTTTTGAGGAACCATTGCTATTAACTTCAGTGACTTTAACTACCATGTATGCGTAGCTAACTTCCAAATCTACATTCATGCCCCGATCCCTCTGTCTCCTGATATACATAAAGACAGGAACTTACAAAGGAGGGAAACATGATTACCTTTTTATCCACTATGTACAATTGCTTCTAAACAAATTCTTGTTTAAAAAACTATGCCTTTTGAATTCTGAGTGTGTCTAACAAAGAAATTTTAGGAGGGCTAAAGTCCAGTGTTTTTTCTACTGATTATTATGTAATTCATGATGAATTACTATTGTAAGCTTAATGTTAGGCATCTTGCAATGTACTTATCTGCTTCTCATAATGCTTACTACTGTTTTGCACTTACTAGGTAGTATCTGGTTAACTACCTAATCTAAAATAGTAACCAAACTGAGAGAAGTGGCCCAGTACCAAAATACTTGTGTAATTTCTTTCCCCTATTTGTAAATTAAAAAGTGAGGATAAAATATAGAAATTAATATATTATTACTCCTACACATATTTTAGCATAAACACAAATATGTGAGCTATATACTGGATAAACTTTATTCTGAGCATATGACTTCAGTAAGAATCGATCAATAAAATATTTTGAAAAGTTTAGCACACAGCAAATTTACAATGCTACCAAAAAGGAAAAGAGTTAACAACAACAAAAAAAAAAAACATTTTGGAGGGTACGGGCACTCATCATTATCATTTATGAGATGAAGGCAAGAACACTGAATAACATTAAAAATAATATTTTGAAATCCCCTTGAAACAAAAATTAGGCCCAGATTTATAATGGGGGAAAAAAGAGCTTCCCAACACCAAGGTGACTGAGGGCAGAAAGTTTAATCACTGCTTAAGACAATAAGATACTTTTCTGTTTCACTGGTAAATACAGTTTTAAAACTTGCAATAATTTCTGCCAACTTAGAGCCTTGAGAAAATAAGCCACTTTTTTATAGGAAAAAGAAGAAAAGGATATTGTCAACAATGTAAAAGGAATGCAGAGTAGCAACAGCTCAAAATGGACTGGCAGACTATGAACACTGGAATCTCCACGGAAACAGAGAGCTATGAGATGGCAAAGGGCTGAGTGAAACGCCTGAAGCCCAGCCTTCAAAACCAAATGAAAACTCATGAGATGCAAGAAGGATTTAGTTATGTTGATGAGTAACACACATACTAGCTGAATTAAAAGAAACAATTATAGCTCAAATGAACACAAACTGAAACTTTTTTTTTTCAGTTTATCTGATTAAAGTTTAACCAACTGCTGATTTATAACACTCAGTTTACAGAGTTCCACAAAATGGTAGAACTGAATGGAATTTCAGAATTTGTCAAGTATAATTCCCTCCCTTATGAGTCCTGAAGGGAGTGAGTTACCTTAGGCTAGTGTAACACACAAGAGTCCATGGAAAAGCTGAGACTACAACAGAAGCCTCCCAGGTCTTGGTTCAGACATATCACCACAAAGGCTATACCATTAGTTCTCAGATGAGAGTTTGCATAAGTCACAGGTAGGGAAAAGTGGTTTAAGATGCACTTTTCAGGCATTTGTTCAGAAATTCTGACTCAGTAAGTCCAAGGTGAGATACAGGAATCCGCATTTTTAACAAGTTTTCCTAGTAATTCTGACTAGGGAGATCCTCAGACTGTACTTTGGTAAACTACTAGTTATTCAGTGGCTCAGACTCTTTGCAACCCCATGTACTGCAGCACACCAGGCTTCCCTGTCCTTCACCATTTCCGGGATTTTGCTCAAACTCATGTCCATTGAGTCTGTGATAGCACCCAACCAACCCATCCTCTGTTGCCCCCTTCTCAGAAATACTAGAAAACTTGACAAATCATGGGTCATTTAGAAATAGACTCTAGTCTCAGGTGCAGACTTCCAGGGACAGTTAATTAACCTAACTGGAAAGGGGGAAAAGTTATTTCTCCTAGGGTCATCATTTGGGACATTTCTTTAAAGACAGAGAGGCTCACAGTGTAGAGGCTTTTCTATTATATAAGTATAATGAATCTGGGTTTATCAGTGAAATGCAGCAGGCTCACATGCAACCAGGGCCTCTAGGAGGAGAAGCTAACCAGTAGAGGTTAAAGGGGAGAAAAGAAGGGGAATAAATTAAAACCCTTGTGTGTGCTTAGCTGCTCAGTCATGTCCGACTCTCTGGGACCCCGTGTTCTGTGGCCTGCCAGGCTCCTCCGTCCTTGGGGATTCTCCAAACAAGAATACTGAAGCAGGTTGCCATGCCCTCCTCCACAGGATCTTCCCAATCCAGGGATCAAACCCAGGTCTCTCGCATTGCAGGCAGATTCTCTACCACATAAGCCACCAGCAAAACCCTTTGCAAACAAAATAACCTCATTCTTGGAATGGACAGATGGATACATAGGTAGTAAAGCAAATACAACAAGATGTCTATTGCACTCTAGGTGGTGGGTACGGGGATGTTAACTGTGTAATAATTTCAAGTTTCCTGTATGTTTGCACCAACTTCCCCAATTCTTGAAACCTGAACTCCAGGAAACTAGTGTTTCCACTTGTCCAACTTTTCCTACCTATCTGTCTAACCTTTCCTTTGCCAATTTTCCTCTTCCTTCTGTTACTATAAATTTGGTTGGAACTCAAATCCTTCGTTGTTCTCTACATCATCTCTCATAGATCTTATCTTCATAATTATATTAAAATGCCAGCGCTCCCTTAACTAGATGAAATCTCTCCCATCTCCAAATTTCCATGGTACTGTTTTAACCTCTCTTCTGGAACCCCTAGTTTCTGTGCTTCGGTTCACTTTCTTAACACACCAGTTCTGTTGTAACATACATAAGGGAACTGCCTTCTCCTTTTTAGTGTGCCTCTTATACTTACCCAAAGAGGCACTCAGTAATATTGGATGATTAAATCTTGTCTATTTATAGGGTTTCAACAATCACTTTTATAAACAAGATTTTACCAAATCTGGTAGACGGTACTACTTTGAAAGCAAAAACTTTAAAAGTTTTGTCACTCAGGGCAGACAGAGTCCAGATTTAAGAGTCTTATTTATAAAAGTGACCATTGAAACCCTATAAATAGACAAGATTTAATCATCCAATATTACTGAGTGCCTCTGTATTCTCTCTGCCCCGAGTGACAAATCTAGTAGACATTTCTACTTTAGGTGCCTGAAACTCAGTGTATTAAAATCTGAATTCATCTTCCTCAGTAACCCATACATGAAATATTAGAGTGATTTCTGATTCCTTTTAGCTCCTTCACAACTAATCAGATGTCCTGAAGTGTATTTTTCTTAAACACCTTTCAGTATCACCAATTTTGTTTATTTCCATGTTCATAGGCACTACCATGTTATAAGTGAAGCCAAATCCCTTTATGCTGGCACTACTCAAAAAAATGAAAACAAAATTAACAATCTGTTTTCCTGCCACAAAATTTCCTCCTCTCTGCAATCCTTATGTTCCCCACCAGTGCATGCTGTGTGCTCAGTTATATCCAACTCTTTGTGACCCTATGGACTGTAGCCCTCCAGGCTCCTCTGCCCATGGAATTTTCCAGGCAAGAATACTCAAGTGGGTTGCCATTTCCTACTCCACGGAAGCTTCCCCACCCAGGGATCCAACCCGGGTCTCCTGCAATAGCAGGTGGATTCTTTACCACTGAGCCACCTGGGAAGCCTATATACCACTGTCAGGACTATTCTCTTAACAATTGACTTGGGATTTCCCTGGTGGTCCACTGGTTAAAACTCTGTGCTTCCACTGCAGGCAGTGTGGGTTTGATCACTGGTCCGGGAACTAAGATCCCAAAAGCCACATGAAGTGGCAAAACAACTGTCTTAATTATGTCACTCTTTAAAAAGGCTTCAGTGACACCTTATTATCCCCACCCCTTGTGCCTATCCTGGAGAAGAGAAAGGCTACCCAGTCCAGTATTCTGGCCTGGAGAATTTCATGGATTGTATGCTCTATGGGGTCACAGAGTCAAACATGACTGAATGACTTTCACTTTACTTGTGCCTATAAAAATTCTACCCATTCTACAAGGGGTGGCTCAGGTTGCCATGCCTGTTTTAACACAGGGATTCACCACTCTAGCTGGAAATATCTTCTCCCTCTGCTGCTATCCTATAGCTCAGAGATAGCACTGTCCAGATACCACTGGTCACACAGTACTTAATACATTTCTGTGTCTATCATGTCCACTGCTAGATGGTAAATTCCTTGGGGTTTTAAGGGTCATATCTTGAACCATCTGTATTTCACATAGCCCCCAGATCCACTGCTGACCTGCACATTCTAAGGATTATAACTTTCAAATAGAGAGCAGCTATCAATGATGCAGTATTATGAAAATGTTAGATTTCCAACACCTGGCTTGAAAAAGGTGAAATATGTATAGGATGAAAAGAGATAAAAGTCATGAAGACTATGTGAATGTAATCAAGATACAAAATAATTTAGGCACTGAGAAAATGCAACTGTGATGATCATATCTACTCATTAAAGAGACTTACCTTGGGGCTGCAAAGTAAAAGAACGCCTAGAGTAGAAAGTGTGTCTCAGTTTATCTGTTAGTACAAAGCTAAGTAAACAATATCTCAAAGTGGGAGCCAAGGATGGCATTTTTGCTAGTATAGTTAGACCTGCCCTAAAAAGACTCCGTACCTCCCCCTCAAAAAAAAAGTCCACAATTACCTTCCCAATCACAATTGTTTATAACAGTATTAGCTAATGGTACTCAGATACTCTTAAAGAGAGTGTGGTACATTCTCTACATAAATTCTTCTTTTCACATTCAGAAAAAAAAAAAAGCTAATGTAATAGGTCAAATTGTATTAAGTTTCTTAAGAGAAAAATGCTAAATAACCCAGGATAAAGAATTCATTCATATGGAGAAGTCCAGTAAAAAGAAGTAGGATCATATTTATCATGAAATTGGCTACTATTTGTGATGATTCCACAGAATTGCTTTATTTTGTAATTAAATATGGACTTCCCTTGTGGCTCAGTTGGTAAAGAATCTGCCTGCAAAGTGGGAGACTTGGATTTGATCCCTGGGTTGGGAAGATCCCCTGGAGAAGGGAAAGGTTACCCACTCCAGTATTCTGGCCTAGAGAATTTCATAGACTATAGTTCATGGGGTTGCAGCATCGGACACAACTGAGCAACTTTCATTTCACTTTGTAATTAAATGTAGAAGGGTCTTAAAGCTTGTCGTATCAAAATTAGTATTTATTAATACAAAAAGACATTTATATTTGATTCATAAAAGGTTTACTTTGAAAAGAACTCAAAAAAAAATTTTTTTTAATTGGCACTTCCTTGGTGGCCCAGTGGTGAAGCTGCCACCTGCCAAAGAGGACACAGGTTCAATCCCTGATTCAGGAGCTAAGACCACACATGCCACAGGGCAAGGAAGTTGCAACTCTAATTGACTTTATTGAGAAATACATGAATCAGGCAGCATCCTACTGAGCAACTAGAGGGGTGCTAGGAGGGGGTATAAAAAATGGAAGCATTTTATAGGAAGAAAGGTGGGGCAAGGTAGCTCTTAGCAAAACAAAAGAAAGAACTACTTTTAGGCTAAAACATCTTTAGGGGGAAGGATTGAAGGATTTTATTATATAGATGGCTTCCTCTTCTTGAGGATAGAGAGTACCCACATGGCAAATTGTGTGTGCCTAGCTGCTCAGTCATGTCTGACTCTTTGTGATTCCACAGACTGTAGCCCACCGGAGTCCTCTGTCCATGGGATTCTCCAGGCAAGAATAATCGAGTGGGTAGCCATTCCCTTCTCCAGGGGATCTTCCCAACCCAGGGATTGAACCCAGGTATCCCATGTTGCAGGAAGATTCTTTATTGTCTGAGCCACCAGGGAAGCCCATGGCAGATTACCACATTGGTACTGATCAGAAAACTCTAGACTGGTTGATTAAGACTACATTTCTGAGAGAACTCTCCTACATTACATTCTGTTGGGAATGTAAGTTGGTTCAGCCACTATGAAAAACAGTATGAAGGTTCCTCAGAAAACTAGAGTAGAATTACTATATGATCCAGCAATTCCACTCCTGGGCATATATCCAGACAAAACTCTAATCCAAAAAGATTCATGCAATCCTATGTTCATAGCAGCACAGGTCACAATAGTCAAGACATGGAAACAACTCAAATGTCCATCGACAGACGAATGGAAAAAAAAGATGTGGTACATTCATACAATGGAATACTGTGTGTGTTGCATGTTAAGTCGCTTCAGTCGCATTCGACTCTTTGCAACCCTATGGACTGTAGCCTGCCAGGCTCCTCTGTCCAAGGAATTTTCCAGGCAAGAATAGTGGAGTGGGTTGCCATGCCCTCTTCCAGGGCATCTTCCCAACCCAGTGATCAAACCCACATCACTTTATATCTCCTGCATTGGCAGGTGGGTTCTTTACCACTAGCTCTGAAATGGAATACTACTTAGGAATATTTAAAAAAAAAAAAAAAGAAAGAAAGAAAGAATGCCATTTGCAGCAATATGTATGCAACTAGAGATTAGTAAGTCAGAGAGAAAGATAAATACCGTATGATATCACTTATATATGGAATCTAAAAATATGACACAAATGAACCTATCTACAAAACAGGAACAGTCTCGTGGACATGGAAAACAGTCGTGTAGTTGACAAGAAGGAGGGGGTCGGGGGGTAGAGTGAGAGATTGGGGTTAGCAGATGTGAGCTATTATATACAGAATGGATAAACAACAAGGTCCTACTGTATAGCACAGAGAATTATATTCCATATCCTATGATAAATCATAATGGGAAAGAATATAAAAATGTATATATATATATATATTTGTATAATTGAATCACTTTGCTATACAGCAGAAATTAACTGCTACAATTGTGAAACAATTTTACAACATTGTAAGTCAACTATTCTTTTTTTTTTTAATAAAAAGACCACATTTCTGGTGAAGGTTGAAACTGAAATTAGGTTAGATCTTAAATCTAGGTTTGGTATCATGGGCTTTAGCACAAGTGACATCATTTTGGGCATGTGGTTTTTCTCTTTAACATCCTGATATAATAAAGCGACAAAATAGAAATAGCAATGCTTACATTTTTGTTGAATCTCAAAAATCTGTTTTAGTTTGTCTTTTTAACTTTTCTGGTATTATCTATTGTATTAAAGAAAGGGGGTGGTGGTATTAAATTTGGTTCCTGCACATTCCAACCACTTTATTCCTTAATGACAAAGAAATCTGTGGGAAATACTGGTAAAACTGAACCAAAATCAAGAGTATTCTAGCCTCTGACATGCTGCTGCTGCTGCTGCTGCTAAGTCGCCCCAGTCGTGTCCGACTCTGTGCGACCCCATAGAGGGCAGCCCACTAGGCTCCTCTGTCCCTGGGATTCTCCAGGCAAGAATACTGAAGAGGGTTGTCATTTCCTTCTCCAATGCATAAAAGTGAAAAGTGAAAGTGAAGTCGCTCAGTCGTGCCCGACTCTTAGCGACCCCATGGACTGGAGCCTACCAGGCTCCTCCATCCATGGGATTTTCCAGGCAAGAGTACTGGAGTGGGGTGCCATTGCCTTCTCCGAGCCCCTGACATGCCTCCATATTAATTCAGGTAACATTGTGAATTATTGAGCATGGACAACACAGTGCTATAGATGAACTGTGGGAGATTTAAAGAAAAACTGTGTATGTGCTCATGTTATATTGTCTCTGTCCAATATTATTTATCCTCTTGTAGTTAGGACATATAAACATAAAAAAAGGTGAAGTACTCAGTCTCCTAATACACATAACAAGTGTCAAGAGTGGAACAACCATAATGCCTAGGGAGATAAAGGCAGGAGAAATGACAGAAGAGACCAACTTGAGCCAGATATTGAATGATGGATTTAGAGGAGAGCAGAAGGCAACTTACCAATTAGCATGATCTAAGAAGGGTATAAAAAGAGCTGTATTGGAGAATTTCTATTGGGGAGTAGAGGGAGAAAGGGTTAAAAAGTCAAGCTGAAGCCAGATTATAAAACTGTAATACCAGCTTTAGAGGTCTGGGCTTCATTCATGTAACAGTGGTTCTGAGATTCCATATACAATAATCACCAGGAGAAGACTAGTGACTAGACAGATATTAACTCCTGAGATTCTAATTCAACAGATTTGGGATGGTCCCAGAAAACTGCATTTGGTAAAATGTTAGATTCCCCAGGTGATTCTTGTACAGGTGGTCCAGTGGCAAACCTTGAAACACTCTACCTGAAGAAAAAAAAGAATCCTTTTCTATCCTACTAGCTTTCAAATTTTAAATCAATTTTCCATAAGTTTGAAAACACCTAACTGCTAGGCCCAGAAGTTTTTTCCTCAGTGTAATCCAATATTTCTTCAGTATTTGGCACTGACCCTGCCACTGTTTACATCTTGAAAACTATCTTGTGTTAACAATGCATTATCTGGTTCTCTCTGTCTCTTCGATCTCTGTACCATTCTCTGGCCTCTCATATGTTGCCTTTACTTTGTTTTCTCAGGATTCTAACTTTGGTCCTCTACATTTTTCCCTTCATGAGTTCATTCACTCCTAGTGAGTAAGGAGAACCTTCATGCCAACTTCAGAAGTTTAGACTTTGTCCTATAGACCAAAAAAAAAAAAAAAAAAAAAAAGTTATAAAAGTTTCTGAACAGTGGAATGTTATACAGAAAGGAATTTTCTAGAAACATTACCTTGGAAATCATCTGCAAAAAGGGATTAGAGGTAGGAGAAATAGGACGGAGGGAGAATAATTAGGAGACTATCAAAATAAACAGACATTTAGAGTCATCACCCAAGTGTGGCTTCAGAATTGAAATGTTAGTTTTCTAGTAGATCTTCCCTTTTAGAAAGTAGTCTTATTTCAATAAATTAATAGGTAAAGTACTTCTAGAAATACTGGTTTCATTATCACGTGAGCTTTAAGAAATAACTACAATGTAACAAATCAGATCCATTGTGTGTGTGTTAGTCACTCAGTCATGCTCCACTCTTTGCAAACCCATGGACTGTAGCCTGCCAGGTTCCTCTGTCCATGGAATTCTCCAGGCCAGAATACTGGAGTCGGTAGCCATTTCCTTCTCTAGGGGATCTTCTCCACCCAGGGACTGAACCTGGGTCTCCTGCATCGCAGGTAGATTCTTTACTTTTTGAGCCACCAGGGAAGCCCAGGTCTTCCATTATGGACTCAATAAATCACTAATACATATATTATTCACAAATTTCATGTCTTCTTTTGACTTGAACTAATGAAGAAATGTGAAAATATTTGCCTTACCTTGTATGAGTATATTCAAGATAAATTCATACTCATTGGTAGTCCATGCCTTATACACAGTATTTTATATAACTGAATACATGAAGTTTTCAAAATGGACAGATAAAACAGTATTTAGAAATGACATTCTATGTGAAGTAATTCAGGCATAGATCAATATCATTTGATATCACTTACATATGTTATCTTAAAAATGACACAAATGAACTTATTCACAAAATATTAACAGACTGAGACATAGACAACAAACTTATGGTTACCAAAAGGGAAAGGCGAAGGAAGGACAAATTAGGAGTTTGGAATTAATAGATATAGATAGAGTGCCTGATGAACTATGGAATGAGGTTCGTGACATTGTACAGAAGACAGGGATCAAGACCAGCCCCATGGAAAAGAAATGCAAAAAAGCAAAATGGCTGTCTGGGGAGGCCTTACAAATAGCTGTGAAAAGAAGAGAAGTGAAAAGCAAAGGAGAAAAGGAAAGATATAAACATCTGAATGCAGAGTTCCAAAGAATAGCAAGAAGAGATACGAAAGCCTTTTTCAGTGATCAATGCAAAGAAATAGAGGAAAACAACAGAATGGGAAAGACTAGAGATCTCTTCAAGAAAATCAGAGATACCAAGGGAACATTTCATGCAAAGATGAGCTCGATAAAGGACAGAAATGGTATGGACCTAACAGAAGCAGAAGATATTACGAAGAGGTGGCAAGAATACACAGAAGAACTGTACAAAAAAGATCTTCATGACCCAGATAATCACGATGGTGTGATCACTGACCTAGAGCCAGACATCCTGGAATGTGAAGTCAAGTGGGCCTTAGGAAGCATCACTACGAACAAAGCTAGTGGAGGTGACAGAATTCCAGCTGAGCCATTCCAAATTCTGAGAGATGATGCTGTGAAAGTGCTGCACTCAATATGCCAGCAAATTTGGAAAACTCAGCAGTGGCCACAGGACTAGAAAAGGTCAGTTTTTATTCCAATCCCAATGAAAGGCAATGCCAAAGAATGCTCAAACTACCGCACAATTGCACTCATCTCACACACTAGTAAAGTAATGCTCAAAATTCTCCAAGCCAGGCTTCAGCAATATGTGAACCGTGAACTTCCTGACGTTCAAGCTGGTTTTAGAAAAGGCAGAGGAACCAGAGATCAAATTGCCAACATCCGCTGGATCATGGAAAAAGCAAGAGAGTTCCAGAAAAACATCTATTTCTGCTTTATTGACTATGCCAAAGCCTTTGACTATGTGGATCACAATAAACTGTGGAAAATTCTGAAAGAGATGGGAATACCAGACCACCTGACCTGCCTCTTGAGAAATCTGTATGCAGGTCAGGAAGCAACAGTTAGAACTGGACATGGAACAACAGACTAGTTCCAAATAGGAAAAGGAGTCCGTCAAGGCTGTATATTGTCACCCTGTTTATTTAACTTCTATGCAGAGTACATCATGAGAAACGCTGGACTGGAAGAAGCACAAGCTGGAACCAAGATTGCCGGGAGAAATATCAGTAACCTCAGATATGCAGATGACACCACCCTTGTGGCAGAAAGTGAAGAGGAACTAAAAAGCCTCTTGATGAAAGTGAAAGTGGAGAGTGAAAAAGTTGGCTTAAAGCTCAACATTCAGAAAACGAAGATCATGGCATCTGGTCCCATCACTTCATGGGAAATAGATGGGGAAACAGTGTCAGACTTTATTTTTGGGGGCTCCAAAATCACTACAGATGGTGACTGCAGCCATGAAATTAAAAGACGCTTACTCCTTGGAAGGAAAGTTATGACCAACCTAGATAGAGTATTCAAAAGCAGAGACATTACTTTGCCAACAAAGGTTCGTCTAGTCAAGGCTATGGTTTTTCCTGTGGTCATGTGTGGATGTGAGAGTTGGACTGTGAAGAAGGCTGAGCACCGAAGAATTGATGCTTTTGAACTGTGGTGTTGGAGAAGACTCCTGAGAGTCCCTTGGACTGCAAGGAGATCCAGCCAGTCCATTCTGAAGGAGATCAGCCCTGGAATTTCTTAGGAAGGAACGATGCTAAAGCTGAAACTCCAGTACTTTGGCCATCTCATGCAAAGAGTGGACTCATTGGAAAAGACTCTGATGCTGGGAGGGATTGGGGCCAAGAGGAGAAAGGGACGACAGAGGATGAGATGGCTAGATGGCATCACTGACTCAATGGATGTGAGTCTCAGTGAACTCCGGGAGTTGGTGATGGACAGGGAGGCCAGGCGTGCTGCGATTCATGGGGTTGCAAAGAGTCGGACACGACTGAGCGCCTGATCTGATCTGATCTGATATATAACAGACAAACAATCAGGTCCTACTGTATAGCACAGGGCACTATACTCTATTTTTTAACTTATAAAGGGAAAAGAATCTGAAAAAAATATATATATACACATATACACTGAATCACTCTGTTATATACTTGAAACTAACACACACTGTAAACAACTATATACTTCAGTTAAAAGAAAAGATACTCTAATTTAAACATTCTAGAATCTTCGAAAAACAGAGACAGAAGACACCTAAATTAGGTGTAACCCTGCAGCCACCTAATTCAGTAAGTAAAACAATTTATTAGCTGTTCTTTCTCAAGTGATCCACACTGGGAGATGCTAAACCTTTATAAAGATCAATTTTAACTCTCACTACAAGAAAAGTCAGGGAGATGGAAATTATTGCTCCCTATTGTATGATCTTGGGAAAATTATTCCAGCATTTTCTTATTTTCCAGAGCACTGTCCTCATTATATATTGTGAAGATAAAACTAGGTATCTGTTGAAGGTTCTTGGAGCATCTTGGGCCAGGAGAGCTAGAGAAAGACACAGTAGTTATTTTCAAATCTACTATTTCTCTTGCTTTTTCTCGCTTGTTCTAGTCTCCTGGGAAATGAAACAAACTTGGGTGTCATCTTCTGCTTAATAACCTTTCATGTAGTTGAAATTGCTATTCTCCACAAGTACCTCAAGCAAATTTTTTTTTTAAAGGAGAACTGCCTGAACTATAAAATAGCAATCTAGGGCTGTGAGTCAGCATTTCACCCACACACATCAAAATGATTTAAAATAGGTAACACATAATCTTTTTGAAAGACATACACTTCTTTGGAGAAATTCTGAGAAAATTGGAGTTTGCAAGTTTATGAATAGTTTATTACATTTCAATAAGTGTATTGTGAATCAATAAAGCAAAAGTTCAGGACAATGAGCTCACTACCAAGCCAATTATTGATCCTCAAGTTCTAAAATAGAATAGTACAGGAAGGATACAGAGAAAATGGGATTTTTTTCTTAAGACACTTTAAGAATCTAAGGAACCCAATCCTAAAGAAATTGTATAAGACACAAAGAATTTTCAACAGCTACTTAAGATATTTATTCAACTCAATTTCTCATCTTTTGATAATTAAGAAACACTATTTCATTTTCACTCTTTAAAATATCTGATTCAAGTCAAAGGAGTTTGCAAAAAATGAATAATACCTTTTATTGATTCATTTGTTCTTTCAACTTCTTATAGATCTTTCTCTCTTGGCTTTGAAAAGCCTACCTTACTGGCTATTTACATCACTGTCTTAGCTTGGGCTGTTAGAACAAAATACCATACACTTACGGTGGCTTAAACAACAGAAATTTATTTTCTTATAGCTCTGCAGGCTAGAAGTTCAAGATCGGGGCACCAGCATGGTCAGTTTCTGGTAAAGGTTCTCTTCCTCGTTTGTAAAAGGCCCCCTTCTCACTGAATCTTCACATGGCCGGAAGAGAAAGGGTGAGTAAAATCTTTGGTGTTTCTTCTTATGAGGACACTAATCCCATTATGAGGGCACCCACTCTCATGATCTATTAACCCTGATTACCTTCCAAAGGCCCCATCTGCAAATACCATTAGGAGACTTGGGAGACTTCAACATATAAATTTTGAGGGTGGAGGACACAAAAATACACTAAAAGAAAAAATGACACTGGGTCCAAGTCACTAAGTCAATAAAACAGAAATAAACAAATCAACTTGTTTTCAAGTAATTCCAGTAGAAAGCTTCCCTTTTTATTCCTATTATATAGCAATCTAAATCAACAAGAAAAGAACTTCCTAAAAAAATTATGAACACTAATTTAATTAAACAGTAACTTTTAAAAACCAAAGACAAACAATATGACACACACTGTTTTGGTAAAAAACTGAGAAACAGAATATTAACCAAGAATATTAAACAAAAACAACTTTTAGTCCCCCATCCCCTGTTCCTATATCAACTAAAGATTCTTAACTTAAAGCACTTGGATATTCTTGGAAAGTAATATTAAAATGTACAATAACATTTCTGCATTACATTTTCATAGTATTAGAAGAATAGTAAATTGCATATTCTTTTATTCAAAATATGGAAATCTGAAATATTAAAACAAATTTGACAAAATTATAATTGGTTTGTGCTGGGTTTTATCTAGTTTTAACACAAATAGTGATTTTTATTACATACCACATATATTTGAGGGCATAAGAAATATATTTTTCTTGATTGTACAAAATGCTTCACAGCAAAAAGCTTAAATACAACTCTCTAGGAACACTTCCATGTTCTTATCAATGACCATAAAGTGAAGAGAGGATATTTCAAATTTCTGAGTGTCAGTGTAGGGGAAAGTGGGATGGAAGGTGACTGAGATCCACAGTTAGGTGACTGGCAAGGTCATCTAATTAGGAGGCTGCAGAGTTGTGGATGGAACCCAGGATTTTCTTATCTAAAAATGCTGCAGATTTGTGTACTCAAGAAGAAGGGGCTGCTGCTGCTGCTGCTAAGTTGCTTCAGTTGTGTCCAACTCTGTGCAACCCCATTGACGGAAGCCCACCAGGCTCCCCCGTCCCCGGGATTCTCCAGGCAAGAACACTAGAGTGGGTTGCCATTTCCTTCTCCAATGCATGAAAGTGAAAAGTGAAAGTGAAGTCGCTCAGTCGTGTCCGACTCTTAGCAACCACATGGACTGCAGCCCACCAGGCTCCTCCATCCATGGGATTTTCCAGGCAAGAGTACTGGAGTGGGGTGCCATTGCCTTCTCCGGAAGAAGGGGCTAGGGAATCTAATTACAGCTGTCGAAACTTTCAAAACTCAATTAGGTGTGTGTACGGTCCATTGGTGTCGAGCTTTAACACCTGCCTACTGCCATAAGTACCGTGTTTCACGACAACCCCAGCTTCAGCACACTTGCTATTAGCAGCTAATTCTTTTTTACAGAGATTCACAAATTGAGAATAAAGTTCTAATCCCTCTTCTTTTCCAGAGTTACAGTGATACTGCATGCTTCTTCCTTTTACTCTACCCCCAAGGGTGGCTTGAGGGATGATAAGAATGTTGCCAGGTAGATCCAATATAGAGACGTGCTTGCCATTTTCTGTTTCACTTAATTTCACATTTAACAGTGTATTAACTGGGTGGGGAAGAAAGGGAAAACATTTTAAAGTAAAAAACAAACATGAAGAAAAACAACAATCTTCTACTCAGCAAATTTCATGTTGAAAATCCAATTTGTCAGCTCATGCTTTTAACCCAAGGTCTCTATGTAGATTTCAAAAATGGCTTCAGTAAGCTAAATGATCTAAGCATGAAAAACAAGGAAGATTTCAAGCAGAAAATGGCATGATGTTTTAAATCTGACTTGGCAGTTAGGATCTTCCTGCAATAAAATCATCCAGAAAAGACTACAGAATTAACCATATACCAGAACTTTAAAATATTGCTTCCCTGAGGGATATATGAAAAGATTTTGCCTTTTTGTTCCTTTTTATATCTCAGAGCAAATCCTACTGGAAAAGACCGTGATAGATCCTCCACACACATATTATGCTTTATAACAAAGAATATTAAATAAAAACCTTAGTGCATTTATTATTTTAAACTTAGTTGCCTAGAGTTCTAAGCTGAAACAAAGATTCCAGGTTCAATTCTGTTACAAACTAGCTGATTTTGGAGTTTTATAACCTCAAAGGCATTATTAATATAGACTAATCATTTCATCAATACAAACATCACCAGTGGGAGAAGGATAAAGGTGAAAGGTAGAATCATCAGAAATTCATTGTCACAAAAATAAAATAAATTCACTGTCAACTGGAAAAGTAAATCCAAAGGCATAGAGTTACTGGCATTATCTTCACATACATACTGGAAAATATAGGATTATTACTTTTATGCCATTTATGGAAAGTACACTCACAGCTAATAAGAAGTGTCAAAATAACCATAAATGTTTATGTGAGCTAAAAAAAAACTAAACTTAGAGAACTTTTACATTTCAACACTGGCCAGTTTTCAAAGCAATAAGCAAACGAAATGCCTAATATAAACACTCAGGGTCTTTCTACCTCTACAAGGCGTATAAGTAACTTCTGCTTATAAAGAATAGTCCTGAGAGGATGCAAATGGTAAAAGAATTACTGAAACCTCACATTCTTTTGTGAATAATCAGGCCTGAAAAGCTATGGTTTCTGGTGGGGTATCAATGGTTTCAATTTGAGAAAGCCTGTAGCAAATATCAGCAAGGCTTTTACTCTACAAATCAAGGAATTAACCTGGTGAAAACCTGCCAAGGTGAACACCCAAATGAATTTCTAAGCTATGCATTAAGCACTATCAATTTTCATTTAACTAATACCTATTTTAAAATACTTCTAATTTTCTCTATTATAAATAGGACTTTGCTATATAGCCAGCAGTCCTTATTGATTGCTTTTAAGGAAACTGTAATTCTCCAGAGCATTTCATTCCACAGAAATCACTACCCAGCTATCCAGGCCTCAGGCCAGTGACAGACTAAGAAGGCAGTTTTGAAATAATAAGCCAGAAAGGTAAATGCAATTTATTATACTTCCATACATCTCCCTCTACTGGCTCTGAGAATTCAATTAACGCTGTTGGCATACAAAGATGGGCTTCCCCTATGGCTCAAGCAGTAAAGAATCTGCCTTCAATGCAGGAGACACAGGAGATGGGAGTTCAATTCCCCAGTCAGGAAGATTCTCCTGGAGGAGGAAATGGCAACCTATTCCAGTATTCTTGCCTGGAAAATCCCACGGACAGAGGAGTCTGTCCAGAGTTGCAGAGTCAGACACAAGTAAGTATGCATGCATTGATGATTGATAACACAAATATCAGTTGTTATTGTTGCTAAGTCACGTCCGACTCTTTTGGGACCCCATGGACTGTAGCCCACCAGGCTTCTCTGAGCATGGATTCTCCATGCAAGTATACTGGAATTGGTTGCCGTGCCCTCCTCCACGGGATCTTCCCAATCCAGGGATTGAACCTGTATCTCCTGCATTGCAGGCAGATTCTTTACCACTGAGCCACCAATATCAGCATGTAGAAGTAAATACAAATACAAATGTCAGTAAGTAGAATTAAAATGAGATGATGAATTAATTAATGGCATCTTGGGGCTTTCTTTGGGGCTCAGCTGGTAAAGAATGTGCCTGTAATGTGGGACACCTGGGTTCAATCCCTGGGTTAGGAAGATCCCCTAGAGAAGGGAAAGGCTACCCACTCTTGAGAATTCCATGGACAGTACAGGCCACAGTGTTGCAAAGAATCAGACACATCTGAGTTACTTCCACTTTCACTTTTTGGAAACTCAAGTATCTCTAATGATGAATATGGGAAGCAAAGCTTTGACAGGGCCCCTGAATCTCTGTCCAATTATACTGAAGATGAATTGAGGAAGATTATGCACATTTCTATGTTAGTCATGCTACTTCAGACTTTATGGCTATAACTGGTTATTATGTTCCCAAGAGGTACATGATTTGACTGGAAAAATCTGAATCCATGTAATAAGTATGAGGTGGGCTGTTTAAGAGAATCCCGTCACACTGGCATACTTTGCCTCCTGGAATAGAGGGAAGTACAAGCTACTTCTATCAATAATAGATGGACTTGTTTTGCTTATAACTCACACCAGTAGAATGTGATTCTTAAGAGTCACAGTTCTTTACTGAGAATCATGATATATAAAAGCTTTGTGTTATAAACTGTCCACTAGAAGACTTAAGGTAGACTTTTAACTGACCACAACCTCATGCACATATTCAAAGTATACTCAGAAAGACATACATGTATGTACACAGGATTTAATTACTACATAACAAAATGTGGCTTGGGTTTGGCTGGTTCATTTTGCCTTATTATAATTAGGATCCATTTAAGAATATATAAAAACAAGTTTAGAAAGTCAACATTAAGTCGTGAAAAAAATGCCCTTCCTGTTTTTGAAGATTTCTACTATATACTTTTTACGGTCAATAAGGCCTTAATTCAAAGCAGAAACAGACAGAATGCCCAACATCCAAGCATTAAATCCCTACAATCATCCTCTCTAACAAGAGACCTCATTTTATTTTCTCTTTAAACACTTGAAAGCTCTGTATTATCCTCCAGATTCAAATTTCAAACTATTACAGTTACTGGCTTTCCATCCTTACCTATCACAGGCCCTTCTCAAGTCTAGTTTTCAGCTTCTGACAAAGTTGTCAAACATGCTTGATGTCTCAGCATAAAATCTCGTCTAGAAGCTTTAGCCCTTTGTTCAAATCGTTCTTCATTGCGCTATTAACGCTTGAGTTCCACTGTTCAAAGCTCTTCTAGGTTAATTAACTTCTGCCTGCTTCAATTACCCATCTGTATAGTTTATGTGTATGTGTTAGTCACTTAGTCATGTCCGGCTCTTTGTGATCCCATGGACTGCATCCCGCTAGGCTCCTCTGTTCTTGGGATTTTCAGGCAAGAATACTGAAGTGGGTAGCCATTGCTTTCTCCAGGGCATCTTCCTGATCCAGGGATCGAACCTGGGTTTCCTGCATTGCAGGCAGATTCTTTACCATCTGAGCTACCTTCTTATTAATCCAACTAATGAGTATTGCCTTTACTAATGAAGAGAAAGATAACCTGTCCCCAACTTTAGGGACAGCTCCACTATTTCAGGCTTTTTTTTTGGACATAATTATTCTATCAAATACTGTCTTGAGATGGCATATGGTTTGACTTGGTATATCTGAACCTATGTCATTATCAAAGGAATGTGCAGTAGTATAGACTATTTAGAACACTGGGAAGATGGAGGCAGGTAAATTATGCCTGCAGAGATGCCAGAACACTGACTCTGTTTTCTCTGCCCCTAGGGGAGGTGTGACTATGATGACACCAAACTTGATTCAAGAATATTTATATGCATTTCCTACAAAGAATTTACAGAATGTAAATTTTTCCATAATAATGATATAAGCCTGATCTACACAGATTTGAACCGCATCTTGCATATACAGTGTCACCTACATGCCCCTGTTAAGGCCTCTAAGAGATAAGTAAACTATATTAAGAAATGCAGCATCTGTTTCTCTCTGTGTGGCCACCCTGCTTCCACAAGTTTCTGTATCCTTGGATAAATACTGCTGTGTTGTCTCTGTGTGTTTTTGTACACTCTTCTAAACCAGTCCATCAGCCATCCAAAAAGCTGAAGATATTTTAAAAGAATTCCACCACACTTGCTTACATTAAGCTTTGGAACAGGAAAATAAATAAAGTCAACAACAGTACACAGAGTTAAGTCATTTACAACTTACACACCTGTATAATATAAGATTGTACTCTTTGCTCCTTCTGGTTCATCTATTGCTATTCACTCTCACTCCTATAAAACAAATAATACTAAACACATACCCATTTTGGGAAGAAGTTCTTTATCAGCTCCCTTGAAAAAGCACACGTAGATCACTAATCCTCTTTGAACCTATGAGAAACCACAATAAACTCAGATCAGAAACTTCTATAGAGAGATAGAGGAAAATGAATAAAATTTTACAACTGTTATAGGTAAGAGGTTAAACGCAGAAGAAGAGAAATAACTTTTTACAACAGTCTTGACTTCTTAAATATGTGAGAAAATATTTTTCTATATTCAATCACCTCAGTTATCACTTCTTTCAAAAATCAAGTTAAAAATACAGTCAAGGTAAATATTTTCATAAGGTAAATTTGTAGAAGTAAGACCCCTGGGTGATTTTAAAATCCAGATAAACCTGGTGAGCTCAACAAACTTTTAAAAAATAAATTGATGGCACCTAAAAAAAAAAAACCAAACAGCCAAGAGCAGTGAAGACCCCAAGTTATACCTTCAAACCTCTAATCAAAATCATTTGGATTATGAACTAGACTTCTTCCCTGGTGGCTCAGACAGTAAAACATCTGTCTGCAATGCAGGAGACCCGGGTTCGATCCCTGGGTTGGGAAGATCCCCTGGAGAAGGAAATGGCAGCCCACTCCAGTATTCTTGCCTGGAAAATCCCATGGACGGCGGAGCCTGACAGGCTACTGTCCATGGGGTCGCAAAGAGTCGGACACGACTGAGCGGCTTCATTTCACTTCGCTTCCCCTCCTCAAGTAAAGCTGACAGATTTAGAAACATTCAGTTTTGCAGAGGCTTATTCATTCAACATCAAATGAATTCACATAATATCAGATATGACTGATGTATAAACAACATTGTGACTTACATGTCTTTTGACATCATCATTCTTCGTTCTTACTAATCCATTTACTTGTAAATAATAAAAACAAGGGTCTGATTCCATTGCAATAAACTCCAAGAAATTTCTGTCCTATTATTTTTTTGTTACTTTTGTTAATTCTTTAAATACACACAGTGATTAAACCTTGGAAATCGCATTCATATTAAGTTCTACATCAAGAGGTTGTCTGTTATCAGGAATGTAAGCTTATTTTATATAATGACTTGGACATTTCTTTCTTAGCTCTTGTAGGAGAGAGACTATATGGAGAAGACATTTGATAAATGACTTTCATTTTGCTGCAAAGTGAATCACTAAATTTTTTATTTTGTAGATTAACCTTTTGAGTCCAAGAGGTATTGTGAAAATTAAAGGAGTTAATATCTGTAGAGTACTTAGAACAGTGCCTGGTTCATAGTAAGAGCTATATAATTGCTTATTAAGTACATGAAAAGAAATTTAAGGACTGAAACACAATTTATTTTACATCTTAACTCCCAAAGTACTTTATAGACTGTTTTGTACATGATAGGGGCTCTGTTGAGTGCATTTAAGTTCAACTTTATCTTATAGGCTCTATGTGTTATCTAAATAGTCTGCTAAATAAATAGAAACACAGCTCTGCATTCACACCTGATCTATCTGGATAGGAAGTAACCTTCTACAAGTGCCATTGTCTTTCAGAGGACTACGGTGAAGCTGGGGAGAAGGAAGACAGATCTCATTGTTCTATCAGCCCTTTGACCCTCTCCCAAAGCTCCTCAATAAAATAGCTTCATCCCTCCATCAAAAAAAAAAAAAATTAAATAGTGCTCTTGGAACTAGCAAGTGCCTCCAGCACATACCCACAATAAGGAGGTGGCAGGTGGAATGATACAGATCCCTGCATCACCATCACAGCCCTCTCCCCTGGGACTGTTTTGGCACAGGGCAAAAGTTTTCAAGCACATTCATATTGGGACATGTTATGAGGGGAAGCTCAGAGTAGACTCTGGTTCAATCCCTGGGTTGGGAAGATTCCTTGGAGAAGGAAATGGCAACCCACTCCAGGCTTCTTGCCTGAAAAATCCCTTGGACAGAGGAGCCTGGTGGGTTACAGTCCATAGGGTTACAAGAGTCTGACATGACTTAATAACTAAACAACATCAGATTTAAGCATCTAATTACTTGCATGAATAAATGCCTGTTCTTATCACTCACCACATACCACTCCTCATTAAGGTATTTTCTTTTAGTTTATCACAACAATAGCTCTTAAATTGTGACCTACAAATTCCCATGTTCAAAACAGAATCACTTTCCTTATAGCTTCTTTTGGTATAAACAGAGCATTTCAAATATATAGAGAAGTACAGATAATTCTCACTGTAGGTTAAAAAAGTTCATGCCTCTCAGGAAGAAAAACATTACTGTGAGAGTAAAGATCTAAATGAATGAAACCAAGAATACGCAAAGTAACCTTCAAATCTTTGTGACAATTAAAAAAGAAAGCTTTTAAAAAATTATAACTGTTAATAACAATGGAGGATGCTTGAGAAAGAGGAAAGTATTTACTCTCTAATTACTGGTCAACTCTTTATACTAATTTAACCATGTGTGGGAGTGGAAGAGAAAGCTTTAAAATAGCTTTAAAGTTTATAAACACACTGATAGTTTGGCAGGCTGCAATAAACTATTTGATTTTGCATAAGGAGATGTGACATGAAGCATATAAAAAGATAAAGAGGCATGGAAGAAATCTAAATGATTAATAGTTTGGGATTTAGAATCCCCTGAAGCAAAGGGGATGACAGAGGATGAGATGGCTGTATGGCATCACCGACTCAATGGACATGAATTTGAGTGAACTCCGGGAGTTGGTGATGGACAGGGAGGCCTGTCATGCTGCAATTCATGGGGTCGCAGAGTTGGACACGACTGAGCGACTGAACTGAACTGAAGCAAATATAAAAATAGGCAACTCTTTGGAAAGGATGGCAAAAAAGAATAAAATTTCAAAGTAAGGAAGATAAATTTTTAAAAGGCCATAACAAAAGAAACAAGAAATGAATTTTTGAGAAAGACAAAGGGAGGGCAAAAATACCAGAATGTTTATGCTTATAAATATTCAGTATTTCCAAATTACCAGACAGTAACATGGACCCAGGAGCCTGGTAGGCTGCAATCCATGGGGTCGCTAGGAGTCAGACACGACTGAGCGACTTCACTTTCACTTTTCACTTTCATGTATTGGAGAAGGAAATGGCAACCCACTCCAGTGTTCTTGCCTGGAGAATCCCAGGGACAGGGGAGCCTGGTGGGCTGCCATCTCTGGGGTCGCACAGAGTTGGACACGACTGAAGCGACTTGGTAGCAGCAACAGATTGTGATGTAAGAATAGTCATCCACATACGGTCTATGTGTTGTATTTAAAATAATAACGAAGATTGTGTTACGGAGCACTAGATCTGGGATGGAATTCAGCAGATGAGTGAATGAAATGATCCATTAAAGTTTCTTGGTACCTCCAAAAGTTTTATTTATTATTACAAGTTTTTCCCCTTCTGCGAGTGGTCCTGCTAAGTCACTTCAGTGGTGTCCGACTCTTTGTGAGACGCCATGGTCGGCAGCCCATCAGGCTCCTCTGTCCATGCCATTCTGCAGGCAAGAATACTGGAGTGGGTTGCCATGCCCTTTTCCAGGGGATCTTCTCCATCCAGGGATCGAATTTGCAAATTTTACGTCTCCTGCATTGGTAGGCGAGTTCTTTACCACTGAGCCACCAGGGAAGACCTCCCTTCATTTCAGCTTACTCCAAAAATAAGTCAGGGCCTCAAAGAACATGTTTTTGCATGGAATTTTGCATATGGGCAGGCTGTCTTAAAAAGGCAAATATTCAAGTCGAAGGACATTTAGCGTAAATGTTTAAAATTCTTTGGAGGAAGCGTGTTTGATAACAATGCCACTTTTAAAGCAGTGGTCTTTGTTCCTAGTGTGAAATAAATCAAATTTTTAAGTTTCTTGAGAAAGGAAGTTTCATGGGCAATCTCATTACTGTGCTAACACCTAGCTGCACCCAACATAAGACGGAATTCGACGGGATCTGGAGTACAAGTCAAAACAGATCTTCAGCGTTTGCAACACGTCCAACCTAGAAGCTCGAACCAGACCACCACAAGTCACCAGCAGCCCGAGCAAGGCGCCGGGAGTGACAAGGCTTTTTGCTCTTTTGAAGCAAGAGGTCTGAGACTGCTAGGCCTGAAGTACACCGAGCTCAGGTAGATCGTTTGAGAGGAAGCTCAAATTCCCGGGGTCCCTCTTAATCTCCTCTGGGAGTCCGAGGGAGAAGGGGCCGGGGCCGGTGACGCAAGACTGAGGAGAAAGGCGAGGCCAGGCAGGAATTAACGGCAGCGTTGGGCGGACGGGCCAGGAGTCCAGCGCCGACCGCACCACCTGCCAGGCGCCAGGAGGCTGGCTCGGAGTGAGCGCGGGGTACGAATCACCAGGACAGCGCGGTGAGAACCGCCCCTGCGCATCACAGGATAACCGGAGCTGCGGGGCCAACGTTACCTCCACCCATTCGGCCTCGACGTCCCCCTCGGCCGGGCGTACTTGCAGCCGGGCGTGCAGGCACTGCTGCAGGAGAGCCCGGGCCTGAGGCGTTCTGCCACTGTCAGCCATAGCTCAAGCTGCGTGGATATCCCACAGGTTCCGGCCTCGCGCCGCACAGGCCCGCCCTCAACGTTCAGGGAGGATGGGGCGGGGCGCAGCGAGACGGAGGAACATCCTGGTCGCTCGTGGCCCCGCCTCCAGGAGGGCGGGGCCTTTGCCTGGCTCTCCGGTGACCCGGATGTGCGAGCTTCACAGCTCTGTCTATACAATCTTTAACTCTACCCTAACCTACAACTCGGTAGAAGACGCTCAGTGGATTATTTTAAAAGATTTTAAGGACCCAGTGGTTCTCTTCCCTGCATACCTTTTTAAGACACATTTTTCATCTCAGAACGCGTAAGTTTCCAAACGTTAAACAAAACTAAATCTGCATAAATCCATATTATGTCCATTATGAAGATAGGTAAATAGAACGAGTCAATTGAATCACAAAACAAGCGTAAGTGAAACTGAAAGGTATAATAAATCTTTCAAAACATTACCCCAATCAGTAAAGCAACACTGCCACCTTAATGCTATATAAATCATTCTGTTCTCGCGGTTGTGGAAAGGTATTGATAGGCTATATGAATTCATATTTGAACATCAGTCTTTCAGAGAATATACTCACTAAAAATATTCTTATACAAGAAAGCCTGTGATTGTTAATAAATTTTAAACATGCTCCTAATTGTAAAAACTATATATTCTGTGGTGTTTCCTGTAAGTACATATTAGAGTGTATGTAAAATTAAATCCTTGATTTTCTTTCCCACATAACGTATTTCTTGAACCTGCATCAGATCAGCATTATTTTTCTATGGGCTTGAAGGATTTAGATGAGGAATAATAGTGTTACCCTGACTGCATTACCCAGGTCATTGATTTGGGCTCAACTGGCACAATATGCCTATACATTTCTCTCTGTTGTTTTAGAAGATGACATCACTGACAGTGTTGCTATCCATACAAAGTAGTGTGACTGAAGAAAATAATCCGTGCGTAATCAAAGGTCCTTTCTACACAGAATTGAAACTGCCTGTTTGTTGGTTATCTTGCAGGCTGCCTGCACACATTTGTAAAAACAGCAAAATCTCATATTATCTCTGATTGCTGCATTGCAGGGGTTCATACATTTGTTGACATTTGTCTGCAAAGCACAGACAAGTTGCATTGTCTGCACTCTTATGTCTCTATTCTCTTTCACTCCCAGACTCAAGTTTTACAGGGCTTGAAGGCATTTTGACATAGAGGTGCTTAACCTTGACCTTGAATGAGAGAGGACTTCATGTCCATTTGTATATGGATGTAGGAGATAGGGAGGTCTCTTGAAAATAGTCTATGGTTCCCAGAAATTTTTACACAATGAAGGGACTTCAGCAAACTGGGAAATCCTTCTTGTGAATAGATGGAGTCTGGTGGGTAATGGTTAGCCTGTCAAAAAACACGAGTTACTTTTAAATCTTTATGTTGGGTGCTGATCTTATTCTTTCCTTCTACCTGCAGAGGGCAGTAGAGAGTAGGCACCAAAGATAAAGTATGTACTTTCTGTATTTTATTTATTTTTTGGAACCTCTAACCTCATTCCACAGAGAATTTAAGAAAGTCAGCTATACCTGCAATAAAATAGTGAAATGTGAATAAAAATAAAGCATAAGAAGTAAAGGAAAATGGAATTATGTCAGTTGCAATGTGGGAAATTGAAAACAGACAAGACTGTTTTTGACTGGAGTGCTGAGCTGACAATGTAGCAAAGTTTTCACAGATATGTAACTGTAATTTTTGTTATGAGACAGCTATGTTCATCATGTGTAATTCTGAAGTGGATCATGTTGTACAATTTTCTTCAAGTTAGAAGTAAAAGGCAAAACACAACATTAAGTTGGCTCTAGAGGAAGGTTAACTGGAATGTAAAGAGAGCTTTTCCTTGTGAGAATACAAGAAATCACTGGGCAGAAATAGTTCTGAAACACAGTGCTGAAAGGAGACCATCTGGATAGCGTGTTAGTTATAAATGCATTCCAGGCGCTCTGAAATGTATAATAATTTAGAGTTATTTTAAGTGATTTAATTCATTCAAGTTGGCTGCCCCAAATTTTAATGCTCACAAATGTTTCACAAACATAAAAAAATTGAGAACCACTTCTGAAAGATCCCTTGCAGCTGATAGTCAGCTTCCTGATTGCAACAAGGAGTAGTCTGTTTCATCATTCTTGGAATGAGTGGAGCTTTTCCTAAGATTTAGCTCTAAAATGAGCCTCTCGCCTGAGGCTTTACATGGAAATGTTAATCAGTAGAAAAGCAACACGAGGAGGGAGATGTTTCATTTCAGGGAAAGCTGGAAGAAACCTAACCCCCTACTTCAAAGCTTAGAGAAGTTTCTTTTTCCTCAGTGCCTAGGGAGGCGATAAGGTTATGAGAAATTGGTTCATACTCACTAAAATGCATGTAAATTGGGATACAGCCAGAATATGAATGGATTTATTTGTATAATAAGAAATATTGCTGTCATGGAGTGGAAATTCTCACATAAGGCATGATCAGCACATTTTCCCCTGTGGTCAAGCAGAGTTTACTAGATTATATTCAGAAGTGTCTTTACCAATTTACTATAAGAGACAGTCACTCTTCCACCAAGGCATCTAAAACTGAGGTGTGAAAGACCCATGTGAATTCTGGCTTCAAGACACTTGACACATGTATTAATACTGTGAGGAAAAAGGAAACACACATATTTAAATAAGAACTTTAAATGAAAACTCCAAGGGCAAATGTTCCAGTCATAACCATATATATTTTTGTCACCATATATTTTTGTCATGGCATTAATTCAGTTGAAGTCTCTCCCAGATGAAAATATGAGGCCTGGTAAGATGATAGTTCCCACCTAAGAGCTGTGTGTGCTGTGTGCTGAATAGCTTTAGTCGTGTCTGACTCTTTGCGATCCTGTAGACCATAGCCCACAAGGCTCCTCTGTCCATAGGATTCTCCAGGCAAGAATACTGGAGTGGGTTGCCGTTTCCTTTTCTAGGGGATTTTCCCAACCCAGGGATTGAACTAACCAGTGTCGCTTATGTCTCCTGCTGAGTCCCTTCTTAACATGAATAGTTTGTACAAACAGGTAGGAAATGGAATTGAGTTTGGAACCTGATATTGATTGTTCTTTTGTTCATCTTGCTTTTTAAAATTCTATTTTATTACTGCACCATTTGCTGGTGTGTTGCCTAGGTAACGTATCATAGCAAGTGCTTTTAACTCTAAGGCAATGATGTATATCTTTGGCAGTCTGTAGAGTTTCCCCAGGGCAGGCTGATAAATTATCTTCATCTTTGGGTTATTTTTCAGTTCATAGTGTTCTGATAACTTAGCAAAGCATTGCATAACCTTTTGAATATTTGTATACTTCTGTCACATCAGGCCAGCCTGTTGTAAGGGCTTTTAAAAATAATTTTGACACCTGCATCCTTTATATAAAAAAATTGTAAATGATTTTGAAATGGGCAAAGAGATTTCTAGGTATCTTTTTAACAGAATGCTGGAGCATCTGAGATTCACCTAGCCCTAGAGGGCCATATAGGATTGGTTTGTTTTTCTGGTTTTTTTTTTAGGATTTGTCTGTGACTAGATTATTTTACAACTCTGTAGAAATAGAAGTTAACTCTTTGCCTACTGATAGTAAGCAAATCATTCCTGCCTGTAAATTTTGATTATTACTCTGTGGATATGTTTTGCCAGATTTGCAGTTTGTAAATTCATTTCAGCATTCTTTTCCTGAATATAAATATACAGCACCTTGAGTAGTTTTTTCTCTCTCTTTCTAATAAACTTTAGAATAGTACCACAGAAAGTTATCCCTCACCTGATTTCTCCTATTATTAATATCCTGAATTACTATGGTATATTTGTTACAACTAAGAAATCAGCACTGGTGTAATTAATTAAACTCCATACTTTATTCAGATTTATTAGTTTTTTCCTAAATCCTTTTTTTTGTATCCCATCCAGGATACCACAATGTATTCAACCATCATATTTCCTTAGGTCGTGACCGTTTCTCAGACTTTCCTTGTTTTTGATGACCTTTAAAGTTTGGGTAGTACTGATCAGGTACATTGTACGATGCCCCTCTATTGGAATTTGGTGTCTTTTCTCATGATTAGAGCAGGATTATGGGTTTTTGGAGGATGACCATAGAGATGAAGTGCTTCTGATTACATTATATCAAAGATACATGCTGTTAGCAGGTCTTATCAGTGATAATGTTAACCTTAATTACCTGGCTAAGGTAGTGTGTTTGCCAGATTTCTCCACTGTAAATTTATACACATACCCACTTCCATGATTTATTCTTTGGAAGCAAATCACTAAACACAGCCCACACTCAAGGGGTAAGGAGTTACAATCTATCTCCTTGACTAGAAAGTATCCACATAAATTATTTGGAATTCTTTATTTGAGAAGGGAGAAGAAAATGGCAACCCACTCCAGTATTCTTGCCTGGAGAATCCTGTGGACAGAGGAGCCTGGAGGGCTATGCTGTCCATAGAGTTGCACAGAGTCGGACACAACTGAAGCGACTTAGCATGCATGCATGCATTTGAGAAGATTTGAGTTCTTTTTTTGAGCTGGTTGTAATATATCACTGGCTTCTTCCTTGTTAAGAATGAATGAAATAAAAGTTTTTGACACATGCTAATTTTATGTTTGTATGAGAATTGTGATTTTATTCTTTTTTAAAAAATTTTTCCTCTTATATCTTTCTACCGAGAAATGTTGTAGAAATTATTTTTTATGTAGTTCTTTGAAATCGATGGATAAATGCCATGAACAAATACATTATTTGAAAAATAAGTTAATGAAGATTATTTATAGTCAGAGAAAAAATGTTATTTTATCACACTGTTCAATCAGGGACCTATCAGCAATCAAATAACATGGTCTAAATAGAATAACCTTAGAAGAGTTTTACTGACAGAGGCACTATTTACAAAGTTGTAGGTGTAGGAGATCCATAGTGGGTAGCATAGTAACTCAGGACTTCAGTTCAGTCAATCAGTGGTGTCTAACTCTTTGCAGTCCCATGGGCTGCAGCACACCAGGCTTCCCTGTCCTTCACCAACTCCCAGAGCCTATTCAAACTCATGTCCATCACATCCGAGATGCCATCCAACCATCTCATCCTCTGTCGTCCCTTTCTCCTCCTGCCTTCAGTCTTTCCCATCATCAAGGTCTTTTCCGAGGAGTTGGTTCTTTGCATCAGGTGGCCAAATTATTGGAACTTCAGCTTCAGCCTCAGTCCTTCCAATGAATATTCAGAACTGATCTCCTTTAGGATGGACTGGTTGGATCTCCCTGCAGTCCAAGGGACTCTCAAGAGTCTTCTCCAACAGAAGCATCAATTCTTTGTCTCTCAGCTTTGTTTATGGTCCAACTCTCACATCCATACATGACTACTGGAAAAACCATAGCTTTGACTTGATGGACCTTTGTCTGCAGGACAAACTCAGGACTTAGTAGCAGCTGAGATGTTACCATTCCCTTGGCCTGAAGGGAGAAAGGGAAAGAATCTCGAATCCAGGGGTACATAGACCCTTAAGAGAAGGAGTGGACCATGTGCTAAGAAGCACAGTTAACTTTAAGTAACCCTTTAGGAAAGGAGCTAGGAAAAGAAACACCTAACGGCATTGTCTACTTTCCTTCTGTTTCCTGCCAGAGCGCCCCCATCATAAAACCTAACCAGAAACTAAGAAGCAGGGGACCTGTTGATGTCCCAACATCCTGGGCAGAAAGCAAGGGGGAGAATGCTTGGTGTGGATTGGCAGGCAAGTGAAAGACATCTGGCACCCTGACTTAAGACATTGTCAAGGCCACAATGAGGACTCTTTTGTCCCCCTTTGGCAGGAATATAACAGCTGAGAGGACAAAGAGAGACATCGCTGCTGTTAATGTTTCTAGTGGAAATATTTAATTTTTCCAAGAGTTTAGCAAGGTGAAGTTTGACTTAGTGAGTAATCAGTGTAAGATGAGTCAAAGTCTTTTATTCCTCCTCTGGCCTTATTTTTTTCCAGCCTTTGGGAATATGGCAAGACATCAGAGGAGAATGGTTGCTAGGACTCTTGCCTTGGTGAAAATGCCCCTTTATACTGCCCAGCTTGCATGGCAGGAAGGTGTCAACAAAAATTTAATCAGCTGATCTAAAAAGAAATGGAAAATTTTATTTGAGCCATATTTGAGGATTATAACCCAAAGAGCATCTCAGAAAACTCTGAGAACTATTCTACCCTTTAGAAGTCAAGGCACAGTTATATAAATGTTTTGAAACAGAAGGCTGTACATTAAATGACATATTACTGATTGTGTATACAACCCAGATCTAAGCATCTTGTGACCCTTTGCAAGAATAAGGAAGAATGTCATCTTTTAAAAAATGTAATTTGTTGATGTATAATTGTATTGTTTGGTTGTTTCTTAAATATTTATTTCTTTGGCTGTGCTCATCATATTTGCAGCATATGGGATCTAGATCTCTGACCAGAGATGAAATCTAGGCCTGCTGCATTGGGAGCATGGAGTCTTAGCTACTGGACCACCAGGAAAGTTCCAAGAATGTTATGTTTTAAGGAGTTGTTTTGATGCTAGGAGAGTGTTGCTCTTTATGGTTAAGAAGGTATGCAGGTAGGGGAGGTTTGTCTGATGCATAATGCAGATATACAATGGACGGTAGCTGGGGAGAGAGGAGTTCAAAGACAAAGAAAATTTTTATTTTATAAAATTTTAAATTTTCCTTATTTTGCCATAAAATAAGAATTTTATTTCACAAAGGGAGGAAGCCACTGCCTTCAAGGGATCTTGAAGACTTGACTAAGAGGCATGTTACAGGGAGTCACTATGGACTTACAGCTCTCTTTTGGACCATGGGGGAAGAAAATTTGGAATCAAATTTGATTTGATACTGAAAAAATAATGAACCATTTTCATAGTCTTTGAGTGCTATAACTAAGTAAACTTCATACTGACTCCAGCAGAAAGTAAATAAATAATAGAATTTTGATAATGAATTGTTCATATACATCTAAATCTTCAATTGCATTTACTTGACCTCCAAGGTCAGGGGCAGCACGCCCGAGGTAAGGAGCAGCGGCCGGGAGGAGCTACCCCACATCCAAGGAGGGGTGGCTGGGCGGGCGCAGGAGGGCCAAGAGGAGCTACTCCATGTTCAAGGTTAGGAGGGGCGGCTGTGAGGAGATACCCCTCGTCCAAGGTAAGGAGCAGCGGCTGCACTTTGCTGGAGGAGCCATAAAGAGATACCCCACGTCCAAGGTAAGAGAAACCCACATAAGACGGTAGGTGTTGTGAGAGAGCATCAGAGGGCAGACACACTGAAACCATAATCGCAGAAAACTAGCCAATCTGATCATACAGCCTTGTCTAACTCAATGAAACTAAGCCATGCTGTGTGGGGTCACCCAAGATGGGCGGGTCATGGTGGAGCGGTCTGACAGAATGTGGTTCACTGGAGAAGGGACTGGCAAACCCCTTCAGTATTCTTGCCTTGAGAACCCCATGAACAGTATGAAAAGGCAAAAAGATAGGACACTGAAAGAGGAACTCCCCAGGTCGGTAGGTGCCCAATATGCTACTGGAGATCAGTGGAGAAATAACTCCAGAAAGAAAGAAGGGATGGAGCAGAAGCAAAAACAATACCCAGTTATGGATGTGACTGGTGATAGAAGCAAGGTCCAATGCTGTAAAGAGCAATATTGCATAGGAACCTAGAATGTTAGGTCCATGAGTCAAGGTCATTGGAAAAGACCATAATGCTGGAAAGGATTGGGGGCAGGAAGAGAAAGGGATGACAGAAGATGAGATGGCTGGATGACATCACCGACTCGATGGACATGGATTTGGGTAGACTCCAAGAGTTGGTGATGGACAGGGAGGCCTGGCGTGCTGCGATTCATGGGGTCGCAAAGAGTGAGACACGACTGAGCAACTGAACTGAACTGAACTAAACTGAGATTTAAAAAAAAAAAAAAAAAGGAATTATCAGATGGCAATTCCTTGATTGCTCCTTTTGGCAAGTGAAGCAAAAGAAATACTGTAGAGCCTTAGCATGCTTGAGGAAGGACAATATAAAGACCCCACAAATAGAGAACAATTCCAACTCTGGAATTAATTAATAAGTGCATTCACATATTTAGCCAGTTTTTGGTATAAACATTTATTTATTATGCCAGACACCTTGCTAGGTGTTGGAAATATATGAGGAATAAGATGCTGTTCTCACTTCACAGGGCTCAGAATTTAGTGAAGACCCAAGGAAAACAATAGGGAGCATTAGAAAAGGATTTCTTTTACACTATTGTGTTCTTACCCTCCCAGTGTTATCAAACCCAAATTCATGAATCTGATGCACAGTGAAGTCAAACAATCACAAACTTTATAGTGTGGAGCAGAGAAAAATTTGTTGCAGGGCCAAGCAAGGAGAACAGGCAGCTCGTGCAGAAGAAACCCTCCTGAACTCCAAGATGGTTTTCAAGGAAGAATTTTTAAAGGCAACATTTGGGGGGCGGGGTGTGCCAAAAGGCTGCAGGGTATGTGATTTTCTTCTGATTAGTTGGTGTTGACCTAATACAGTGGTGATCCAGAAATCTATACCATCAGTCTTCTCCCTCAGACTGATCTGTAGTCTCAGAATGTAGTCACATCCTCTACCCTGGTCGAGGTCTTAGTTCCTGCAGGACAAGTCAAAAGTATGTGTCAAATTGTTATAAATATTCCTGGAGGAGGAACTAGGACTCTGTTATGTAGCTGAGCTATTATTGTTTCTTGACTGCTATCCCTTTGTTTCTGCATTCCTCACTTCCCTAATTAGTAACTTCTTGAATCTCCTCTTTGGAACCCAGTAAAGACAGTCTTTTTCTACCAAAATAAAACAACAACAACAACAACAAAAAACAAGGTGGTGAAGTTAGAGGAACCACTGACTGAAACTATCTACCCTGGCCAGACACCATGGTAACCACTCGCATGAGTTATCTTAAACAGGGGTTCCTGGTAAGGGATGTGGAACTAACAGGCTACCACCAACCAGAAGAATTCAGGAAAGGCCAAAAGGAGAGAGCAGACTCCAGTCCACATATCTTGCCAACTTCCCAGAATCCTTCTTGCTGGAATCCATCTTGGCTGAGTGATGTGTGCACCACCAGGAAGGACCCTGAATCAGAGTGATTGGCCAGAGACAACTCAGAAACTAACCCGACTACCATAAAACCCCAGACTGCGAGCCACGTGGTAGAGCAGTACTCCTGGGTTCCCTTAACCTCCTACTCTCTACCCAGGCGCCCCTTTCCAATAAAGTCTCTTACTTTGTCAGCATGTGTGTCTCCTTGGACAATTCATTTCTAAGTGTTAGACAAGAGCCCACTCTCAGGTCCTGGAAGGAATCCCCATTCCTGTAATAGGGGCACCAAGGGACTGTTGTATATAGGAGGACCCTGCAGGGTCCTGCTGGGTTTCACCAGTAAGGGAAGGACAGGACTTGGAAGGGGAGCTACCTCCTGGAAAGCCTGAACTAAACAGTTATTACTAGCCTTAACTGCAGGGAAGATAAAGTCTGCAGCTTAAACAATTTGGCACAAACTGGATTTTTAGGGCCATACCACATCTAGGCGAATTTCTTCTTAGTCACCAACTCTCTGTTCAGAATAACTCTCCATCTCCTTTCTCCTTTATTTTGGTGGTGGTGTTTAGTCAATAAGTTGTGTCCAACCCTGTGATCCCATGGACTGCAGCATACCAGTCTCCTCTGTCCTTCACTATCTCCTAGAGTTTGCTCAAATTCATGTCTGTTGAATTGGTGATGTTAGCTAATCATCTCATCCTCTGCCGCCTCCTCCTTTTGCCTTCAGTCTTTCCCAACATCAGGGTCTTTTCCAGTGAGTTGGCTTTTTGCATCTGGTGGCCAAAGTATTGGAGCTTCAGCATCAGCATCAATCCTTCTAATGAATATTCAGAATTAATTTCCTTTAGGATTGACTGGTTTGATCTCCTTGCAGACCAAGGGACTCTGAAGAGTCTTCAGAACCACAGTTGAAAAGTATCCATTCTTCAGCACTCAGCCTTCTTTGTGGTCCAATGCTCTCATCCATACACAGTCAGTCAGTCACTCAGTTGTGTCCTACTCTTTGCGGAATTCAGCATGCCAGGCCTGCCTGTCGGTCTCCAACTCCCAGAGTTTACTCAAACTCATGTCCATCGAGTCAGTGATGCCATCCAATCATCTCATCCTCTGTTGTCCCCTTCTCCTCCCACCTTCAATCTTTCCCAGCATCAGGGTCTTTTTGAAGGAGTCAGTTCTTTGCATCAGGTGGCCAAAGTACTGGAGTTTCAGCTTCAGCATCAATCCTTCCAATGAGTATTCAGGACTGATTGCTTATAGGATGGACTGGTTGAATCTCCTTGCTATCCAAGGGAGTCTCAAGAGTCTTCTCCAACACCACAGTTCAAAAGCATCAATCCTTCTGTGCTCAGCTTTCTTTATAGTCCAACTCTCACATCCATACATGACTACTGGAAAAACCATAGCTTTGACTAGATGGACCTTTGTTGTCAAAATAATGTCTCTTCTTTTTAATATGCTGTCTAGGTTGGTCATAACTTTTCTCCCATGGAGCAATCATCTTTTAATTTCATGGCTGCAGTCACCATCTACAGTGATTTTAGAGCCCAAAAAAGTAAAGTCTGTCACTGTTCCCATTGTTTTCCCATCTATTTGCCATGAAGTGTTGGGGCCAGATGCCATGATCTTAGTTTTCTGAATGTTGAGTTTTAAGCCAGCTTTTCATTCTCCTCTTTCACCCTCATCAAGAGGCTCTTTAGTTCCTCTTCACTTTCTACCATTAGAGTGGTATCATCTGCATATCTGAGGTTATTGATACTTCTCCTGGCAATCTTGATTCTAGCTTGTGATTCATCCATCCCAGCATTTTGCATGATATACTCTGAATATAAGTTAAATAAGCAGGGTGACAGTATATAGCCTTGATGCACTCCTTTCCCAATTTTGAACCAGTCAGTTGTTGTATGTCCAGTTCTAACTGTTGCTTCTTGACCCGCATACAGGTTTCTCAAGAGACAGGTAAGGTGGTCTGGTATTCCTATCTCTTTAAGAATTTTCCAGTTTGTTGTGATCCACATAGTCAAAGTCTTTCCCCTATGCATGTTATGTTATGTTATGTTACCTTTAGGGTCTCCAATATCTGCTCCTGGCTTGACCTCCAACTTCAAAGATAGATTCTCTTCCTGTGGGCCACAGTCAAAAGTGTAATATTCTAAGTACTGTATTTAGCTGCACTCTGCTGGGCGTGAAGCTGATTAAAGTAATTCACATTAACTTGTGAGTGAAACATAACCTTCTTAAAAGGTATATTTGCGTTTTAATAGGAGTCCCTTAACACAAGGAGGGGGAATAATACCTTAATTTTCTAAATTTAAGACAGTTACTACTCTTAGAGCCTCGATTCTCACTTCCCAGTCACTCCTCAGCAGAATGCAGTTTTGCTTCTCTTGCTGAGGCTAATCACTGTGAAAAGCTTTTAGGGTGAAGTCAATGGACATGGTCACCTTTTGAATAACTTTTATATTTGGGAAATTCCCACATTATGAGTATCCTTTTTCCATGTACATATCAGTTCCCTAGCCTCCTTTGCAGCTAGCATGCAGGCATGCTGATTAGATGCTACATGCAAGATTAAGCTTGCAAGTGAGCAGTGTGAATAAACAGTGCTTGGGGCTTCGGCATGGGGCTTCCATTTTCCTGATGTCATTGTTGGCAGGGCTTTCAGACACAGGAGGTTCAAGATCAGGTGCAGAAGTGGCATTGGTGGCAGTAGCAGTTGCACTGAAACCTAGTTGCTGGCATTTTGGGCCCAGAGGTAGCAATAGCAGTAATTGGTACTGTTGCAGAAGGGGGACCTCTTCCAGGACCTGAGAGTGGGCTCTGGTCTAAATCTCAGAAATGAATTTTTTGAGGAGACACATGTGCTGACAAAGCAAGAGACTCTATTGGGAGAGGACACCCTGGTGGAAAGCAGGAGGTAAGGGAACCCGGAAGAACTGCTCTGCCACGTGGCTTGCCTTCTGGGGTTTTATGATAATCCAGTTAGTTTCTGAGTTGTCTCTGGCCAATCACTCTGACTCAAGGTCCTTCCTGGTGACACATGCATCATGCAGTCAAGATGGATTCCAGTGAGAAGGATTCTGGAAGGTTGGTAGGACATGTACACTGGAGTCTCCTCTCTCTTCTTGACATTTCCCGAATTCTTCTAGTGGGTGAAAGCCTGTTAGTTCTGCATTCCTTACTGAAAGGTTGTTGTTGAGCTGTGAAAGACACTGGGATTCTTGGCCTCTGGAGGAGAGGAATTCAATATGGGGCCAGTGATGGGGCTTGATTGCTCAGAGGTTTTGTGTAATAAAGTTTTATTAGAGTATAAAAGAGAGAAAGCTTCTGACATAGACATCAGAAGGGGGCAAAAAGAGTGCCTCCTTTACTAGTTTCAGAAAGCTGTTTTGTATCTGTTAGAAAGCTATTAATTGGATAAGAGAGACACCTCAAGGCTGACGGAGTTTTACCAGGCCCCTCTCCCACAATATGCATTTTTGAGATAGGATGGCATGAGGTGTGTCACCCCCCAGCCATGGAAGCAACCTAGATGTCCATCAGCAGATGAATGGATAAGAAAGCTGTGGTACATATACACAATGGAGTATTACTCAGCCATTAAAAAGAATACATTTGAATCAGTTCTAATGAGGTGGATGAAACTGGAGCCTATTATGCAGAGTGAAGTAAGCCAGAAAGAAAAACACCAATACAGTATACTAAGGCATATATATGGAATTTAGAAAGATGGTAACGATAACCCTGTATGCGAGACAGCAAAAGAGACACTGATGTATAGAACAGTCTTTTGGACTCTGTGGGAGAGGGAGAGGGTGGGATGATTTGGGAGAATGGCATTGAAACATGTATAGTGTCATGTATGAAACGAATCGCCAGTCCAGGCTCGATGCATGATACTGAATGCTTGGGGCTGCTGCACTGGGATGATCCAGAGGGATCGTACGGGGAGGGAGGAGGGAGCGGGGGTTCAGGATGGGGAACACATGTATACCTGTGGTGGATTCATGTTGATGTATGGCAAAACCAATACAATACTGTAAAGTAATTAGCCTCCAATTAAAATAAATAAATTTATATTTTAAAAAAACCAATTGACATGAATACTGGTTTGTTGAGCTATTATCAGCCCAAGGTTTGAGAAAAGAAAAAAGTTAGTTTTAGGTGAAACCATTTTGAAGAAAGGCAAATTCCAAATCAAATAAATAGTTTAATTAACATAGCTTAAGAAAAACATTTCCATTAGAAAAACGCATTGGATAGTTCAAGGTTTGGAAAAGTTTGAGCATTCTTTGGCACAGCCTTTCTTTGGGATTAGAATGAAAACTGACCTTTTCCAGTCCTGTGGCCACTGCTGAGTTTTCCAGCACAATTGCACTCATCTCACATTCCAGTAAAGTAATGCTTAAAATTCTCCAAGCCAGGCTTCAGCAATATGTGAACCGTGAACTTCCTGATGTTCAAGCTGGTTTTAGAAAAGGCAGAGGAACCAGATATCAAATTGCCAACATCCGCTGGATCATGGAAAAAGCAAGAGAGTCCCAGAAAAACATCTATTTCTGCTTTATTGACTATGCCAAAGCCTTTGACTGTGTGGATCACAATAAACTGTGGAAAATTCTGAAAGAGATGGGAATACCAGACCACCTGACCTGCCTCTTGAGAAACCAATATTCAGGTCAGGAAGCAATAGTTAGAACTGGACATGGAACAACAGACTGGTTCCAAATAGGAAAAGGAGTATGTCAAGGCTGTATATTGTTACCCTGCTTGTTTAACTTATATGCAGGGTACATCATGAGAAATGTTGGGCTGGATGAAGCACAAGCTGGAATCAAGATTTCCAGGAGAAATATCAATAACCTCAGATATGCAGATAACACCACCCTTATGGCAGAAAGTGAAGAAGAACTAAAGAGCCTCTTGATGAAAGTGAAAGAGCAGAGTGAAAAAGTTGGCTTAAAGCTCAACATTCAGAAAACTAAGATCATGGCATCCGGTCCCATCACTTCATGGGAAATAGATGGGGAAACAGTGGAAACAGTGTCAGACTTTATTTTTTTGGGCTCCAAAATCACTGCAGATGATGACTGCAGCCATGAAATTAAAAGATGCTTCTTGGAAGGAAAGTTATGACCAACCCAGACAGCATATTAAAAAGCAGAGATGTTACTTTGCCAACAAAGGTCCATCTAGTCAAAGCTATGGTTTTTCCAGTAGTCATGTATGGATGTGAGAGTTGGACTATAAAGAAAGCTGAGCACAGAAGAATTGATGCTTTTGAAGTGTGGTGTTGGAGAAGACTCTTGAGAGTCTCTTGGACTGCAGGGAGATCCAACCAGTCCATCCTACAGGAAATCAGTCCTGAGTGTTCATTGGAAGGACTGATATTGAAGGTGAAACTCCAATACTTTGGGCACCTGATGCGAAGAACTGACTCTTTGGAAAAGACCCTGATGCTGGGAAAGATTGAAGGCGGGAGGAGAAGTGAACGACAGAGGATAAGATGGTCGGATGGCATCATCGATTCAATGGACATGAGTTTGGGTAAACTCTGGGAGTTGGTGATGGACAGGGAGGCCTGGCATGCTGCAGTCCATGGTTTTGCAAAGAGTCAGACAGGACTGAGTGACTGAACTGAACTGAAGTGAGGGTATGGAGAAACCAAAGCTTTTGTAAATTGCTGGTGAGAATGCAGCATGGTGCAGCTGTTGTGGAAAAGGTGGCAATTCCTTAAAACTTAAAGAATTGCCACATAACGCAGCAATTCAAAATAATTTAAAATAGTTAAAAACAAAGACTCAGACACTTGTACACTAGTGTTTGTGGTAGCATTATTCACAATAGCCAAAAGGTGGAAACAACTCAACAGAAGAATGGATAAACATAATGTGGTATATTCATATGAAGTGAAGGGAAGTGAAAGTCTCTCAGTCGTGTCAGACTCTTTGCGACCCCTTGGCAATATAGTCCATGGAATTCTCCAGGCCAGAATACTGGAGTGAGTAGCCTTTCCCTTTTCTAGGGGATCTTCCCAACCCAGGGATCAAACCAGTCTCCTGCATTGCAAGTGGATACTATACCAGCTGAGCCACAAGGGAAGCCCAAGAATACTGGAGTGGATAGCCTATCCCTTCTCCAGTGGATCTTCCCGACCTGGGAATCGAACCAGGGTCTCCTTCATTGCAGGTGGATCGTTTACCAACTGAGTTATCAGGGAACCCTATAATAGAATATTATTCAGCCATGAAAAGAATGAAGTTCTGATACATGTCACAACATGGATAAACCTTGAAAACATGTTAAGTTAAATAAGCCAGATGCAAAAGGAGAAATACTGTATGATTTCACTTACATAGAACATCTAGAATAGCAAATTCACAGAACTAGAAAGCAGATTAGATGGTATGAGGGGTTGGGGGAAGGGGGAGTGAAGAGTTACTGCTTAATGGGTACAGTTTCTCTTTCTGGTGATTAAAAATTTTGGAAATAGATAGTGTTGATGATTGCAAAGTACTGTGAATTTAATGCCACCATAATGTACAATGAAAAAAAAATGGTGTTATATATTGCATGTATTTTACCACAAAGTAAAAAGAAAAAATCACATTTTCAACATTACCCACCACATTTTATAGCCCTTATAATATTCATAAATCTAACTATAGTACAGTCCAGGTGTCTCTCTAATATAGACACTATATTATATACAAAAGCTGAGTATCTTTACTGATGATGTCTTTGACTAAGAGTCCCCTGTTTGCTCTGGGATCCAGAATTTACATGTCAGCTTCTGAATTTAGGTTTTCTGTCCTTTCTGCCGAGGAATCCTCACTGAATGTTGACTCAAAAAGAACAAGGACAGACTTCTTGAAAACTTTTCTGAAGTTTTCCCCAACAAAGAGGTAGAGTGTGGGAGAAAACACAGTATTGAAGGTAGTAGTTACCACTGTGAGTAAGACAGTCAGCTGGAAAACTAGAGATCTGTTTTCAGTGAGAAGTAAGCCTTGGTATACATGATAGGGCATCCAACACACAAAGAAGGAGATAATGGCTGCCATCATGACTTTGAAGGGTTTGCTGGATTTCAACAGTCCCCTCGCTTTCATCTTTCTGGCTACTCTTTCATAACAAAAGGTGATGATGAGGAAAGGCAGAAGGAAGCCCAGCAAGAAGTGGCTGCTGAAACAGGCTACATGAATCCATTTCCTTAATGTTTGCATCTTTTTGCTCTCCCAGTCAGTAGACACACCATAGTTGTTTTGGCAGGTCACCATTCCTTTATGGTCATCATGTGTCTCCCTGAAAACCACATAGGGCATGCCAAGGGCAGCAGCAAAGATCCAGACTCCTAAGATGATGCTGGAAGCCCAGCGTGGGGTTCGATGCAGTTGTGACCACACCGGGTGAAAAGTGAGAAGGTAACGATCAACACTGATGGCCGAGAGGAAGAACACGGAGGCGAACATTGCTGCATACAAAATGCTGTTGAAGATCTTGCACGTGGCCCTTCCAAAGCTCCAGTGATTGTCTTGAAGGTGGGAGATGGCCAAAAATGGCAAAAATAATATTGAAATAAAATAGGAGAGAATGAGATGAAAATATAAGAGAGTATTGACAGTCTTTTTCATTTTGAACTTTAGCACCCATAGATAGAGACCATTGGTGATAGTGCCAATTAAAAATGACATAAACAAAAGAACTACAACAATCACTTTTGAGGCAGAATTTGGAATGTGAATTCTGTTTCTTATTAAAGTAGAGTCATTGAGCAGGAAATCAGTAGAGTTGGTCAGGTCCATAATTGGAATGAGAAACTGGAAATGACAACAAAAAAGAAGCAAAGGAAATGATTAAACATGGAAATTAAAATAGTAATTTTTCCATATTAATATTCAAAATGGCAATGTTTTTAAAATGGCAAACAATAATTTCTGCAAGAATACAAATCAGATATTTTTCTTTATTTTTGTATGAGGAATTAGGATCAGATGTGAGAGTTGGACTGTGAAGAAGGCTGAGCGCTGAAGAATTGATGCTTTGGAATTGTGGTATTGGAGAAGAGTCTTGAGAGTCCCTTGGACTGCAAGAAGATCCAACCAGTCCATTCTGAAGGAGATCAGCCCTGGGATTTCTTTGGAAGGAATGATGCTAAAGCTGAACTCCAGTACTTTGGCCACCTCATGCGAAGATTTGACTCATTGGAAAAGACTCTGATGCTGGGAGGGATTGGGGGCAGGAGGAGAAGGGGACGCCAGAGGATGAGATGGCTGGATGGCATCACTGACTCGATGGACGTGAGCCTCAGTGAACTCCGGGAGTTGGTGATGGACAGGGAGGCCTGGTGTGCTGCAATTCATGGGGCCGCAAAGAGTCGGACATGACTGAGCGACTGATCTGATCTGAATTTGAGCACCAAATATAGAAACACTGTAGATGCAATGAATTAATGTGAAACAGAAATAACATTTGGAATATTTTTACTCTGTTAAGTGATTTAGGTAGCTAAAAGTATTCTAATTAGGTATTAGCTAGAAGTCTGACCCTTCTTGATGGGCACAGGTTGTTGAATATGGCAATGTAGAAGTTTTACTTGACTAGGACTTGGTTAGGGTAATGTTGCTAATGAAACTGAATAATAAACATAACAATGGCTGCAAATTGGTAATCATGTTGGAGCTATAGTTAGACTTCTCCCATGAGCTAATTATATATAATAAATGTTATTAGCTATTAATAGTATTTAACACTCAGTTCATATGGGAGCTCTGTGGTACTGTGAGATCATGAAGTGCCTTCCAAAATCAATGAAAGAGGAGGATGTATTGTAGAACCTCATAGCTGCTCTTTCTTACTTGGAGAGGAGAGAGAAGTCAAGGAACTTATATTTATCCAATACTTGTTGTATGCAAGGAGTTTTATATAAAAATAATTTCTTTTTTCCATATAAAGGCAAATATTTAAACAGTGGAGAAAATGAAGGAGGGGTTTAATTTCTTATTCATCAACATCTCCCACCATACCTCCACTGTGGCAGATGGGGAACACCATCAGTGTTTGGTTATTTCTTTGAAAATTGGTAATTTGTGTATAGTGTTTTTTTAATTAAAAAATTTTATTGCAGTATAGTTGATTTACAATGTTGTGTTAGTTTCATGAGTAGAGCAAAGTGAATCAGTTATACATATACACATATCCACTCTTTTTTAATATATTCTTTTCCCACATAGGCCATTTCAGAGTATTGAGGAGAGTTACCTGTGCTATACAGCTGGTTCTTATTATTATCTATTTTTTATATAGTAGTGTGTATATGTCAGTCCCAGTCTTCCAATTTATGCCTCTTCCCTTTTATCTCCTGATGACCATAAGTTTGTTTTCTGCATGTGTGACTCTACTTTTGTTTTATAAATAAATTCATTTGTACCCCCATTTTTTTTAGACTCCACATTTAAGAAATATCATGTGATATTTGTCTTTCTATGTCTGACTTTCTTCACTCAGTATGACAATCTCTAGGTCTATCCACATGTGTAGTATTTTAATAGTGTTTCATGAAACAGAGTCTTTGATGATTCAGAATATCCTATTTCTTGAATAAACACCCTTATAGTATTGAAAATATAGACCTGAGAATATTTTGGAAAATAGCTATTATAATGGAATCATATCAACTAATTGGTTTTTGATAAACTGGGTAAAGCAGTGGAAATTACTAATAACTTTTTTTTCACTAAACAAAGCATTCTAAGAATACAGAAAGAGAAGAAATACCATAATTACTGTTAAAATCACGACTGCCTTAAGTTAATTCTGCCTGTTAAGGGAGTTGCAAGATTTTCCCTGCCAAGTAGAAAAATGATCCTGTTCAGGAAGATACCTTGGTAGTCTGCTTTGGGAATAAAAAGTGAAGTCTTGGGACATGGCATGGATGAGCAATGGTGAGTGAAAGAGTTGCAGCCCAAGGAAGAGGCTGGTTAAAGGTCCTGGGACCATGAGAATAGGAGGAGTGAGGATGTTCTCCAGAGAGGGGCCACATGAAAACACAGCAGGGGGGTGGGAGGCTTCCAGAGGAGGAAGGGCCAATGAGATATTCTGAGAAGCAGAGGCGACACAAGGGATTTAAAATGGGGACTGTCGTAATATTTAATTTTAATCCACTTGCTATGCTTTGGCATGGTGTAATGTCTCCCTATCCTCATTAATCACAGCTTTCTTGTGTTGGTGGTTGCTCTGGGGAATGGAAAGAAAAGAGCTTGTGTTCCCTGTTTGGGAAGGAGTAGGACAAAGAGAAGAGACCGGTGGTGGGAGAGGAGTTGTTAATGAGATGATGAGTGTGGTGGAGACTAGATAGATAGTGGGGCATGAGTAGACAAGGAGAAACAAAATCCTATGGAGAGTTTCTGATAGTGTGTGTGTAGACCTATGTGTATCTATTTGTGTATGGTGTATGTGTGTGTACCTGTGTGTCTGTGTGCCTGTGGTCTGTCTTTATATCTGTGGTGCCTTTGTGTGTATGTATGTTCATATATGGTGTGTGTGTCTCTAATGGTGTGTGTTTGAATTCATGGGATGTGTGTGGAGCTCTGTGTGTGTGTGTGTGTATCTGTAATCTGAGCATGGGTGGCATATTTTTGTGATCTCTGTGGTATCAGCAGTCCTTGTGTGTATTTATTTGTGTATGTGTTTAATGTTTGTCTGGTTGTGTGTGTGATAGCTCTGTATGTGCATATGAGAAACTGAATTATAGAGGTTTTATTAAAAATTGTGTGGCTGGGCTCCATCTAGAAGGGTGCCTGAAAGTAATGTAGGACTTGAGGAAAATCAACCTTGGTAGCGATTCTGAGGGCTTCCCTGGTGGCTCAGAGATTAAAGCATATAAAGTTTCCTAGGAAGCCTGATTTATTGCACATGACCAGGAGATTTCTTCATCCTTAAACATCTTTTGAAATGGTTTTAAAGTAGTTACTTATAAATTGGGCCTTCCCAGGTGGTGCTAGTGGTAAAGAACTCACCTGCGAATGCAGCATATGCAAAAGACGCAGGTTCGATCCCTGGGTCAGGAAAATCCTGTGGAAGAAGAAATGGCAACTCACTCTAGCATTTTCCAAGGACAGAGGATCCTGGTGGGCTACCATCCATGGGACTGCAAAGAGCAGGATGTGACTGAGCACAGCACGGCACGGCACGGCACTTATAAACTAACAGGGCAGAACTGGGGCTCCGGCATCCCACAGAACTGGGCTTCAATCCTGTCTCTACCACTTACCAGTTCTGCGGTTTTGGACTCTTAACTCCGAGCCTGTTTCATCTTCTAAACCCCAGTGACTTCTTATGAGGACTAAGTGAGATACTATATTTGAATCACTTACCTCCCTTCGTAGTGCATATTAAGCATCCAATAACTTTTTACCTGTTTGTTGAACTTTTTTTTGGCCTCACTGCATGGCATGTGGAGTCTTTTTTCCCTGACCAGGGATCAAACCCACGCCCTCTGCAGTGGAAGCATGAATTCTTAACCACTGGATCTCCAGGGAAGTCCCCTCAACTTGTTATATTAAGGGTAGCAGGAGCCTCATTTTGTCCTTTTAATGTCATATTTCTCTCTTTCCCAAAGCCCAACTACTAAATTCTAGAGCACCACTAGGGATTTCTGAAAAAATCTAAATTCATTTACTGGGGCAAGGGCTGTCAGAGTTATTATGAAGCCTTACTATAATGATACCTTTGGCATAAGTGACTTTCAGGCAGACCCCACCTTAGCTTGGGAATATAGAGCTACTGTGGAGGAGGGGACTACAAGAATCTGTGGAAGCTTGATCTGGAGTGAGCCTAGAGGGTCTATTCAGATGATAGCTCTAGGATAAACCTGCTGTCTCAGGGAACCTTACCTTGAAGCTGTATCTTCATACCAGATGGTCTTGGGAGGGTCAGAGGGACTCTCTATCAGCAGTTTCCTCTCCAGCTGCTGCTGCTGCTAAGTCACTTCAAGTTAATGACACTTTGCCTGCCTTTCACCTGCTTTTATTCTTGCCTATGCTACTTCCCAGCCATGAAACTACTATTTAAATATTCAGCAAGACTTCCTCTTGCTGGTTTCCCTTCCTTTTTCTGTGGAATGTGGAAAGGTGTAGGCAGACAGTTGGGTATTTCTTCAAATCATTTCTCCATTTTAAGGAAAGATTTAAAAAATTCCATAAACAATGTTGTGCTATTCAGGTTACTCTATTTCAGTTCAGTTCAGTCGCTCAGTCGTGTCCGACTCCTTGCGACCCCGTGGACTGCAGCACACCGGGCCTCCCTGTCCATCACCAACTCCTGGAGTTTACCCAAACTCATGTCCATTGAGTCGGTAACACCATTCAACCATCTCAACCTTCTCCTCCTACCTTCAATCTTTCCCAGCATGACGGTCTTTTCAAAGGAGTCAGTTCTTCACATGAGGTGGCCAAAGTATTAGAGTTTCGGCTTCAACATCAGTCCTTCCAATGTACACTCAGGACTGATCTCCTTTAGCATGGACTGGTTGGATCTCCCTGCAGTCCAAGGGACTCTCAAGAGTCTTCTCCAACACCACAGTTCAAAAGCATTATTCTGTTTAACTATTGTTATTCCATTAACAAAGCTTGTTTCTGGTGTTAAAACACTGATTAAAAATCACCTTCTCAAAAAAAATTACCATCTCATATTTGGTCATCCCACCAGACATCTACTCTGCCTTGATTCTAGCTTGTTAATTAGCATATGGATACATGGTGTTGGGTACATAGGGAGGTGATAACTATTAAGCATGGAAAAGTTAGAATCTGAAAATGGTAGAATCTTCTGCTGGAGAGACAGTGGTCAGAAAGGAAAACTCAAATATCGAGTTTCACAGTAAAATGGAATGTATGAAAACAGGCCAAAAATTAATATTGTTTAGTGTGAGAAGATGAAGACTGACAGGCAGAAAGATCTGCATTTGTACAGTTGTTGAGAATGGCTGGAAAGAACACAGAATTGGTTACCATATCCAAGAAGACAATTGCATTATAAGAAACTCCTACAATGTGTGTAATGTATTTATGACTGACTGAGCCCTGCATTTTCTATTTTCCTCTCTCTAATCCACCTCTGACATTTTCAGGATCGGCCTCTGTGCTGACCCCAGTGTCCTGATTTCTCTCCTGCCTGCTTTCCTCTTCATCTCTGCACTGCCAGTGGAGAAAATGCACATCAAAACTGCTGTGTGGCTTCAGCAGTGACGTTCAGGAATCCAGTGTTTGTGTTAGAATTGTGAAGCATTCATTGCTACTGTAGCCTTATGAAAAACAGACTTACATTTTAGTTCTTAATTTCATTTGAAGGTATGATCTTCAACCTAAGAACTGATCTTCTTTGCTTCAAGATAAGTTTTCAAATTTGCTCATCTTGAGAAATGCTGGACTGGAGCAGCACAAGCTGGAATTAGGATTGCCAGGAGAAATATCAATAACCGCAGATATACAGAAGACACCACCCTTATGGCAGAAAGCGAAGAAGAACTAAAGAGCCTCTTGATGAAAGTGAAAGAGGAGAGTGAAAAAGTGGGCTTAAAACTCAACATTCAGAAAATTAAGATCATGGCATCCGGTCCCATCACTTCATGGCAAATAGATGGGAATCAGTGGAAACAGTGGCACTTTATTTGGGGGGGGGCTCCAAAATCAGTGCAGATGGTGACTGCAGCCATGAAATTAAAAGATGCTGGCTCCGTGGGAGAAAAGTTATGACCAACCTAGACAGCATACTAAAAACAGAGACATTACTTTGCCAACAAAGGTCCATCTAGTCAAAGCTATGGTTTTTCCAGTAGTCATGTATGGATGTGAGAGTTGGACTATAAAGAAAGCTGAGCACCAAAGAATTGATGCTTTTGAACTGTGGCATTGGAGAAGACTCTTGAGAGACCCTTGGACTGTGAGGAGGTCCAACTAGTCCATCCTAAAGGAAATCAGTCCTGAATATTCATTGAAAGGACTGATGCTGAAGCTGAAACTCCAATACTTTGGCCACCTGATGTGAAAAACCGACTCCCTGGAAAAGACCGTGATGCTGCGAAAGATTGAAGGTGGGAGGAGAGGGGACGACAGAGGATGAGATGGTTGGATGGCATCACCGACTCAATGGACATAAGTTTGAGTAAACACCGGGAGTTGGCGATGGACAAGGCAGCCTGGTGTGCTGCAGTCCATGGGGTCCAAAGAGTTGGACATGAATGAGCAACTGAACTGAACTGAACTGCCTTTTAAAAGGAATATGTAAAGTTTAAAAATTAAAAAAAAAACACTTAACATTCAAAAAACTAAAAATAAATAAATAAAAAATAAAAGGAATTTCTTGCTAGGTTTTCATACCCTGTGAGCTAATTCACAGATTTGGAACAACCTGAGATATTATTTGATCCACACCTACTAATTTTGAAGATTAGCAAAATGAGATTCAGAGAAGCTGAGTGATTCACAATAGGTTTCCACCAAAAAAAGAACCAAGGGCTCTTTCCACTGCCCTGTACTATTTCATTAGTACAAAAAAGAATTTGGACCAGGTTCTTCCTCCTTCCCCCTCCACTCTACATTTCCAAACTCAACTTTTAGTAAAATTCATAAATAATAAATATATTTGGGACTAGTGTTTAATTCCTTACCCCCAACCCCCACCAAAATTTTCACAAGGGCTAGTACCACTATTACATAGCCTAAAATTTCATTCTTCCATTACTCCCCTGTGAAATACTCTCATTAGTGAGAGTATTTATCTAATAGGTAATTATATCAATGATATTATCTCTGTTGAGAAAGATGCAAACTGTTTGAGAAGGAGCTTCTCTTCTGTGGCTTTGATGATATGACTTCATTCATTTCACTTTTCATATTTCAAAATAATTCTGGTGGTTTTGAGAGGGGAATTCATGGAAGTGGAAACTGTTTTATATTGTTTTGATGTGATCACAGAATGAAATAGAAATGCAGAAACAGAAGTCTATGAACTCATATATGTATATAATTTTAGAGCTGAAGGAGACCAAGCAGTTAACTTCATCTAATTCCTGGTACTATAGGTGAAGAGACTTAAGATCCATCAAGATATTTGGGAGCTTGTCCTAGATTCCATTATTAGTTCATAAAAGATTTGGGGCAGAAATAATGTACACTAAAAATACTGATGCACTACTTATAAGCACTATATTGATTGTACAAAACAATATAGGAGAGAACACAAAGCCATAGTTACAAATTCTCTTTTACTTACCATATATATAAAACCTTCCTGAGTCTCAAGTTTCCTCATTTGTACATGTAAAAAAAAAAAAAAAGAAAGAAAACTTCTCTCCTAAAGTATTCTTTTGAGAATTAATAGTAGTTATTAAATATTATCATTGATACTATATATAATGGGTTAGCACAGTGCCTGGCACATGGTATGCTAAATGCATGATCATTCATATATAAGCTGTATCAGAGAACAACAGCAAACCCAGTAGGCTGGAACGAATCCAGGCAGTGCAATTCAAGAAATATTTATTGAATATCGAATGCATGCCAGAGAATGTTCAAGACTAGGGAAAATAAATAATTTTAAAATATTGCCTTTAGTGTTTATAGTTATTAAAAAGATGACGTGTGAACAAAACACCTAAGCAATGTTAAAGAAAGCAAGTTCTAGGCCATAGAAACAGGATGTTTAAAGGCCTAATGAAAGAGAGCAATGTTTCATTTGTCCGGCTGGGTTCTGCACTTTTCAAGATCACTTCTCATCATCTTCCACATCGCAGCATAGTGGGAACAACAATACATCTATTAACCCAATGGTTTTCATTCTGACTGAAGTTAGAATCACTTGGAGGTCTTTAAAAAATGCAAAATATTCTTGAGATTTAATTCATTTATTTAATATTCATCAAGCAATGTTTTTGTCACTGGGGTTATAGAATAAATAAGAATTTTGTTCTAATGGAGCTTACATTCTAGTTGGGAGAGATGTACAATAAATCAACAATCAAATGCTAGCACCTACAGTATTATGCAGAGTGTTATTAATTAAGACATAGCAATGTGATGAGTAACTAAGTGACTAGCCAAATGGGGCTGCTGGGAAAAATCTTTCAGTAGGTGATATTTAATGACTTTGGATGACTTAAAGGAGCCAACTGTGCAGGGATTAAGAGAAGAGCATTACCCTGGACTTAACTCATTTCTTGCTCCATGTCTGTTTCCTCTTTATTGATCCCTTTCTACTTTCTGTCTGCTCTTGCTCTCAGAATTAGGTCTCCCCATTTATTAGAATCTTTGGTTCATGACCTTTCAACTTCATGTCATGATTTATGGCTTGTGTTCTCCTCCTTGGCTGGGTCCTTGTTCTGATAGCATTCCTGGAAAGAGAAATTCAGCCTTATTCAGGAAACTATCTCCTGGGTTCATCTGTTCCTAGTCTTATTGGATAAGATCCACCATGTCAGGCTCCAGCTGCTCTCCATGTCTAGACAGCATTCCGGGAACTGCAGGTAGGATGTATCTGCAGGAGAGACAGAATGTGAGGCTGGGAACTTGGTCTGCATCTTGTTTATGGAAAGTCTTGGATTCAGATTCAGTCTTGGAGGAAAAAGATTTGGGTTTTGGAGCATAGGTGGGGAGATGGGCTTTTGACAGGATGATAGAATGGAGGCCTTGATAGACTTGCTTCTCTGCAAACTCAGACTCAGTATAATCTGCTGAAAGTGAACAAAGGAATGGTGATGGAAAATAATGAAAATTTAGAATTACACATAGAAATATATGTATGTGCATATGAGTTTCATGCTTTTCATTTTGTTAACCATGTTTGTAGATTTTATGTTTCTGATCCTCTTTTAAGGTAAACTGTAAGCTTGAGATATCCCAAGAAGATAGGAATGAAGTCTAATATTCTTCTGATTTAGTATCCTAAAATTACTGAAAAGTAAAAGCAGAGCTGTCCAGTAGAAATATTATGCAAGTCACATTAAAATTTTCCAGAAGTCAATTTAAAAAGTAAAAAGCAGTATGTAGAATTCATTTTAATGATATTATTTCATTTAACTCTCTATATACAAATATTATAATTTCAACATGTAATCAATACAAAATTATTGAAGTATTTGCATCCTTTTTTGAGGGTCTTTAAATTTTGATGTGTTCAGTTCAGTTGCTCAGTCATGTCTGACTCTTTGCGACCACATGGACTGCAGCATGCCAGGGTTCTTTGTCCATCACCAACTCCCGGAGCTTACTCAACACATGTCCATGGCATATATCTTTCCTTTTCTCCCTTGCCTTTTGCTTCTCTTCTTTTCTCAGCTATTTGTAAGGCCTCCTCAGACCATTTTGTCTTTTTGAGTTTCTTTTTCTTGGGGATGATCTTGATCCCTGCCTCCTGTTACATTGTCACAAACCTCCGTCCATAGTTCTTCAGGCACTCTATCAGATCTAATCCCTTGAATCTATTTCTCACTTCCACTTATAATCATATGGATTTGATTTAGGTCATACCTGAATGGTCTAGAGGTTTTCCCTACTTTCTTCAATTTAAGTCTGAATTTGGCAATAAGGTGTTCATGATCTGAGCCACAGTCAGCTCCCCGTCTTGTTTTTGCTGATTGTATAGAGCTTCTCCATCTTCAGCTGCAAAGAATATAATCAATCTGATTTCAGTGTTGACCATCCAGTAATGTCCATGTGTAGAGTCTTCTCTTGTGTTGCTGGAAGAAGGTGTTTGCTATGACCAGTGCATTATCTTGGCAAAACTCTGTTAACTTTTGCCCTGCTTCATTTTGTACTCCAAGGCCGAATTTGCCTGTTACTCCAGGTGTTTGTTGACTTCCTACTTTTGCATTCCAGTCCCCTCTAATGGAAAGGACATCTTTTTTGGGTGTTAGTTCTAGAAGGTCGTGTAGGTCTTCTTAGAACCATTCACCTTCAGCTTCTTCAACAGTACCGGCTGGGGGATAGACTTGGATTACTGAGATATTGAACAGTTTGCCTTAGAAACAAAGAGATCATTCTGTTGTTTTTGAGATTGCATCCAAGTACTGCATTTTGGACTCTTTTATTAACTACGAGGGCGACTCTGTTTCTTCTTAGGGATTCTTGCCCAAAGTAATAGATATAATGGTCATCTGAGTTAAATTCCAAATAGAAAAAGGAGTACGTCAAAGCTGTATATTGTCACCCTGCTTATTTAACTTCTATTCAGAGTACATCATGAGAAACGCTGGGCTGGAAGAAGCACAAGCTGGAATCAAGATTGCCAGGAGAAATATCAATAACCTCAGATATGCAGATAACACCACCCTTATGACAGAAAGTGAAGAGGAACTCAAAAGCTTCTTGATGAAGGTGAAAGAGGAGAGTGAAAAAGTTGGCTTAAAACTCATCATTCAGTAAACGAAGATCATGGCATCTGGTCCCATCACTTCATGAGAAATAGATGGGGAAACAGTGGAAACAGTGTCAGACTTTATTTTTGGGGGCTCCAAAATCACTGCAGATGGTGACTGTAGCCATGAAATTAAAAGCTGTGGTTTTTCCAGTAGTCATGTATGGATGTGAGAGTTGGACTATAAAGAAAGCTGAGCGCTGAAGAATTGATGCTTTTGAACTGTGGTGTTGGAGAAGACTCTTGAGATTCCCTTGGACTGCAAGGAGATCCAACCAGTCCATCCTAAAGGAAATCAGTCTTGAATATTCATTGGAAGGACTGATGCTGAAGCTGAAACCCCAGTACTTTGGTCACCACTCATTGGAAAAGACCCAGATGCTGGGAAAGATTGAAGGAGGGAGGAGAAGGGGACAACAGAGGATGGCATCACTGACGTGATGGGTATGAGTTTGAGTAGGCTCCAGGAGTTGGTGATGGATGGGGAAGCCTGGAATGCTGCAGTCCATAGAGTCACAAAGAATTGGACACAACTGAGTGACTGAACTGAACTGAAGCTGCATATAGCAATTTAAAAATAACTAAAATATAAATGAGACTGAATTTAGGTTTCTCACAATCAGCCTGCAGGCTGACCTTTTCCCACCTATCTTTGCTAGCCAGGCACCATCGTGCAGGCAGTCCCTGGCTGTCTTCAAGCAAGACCTCCACACATAATTGCCTCATATATCAGGACCAGGAACCCTGCGTCTCAGACATCACCGAAGGCATCAGAACAAAGGTGGCAAAAGAACCCACATAGAAATTGTAGGTCATGATGGCTTTCTGTGATGGAACATCATGTAATATTGGGGCACTATAGGAAAAAAAAAGCATATTTTACTGATTAAGGACCTGAAAGGCCAGGAGACTCCCAGAGGAAAGAAACAATTAAAGGATAGCTTCTCAGAGCAGAAAGTTCATTTTCATCTCTGTGAATTTCTTCATTTCTAGCACCCTAGGAATGTTTGTTCTCTTCCTTACAGAAAATTCACCTAATGGCCTCCCACTTCAATGAGATTATCAGAACATGAAAAACACTTCAGATTCCTATTTGAAAATATGTGTTCCTCCTACTACATTCTAGGTTTAAAATGCTCCCTTAACATTCCAAAAATTATTTTTGTAAATGATGTTGGCTGCAGTTCAAAACACTGTTGTATGGAGCATTCACTAGGCTAGTTCACAGTCCCTCTCTGAATACCAGTTTACAGACACACTCTCAGATGGTTTGGGATAGAGAGAGATCCTAGGTCTTCTCCTAAGTCACTTGGAGCAGAGTCCACAGGAGGAACTCTGAGGTCTGTTGTTTGCCATCCCTCCTTCAGACTAAACCTCTTAAAAAGGATCCTCTGAGCTGAGGATGCTGGTGAAGATAGAGCCTGCTGGAAGGAGGGCTGCATATTTGGCATCTTATAGTGCTATTCCAGTGGGTTCTCCAACTAACCCGACAGAGGTTTCAGTTCCTCATCAGAGGAGGCTGTAAATATTGAAAGAGAGTATAGGTCATATGGCCAACTATATTTCTATGTGTCAAGTGCTGTGCTGGTACTATAGATAGAAGAGTAAACAAGACAAGAGTGGTTTGGCTATTGGGGAGCTTCTAAATTAGTGTGGGGAAAACAGGACATATGAGGCAAATAGAGCAAACTGTGTTTAATGATGTAAAGAGAAAATTGACTGAGACCTGGTGTTAGGGAGATTTCCTTGAGGGAGTAACATTTGAGCTGAGACTTGAAGTTAAGTGGATAATGAGACTGAAAGACTAACATTTCCAGCAAAAGAGACACCTTGTGAAAAGGCCTCAGGTTTGACTGAGAAGTTCAATAAGGTCTCCCTGGTGAGCTCAGTCGGTAAAGAATCTGCCTGCAATGAGGGAGACTTGGGTTTCATCCCTGTGTTGGGAAGATCCCTAGGAGGAGGGCGTGGCAACACACTCCAGTACACTTGCGTGGAGAATCCCCATGGATAGAGGAGCCTGTGGGCTGCAGTCCATGGGGTTGCAAAGAGTGGGACATGACTGAGTGACTAAGCATGAGACAGAGGGCAGAGACCTGGGGAGAGGGATGAGGCAGGAGATGTTCATAGGGCCAGATCATGGAGGCCTTTACAGGCCATGTTAATTGTACTGCATTTTATTTGAAGGGTAATGGGAAGGGGAAAATGCCACAAGAATTAATTTGCTGGGGCTGCCTTAACTAAACACCACAGACTGGTGTCTTAAGCAACAGGAAGTAATGGTCTCACAGTTCTACAGGCCAGAAGTCCGAGATCAAGATTCTGGTAGGGTTGGTTTCCTCTAAGGCCTCTTTCTTTAGCTTACAGGTGGCTCCATTGTTGCCACCTCTTCAAAGGGTCTTTTCTTTTAGTGTATGCCCCTAGGGTCTAATTATTAGAGAAATGCAATTCAAAACAACAATGAGATATCACCTCACACCAGTCAGAATGGCTATCATCAAAAAAATCCACAAATAATAAATGCTGGAGAGGGTGTGGATTTTTTTGATGATAGCCATTCTGACTGGTATGAGGTGATATCTCATTGTAGTTTTGAATTGCATTTCTCTAATAATTAGTGATGTTGAATATATTTTCAAGTGCCTATTGGCCATCTGTAGGTCTTCTTTAAAGAGATGTCTATTTAGGTCTTCTGCTCATTTTCTGAAGGGGTTGTTTGCCAGCATCTCTTTTTAAACTTTTTATTTTGTTTTGAGGTATAGTTGATGAACAAACAATATTGTGATGGGTGAGCAGTGAAGGGATTCAGCCGTGCATATACATGTATCCATTCTCCTCCAAACTCTCCTCCCATCCAGGCTGCCACATAACATTGAGAGGAGTTCCATGTGCTATATTGTAGGTCCTCGTTGACTATCCGTTTTAAATGAAGCAGTATGTACATGTCCGTCCCCAGCTCCCTAAGTATCCCTTCCCCTCATCCTTCTCCATCACCCCTCCCTGCCCTGGCAACCATAAGCTCCTTCTTGAAGCCTGTGAATCTGTTTCTGTTTTGGAAGTAAATTCATTTATATAATTTCTTTTTAGATTCCACATATAAGGGGTATCATACATTATTTCTCTTTCTCTGACTTATTTCACTCAGTATGACACTCTCTACATCCATCCCATGTTGCTCCAAATGGCATTATTTCATTCTTTTTAATGAATTTAGTAATATTCCATTGTACATATATACCACATCTTATTTATCCATTCCTGTGCTTATAGACATTTCGGTTGCTTCCATGTCTTGGCTATTGTAAATATTGCTGCAATGAACATTGGGGTGCATGAATCTTTTTGGATCATGTTTTCCTCTAGATATATGCCCAGGGGTGGGATTGCAGGGTCATATAGTAGCTCTACCGCACAATTGCACTCATCTCACACGCTAGTAAAGTAATGCTCAAAATTCTCCAAGCCAGGCTTCAGCAGACTCTGATGCTAGGAGGGATTGGGGGCAAGAGGAGAAGGGGATGCCAGACGATGAGATGGCTGGATGGCATCACTGACTCAATGGACGTGAGTCTGGGTGAACTCCGGGAGTTGGTGATGGACAGGGAGGCCTGGCGTGCTGTGATTCATGGGGTCACAAAGAGTCGGACATGACTGAGCGACTGATCTGATCTGATCTGATCTGATTTTTAGTTTTATAGGGAACTTTCATATTATTCTCCATAGTGGCTGTACCAATTTACATTCCCACCAACAGTGTAGGAGGGTCCCATCTCTCCACACCCTCTCCAGCATTTATTATTTGTGGATTTGTTTTGATGATAGCCATTCTGACTGGTGTGAGGTGATGTCTCATTGTAGTTTTGGATTTCATTTCTCTAATAATTAGTGATGTTGAATATCTTTTCAAGTGCCTCTTGGCCATCTGTATGTCTTCTTTAAAGAGATGTCTATTTAGGTCTTCTGCTCATTTTCTGAGGGGATTGTTTGCCAGCATCTCTTTGTATGCCCAAGTTTTCTTTGTTTATAAGGACACCAACCAGATTAGATTAGAGCCCCCATAACGGTCTTGTTTTAACTTAATTGCCTCTTTTTTTAGCGTTTAGGAATTTTTTTTAAATCAAGGTATAATCAACATATAGCATTAAATTAGTTTCAGGTATACACAGCATAATGATTCAATATTTGTATATATTGCAAAATGATCACCATGAAAAGTCTAGTTAACATCCTTTAATTACTCCTTAAAGGCCCTATCACAAAGTCATCGCATTTAAGGTACTAGGAGTTAGGATTTCACCATATGAATTTGGGGGGACATATTCAGCTCATAATACTATTTATGTGCCTGTTGTGTGGACAATGTATTAGAAGGAGGCAATAGTGTAGACTCGATTGGAAAAATGATAGTGACCTGGGACTTCCTTGGTGGTCCAATGGTTGAGAGTCTGCCTTGCAATTCAGGGGATGTGGGTTTGATACCTGGTTGGGGAACTATGATCCTGTATACTGCAGACAAACTAAGCCTGCAGGCCACAACTACTGAGCCCAAGCTCTAGAACCCACGAGCCACAACTAGAGAGTTCATGCACCACAATGAAGAACCCCAAATGACACAACTGAGATCCCATGTGCCACAACTGAGTCCCAACACAGCCAAATTCTTTGATTAATTTAAAAAAATGATAGTGGGGATGATAGCCAAGATGTGTATTGTGAAGATAGAGCAAATGCAATGGGTTTGAGAAGCACTTCTAAGAAGGATTCATAGAATCTGAGGCTGAGGGAGGAGGAGTCAAAGATGACTTCTAAATTTCTGGTTCTGCATCTGGCTGGATGGTGATGCAGTTTGTTTAGAAAAAGAAGAATGGAAAAAGAGAACAGTGATTTGTGGGGAAGATGATGGGCTCATTTCTGCTCACGTTGAATGTGGGTGCCTGTCAGACATCCAGGGGAGATGAAGAGCAAAGTGTTTGCTGGAGAGGAAATCAACCTCCATCACAGAGCAGATTGCCATCTAGATCATCCACTATAAGAGACAAGGTTGCTGTTGAAATCGCATGAGTCAGATGGGACTCTGATGGGAAGCTATCCAACACTGAGACTGGGACTTGAACCCACTGGCTGGAACTCGAACCCACTGTCTTTTAATTGGAATTGCACACCTGATCTCAGGACTTAATGAAGCACAGGATCTTTATGTCCCATCCCAGAAGGAATTCAGTGAGCTGCAAAGTGATAGTTAGGAAATAGATTTATTGAGAGAGATATAGACTCCATAGTCAGAGTGTGGACCATTTCAGAAAGTGAGAGGCCGTGGGAGATACACATTTCATAGACAGAATGTGGTCAGCCTCAAAAGGCAATAGCGGACCTGAAATACAGGGTGGTTAGTTTTTATCAGCTGTGTAATTTCATGGGCTAACAAGTGGGCGAATTAGTCCAAGTGTTTTGGGAAAGGAGTGGGGATTTCCAGGAACTGGCCCACCCTCACTTTTTGGCTTTTTGTAGTTGGCCTAGAAACTGTCATGGCCCCTATGGGTGAGTCATTTAGCATATACTAAAGTATTGCAATGAGCATATAATGAGGCTCAAGGTCTACTGGAAGTTGAATCTTTCACCACCTTGGGCCTAGTTGGTTCTAACCAGTTTATGTCATATTCACAACAGCTGTGTCATTCTTTAAGTGTTGCACCCTGTTCCCTTCCCTCCTGTTTTACTATTATTTGGTCCTTGTATTTTACTTTCCATGGGAAAAAAAAAAATTATTGCCCTTTTCAAAAATGTGCTCTTGGCATCTTTAGAAATTCTTTCTCAAAATTTGCTAAGCTATAAGGCTCAGTAGTTTTTTATTTTTATTTTTATTTATTTATTTTTTTAATTTTATTTTATTTTTAAACTTAACATAACTGTATTAGATTTGCCAAATATCAAAATGAATCCGCCACAGGTATACATGCGTTCCCCATCCTGAACCCTCCTCCCTCCTCCCTCCCCATTCCATCCCTCTGGGCCGTCCCAGTGCACCAGCCCCAAGCATCCAGTATCGTGCATCGAACCTGGACTGGCAACTCATTTCATACATGATATTTTACATGTTTCAATGCCATTCTCCCAAATCTTCCCACCCTCTCCCTCTCTCACAGAGTCCATAAGACTGTTCTATACATCAGTGTCTCTTTTGCTGTCTCGTACACAGGGTTATTGTTACCATCTTTCTAAATTCCATATATATGCGTTAGTATACTGTATTGGTGTTTTTCTTTCTGGCTTACTTCACTCTGTATAATAGGCTCCAGTTTCATCCACCTCATTAGAACTGATTCAAATGTCAGTAGTTTTTTATAGTTAACATTGTGGAATATTTCTTTAACAATTTTCGATAGTTGGCTTGACTTGTGACTTAATATGCCTAAAGGGATCACCTAATGTTATTAACCTCTTCTTGAGGATAGGAACGCTCTTTTCATTTCCTTCCTGCATGCAAAGCTTAGTAAAAGATGGAGTCTTGCACTAAAAGTGAAGTGTGTAAAACTCTTAAGTAGATGGTAGAACAGAAGGCCTTCTCATGGCAGCACAAAGACCCTAGTAGTGCATTCATGTGTGGCCTATCAGTAGAAACAAGGGTGTTAATGGGAGATGGGGAGCATCCTGACAGAAAGGTTGTGTCAGGAGGCACAATGTGTCATGGCACCAGGGTCATGGTCAGCAGTATCCTTGGAATGAAGGCTGAGCCCTGGGGCAGTTGGAGGGAGGCTGGAACTAGGTTAGGGGTCAGGAAAGAGTTGCTTCACTCCTGGTAGAAGAGGTTCTCATTGAGCGACCTGCCGCACATTACGTAAAGGGCCATGGAGGAGATGCCAGCTTACTAGAAGGTGGCTGTATGGAATTCGGGTGATTAACCTGCTTGGTCTGCCTGGGCCTGAGGGGGCTTCCTGAGATGGACTTTCAGTTTCGAAACTAGGTAGGCCCTGGAGAAACTAAGATGAGTTGGTTACTCTATAAAAGGGTTCTAATAGACCTAGGGTATTTGGTCCTTGCGTTATCTTAGAAGAAGTAACTTTAGCCTATAGCAAATAAATCTGCATGACTCACTATAACCTTCTTAGTAAAAGAACTGCTACAACTGCTTTCTGTTTTTAATAAATTAAATAGTTTATGTTTGTAATAAAATAGAGTTCATTAGAGTGTCTGAATGCTCCAATTTGTCTGGGACAATCCCAATTTATACTTGTTGTCCAAGATAATTAATAGGGTCTTCTGCAGTCTCAAAAGTGTTCTGATTTGGATGACAAATTATATGGTCACTCTATCTTTAATAAAATGATCATTCTTAAACAGGAGTACTATTTTGTGAGTCTTGGCAAAGCAGGCCAATTTTTATATAATAATATTTGACAGCATTCCTTTTAAGATGATTCACTATGTACTACTTTTAATAAATACATTTTAAAAAATTGAAATTTTTTCCATTCAGAGGTACTTGACCACAGTTTCACCTCTGAAATCAGAATTCATTACACACACACATATTCCCTGTTTATCTCACTCACATTTGACCATCTTATTACTTCACAAAAGTATCATGGAACTTTAAAATTTATTTCTATTTAAAGAAGCTTTTCATTATACTTTAAAACAACAAATCAGAAGTTGAAAGGGGAAACATTTTACGTAATAGCAAGGAGGCAATGCAAATTGTGTGGGTGTGGAGGAAGGATTATCCTATTAAGTAAACATTAAAATAATTAAAATTATCTAATAATGTACTTATTACTAAAATATTATCAGATAATTTGGTATGAAAACCAAATTATTTCTGGACCTATTTCTGCATAGGAAATTTACTATACAAAATGTTTAAAAATTATTCATGTAAAATAGAAATAGGTGTTATTAAAAAAATAAGTATAAAGAATATTTATGTATGGTATATAAAGAAACTGTATCCCAAATAAACCTCTTCTAAAGTTGTGAAACATCTGTTTGAATACATTTCACATTTACTCACACCAGAATTGAATGTTCACCTCCACTTTTCACCCATGTTTAAGATCACCCCTGTCTGGTTTTCCATGTCAATGAATGTTACTGACCACTAGAGGGAGAAACAAGAAAGGCTTTGTAAATTTTGACAATTCTAAGCGATTAGTAAAATGTACTAATTGTAGTGAAATCCGAATTCAAGAAAGGCACTCACAGATACAGTTGTTGTTAGAAATTTGTTGATTCTATGGACTCTTACAGAAACAATGTAATAGAAAGATGATGTGACTTCTCTAAAGCATGATGAACAGCAAATGCCATGCGTGACCAGCTCAATTATAGTTTTGTTCAGTGTGTGTGTGTGTGTGTGTGTGTTCAGACATGTCCAACTCTTTGTGACCCCCACAGACTGTAGCCCGCCAGTCTTCTCTGTCCATGAGATTTCCCAGACAAGAATGCTGGAGTGAGTTGCCATTTCCTTCTCCTGGGGATCTTCCCAACCCAAGGATCAAACCCATGCCTCATATGTCACCTGCACTCCAGGCAGGTTCTTTACCACTGAGCTGCACTGGGAAAGCCCCCTTTTTCAATTTATGCCTTTGTTCAAAGACTTAGTGCAATAAATAGGTATTTAATAAGAATGAAATCATGAAAGAATTAACCACTTCAGACTTCAAAAGTGGGAAAAGTGGCAATAAAGGAAAACTATTATCATAATCAAAACAATTCCCCAATACTTTTCAAGTGAATTTGACAATTAATACTTAAAATTATGTTTAAATATATAGAATATACTTGTTACAAAGCAACTAAAGATTCTAACCAGCTAAAGGTGTGTTTTCTTGACTACTCAATACATGGATTTATCAAGAGACAGTTTTTGAACTCTATTACTTTGTAGGAAAATGTCTTTGAATTATTTGTTATCCAAGAAATTCCTGACTCCTTTGGCTGCAAGGAAAATATATAAAATATATTAGTTCAACAAATAAATGTTGAACAGCTATTCAGTGTAAGATATTCATGAGATTCAAGACTGAATTGGACATGAATTCTTTTCTCAAGAATTTTATAGCCTAAAAAATCCTATTCAGAAATCTGTAAAGCAAGGTACATATGGAACATGCCATTAGAGAAGCAGAGTCAGGGCACTTTGAGAAGGAGAAGTTACTTCTACTTTGATGTGTGTGGGAGGAGTGGACTGCATAGGGAGTGTGAAGACAGGAGGAATCAGAAAAGATGTGGCATCCGAGTACGGCCTAAACATAATCAGGATTTAGAAATATGGCAATTATAGGGAAAGCATTTAGACAGAGGGAGCAGAATGAGCAAAGGTAAACTTCTGCTGGGCAAATGCAAAATATATAAACACACAAACATAAAGTAGAGAAAAGAATACATGATCTAAAAAGACATAAATTAGCTTAACGTGTGAAATGTATTTGAATTAGCCTATACTGTGATGGTTAATTTTGTCAACTTGACTGAGCCATGGGGTGTCCAGATATGGTTAAACATGATTTTGTGTATTTCTGTGAGGTGTTGGATGAAATTTAACCAATTTAACAGTTAAAACTGTAGACTGAACAAAGGAGATTGTGGACTTACCTAGTGGTCCAGTGGCTAAGACTCTGCACTCCCAATGCAGGGGGACCTTGGTTCGATTCCTGGTCAGGGAAATAAATCCCACATGCTGCAAATAAGAGTTTGAATGCTGCAACAAAGGTAGAAGATTCCATGTGCTGCAACTAAGAACTGGTATGGCCGAGTAAGTAAATTAATTGAATAAATAAATATTTTAAAAATACACCATTATTATTTTTTAAAAAAGGAGGTTGCTCTCCATATTGTGTGTGCACCTCATCTAAATAGTTGAAGGCCTGACTAGCACATTAGGCTGACCCTCCCCCGAAAAGAAAGAATTCTCTTGCCTGTCAGCCTTTGGACTTGAATGGGGATATCAGCTCTACAGATTTTGGCCTTGCCAGCCTCCATAATTGCATGAACCAATTTCTTATATCTCTTTCTTTTTTATAAATATATTCTATTGATTTTGTTTCTCTGGAGAACGTGGATTAATACACTGTTAATACTGCTTAAAAATAAATATCTAATAATCTGCCAACAAATATCTATTTGGTAACATTTTGATCCTAGTGTTATTTTGAGCAATGGGATAATAGTAGAATAGTATCAACATACAGAAAATATATCTAATATAGCTGAGAACTACTTCTAAGAATAAATAGATATGCTGATAAAACTGACTGATTTAAAAATAAATATTCTAATTTTAAAATGTATCATTAAAGGAAACAAAATTGTAACTCAGAGCAAAGAAAAAAATTATAACCACAATAACCTAATACAACCACTGTTAACAGTTTGGTGTAATTTCTTTCAGTAATTTTTTCCTTTGTGATTTTTAACATATATGTACCTTTAGTGCATATAAAATCCTGTAGTCAACTTTGAAAATTTAACATTATATCCTAAACATTTCCCCATATTGTTTCAAAGTCTTAAGAACTATAATTTTTATTGCCTGTACAATATATAATCTGCAAACTAATTTTCATAATTATTTCCTTATTTTTGGATATTATGGTTGTTATACAGATTTTCCCTCTATTTTTAGGATCATTAGTTTTTCATGTTTTGAATTATTTCAGAATAAATCCCCAGAAGAAGTACTATTAGATCACCAGGTATGAATACTTTTACAGTTAATCCAAATTGCTTTCCATAAATGCTATACCAACTTATAAGGCCACTAAAATAAAATGTTGCATTTGCCTACTCAATATTCATTCTCATCTTCATTAATAAAAGACTTTCTTTGGTAGGAATATGACTTGTTATAGAAACCTCACTTGCTCAAGCTCCCTTGCAGCTGGGTATGTCTATATGACTGTGTTCTGGTTTATAAAGGTTGAGCTTCTAGAAACAATTTTGTTTTACCAATTAAAAGGAAGTAAGTGGCACACACATTTCCCTTTTTCCCTTCCTTTCTCCTTGACTGACTGGAAGTAGAGCAACCTTCTTGCTACTTAGGCTACGAAATGGCTTTGCTCGTCCACTGGAGGAAGAAATGGCAACCCACTCCAGTATTCTTGCCTGAAGAATCCCATGAACAGAGGAGCCTGGCAGGCTGTAGTCCATGGGGTTGCAAAGAGCAGTCCATAGGGTCACAAAGAGTCAGGACACAACTGAGTGACTAAGTTCGCACACATGCTGCAAGTTAAGATGGTAGAACAGGAAGCTAGAAGGAGCTTGTGACTTTCTTGAACATTGGTACCAGCTGGATTCTTTCCTCTGGAATTCTTGTTACAAGAATAAATTAATCCATATTTAGTTAAGAAACTGTAGTCATATTTCTGTTGCATGAGACCAAAAGAAAATCTAACAGTAATGTATAGTAATTATAGGTACATAATTATTTCTCCATAATAATAGATATTGTCACTAAAATTGGGGAGGTACTATATTGGTGATCTTAATTGCAGATTAAAACTAAACTAGTGTAAACAAACCCCCAAAAAAGAGAGACATTTACTGGTTCATGTACTGGGGGGAACTCAAGGGTTAAACTAGCTTTCAGCTTAACTAAGTGGCATCAGTGATCCTATTAGGTCAGATCTTTTTCTCCCTCCCCCTTTTCTCTCTCTCTTACACTATCTTCCCTCTGTTTTCCTTTACTTGTTGGCCTCTTCTGTCCTATAGAAAATGGACTTCTTCCATGCAACTGGAGAAGTTGGCCAACAAGCAACTCCAGGCTTATGTTGGCCCCAAGTCACTGAAAATTGTGGAAAGAGATGACTTTCCATGTTTGTTCAAATACCGGTTGTGAGGAAGGACTCTGATTGAGGAGGCCTGTATTAAGTGCTCATTCCGGGGGCGAGGGAGACAGGACAACTGTGATTGTCAATCTCACCAAGATCCCTGGAATAAGGAAAGGGAAATGACTCAAAGAAAAAGTTGAGTGTTGACATCATAATATGGTAGAAACCTAAAACAACCTGTCATTAGGACTTCCCTGGTGGTCCAGTGGATAAGACTCAGTGCTCCAATGCAGAGGGCTTGAGTTTGATCCCTGGTTGGGGAACTAGATCCCACATGCTGCAAATAAGACCTGGTGCAGCCAAATAAGTAAATATTAATAAAACAGCTTATCATCAATAACCATCTTTTACAAATAAAATGATCATTATTTTTCTAATTTGGCTTTCTTTGAAGATTTTGTCTGTTTATAAATTTTGTTTTTTGAAAATTCCCTCTTTTAAAGACATTGACATGTCACTGAGAATAAGTTTATACTTGACAAATCAGAAAGTTGAATATTTTTATTTTGAACACTATGTCAATTTTGTGCTTGTAATCTAATATTCTGTTGGCATCTGGAAATGCCATCTTCAAAGAATAAGAAATACGTATTCTTTAAAATGTCTATGCAGACATAATGTAAAGGTCCTAAATCTAGTGAGAAGAGTGGCAGTTCTGTGAGACATCAATTTTATCAATCTATGTACATGAGTCATGTAATATTATGGAGAGGTTAAACATATAGGAGATTCCTCTTCTGGGAGCTAACTGAATTGATTTTAATATATTACTTTGTGTGAATGCTTCTGTAGCTCTTACACTGGCTTATTGACATTATGGGTTGTTTCCCCAAACTCTGAATTATTCAAAATGAGATTTAAAAGCACATTCAGGATTAAGCTTTAGATTAAGGCCTCAGTTCAGTTCAGTCACTCAGTCGTGTCTTATTCTTTGCGACCCCATGGACTGAAGCACACCAGGCTTCCCTGTCCTTCACCAACTCCTGGAGCTTACTCAAACTCATGTCCATCAAGTCGGTGATGCCATTCAACTGTCTCATCTGCTGTTGTCCCCTTCTACTCCCGCCTTCAATCTTTCCCAGCATTAGGGTCTTTTCCAAGGAGTCAGTTCTTCGCATCAGGTGGCCAAAGTACTGGAGCTTCAGTTTCAGCATCAGTCCTTTCAGTGAATATTCAGGACTGATTTCCTCTAGGATGGACTGGTTGGATCTCCTTGCAGTCCAAGGGACTCTCAACACCACAGTTCAAAAGCATCAATTCTTAGGCACTCAGCCTTCTTCACAGTCCAACTCTCACATCCATACATGACTACTGGAAAAATCTTAGCCTTGACTAGACAGACCTTTGTCAGCAAAGTAATGTCTCTGCTTTTTAATACGCTAAGTTGGCATAACTTTTCTTCCAGGGAGCAAGTGTCTTTTAATTTCATGGCTGTAGTCACCATCTGCAGGGATTTTGGAGCCCAAAAATGATAAAATCTGTCACTGTTTCCATTGTTTTCCCATCTGTTTGCCATGAAGTGATGGGACCAGATGCCAGATGTTAGTTTTCTGAATGTTGAGTTTTAAGCCAACTTTTTCACTCTCCTCTTTCACTTTCATCAAGAGGCTCTTTAGTTTTTCTTCACTTTCTGCCATAAGGCTGGTGTCCTCTGCATATCTGAGGTTATTGATATTTCTCCTGGAAATCTTGATTCCAGCTTGTGCTTCATCCAACCCAGCATTTCCATGATGTACTCTGCATAGAAGTTAAGTAAGCAGGGTGACAATATACAGACTTGATGTACTCCTTTCCTGATTTGGAACCAGTCTGTTGTTCCATGTGCAGTTCTAACTGTTGCTTCTTGACCTGCATACAGATTTCTCAGGAGGCAAGTCAGATGGTCTGATATTCACATCTCTTGAAGAATTTTCCACAGTTTGTTGTGATCTACACAGTCAAAGGCTTTGGCGTAGTCAATAAAGCAGAAGTCAGTGTTTTTCTGGAACTCTCTTGCTGTTTCGATGATCCAATGGATGTTGGCAATGTGATCTCTGGTTTACCTGCCTTTTCTAAATCCAGCTTGAACATCTGGAAGTTCACAGTTCACGTATTGCTGAAACCTGGCTTGGTGAATTTTAAGCATTATTTTTCTAGTGTGTGAGATGAGTGCAATTGTGCAGTAGTTTGAACATTCTTTGGCATTGCCTTTCTTTGGGATTGGAATGAAAAATGACCTTTTCCAGTCCTGTGGCCCTGGCTGAGTTTTCCAAATTTGCTGGCATATTGAGTGCAACACTTTCACAGCATCATCTTTTAGGATTTGAAATAGCTCAACTGAAATTCCATCGCCTCCACTAGCTTTGTTCATAGTAATGCTTCGTAAGGCCCATTTGACTTTGCATTCCAGGATCTCTGGCTCTAGGTGAGTGACACCATCATGTTTACATGGGTAATTAAGATCTTTTTTGTATAGTTCTTCTGTGTATTGTTGCCACCTCTTAATATCTTCTGGTTCTGTTAGGTCCATACCATTTCTGCCCTTTATTGTGCCCATCTTTGCATGAAATGAAATTAAGGCCTAAAGTAAAGGAAAAAAATTTATTTAAATTATCCAGGAAGATCTTTTGGCAAACTATAAATATTTTATTCCTTTTTAAATTTACTAATGTTTATTCAGTGGTGTTTATGGTGATTGTTTCATGTATTGTTGCAATCCAAATGAGACTTCCCTGGTGGTGCAGGGGTAAAGAATTTGCCAGCCAATGCAGGAGGTGCAAATTCGATCCCTGGGTCGGTACTACCCCCTGTAAAAGGAAATGGCAACCCACTGTAGTATTCTTGCCTGGGAAATCCCATGGACAGAGAAGCCTGGAGGGCTACAGTCCATGGGGTCACAAAAGAGTCAGACATGACTTAGCAAACTAAATGGCAGCAGCCGCATGAGATCTTGTAATTTTGGAGAATCATTAGATTCTTGGCAGTGGCACAGATTCTCCAATTCTTTACTTTCTGGCTTTGATGTAAGAGAGCTAGACCTAGTGTATCCCACAAGGCAAAGGGATGAGAAACTAAGTCATCACTGCACACAGGTTAGTCCACATAATCCCACCAAGCCGAATTTAAATGGCCTTCAAAAGAGGGATGATTGAGACATAAAAACAAGTGATGTATTGATTGCACCATGTACTAAGTCAGCTTGAGGCCCCTCTTTCTTGAAGAAAATGGGCTGGCAATAGACATGAAAGAAAATTCTCTTTGCCCTCCCGATCTGCTAATGTGTCTGCTTACCACTTTCAGTCAAGCACTCTGATATGCTATTTGTGCTGAGAAAGAGCTTTGTTATCTCTCAGAGTATAACAGAAATAACAGGTTATAATACCTGAGACATACTGGTCTGACCACAAGCATTAATTTCATCTGATTTACACAATAAAATCTTCTTCAGGGAAGGTTGCAAACTTGCCATTCAGGCAACTGCATTTCATATGGAGCCCAGAGCAAGTGATATTTCACTTATAGCAGTCACCTCAGGTCCTAATTAGGGCTATAGGCAGCTTAGAGCATCTTGATAGCCATGCAGCTTCATGTTCATAACTTTGGTTATATTTTGTCTCACCTGCCTGAAGTTCCATATTTTGTCCTTTGGGTGTTATCATGAGTTAGTATTTTCTTAGAAGTTTTCTGATCACATCCATTCTGATGAGAGTTAGGTGTGCCTTGTCTGTACTCACAGAATATCTTGTTAATAATTATACAGTAGAACCAAAAAAAAAAATAATTATACAGTAGAGCCCTAATGTAATTGCTTTTCTTATCAACTTGCCCCACTGTAATTTTAGGGCTGGTTTCTGCTCTGTTTTATTCATGTTTGTAACCCTATTGTCTAGCAAAATACCTTGCCCAGTGGGCACTCACTATGTATTTATTGAAAGGATGAAAATAGTTGAAGTTTATCCTTGACGTTCCCTCATCTCCCTTCGTTTCCCCTTTTTTCTTTTGTGTTGCCCCACGCTGCCTCACCCAGTCTCACCATTTTTCCATGTTCAGTCATCCTCTTCTTGACCTGCTAATGGCTCTAATTGCAAGGTCCCTTTTGGGATTGGAAATATGTCATGGGCGGAGGAGCCTGGTAGGCTGCAGTCCATGGGGTCAGGAAGAGTCGGACACAACTGATCAACTTCACGTTCACTTTTCACTTTCATGCATTGGAGAAGGAAATGGCAACCCACTCCAGTGTTCTTGCCTGGAGAATCCCAGGGACGAGGGAGCCTGGTGGGCTGCCGTCTATGGGGTCGCTAAGAGTCGGACACAACTGAAGTGACTTAGCAGCAGCAGCATGTCATAAGCTACAAACCACTAGAGAGTGGGAAAAGTGTTGATCATTCATTCAGGTGTTGGATCCTTCAGTAATTAGCACAGTAGTTAGCTTTTCACACATCAGGTATTTACAATTGTATTTTAAAGTGTTTTGTTTTTATCTACATATAAAAGTAATACATATTTGTTGTAGGGAATTTTTTAAAACATAGACTATTATTAATAGTAGAAGTCGTCCATCACCTATAGAAAAATGCCATAATACTTTGGTACATTGATACATATACCAGTTCTTTCCTATGCATTTATACTCTTTCTTTTAGCAAAATTGAGATCATACTGTTTAGACTCTTTTTGTGCACTTTTTCCATTTACCTTTATATCATGGGCATTTTATCATGGCATTAAATATTCTTTTAAAGTGTCACTTATTTAATACTTTTTCTTATTTCTGGACATTCATATCCATCACTTGTTGTGATGAAAAATGACATTCAAATTTTTCATCACAACAAATTTGTGATGAAAAATATGTTTATAAATCTATATATTTTGAATTATTTCCTTAAGATAAATACCTAGAAGAGTTATTTGATCACTCTCAACATTTTAAGATCTTGCATTACTTTTTATACAAAATTCTAGAAGTGTTATATCACTTTATCATTTATTTGCTTACTTAACAATTATTTATCAAGCCTTTACTAAGTGTTTGGCACTGTGTAGGGCCAAGATTATAATGGAGAAAATGTACTCAAGGTCCTTGTCCTGATGCTCCTAGAGGGAGATGGATAACAAACAAGTAAATGAAAAAAGATGAAAGACAAGTTGTTAGTAGTGCTCTGAAGGGATCTCTGATAGAGTGGGGCCCTGCTATGACTTGAGTGGTGAGGGAAGGCTTTTCTTAGAGATTGCATTTAATTTGAAAACCTGAAGGATTGAGAAGGCACCAGCCATGGAAGGTGGGGGGAAGGGTTTGTTGGGGAGAATAGAATGGCAGGAAATGAAGTTGAGAAGGGTAAGTAGTGGGCGAAGGACCAAACCATGTTTCTCTGTTAGGTGATAGGGAGCTATTAAAACAAACCCATCATGACAGTGAATTTATGGGTACCTGCCATACCCAAAACACTTTTACTGCAGTTTAACAAAAGTCTCCCAGAGATAATCTTCTTAACTTAAAAGAATGCTCCCACTGGTGGAATATTGGGCATCATAGTAGGTGAACATTTCATTGTGTCTCAGATAACACTTTTTATAGGTTGGCCTACATTTCCCGTATCAGAGAGTTTATTCTCAGGTTGTGTTCTCTTCTATCAGTGTTCAGGAATCTGCACATGTGTACTGCCAAACACAGCAGCTATGGATGGCTCATCTCTCCTCTTGAATTAAGGTTAATAAAAGTGATGACTTTCTTGGATACATTGTATATCTCCAGGGCAGTAGAATTAGTTAAGATATATTTCTGAGTATTTAATTTCAATATATTTGCCAAATTTACAGTTTTTCTGTACATAGATAATGTATATTAGATTTTATGTATAAATATATCAGATAATCTATTATTATACAATAGTTATATATTGCATATAGTTGATATAGTAAATAGATAACTTTTAAAGAGATAATATACATTGGAAAATAAGAGTAATCTTTTGTATAGAGAATTAAGAAGGAATTAATTCTCTAAAAGTTTCATAGTTATATCTGAGATAGAGATTGAGATTCAACAACAGGAGTTTCTTCAAATTCTAAATCCTTGGCTTTAATTAATTTGTTTTTATAATAGGAGTCAGGCTGTGTATTCAGCTTTCAGATTTAGTTTTAAGTATTATGCATTGATGTTTACTGAACATTTTCAGATTTATACATATTTATAAATGAAAAACTTATTTATTTTGGGGGGGTCTGGATTTTATTTATTTATTACTCATCAAAAACAAAATGATGGTTTATTAGAATTCAGACTTTCTAAAGACCATTCCAAAATCAAACAAGATTGCAGTGAGGAAAGCATTCTTTCAGTCCTTTGTCTAAAAAATAGATCTATACAATACTATTCAGAGTGTTCAGTTTGACAAAATATATTATTATAAGCAATGAAAACAAAACTGCTTTGCATAAAATCAGTGAAATCAACAAATATTTGCTGACTATCTATAGTGTATCAGGACTTGAGTAGTCACTGTGAGGGCAAGAGAGAAGTATTGTGTGTAATCCTTGCCCTATAGGACCTTACAGCCTAACAGGGAAACAAAACCCAAGGGTGTGGGGAAAGGACCTAGGACACTGACATGTATGGACCTCCTACTTTGTCCTAGGATTGGTGCTAGGGGCTTCCATATAAATTACCTCATGACAACTGAGGTTAGTATCATCCCCCAAATTCTTTAGTATTCTCGTTCTTACTCTCCACCTATCATCCAGCCTTCAGGTCATCCTCAGTCCCGACCACCCTGGCTCACCTTGCACATCCAGTCATCTCTAAGTCCTGTTCCTGGACTCTTCCAATGGTCTCCTGACTGATTTTATTGCCTCTGTTCTCTTCTCATATTAGTCCACCCTCCTTCCATATTGTGGACACATTTGCTCTAAAATGCAAGTATGATTACATTAGTTATAAATGTTTGAGATGCAAGTAAGGATATGGTAATTGTAACCATGCTGTTGGAAGAGAGGAGAAGCAGTTTCAGAAAAAGGGTTACTAGGCAGATAAATCAGGAGATATTTCTTGGAAAGGCTAAGCATTTGAGTTGATTAGAACATATGACGGAATTAGGGGTAAAAGAAATAAGGTTGTAAGATGATAGTTTGGAGGCAAATTTTCAAGACTCTTTGTGTAAAGCTAAACAGTTTAAACTTTATAGACATTTGTATGTTATTGCAGTTTTTTAAAGGGAATGACATAATGAAGCAGTATTTAGGATGATTCTGGTGGCTCAGGTAGTAAAGAATCTGTCTGCAATGTGGGAGACCCAGATTCAATCCTTGGGTAGGAAGATTCCCTAGAGAAGGGAATAGCCACTCACTTCAGTATTCCTGCTTGGAGAATTCCATGGATAGAGGAGCCTAGTGACCTCTAGTCCCTGGGGTCACAAAAAGCTGAACACAACTGAGCAACTAACACTAAAATAAATTTTTGTAAAAAAAATCTAGCAGTAGATTAGGTGGATTAGAATTGGTAGAAACTGGAGCAGAACCCACTTAGGAAGGTGTTGCAGGAGTCAGATAGGATGAAAAGGGCCTTGGAAAGATGTGAATAAGATATTCAAGAAGACACACATCACTTGAACATAGTGGTGAGTTTTTGTGATGTGGAACACAACAACAACAAAAAACCCCAGACCACATGTTTCATAGTTCATAGGGCTGAATCCATGAGGTTTTCACAAGGCTATCATGTTTCTGGCAGTTTCAAAATTTCTTTCCTCTGGGAGATAAGGGCCAGGTTTTTCCCCCCATTCCCACCCAAGCCTAACACATATTGGGAGGATGTTTCCAGAAACAGAAATGAAGCTGGGAAACTCTAAGGGGCTAGTAGTACAGAGACGTAGGGATAGTGAAAAAAAAAAAGATGAATTGTTTTCATTCCAAGGTTGGAATTCCTATAACAGGGAAAAAGAAGCAGGGAACTACCTGGAATGTGTGAGGACAGTGGGTGGCGGAGAAATGCAGGACTTTAAGAAGTGCTGACGTGAATTATGAGTTTTTGCCTTGGTATTTGAACAGTATAAGTAAAGGACTTGTCTTTTTTGAAGTCCTTTTAGTTCTTGGATTGTGTTCCCTTGATGATACCATTCTAGGATAGAGTACCTGGGTCACAGCTACATAGGTTTTATATTTATCTAGTGAAAATCTGTGAAAGGAAGGAGAAGGAAAAAGAGAGCCAGAGAGAGAAGACAGTGAGGGTAGAGGAAGGAAGGAATGGAGGGACACTTTATTGTATGATTTCATAAAGGAGTCCCTGAATGTAAGCAAGAGAATTCCAAGAAAATATCTACTTTTGCTTCATTGGCTATGCAAAAAAGCCTTTGTCTGTGTGGATCAAAACAAACTGTGGAAAATTCTTCAAGAAATGGGAATACCAGACCACCTGACCTGCCTCCTGAGAAGTCTGTATGCAGGTCAAGAAGAAACAGTTAGAATTGGGCATAGAACAACGGACTGGTTACAAATAGGGAAAGGAGTATGTCAAGGCTGTATATTGTCACCCTGCTTATTTAACTTATATGCAGAGTACATCATGCGAAATGCTGGGCTGGATGAAGCATAAGCTGGAATCAAGATTGCCGGGAGAAATATCAATAACCTCAGATATGCAGATGACACCACCTTTATGGCAGAAAGTAAAGAGAAACTAAAGAGCCTCCTGATGAAAGTGAAAGATGAGAGTGAAAAAGCTGGCTTAAAACTGAACATTCAGCAAACTAAGATCATGGCATCTGGTCCCATCACTTCATGGCAAATAGATGGGGAAAAAAATGGAAACAGTGAGAGACTTTATTTTGGGGGGGCTCCCAAAACACTACAGACGGTGACGGCAGCCATGAATTAAAAGACGATTACTCTTGGAAGAAAAGCTATGACCAACCCAGGCAGCATAATAAAAAGCAGACACATTTCTTTGCCAACAAAGTCCGTCCAGTCAAAGCTATGGTTTTTCCAGTAGTCATGTATGGATGTGAGAGTTGGACCATAAAGAAAGTTGAGTGCCAAAGAATTGATGCTTTTGAACTGTGGTGTTGGAGGAGACTCTTGAGAGTCCCTTGGACAGCAAGGAGATCCAACCAGTCCATCCTAAAGGAGATCAGTCCTGAGTGTACATTGGAAGGACTGATGCTGAAGCTGAAACTCCAATACTTTGGCCACCTGATGTGAAGAACTGACTCATTTGAAAAGACCCTGATGCTGGGAAAGATTGAAGGTGGGAGGAGAAGGGGATGACAGAGGATGAGATGGTTGGATGGCATCACTGACTCGATGGACATGAGTTTGAGCAAGCTCCGGGAGTTGGTGAAGGACAGGGAAGCCTGGCATGTTGCAGTGCTTGGGGTTGCAAAGAGTCAGACACGACTGAACAATTGAACTGAACTGAACTGATGAGTGTAAACTGTGTACCTTGATTTCCATTTTGAAACCAGTAAACAGTTCATCTGAATTATATATTAATTTCTCTGAAATAAGTGACATTTCCACTCAGATATAAGGATCTGAGTGAGATTCAGTGAGAATTAAAAGCATTAGGAGAAATTTATTTGGCATTAAGAAATTCAACTGATCTTTTATTATAAAGGAAATGAACAATGACCAGTAAATCTCATTAAAGAAAGGAAGCATTTAATGTCTTAAAAATACTTTAGAGACTTCCCTGTTGGTCCAGTGGTTAGGACTCCACACTTCCAGTGTAGGGGCCCCAAGTTTGATCTCTGGTCAGGGAACTAAGATCCTATAGGCTGCACTTCGCAGCCCATCACAAAATAAAAAACTCAAGTTTTAGGTTTAAAAATAAGTTTTTTTGTAGTAGAGGCCAAAACTTTTTTCCCACAAGGAGATTTCCTTCCTAAAAGCCAATATTTTTATATAGGAGCATGATTCTTAGAATCAATAAAATATGTTTTTTCCTCAATGACAGACATAATTAGATATTGAAATTAGTGTAATATATTGAGCTATACCCTGAGGAACTTTAAAATGGTCAAGGGTCAGGACTTCCTTGGTGGTCCAACAGTTAAGACTTCATGCTTCCCCTGCAGGTGGCAAGGTCAGGGACCTAGGATCCTCCATGCCATGTCATATGGCAAACCTACCCCCACCCCCCAAAAAAAAGTCAATAAAAGTTAAATGAATTTCAGAAATGAATTAGTTTTTAGCAGCATGTATAACTACTAGTTTTACATAGTATAGTTCTGAATGAATAAATTATAAGCATGCATGAATAAGCTAGAAGCTTACTGTTTCTTGATTTTCACATTTTAAAAAGTCAGGATATGGATTACAGAGTCATAGAATTTTAAAACAGAAAGGGACATTTGAGATGATCTTGATCAACCCCCTCATTTTCTACCCCCCCATTTTCTAGATGATTAAAATGTACTATTTAGATAGCAGAAAAGTAAAAGCCTTTAAAAATTGTTCTTCATTGGGACAACTACTCTGGCCTAACCATTCCTTCACCGGCAGAGAACAAAAGCGACAACATCGATGAATCTCTGGCATTTATAACATCCCTTCCTGCTGAGCTAGCAAAACCTTGAATCAGCAAGGCAGTTGTCTGTTTAAACTGGGTTTGCTTCTATGTTGTAATGGTGAATATAGACACACTAGGTGAGAAGTTGAGATGGCTAGAAAAGAATTATTCTTCTCCTCATGAAATATGCCTCAAACACCTATTACCAGGTGGTTCTAGAGGGCCTTTTGTGCAATGTTTTAGTGGAACCATTGCTGTCAAATTAAATTGGGTAAGACTGACAGCAGAACAGGCTGGTGTGTCCCACTGACTCATCTATGCACATAATAAGATATATGCTACTCTCATGAAATTAAATGGGTGAAGACAGTTTCATGAGCAAAGTGGCCTTCAAATATCTCCTAAGGCGTGACTTCCTCTTTCCCTAAGGCTGTCGCTGGAATTAGTCAAGCACAATTGCAATTATTCATTTACATGTCTTTTTAGAATAGTGAAAATAAATTCCTTGGGAGTAGGAAGATCCCATGGACGGAGGAGCCTGGTAGGCTGCAGTCCATGGGGTCAGGAAGAGTCGGACACGACTGAGCAACTTCACTTTCACTTTTCACTTTCATGCATTGGAGAAGGAAATGGCAACCCACTCCAGTGTTCTTGCCTGAAGAATCTCAGGAATGGGGGAGCCTGGTGGGCTGCCGTCTCTGGGGTCGCACAGAGTCAGACACGACTGAAGCGACTTAGCAGCAGCAGCAGCAGCAGCAGGAATAGTCTTATTCATCTTTTATATGAAGCACATAGCACGTAGCAGAATATTACACAAATCTTTTGGAACTGAATATGTTACACTGTTATTTTTGGTTTTGTAGAGTCTCAGCATCTACATCTGGATGAGGATATTTGAAGCAAATTTTAAAACAATAATAATAATGACATAAACAATTAACAAGTGCCCTTAATGTCAATGCTTTGAAAGATACAAAGTTGAATATGACATGGATTCTCCTTCAGAGGGTCTCTTAAGATAGGGAAGTATATTAGTGTGCTAGAGGAGCCATAGCAAAATCCCACAGGCTAGGTGGCTTAAACAACAGAAAATTTATTTCCTCACAGTTCTGTAGGCTAGAAATATAAGATCAAGGTGTTAGCAGGCCTGGTTTCTTCTGAGACCTCTCTCCTTGCTTGCAGATGGTGACCTTCTTCCTATGTCCTTACATGGTCTTTCTTCTGTGTGTGTTCATCTCTTCATGTGTCCAAATATTCTCTTCATATAAGGACAACCAGTCAGATTAGAACCCACCCTAACATCTTCATTCTAACTTAATCACCCTTTCAAAGTCCTATCTCTAAATACAGTTACATTCTGAGGTACTGGGAGGTTAGAGCTTCAACACATGAATTTGGAGGAGACACAACTCAGCTCACAATGGGATGAAAAAGATAACAAATAGTTTTAATATTAATCAGCTCTTATGAGAGAGATCTGGGAAGGCATCCTGAAGGAAGGAGACCCTGACAGGATGTAGACCCTGACAGCAAGTAGAATGTAAGTCAGAGTACCATTGATAAATTAGACAGGACAATCTCCTGTTATTGAATATGAAGTGACTTGGTGAGGGATGAGAAATCTAGTTAATAAATTTGGTCAATCTTTTCTGACCAATTTATTAACTAATTAACAAATTTAACTAATTAATCTTTTCTGACAAATTTAATTTTCTGTGTTCTTTTGTGAACACAGTTGGTGTTTTAGCAATCTGACCCTAATTCTCCTTAATAAGTTCCATCATCCTTTTTAAGTTGGTCATCTGCTTGACAGAGTTGAACTATGATGCTGATGGATCAGGTAGAGTTTTTCCTCCCCCAGTTTTATTGAGATGTTATTGACATATAGCATGTGTAAGTAGGCAGAGTTTTTGTATTTAAATCCAAGAAACCTAATAAATCCAATGGTACCCATTGTTAGAAACAAATCTGGTAAACCGAGTGTTAAAAATAAATGACTCAGAAGAGCATTTCTACCTTTCCAGTACAAATCTGAAATGGAAGTTTGAGACTTGAATTGGGAATAATTGAGATATTCTCTTGTTGTTTTAGAAACATTGATTTGATTTTTTAATATATTATTAAGTTCAGTTCAGTTGCTCAGTCGTGTCTGACTCTTTGCGACCCCATGGAACTGCAGCACGCCAGGCCTCCCTGTCCATCACCAACTCCCAGAGTCTATCCAATCCCATGCCCATTGTGTCGGTGATGCCATTCAACCATCTCATCCTCCGTTGTCCCCTTCTCCTCCTGCCCTCAATCTTTCCCAGCATCAGGGTCTTTTCAAATGAGTCAGCTCTCTGCATCAGGTGGCCAAAGTATTGGAGTTTCAGCTTCAATATCAGTCCCTCCAATGAACACCCAGGACTGATCTCCCTTGGAATGGACTGGTTGGATCTTCTTGCAGTCCAAGGGACTCTCAAGAGTCTTGTCCAACACCACAGTTCAAAAGCATCAATTCTTCAGCACTCAGCTTTCTTTATAGTCCAACTCTCATATTCATACATGACTACTGGAAAAACCATAGCCTTGACTAGACGGACCTTTGTTGGCAAAGTAATGTCTCTGCTTTTTGATATGCTATTTGGTTGGCCATAACTTTTCTCCCATGGAGCAAGCATCTTTTAATTTCATGGCTGCAATCACCATCTGCAGTGATTTGGGAACCCCCCAAAATAAAGTCAGCCACTGATTCCACTCTTTCCCCATCTATTTCCCATGAAGTGATGGGACCAGATGCCATGATCTTCGTTTTCTGAATGATGAGCTTTAAGCCAACTTCTTCACTCTCCTCTTTCACTTTCATCAAGAGGCTCTTTAGTTCTTCTTCACTTTCTGCCATAAGGGCAGTGTTATCTGCATATCTGAGGTTATTGATATTTCTCCCGGCAATCTTGATTCCAGCTTGTGCTTCCTCCAGCCCAGCGTTTCTCATGATGTACTCTGCATATAAGTTAAATAAGCAGGGTGACAATATACAGCCTTGACGTACTCCTTTTCCTATTTGGAATATATTATTGGGAAAGCCATTATCTAACTGGGTGTGATGACCTTGCATGAAATACACTGACTTACATCTTTTAAGACAAAATATCCTCCATGAATATACAGGGCAGCAGTTCATTAGCACCAGTTTTGGAATTAGACTCTCCTGGTTTGAGTCTTGTTTCTGCCAGCTCCTTTCTCCTGTTGTTTATCTTCAAGCAAATGGCTTATTGTTAAGTCTCAGTTTCCTTTGTTTTCTGTAAAATAGTGATTCATACCTTATCTTTGTGGTCTCTGGCAAGATATTTAACCATTTGACAACTCACTCATCTGTGGAATAGAAATTGTAATAACATCTACTTTATAACATTGAAGATTAAATAGATTAAATAAAGGAATATATGTAAAGCACCTAATATAGTACCTGGCATGTAGTAGGCATTCAGTAGACATTAATCATCATTAGTATGGCACTGGGTTAGCTGTGCTTAATAAACATTTGTTAAGTGACTGAATGACACTAATCCCAAGTAATAAAAAATTGATGATATTCTGTAACTATGCATACATCCAAAATTGTATGGTGAAGGACCACTGGTAGGGAACAGTGACTTCTGCTAATAATGTGCTAGGAAAGGTCTAGGAATAACTTTCTGATGACTTCCTAAAATGTATGCTGTGGAAACCCCTTTTCTAGTAAGCAATGGTTGCTTTTTAAGGGGAAAACTTCCTGGAGAAATCTGATAGCTCTGGGAGGCCATAAAACTCTTGCTTGGCACAGAATGAAGGGCACATACCTTATTCTGAGCTGAAGAAGGTACAATGAAGTTTTTATTTCATGTTTCTCTTTTGTCTTTGGTATTATAGAAGGGTCTACTGGTGCCCACCCAACATCTCTTCCCCCTTCTTCCTTGCCAGCTGAGTCCTGATTTTGTTTTGATATCTACTCCTCACCCTCTTGACACAAGTAAATCCTGATTAGTCTAAGTCAATTATAGCAACTCACTCCCATCTACCGAAACACCCACACCAAGTCTGATTTAGAGAAGGAGCATGAGACATAATTCTGACCTACGAGGAATGATGAGAAACCTGCAATGCAGGCTTCTGGGAAAGATTTTCTTACTCTTAGAGAGGCATACAGAATGAAGCACCCTCTTTTTCTGCTATATACTACCATTATCATATTGGAATATTTGGAATTATGGCAACCATTTTACAAGCTAGCTATCAAAATGTAAACACGTTTTCTGCTTAGAATCAAGGAGATTAATCTATGGCAGATACTTAAGCATAGATATGAAATGACTTCTTTTTTGTCTTATGTAAAGTTTGTCATTATCTGGTGATTATAGTCTAGATTTTTTGACTTTTGGTCCAGTATATTAAAATATGTTGAAAAATTTTAAAGATAAAAATATATAATGCTGCTTACTTTATTTTTTTGTTTTTCTCTCTTTTTCCCCCTTTTTTTATTTTATTTTATTTTATAACTTTACAATATTGTATTGGTTTTGCCATACATCAAAATGAATCCGCCACAGGTATACATGTGCTCCCCATCCTGAACCCTCCCCCCTCCTCCCTCCCCATACCATCCCCCCCGGGTTATCCCGGTGCACCAGCCCCCAAGCATCCAGTATCGTGTATCGAACCTGGACTGGCAACTCATTTCATATATGATATCATACATGTTTCAATGCCATTCTCCCAAATCATCCCACCCTCTCCCTCTCCCACAGAGTCCAAAAGACTGTTCTATACATCAGTGTCTCTTTTGCTGTCTCGTACACAGGGTTATTGTTACCATCTTTCTAAATTCCATATATATGTGTTAGTATACTGTATTGGTGTTTTTCTTTCTGGCTTACTTCACTCTGTATAATAGGCTCCAGTTTCATCCACCTCATTAGAACTGATTCAAATGTATTCTTTTTAATGGCTGAGTAATACTCCATTGTGTATATGTACCACACCTTTCTTATCCATTCATCTGCTGATGGACATCTAGGTTGCTTCCATGTCCTGCCTATTATAAACAGTGCTGCGATGAACATTGGGGTACACGTGTCTCTTTCAGTTCTGGTTTCCTCAGTGTGTATGCCCAGCAGTGGGATTGCTGGGTCAAAAGGCAGTTCTATTTCCAGTTTTTTAAGGAATCTCCACACTGTTCTCCATAGTGGCTGTACTAGTTTGCATTCCCACTAACAGTGTAAGAGGGTTCCCTTTTCTCCACACCCTCTCCAGCATTTATTGCTTGTAGACTTTTGGATAGCAGCCATTTCACTTTATATTCTCATTTCCAGAAATATCCTTATTCAATCTCTCTTTTTAAAAAAATAGCTCTATTGAGATGTAATTCACATACTATACAGTTGGCCAGTTTAAACTGTAGAATTCAATGGTTTTTAGTATATTCACCCAATAATGAATCCATCACCACAATGAATTTTAAAACATTTTCATCACTTCAAAAGAAATGTCATAACCATTAGCAGTCATTCCAAATCGAAAAAGCAAGAGAGTTCCAGAAAAACATCTATTTCTGCTTTATTGACTATGCCAAAGCCTTTGACTGTGTGGATCACAATAAACTGTGGAAAATTCTTCAAGAGATGGGAATACCAGACCACCTGCCCTGCCTCTTGAGAAATTTGTATGCGGGTCAGGAAGCAACCGTTAGAACTGGACATGGAACAACAGACTGGTTCCAAATAGGAAAGGAGTACGTCAAGGCTGTATATTGTCACCCTGCTTATTTAACTTCTATGCAGAGTACATCATGAGAAACGCTGGGCTGGAAGAAGCACAAGCTGGAATCAAGATTGCCAGGAGAAATACCAATAACCTCAGATATGCAGATGACACCACCCTTATGGCAGAAAGTGAAGAGGAACTCAAAAGCCTCTTGATGAAGGTGAAAAAGGAGAGTGAAAAAGTTGGCTTAAAGCTCAACATTCAGAAAACGAGGATCATGGCATCTGATCCCGTCACTTCATGGGAAATAGATGGGGAAACAGTGGAAACAGTGTCAGGCTTTATTTTTGAGGGCTCCAAAATCACTGCAGATGGTGACTGCAGCCATGAAATTAAAAGACGCTTACTCCTTGGAAGGAAAGTTATGACCAACCTAGATAGCATATTGAAAAGCAGAGACATTACTTTGCCAACAAAGGTCCATCTAGTCAAGGCTATGGTTTTTCCTGTGGTCATGTATGGATGTGAGAGTTGGACTGTGAAGAAAGCTGAGCGCCGAAGAATTGATGCTTCTGAACTGTGGTGTTGGAGAAGACTCTTGAGAGTCCCTTGGAGTGCAAGGAGATCAACCAGTCCATTCTGAAGGAGAGCAGCCCTGGGATTTCTTTGGAAGAAATGATGCTAAAGCTGAAACTCCAGTACTTTGGCCACCTCATGCGAAGAGTTGACTCATTGGAAAAGACTCTGATGCTGGGAGGGATTGGGGGCAGGAGGAAAAGGGGACGACAGAGGATGAGATGGCTGGATGGCATCACTGACTCGATGGACGTGAGTCTAAGTGAACTTCAGGAGTTGGTGATGGACAGGGAGGCCTGGCGTGCTGCGATTCATGGGGTCACAAAGAGTCGGACACGACTGAGCAACTGAACTGACCTGACTGAATTTACTTTCTGTTTCTATGTGTTTATTTAAATATTTAAAACTTCATTCTTTTTTCCTGACTGAGTAGTAATTCATGTATATCTTATTCATCCATGTGTCTGTTGATGGCCATTTAGTTTGTTTCTGTACCTTGGCTACTGTAAATACTATGGCTGTGAACAATGCAGTGCATCTACCTTTTTGCATTAGTGTTTTTGTTTTCTTTGAATGTATCCCCAGGAGTGGAATTGCTGAATCATATGATAGTTCTATTTTTAGTTTTTTTGAGGAGCCTCCATATTGTTTTCCACAGAGGCTGCACCGATTTACACTCCCACCAGCAGTGTACAAGCATTCCCTTTTCTCCATATCCTTGCCAACGTTTGTTATTTGTGGTGTTTCTGATGATCGCCATCCTGACAGGTATGAGGTGATTCCTCATGGTAGTTTTAATTTGCATTTATCTGATGATTAGTGCTTTGGGATGGTTTATTACTAATACAGAGAAATATAGTTGATTTTTGTATCCTGAAATCTTATGAATTGTTTTATTGGGTCTAGTAGCTCTTAGTAGATTCATTAGGATTTTCTATGTATGAGATAATATTGTCCTCATATAGAGATAGTTTTGCTTTTTTACTTTCCAGTCTGGATTGTTTTTCATTTACTTGGCTACATGCCATGTGTAGAACCTCCAGGACAATGTTGAATAGAACTGGCGAGAGTGAACATATTTGTCTTGCTTCTAATCTTAGGGAAAAGGCATTTTATTTTTCACTGTAAGTAAGATGTTAGCCGTGAGTTCTTCATAAATGCCCTTTATCAGGGTGCTGTGATGGCTCAGACGGTAAAGCGTCTGCCTACAATGTGGGAGACCTGGGTTCAATCCCTGGGTTGGGAAGATCTCCTGGAGAAGGAAATGGCAACCCACTCCAGTATTCTTGCCTGGAAAATCCCATGGATGGAGGAACCTGTTAGGCTACAGTCCATGGGGTCGCAAAGAGTTGGACATGACTGAGCGACTTCACTTTCTTTCTTTGGAAGAAAAGAGACAAGAAGAAAGCAATGGAAAAATAGATGTTGGTGTGTCTCACATTGAAGGTTTTGGGCCTTGCCTTTTGGACAAACCCGAAAGAGAGGGTATCAAGTGTGTTAGTCTCTCAGTCATGTCCGAACTCTTTGTGACCCCATGGACTGTATAGCCTGCCAGGCTCTTCTGTCCATGGATACTGGAGTGGGTAGCCATTCCCTTCTCCAGGAGATCTTCCCAACCCAGAGATTGAACCATTGTCTCCTGCACTGCAGGCAGATTCTTTACTGTCTGAGCTACGAGGTATATATCCATGACTATTTGAGACAGGCAAGAATAGGGCCTGAGTGTGCCATGCTGCACGCAGGCAGAATTAGGGTTAAAGATAGAAACTAAGTTAAGTTGTAGGAAAATAAAGTTATCTTTCTTGCTTACTGAAATTTTGAACTGACTCATAATCACTTTATTATTATTGATCAAATATATTTTTTATCTATCTATCTATATATATATCTATATATATCTATTTTTAGATATCTATATATCTATATATATCTATTTTTTATATATATATCTTGGAGAAGGAAATGGCAACCCACTCCAGTATCCTTGCCTGGAGAATCCCACGGACAGTGGAGCTGGGCCACAGTCCATGGGGTTGTAAAGGGTCGGACACAACTGAGCGACTTACACACTTTTTCACTCATAGCTAGAAATGAGCATATAAAATAAATACTTTCAAGTAATCTACTTTTTTCAGATGCCTGTCCTGTTCAATATGAATCATTTGGGCATCTTAGTGAATAAAAATTTAAAATGCCAAAACATTTTTTGGAATTAGCATTGATTTGTTAGGGAGTCTCTTGTGGATTATAGCAGGGTATCTTTAATTGATTTGGAGTCTGAGAATAATACTGTTATGGAAAAGACAATCTCCTTTTACACAGAAATCAATAACATTTTAGTGTGTAAAGGCTGTTGGAATGCTGACTGAAGGTTTGAATTTTGAAACATTCCCTTTTACACATTCAAAGGAAACATGTATTCATCTGTATGAAGTTAAAAATCATACTTTCTTATTTGTAGGACTGTTGTGTAATCAGAAGCAGGATTTCATGCAAAATGTGGACACACATTATAATTTTCCTAGCAAGATAATTGCTATACTGCATTTTAATGAAAGAAAAAATCCATCTGAGTTCTAGAATTTGGCACTAGAATTCAAAATAAGAAATACTTGAAATACTCTTTTTCTCCCTACTTTTTCAAATATTTACTCATTTTAAGAAGCCTATATTATCATATCCACTTGAGTTCTTACTTCATTTCTCCTTCTTGAAAACTTAGAAGAGCATTGATATTATGTATTGCTCTTTACTTCAAACCAGTGGATCTTAATGCCGGATGCACATTAGAGGTCAACTGGGTTTGCTTTGGAAAAAAATTATCAACACCCAGGCCTCAGGCATCCCTGTGACTGAAGGTTTGTCACTGGCATTCATTAGAAACTCCCCAGTGATTTTAATGTACAACCTGGGTTGAGACTTGCTTTAGATGATTATTGAACTGGTGACTTTTATGGTATGCAAAGTATACCACAATAAAATTGTCTAAAATGATCATTACCAGCATGTATCAAAACTTTACCAAAATAAAGTGTCACACCCATATGAACATCAGGTGCCAACAGTCCCGGTTTACCTAGGACTGAGAGGTTTCCCCACATGTAGGACTTTTGGTGCTAAACCTGGGAGAATCCTGAGCATACTGGGAGAATTGGTCTCCCTATATTATGGAAGAGATGGCCTCCCTGGATGGAGGAGGGCCTTTTCCCTTCCCTAGTCCAGGTTATTTGAGGAGAGACAGAGACAGTGCTAGTTTCTTGCCCTCTGAGGAGACAGTCATTGTGGCTACTCCTCTATGACACACTCACTCACTATCATCTTGTTTTCTGGCTTCAAACTCCACATCTCATTGACATTAGCCTCTTAAAGATGACAAATGACTTCTTTGTCTCCAAAGCCAATGTCTCACTAGTGTCTACTGCTGATCCTTGCCGCCATTCTTCCTTGCTTCCTGAGGCATAGTGTCAGACTGCTCTTCCTGTTTTTCCTCAAACTGTTCCCATTTCCTTTGCTGGCTTCGTTTCTTCTTGTTTGTAACCTAGGTGTAAACATTTCCCCTGGTTCTGTTCTTGGCTCTCTCTCTTTTTTTAATTTTGGCTGCGCGAGGTCTCCTTTGTGGCTTGTGGGCTGGGCTCTTCACTGTGGCATGTAAGCTTAGTTGCCCCGTGGCATGTGGGGGTTTTAATTCCCCAACCAGGGATTGAACCCATGTCCCCTGCATTGGAAGATGGATTCTTAACCACTGGATCACCAAGGAAGTCCCCTTCACTCTCTTTTCTTGATTTCACCTGTTTCTTTCTATATTCTCTGTTCTCAGTAGCTATTATCACAACCCGTGATAACACCCATTTCCCCTCAATACCCTTGGCCTTGTTGGAGTAACAGTAGAGGTAGATCTGACTTGTAGAACCTTCAAAAATTTCATCATTTTCGTGATGAATCCTGACATTATGGGGGCCAGGGTTGTGATGTGACATCTAAGATAGATTCACAGGAATTAATTTTGGGAAAGGTTAGTGTTTCCTGCTTCAATATACTGCAAACCCCATATTAGCTCTCTATTACAGTGTATCCCTAGCATTTAGAAAAGTATCTGGCACATAATAGGTGCTAAAAAATAAAGAATAACACATCTTCAATATCAACACATTTTTCAATTGCTTCTCAGTTCAGCCTCTCACATTATAAGTCATAAATCATGTGCCAAATGAGTAGAAGGGGATGGGAAGGACATGGTTGCAGATTAAGATGTTTTTCCTGAGTGTTTTCTTGAATTCTCTTGGAATATTATGACATGGCATCTGCCCATGAGCCCTGGAAACGTTCCTGGGTGGTTCTAAATACTTTAGAGATGAAGCTATTGTCATTCTATTTCCCATCAAACCTCAAGATTCCATAAATCATAACAATACTATTTAACTGTACCCCAGTTCCCAAGAAAACACCTATGTATTATTCTAAGTAAAAAAGGAATGTAAGGAAGAGTCTGTAAGGTGCCTAGAAGAAAGGGGGTCAAAGGGGAAAAATTGACATCATGTTTCTCCCTCTGTCGGAGAAGATGGTGGCCAGATCACCAGGGAGAACAATTACTGTTCCGTTCAAATGTCCCTCTGTGGGGTTAGGGAGTGAATGAGGCTATCACAGCTATGATCTTGTTCGACTAATTCTCCTAGCCCTGATTCTGTGATAAGTAAGAAGGAGTCAGACACTCGAGCTACCTATGTGCACTTTCCTACAGATATTAACTAAATAATGTGAGCCCTACAGTTGAGCTGATAGTGGTTTCTCATTTTAACATTAAAATTCTGACCTTGCATCAGTCTGTTTTTGTTGTTGTTCTTTTTAGCATGAGTTAGTTGCCTCAAACTGGAGACACTGACAAAATAGAATTTCTTCGACCTGCAAAGCTAGAGCTCATACTGGGGAATGCAGCAGCTGAATCAAAAAGATGCTACCAAAAACAAAACAAAACGAAATGAAAAGACACTACCTTGTGAATAGTAAGCCGACCCTGTAGAGCACTTTCTGGCTCTCCTGTTTCTAACTCCCAAATCTCTATTTCACATCTCTAGCTCTAAATTCTCTTGAGTCCTGGTCATCTGGGCATCTCCATTTGGATATCCCAGGTCCATCTCAAAGTTCATTTCTAAATGCAAATTAATCATCTCAAACTCCCAGTTCCACATTTCTGCTTTGAATTTCTTCCTAGGATCTCTCTAGCTTCCATAGTACTTATTCGTTTCATTCACTGTCTGTCTTCCTCCACCAGAATGTGAGCTCCATAAGGGTAGGAACTTCTGTATGATTTGCTCACTGCTGTTTCCCCATTGCCAACAATAGTGCTTCATGTGTGGTAAATATTCAGTGGGTATTTGTTAAAGCAGTCTTTATCCCAAACTTGTTCCTGTCCTGGATTAATGCCATTATTGGTTTTGCCAGTGATGCCTATTAGTGCCAGCTATGGTTTTGCAGTTTATCTGAACTCAAATCTTTGCAGTTATTTTTAATTTTTCCCTATCCTTCTCTGATATCCACTTAAGTAAACAATTTCTTACAAAGATGTTTCCAAATATATTTTAGGGTAATGTCATCCTTTCTATTCTCACTGCCACTGTTAAAAGTTAAATACTTGAAAACTCTTAACTGGGTCTATAAAATAGAATCTACTAAGTATCATGTTGTCTAGGCTTTTGTTACTTTAATTAATCCTACATATCACTACCAGATCAACCTTACTTGGAGCTCAGCTCTTATTATTTCACTTCCTTACTTAAAAAGGCTCGGTCCATGGGATTTTCCAGGCAAGAATTCTGGAGTGGGTTGCCATTTCCTTCTCCAGGGGATCTTTTCAACCCAGGGATCAAACCTGGGTCTCCCACATTATAGGCAGATGCTTTACTGTCTGAGCTACCAGGAAAGTCCTAAAAAGGCTCAATACTGTTTAAATACAGACTCCTCAGCCTGGCATTTGGAAGTGCCAAAATATGACCCCAATCTGTCGCTTCAGTTTTATCTCTCACTTTTCCTTTACAGATTCCTTGTGGTGTGAACAAACTGGGACACTTGTTCTTTGACTGCTCCTTGAACTTCTTCCTCCTTCGTACTTTTCTCATACAGTATCTTCTTCAGGAATGTTCATTACCAGCTATTTCTTGTGGTATTTGCTTTTGTGCTGCTCAATAATATCCATATAGTACAATCTTTTGATTCATCAGTTTTGAAAAGTGACTTACAGTGGTAGATGAGGACTTAGCTCTTTCACAGTCACATTTCACCTCCTGTTTGTCCCTCCACTTCCACCATCCGCATGCTCTGTCCCGGGAATCTCAGCTGTATGGATCGCATCTATGGCTGCCATACTCTCTGGCTTCTTGTTGGATTTGGGCAGTGGGGAGCAGATAGGAAGTGTGACAGAGGGAAGTGGGAGAGGCTAGGCTATTTTTTACCCCAACTTTCTCCCAGTGTCCCTCAAACAAAGGTCATTGTTCCTTTCAAAAGGGCCTCATGATCTTCTTTTGGGTTTTGGCTGTCGTTCCCTTCCTCCCTCCTTTGAGCCTGTGCTCTGCTGTGCTTAGACGCTCAGTCATGTCCAACTGTTTGTGACCTCACAGACTGTAGCCCGCCGGGGTCCTCTGTCCATGGGGATCTTCAGGCAAGAATACTGGAGTCTAGGGGGTCCAATACTGTGACTGCCCACATCTTTGTAAATGATCTCTTTGTAATCATACCCTCTTTGTTATCATCTACTCCCTGTTGGGATCTGATGATAGCTATACTTTCCTTCTGTCCTCCCAATTTAGTTAATATTAAAAATTTCAGTTAATCCAAAATTTGTTTAAAATAATATATGAAAAATACCATACTGCTTCCTAAGTATATTTTCTTTCTGGAACAGCCTTTTATTTTTTCACAAGTTAGCTAGTATTTCAGTTTTCCTATTTCTTAGGCTTTTAAAAAAATTGCTAATTCTTTCTAAGAAGACAATTGACACATCAGGTACTATAAATTCTATTTCTTCCTGGATACCTCCTTCTTGGGCCCTACACTCTTTCTGTTTAATCATGTTTAGGAATTATCTAGTCTGGCTATCAATATCTCTAGAATCCTATGACTTCCATGATTTACTTCTTTGTTTTGCTGAAGCACATACTCTAGTACCTTCCTAAGAAATGGGAAGTGACCTTTTTGAGACTTGAATATCTATAAAAAGTCTTTGATAATTTAGTTGGGTATAGCTGTGTCTGGTCTTTCTAACTTTTAAGTCTATTGTTGCTTTTCTTCTGACAAAAACAGTTCAGGTATTCTGCAAGGAGGTGTTGGAACATAAAGAGTGATGGCCTAACTGCACGGCTGTAAGTGAGAAAATCTAGGGATCTTCAGCTTGTTGTGCAGACTTTCAACAGATTTCTATGTTCTCAGCTCCGTACCTGACTCTTGCCTTCCAGAGTACCTGATGCCACAAAGTCTTGTGTTCTTTCTGGCTCTGCCAGTATAATAAGCTTCTCTGCAGGCTCTTATGAGCAGTGCCTCTGTCCTCCTGAGTCCATTGCTGCTATTCCATCTGCTTTCTATCTTCTAAATGTTGATATCACTGGTCAGTTATTATCATCTCTCCCATTTTCTTTGTCCTTGTGGGCTTATAAATTTTATATTTCCTTTTCACATTAATGAAAGCAGATAAATACATTTGTTCAGCTAGATTTGTTTAACTAGAAAGATAGCTCACTGTGTGTTGCATTTAAAAATTGTTGAATATCATGTATGAAACGAGTTGCCAGTCCAGGTTCAATGCACGATACTGGATGCTTGGGGCTAGCGCACTGGGACGACCCAGAGGGATGGTATGGGGAGGGAGGAGGGAGGAGGGTTCAGGATGGGGAACACATGTATACCTGTGGCGGATTCATTTTGATATTTGGCAAAACTAATACAATTTTGTAAAGTTTAAAAATAAAATTAAAAAAAAATAAATAAAAATTGAATTGCTTTAAGATTCCTGAATACTTGCAGTTGCAACTTTGTCAGTTAACAGGAACTTATCACTAACTACTGATTTATTTAGTATAGTATTATTGATCTGATTATGTTCTTGGTCCTTAGATACCCATTTTGCTTTTTCTCTACATCCTTTGTTTTTAAATAAAATTTTTATTTTAGAATAATTTTATATTTACAGAAAAGTTGTGAAGATTGTACAGAATGTTTTCGTATACCCCATATTCACTTTTCCTTGTTACAAATATCATTCCTTAATGTGTTACATTTGTTACAGTTAACAAACCAACATTGATATATCATTATTAGTTAAAGTCTATACTTTGAGTCTTTTAAGTTTTTCTGTTCCAGGATCCTGTCTAGGTTACCATATTAAATTTTTCATCATGTTTCCTTAGGGTCCTCTGGGCTGTGACAGTTTCTCACACTTTCCTTGCTTTTGATGACAATTTTGAGTAGTACTGATTACGTATTTTATAGAATGTTCCTTAACTGTGATTTCTTTGATGTTTTTGCTTATGATTAGACAAGGGGTTTTGGCCACAGAGATAAAGTGCTATTTTCATTGCATTATATCAAGGGTACTACAACTTTGCAACATAGTTCTGATGTTAACTACCTGGAGTTAGTGCAGACTCCAGATTAAGGGCACAGTCCCCAATAAGACTACCCGTGCTTCAGACACCAGTTGCAAATTTGAGGTTTCCTTTCCCACCTGCACTTCTGACCAAATGGCTATAAATTCAAGGATCCCCACAAGCCCTGAAGCTTTGATAATTCACTAGAACAACTCACATGACTCAGGAAAGAGGTATACTTAAGATTACAGCTTTATTAGAAAGGATATGAATCAGGACCAGCCAAGTGAAGAGACACATAGGGTGCAGTTGGGGAGGATCTCAAACACTAAGCTTCCATGCTCTTTCCCCATGGAATCAGGGTGCATCACCCTCTTGGCACATCAATTTGCTCATCAATCAGGAAGCACCTCTGAGCTCTGGTGTCCAGAATTTTTACTGGGGTTTCATTGCATAGGTGTGATTGATTGAATCATTGACAATGTAATTGGATGCATTCTCCAGTATACTTCCCCTCCATGGAGGGGGTCAGGCTGTGCTGGTATCACTTGGCTCACCTGGTTGGTCTCTCTGGCATGGCCAGCTTCCATCCTAAGGTATCTTATTAGCATAAACTCAGGTATAGTTCAAGGGGCTCAGAAATAACAAAGATATTCCAATTACACAGAAAATTCCAAGGATTTAGAGTCTACCGCCCAGGCACCAGGGATAAAGGGCAGTCAGATTATTTATTATAACAGGCACATACAATCAACAATGACCTATCTCTGTTGATGTTGATCCTGATCACCTGACTGAGGTAGTGTTTTTCAAGTTTCTCAAAACTTTCTCTCCTTCCACTGTTTTCATATCTTACTCTTTTATCGGAGAATAGCATTACTTACATTAAAAAAGTCATTTTCTTTTCTTCCTGACTCCTTATTTTTATTTTAATTTTGGAAATATTACTAGTCAGTGCTCATTAGCATTTTGATTTGGGTGGACTACCAAAATCTGAAAACTCTAAATCAGAACCTGCCTATATTCTTGCACAGAAGATAAAAGGACAGAAGATAAAAACAGAGCTTTAAGTAAAAATTGCAGTTGCAAAGACTCTGAGTGTTTCTTTTTTCGATAATACTCAGAATCCTTGAAGGGAGGAATTATCTCATGTGAGATAGGAAAGTGCAGCTCAGGGACCTGTAGGATGAAGCTATAGACAAGAACAAGAGAAAAATATGATTTTGACATCATATTTTTCTCTCAATTTTTATTTTGGAGATTTAATACTGGAATTCTTTGAAAGGCCTGGGATATCTTTTTTTCCCCCCTCACCGTTTTATTATAAAAAATTCAAACACATAGCAAAATTGAAATAATTTTGCAGTGAAATCTATTCATACCACCTAGATTTACTATTGACTTTTTTTTTTTTTTTTAATCTTTTGGGCATGCTCTGTGGTGTTTGTGATCTTATTCTCCGACCAGGCATCACAGATTTGAACCTGTGCCCCCTGCATTGGCAGTTCAGAGTCTTAACCACTGGGTTGCCAGGAAAGTACCTGCTATTAACTTTTTACTCTGCTTGTTCTGTCACATATCTATCTATTCATTCCTCTATCTAAACCATCTAATTTTTGGATGCATTGTAAAGTTACGTGCAGATATTAGTATACTTCTCCCTAAATACTTTGTCCAGTATGTGTATTAATAGCTACAGTTCAGAACAATTTTTAAACTGTGAAATTTACTGTAATGAAATGTGCAAATGTTAAGTGTATGTTCACTGAGTTTTACACATATGCATGGGTAGCCCAAACCACTGTGACATATGGAACATTACCATCACTCCAGATGAGAAAGATCCCTCATGCCCCTTCCCAAATAACCTCTGTCCTCACCTCCTCTGGAATCACTGTTCTAATTTTTTCTCCACCATGGAATTTTTTTGCCTGTTTTAGAGTTTTATATAAACTGAGTCATCCAGTATATGCTCTCACGTGTAAGATTTCTTTCACTGGCATAATGTTTTTTAGATATCTATGTTGTTTCATGTCTGTTCTTTTTCACTATCTGTTATTTACAAATATAAAGCAATTTTAAAATCCATTCTGCTAATTTATGTGGGTTTCCCAGGTGATGCTAGTGGCAAAGAATCTGCCTGTCAATGCAGGAGATGCCAAAGACGTGGGTTTGATCCCTGGGTTGAGAAGATCCACTTGAGGAGGAAATGGCAACCCACTCCAGTAATATTGCTTGGGAAATTGCATGGATGGAGGAGCCTGGTGGGCTACTGTCCATGTAGTTGAAAAGAATCAGACACGACTGAGCACACTGTAGCTAGCTTCTATTTATGTACATCTGGGCTATTTCCAGTTTGGAGCTATTATAAAGCTGTTATGAACACTTGCATTCAAATCTTTGTGGGAAATGTGTTTTCATTTATGCCTAGGAGTGGAATTGCTAAGTCATAGGATAGGTATATATTTAGATCTTCTAATGCCAGACTATTTTCCAAAGTGGCGGTGGTTGTTCAGTCACTCAGTTGTGTCTGACTCTTTGTGACCTCATGGACTGCAGCATGCCAGGCTTTGCTGTCCTTCACTGTCTCCCGGAGTTTGCTCAAATTCATGTCCAAAGTGGTTATACCATTTTAAATTCCAACCAATACTGTGAGAAAGTTCCAGTTACCCCACGACCTTGTCAGTGTTTGGTTTTGTCATTCCTTTACATTTTAACCATTCTAGTGGGTGTGTTGTAATTATATACCATTATACTTTTAATTTGCATTTCTTTGTTAACTAATAATGTTGGCTATCCATGTATCTTCACTTTTATGAAACATATTTTCAAATATTTATTCTATTTTTCAGTTGGATTGTCTAGTTATTGTCACTTGTGGATTTTTTTCTTTTCTTTTCTTTTTTTACATTCTAGACCAGTGCTGTGCCATAACATTTTCTGCATAGTGGAATATATTTATTGTGAAATGCAACTAGTGCAAATGAAGTATATTTTTAATTATATTTAAATTGAAATAGCTACGTTGGCTACATATTGGACAAGTTCTAGATAACAGTCCTTATTAGATGCATATTTTGTAAGTATCTTTTCCTAATCTGTGGCTCGTGTATGCGTGCTCAGTTGCCTCCAACTCTTTGAGACGCCATGGACTGTAGCCTGCCAGGCTCCTCTGTCCATGCAATTTTCAAGACAAGAATACTGGAGTGGGTTGCCATTTCCTACTTCAGGGACTCTTCCCAACCCAGGGATTGAACCCAAATTTCCTGCACCTCCTTCATTGGCAGGTGAATTCTTTACCACAGCACCGCCTTGGAAGCCCAATCTGTGGCTTGCCTATTCCTTTTCTTAATGGTATCTTTTGATGAACAGAAGTTTTAAATTTTGAACACTGCTTAATTCTTCAATTTTTTGTTTAATAGCTATTGTGTTGTATGACCCATTTAAAAACTTGATTACTCCAAAATCACAATTTTTATGTTTAGGTTTATCATCCACCTTGATGGTGTTTGATGGGAGTCAGGGTTATTTGACTGTCATTGTTGTAAATACTTTCCTAATTGGATACTTTGGTGCTTTTGTAAAACAAAAATCTGTGTAAGTGTGGATCTTTTATGTTCTTTCTTCTCTTTCATTACTCTATTTACTGAGTCTTATGCTCTTAATAGAAGAAGGCAATGGCACTCTACTCCGGTACTCTTGCCTGGAAAATCCCATGGAGGAGCCTGGTAGGCTGCAGTCCATGGGGTCGCAAAGAGTCAGGCAGGACTGAGCGACTTCACTTTCACTTTTCATTTTCCTGCATTGGAGAAGGCAATGGCAACCGACTCCAGTGTTCTTGCCTGGAGAATCCCAGGGATGAGGGAGCCTGGTGGGCTGCCGTCTATGGGGTCGCACGGAGTTGAACACGACTGAAGCGACTTAGCAGCAGCAGCAGTAAATGCCAGGAGACAGGGATCATTTGGGCTATCTTAGTTGGAAAAGAACTGATTAGTATGACATATGACAATCTACCAAGAGAGATGCCCATTAAGAAATCTTGCTCAGGGGAATTCCCTGGAGGTTCAGTGGTTAGTACCACTGCAGGGGGCACAGGTTCAACCCTGGCCACGGAACTAAGATCCACATGTCACATGACATGGCCAAAAAAAAGAAGAAATAGTATTCAATTAATTCTATAATCCAGAAGGAATTGATGGGAATGACTTAATAGAATTTTCTAGTTAGCAATACAGTATCACAAGCAAGTAGGTATAAACTACTAAGTGCATTATTTTTTCTTCCACTATTCTGCTCTTTATCTACTACTGTCAGCTATGAAATGAGATAGCCTACATCACACCCCGAAAAAATAGTAAAGAGTTGTACTTCAGAAAAATGTTAGAGAAAAATAGTCTCACATATATATGAGTTTTATCAACAAATGGTTTATCAGCACATGATATTAATTTTGTTATATTGATAAGCGATATCTACTAAAAATGGCATTCTCAACAGCATGGGCCAGCATGTGCTTGCATGTGTGAGTGCCAAGTCACTTCAGCCGCGTCCAACTCTTTGTGACCCCATGGACTGTAGCCCCCAGGCTTCTCTGTCCATGGGATTCTCCAGGCAAGAATACTGGAGTGAGTTGCTTTGCTCTCCTCCAGGGGATCTTCCTGACTCAGGAATCAAATCCACATCTCCTGTATCTCCTGCACTGGCAGGCAGGTTCTTTACCACTTGGCCATCAGGGAAACCCTACCTGCCAACATGTTCCTCCACAGATAAAATAAGGTTAAATAGTTATGCTTGGATATGATTAGAAATTATCAAAAGAGAGTCACTGTGGCATTACTGTAATAAGGTTGTTGACTCTGAGTAATTAATTGACAAAACTTCATCAGGTAATTAAGTGAGCTCTTTGTATTCTTAACAAGTCAAAACACCAGCTATTAAACAGTTTAGAGCAATTATGCACAAAATGATCATTTTCTGTGTGAAAACATTTTTATCTATTTGAAGACTAACAAAGACTGCAAAAGCCTATGATGGGAGAGATTAGTAATTATCACTTCAATAGTGTTTGGATTGTTGAGTTATAGTTAGTGGATGGCCTCTAATAGGATTGAGAATAAGTTCATTAGCCTGAATGGGTAGTCAGGAAAATCCTATTTTGTTTTTATTTTTAAGCTGCGGAAGAAATGCCATGGAAAATGGAAATAGTACTTGTAAGTTTGGTTGGTATGAACTGGAGCACTTCCTGCAGCTTAAGAGTTGTGTGCAAGGCTGAAGACAAAGATAGATACATTTCCTATTTTTAAGTTTGCCAGTTTATTTTAGAGCAAATTGATATTATAACCCTTAATGTTGGTATTTCTGCTCTATTGCTCTAAATCAGACTATAGATGTATTTTGAGAGATTATAGTGATTTGGTAGGAGTTCTTCACTCACATAAAAGGACTGAATACATTTTGTGCCTGCAGTATTAATGACATATCATGTATAATATCTATAGTTCATAAATCCTAAATAGAAAAGGTCAAGAAATGAATTGACAAGATTGGGTACCACCATGCCAAGTAGACTAAGATATTATGTAAGCCACATGATCAAAGAAGACATTCTAATATTGTGGTAGCAGCTTCAAACAGACAAACATCTACATGTCTCCTTTTCATTAGCTGAAGTGTAGGTTTGGTATTTTGACAGGGCCCTGCCTTGTCATTGTCCTTGGAATGCTCTCTGAAGTACACAGGAAAATTCTCTTCTGAATACAGAGTGAAGTCAGGTTTTAGCCAAGTCTTATAGAAACTTATGTCTTCTCATCTCTAGTATAGAATTGAAGGGCAGGAAGGACTTTGCTGAAAAAATACAGGTTTGATGCTCAGAGCAAATGAAACAAAAAAGCAAAAGACTGGGACTACTAAGGCCTTGGGTGTAGCAAGTATTTGCCTGGGGAGAAAAATACTTTTTCTGAATTCTGATAGTGTGGCTTCTGTTTCAGGGTAGGAGCTTCTTTGAAGGTTTAGCATTAAAAAGAGACTCTATTCAGTTATAATGTGAGCCCTTGACCTTTGCCCAAGGATTCAGTTCAATCATATAAATCAGAAATTCAAATGTCAAATCACCCATGATTTACCCAGCTTTGTGTACGGGCATTTAGAAACCCATCCTGTCTCATTCCAGAGGTGAAGTTTTAGTCATTTGGAGGCATTATCAGAAGCCTATCCAGTCTAAGAACATACAGGTATTTCCCCCTCTTTTTGAAAGTTTGCTTTATGCCACTTTGTTTATATGAAGGACCTATGATAAGTACCTATTTTCACTAAATGAAATCTGAAGAGGATTTTTACTTTTATGAAAAAAAGGTGAAAAGTGAAAATAGCGTTCAGCATTTGTTTTACAGCAAGTGTCTATAGAGGCAGTGCCCCCCAAGCAGCAAGTTGGCACCTCAAGCTCCTTCCCCAGGAACTACATGCAGCATCTCAGCATCAAGTCACCATTTTTGTTGTTGTTCGTTGGAGCCTTTGTTGTAGCTCAGTCGCCAAGTTGTGTCCGATTCTTTGCAGCCCCATGGACTGCAACATGCCAGGCTTCCCTAGCTTTCACTATCTCCCTGAGTTTGTTCAAATTCATGTCCATTGAGTCAGTAATGTTATCTAATCATCTCATCCTCTGCTGTCCCCTTCTCCTCCTGCCCTCAGTCTTTCCCAGCATCAGGGTTTTTTCCAGTGACTCTTTATATCAGGTGCCCAAAGTATTGGAACTTCAGCTTCAGCATCAGTCTTTCTAATGAACACTCAGGACTGATCTCCTTTAGGATGGAGTGGTTGGATCTCCTTGCTGTCCAAGGGACTCTCGAGAGTCTTCTCCAACACCACAGTTTGAAAGCATTAATTCTTTGGCTCTCAGCTTTCTTCACAGTCCAACTCACATATCTGTATATGACTACTGGAAAAGCCATGGCTTTGACTATAGGGACCTTTGTTGGCAAAGTGATTTCTCTGCTTTTAATATGCTGTCTGGGTTTGTCATAGCTTTCCTTCTAAGTCACTGTAGCTTTGAACTATTTCTGTGAGCATCGGTGCTGTATCTCAATTTATTAATATTTTATACATCTATTAGTAAGATGTACCCTAAGATGATTGTTTTTTTGCCTTACACCATTTCAGCTTTCATATAGTTTCATAGGAGCACTCTACTTTCAGATAGTGGGGGAAACCCTGTACATATATTGGTTTTGTGCAATTTTTAAACATAAGAATGAGGAGCTTCTTTGACAGAACTTTATGTGAGCTAAGGTACTGAAAGGCCAGCAAAGTCTTTGTTATGGGAAAATCCACAAACTTTGTAGACCAGGTTTCCTACAGAGAGCCTGGCTCACTGGGAAGTTATTCTCCTAAGCAGAATTACTTCATATATTTTAATGTGAACATTTGTATTAGATATAGATAAAAGCCAGTTTCATGCTTAGTCATGAGTAGAGAGATTCAGAAACAAATCACATTATGAGGCAAAGTAGAGTCAGTTAATGGGGCTGTCATTTAGACAAGTCCATAGATGGGGTGCGGAGAAGGCAATGGCACCCCACTCCAGTACTCTTGCCTGGAAAATCCCATGGACAGAGGAGCCTGGTAGGCTGCAGTCCATGGGGTCACTAAGAGTTGGACACGACTGAGTGACTTCACTTTCGCTTCTTACTTTCATGCGTTGGAGAAGGAAATGGCAACCCACTCCAGTGTTCTTGCCTGGAGAATCCCAGGGACGGGGGAGCCTGGTGGGCTGTCGTCTATGGGGTCACACAAAGTCGGACATGAATGAAGTGACTTAGCAGTAGCAGCAGCATAGATGGGGTGAAGTTTTCATTTTCGTGAGGCCTTTGAACAGGATGAGAGACTCAGCTGGGGATAGTCACCTTAAACTGAAGGAAGTAGCACTAGTTTGGGGGCTTTATTTAGACTATTCAGCAGAGAATGGAAACAGTCCACAAGACTCTTCTCTTCTTTAGTGAGTTGAGCCAAGTTGTGCAACCCTGAGGAAGTACCTGAGGTTTATGGGCAGGAAATAAGGCAGGCTTCTTATTTGTTTGGGTATCTGAGCTTTCAATGAGTTCTTGGTCACCTAAGGAGGATATATATATTTTGAGAGAGAGTAATCTAGCAGGTACAGATACTCCCTTTCTTGAAAACAATACATACTATTACCGTATGCACAGGAGACATTCAAAATAATTCTCTTTGTTTTGATCAGTATTTGTTAAATTATCTTAGGGTGGTAGAAATTTAATCTTGATAAGTAAGACCCCGCCACAGACTCCATATATATAGTTTCCGTATCAGTTCAGTTCAGTCACTCAGTCGTGTCCAACTCTTTGAGACCCCATGAATTGCAGCACGCCAGGCCTCCCTGTCCATCACCAACTCCCGGAGTTTACTCAAACTCATGTCCATCGAGTCAGTGATGCCATCCAGCCATCTCATCCTCTGTCGTCCCCTTCTCGTCCTGCCCCCAATCCCTCCCAGCATCAGGGTCTTTTCCAATGAATCAACTCTTCGCGTGAGGTGGCCAAAGTATTGGAGTTTCAGCTTTAGCATCAGTCCTTCCAAAGAACACCAGGACTGATCTGCTTTAGAATGGACTGGTTGGATCTCCTTGCAGTCCAGGGGACTCTCAAGAGTCTTCTCCAACACCACAGTTCAAAAGCATCAATTCTTTGGTGCTCAGCTTTCTTCACAGTCCAACTCTCACATCCATACATGACTACTGGAAAAACCATAGCCTTGACTAGACGAACCTTTGTTGCAAAGTAATGTCTCTGCTTTTGAATATGCTATCTAGGTTGGTCATAATTTTCCTTCCAAGGAGTAAGTGTCTTTTAATTTCATGGCTACAATCACCATCTGCAGTGATTTTGGAGCCCCCCAAAATAAAGTCAGCCACTGTTTCCACTGTTTCCCCATCTATTTGCCATAGTGTCCAGACATGGTGATGTGAATGTAATTCTCGTGGTCTTTATCTATCCATACCAGCATCTACTGAAATGCCAGATACTTAACTATGCAGATTATTTCCAAGTCTTACTATTTTTCTTTACCTTAAGCTCTCTCTCTCTCTCTTTTGTATTTCATTATGATTTTATTTGGGGCTTCCCAGGTAGTAAAGAATCTGCCTACCAATGCAGGAGCCGCAGGAGACATAGCAGAAGATTCCTGGATCAGAAGTTACCCTGGAGTAGGAAATGGCAACTCACTCCAGTATTCCTGCCTGGGAAATCCAAAGGAAAGAGGACCTAAACAACTAAAGTCCAAGGGGTTGCAAAGAGTCATCCACATCTGATCATGCATGTGTATTTTATATTTAAAATATTCACAGAAAACTAGTCAATCTAATCACATTAGGACCACAGCCTTGTCTAACGCAATGAAACTAAGCCATGCCCATGGGGCAACCCAAGATGGGTGGGTCATGGTGGAGAGATCTGACAGAATGTGGTCCACTGGAGAAGGGAATGGCAAACCACTTCAGTATTCTTGCCTTGAGAACCCCATGAACAGTATGAAAAGGCAAAATGATAGGATACTGAAAGAGAAACTCCCCAGGTCAGTAGGTGCCCAATATGCTACTGGAGATCAGTGGAGAAATAACTCCAGAAAGAATGAAGGGATGGAGCCAAAGAAAAAGAATACCCAGCTGAGGATGTGACTGGTGATAGAAGCAAGGTCCAATGCTGTAAAGAGCAATATTGCATAGGAACCTGGAATGTCAGGTCCATGAATCAAGGCAAATTGGAAGTGGTCAAACAAGAGATGGTAAGAGTGAATGTTGACAGTCTAGGAATCAGCGAACTGAAATGGTCTGGAATGGGTGAATTTAACTCAGATGACCATTATATCTACTACTGTGGGCAGGAATCCCTCAGAAGAAATGGAGTGGCCATCATGGTCAACAAAAGAGTCTGAAATGCAGTACTTGGATGCAATCTCAAAAACGACAGAATGATCTCTGTTCATTTCCAAGGCAAACCATTCAATATCACAGTAATCCAAGTCTATGCCCCAACCAGTAACGCTGAAGAAGCTGAAGTTGAATGGTTCTATGAAGACCTACAAGACCTTTTAGAACTAACACCCAAAAAAGATGTCCTTTTCATTATAGGGGACTGGAATGCAAAAGTAGGAAGTCAAGAAACACCTGGAGTAACAGGCAAATTTGGCCTTGGAATACGGAATGAAGCAGGGCAAAGACTAATAGAGTTTTGCCAAGAAAATGCACTGGTCATAACAAACACCCTCTTCCAACAACACAAGAGAAGACTCCATACATGGACATCACCAGATGGTCAACACCGAAATCAGATTGATTATATTCTTTGCAGCCAAAGTTGGAGAAGCTCTATACAGTCAGCAGAAACAAGACCAGGAGCTAACTGTGGCTCAGACCATGGACTCCTTATTGCCAAATTCAGACTTAAATTGAAGAAAGTAGGGAAAACCACTAGACCATTCAGGTATGACCTAAATCAAATCCCTTATGATTATACAGTGGAAGTGAGAAATAGATTTAAGGGCCTAGATCTGATAGATAGAGTGCCTGATGAACTATGGAATGAGGTTTGTGATGTTGTACAGGAGACAGGGAACAAGACCATCCCCATGGAAAAGAAATGCAAAAAAGCAAAACAGCTGTCTGGGGAGGCCTTACAAATAGATGTGAAAGGAAGAGAAGCAAAAAGCAAAGGAGAAAAGGAAAGATATAAACATCTGAATGCAGAGTTCCAAAAGAATAGCAAGAAGAGATAAGAAAGCCTTCTTCAGTGATCAATGCAAAGAAATAGAGGAAAACAACAGAATGGGAAAGATTAGGGATCTCTTCAAGAAAACCAAGGGAACATTTCATGCAAAGATGGGCTTGATAAAGGACAGAGATGGTATGGACATAACAGAAGCAGAAGATATTAAGAAGAGATGGCAAGAATACACAGAAGAACTGTACAAAAAAGATCTTCACGACCCAGATCATCACGATGGTGTGATCACTGACCTAGAGCCAGACATCCTGGAATGTGAAGTAAAGTGGGCCTTTGAAAGCATCACTACGAACAAAGCTAGTGGAGGTGATGGAATTCCAGTTGAGCTATTCCAAATCCTGAAAGATGATGCTGTGAAAGTGCTGCACTCAATATGCCAGCAAATTTGAAAAACTCAGCAGTGGCCACAGGACCACTGGAAAAGGTCCTGTGGAAACTGCTGGAAAAGGTCAGTTTTCATTCCAATCCCAATGAAAGGCAATGCCAAAGAATGCTCAAACTACCGCACAATTGCACTCATCTCACACGCTAGTAAAGTAATGCTCAAAATTCTCCAAGCCAGGCTTCAGCAATATGTGAACCGTGAACTTCCTGATGTTCCAGCTGGATTTAGAAAAGGCAGAGGAACCAGAGATCAAATTGCCAACATCCGCTGGATCATGGAAAAAGCAAGAGAGTTCCAGAAAAGCATCTGTTTCTGCTTTATTTACTACCCCAAAGCCTTTGACTGTGTGGATCGCAATAAACTGTGGGAAATTCTGAAAGAGATGGGAATACCAGACCACCTGATCTGCCTCTTGAGAAATCTGTATGCAGGTCAGGAAGCAACAGTTAGAACTGGACATGGAACAACATACTGGTTCCAAATACGAAGAGGAGTTCATCAAGGCTGTATATTGTCACCCTGTTTATTTAACTTATATGCAGAGTACATCATGAGAAACACTGGACTGGAGGAAGCACAAGCTGGAATCAAGATTGCTGGGAGAAATATCAATAACCTCAGATATGCAGATGACACCACCCTTATGGCAGAAAGTGAAGAAGAACTAAAGAGCCTCTTGATGAAAGTGAAAGTGGAAAAAGTTGGTTTAAAGCTCAACATTCAGAAAACGAAGATCATGGCATCTGGTCCCATCACTTCATGGGAAATAGATGGGGAAACAGTGGAAACAGTGTCAGGCTTTATTTTTCTGGGCTCCAAAATCACTGCAGATGGTGAGTGCAGCCATGAAATTAAAAGGCGCTTACTCCTTGGAAGGAAAGTTATGACCAACCTAGATAGCATATTCAAAAGCAGAGACATTACTTTGCCAACAAAGGTTCATCTAGTCAAGGCTATGGTTTTTCCTGTGGTCATGTATGGATGTGAGAGTTGGACTGTGAAGAAGGCTGAGCGCTGAAGATTTGATGCTTTTGAACTGTGGTGTTGGAGAAGACTCTTGAGAGTCCCTTGGACTGCAAGGAGATCCAACCAGTCCATTCTGAAGGAGATCAGCCCTGGGATTTCTTTGGAAGAAATGATGCTAAAGCTGAAACTCCAGTACTTTGGCCACCTCATGCGAAGAGTTGACTCATTGGAAAAGACTGATGCTGGGAGGGATTGGGGGCAAGAGGAGAAGGGGACGACAGGATAAGATGGCTGGATGGCATCACTGACTCAATGGATGTGAGTCTGAGTGAACTCTGGGAGTTGGTGATGGACAGGGAGGCCTGGCGTGCTGCAATTCATGGGGTCGCAAAGAGTCGGACATGACTGATCTGATCTGATAGTTGATTTACAACATTGTGTTTAATTCTGTGCAGCAAGCTGACTCAGTTACACACACACACACACACACACACATTCTTTTTTATCATCTTTTCCATCATGGTTTGTCACAGGATATTGAATATAGTCCCCTGTGCTATACAGTAGGAGCTTTTTGTTCATCCATCCTGTATACGATGGTTGGCATCTGCTAATCCCAAACTCCCAATCCTTCCCTTGGCTCCTCCCCCTTGGTAACCACACTTCAGTATTTGTGAGTCTGTTTTTGTTTCACAGATATGTTCATTTTGGTCATATTTTAGAGTCCATATATAAGTGATATAGTGTGATATTAATGTTTGTCTTTCTCTTTCTGACTTACTTTGCTTACTATGGTCATCTCTAGGTCGATCCATGTTGCTGCAAATGTCATTATTTCATTCTTTTTAGTGGCTGAGTAATATTCCTGTGTGTGTGTGTGTGTGTGTGTGTGTGTTTACCACATCTTCTTTATCCTTTCATCTGTCAGTGGACATTTAGGTTATTTCCATGTCTTGGCTACTGTGGATAGAGCGGCTGTATGTGTTGGCGTGCATGTGTCTTTCTGAATTATGATTTTGTCTGGGCATATGCCCAGGAGTGGGATTGCTGAATTATATGGCAACTCTGATTTTAGTTTTTTGAGGAACTTCCATACTGTTTTTCATAGTGGCTGTACTAGTTTACATTCCCACCAACAGAGTAGGAGGGGTCCCTTTTCTCCACACCCTCTCCAGCATATGTTATTTGCAGACTTTTAAATGATGGCCATTCTGACTGATGTGAGGTGGTACCTCATTGCTGTTTTGATTTGCATTTCTCTAATAATTAACTATGATGGGCATCTTTTCATGTGCTTTTTGGCCATCTGTATATCTTCTTTAGAGAAATGTCTGTTTAGTTGATCTTAAGGCCTGGAGGGCTACAGTCCATGGGGTCGCAAGAGTCAGACATGACTGAGAGATTAAACCACCACTAAGGTCTCTTTACGGATCAGTTTTCTCTCAGCCACTCCTGTGGCTCTTTGTGTGGGCAAATACAACGAGGCTGCCTCAGACTGTTTGCCTAAACACAACACTCAGCCATTTTTATTGTGTAGTCCCTGCCACTACACTGAGTTCTATCTGGGAATGTGGCCATTGATTCTGTTCTTCTCATATCCCTCTAACTGATTTGAGGCTCTCTCTTTCCCCTTCCTCACTGGGGCTCAATCTTAGCTGAATGAGGAGAGGTAGTCAAAGTTTATGGGGTTACTTCTTAGGAGCTGTAATAAGTGCAGATAATTTTAGTTTCAAATAAAAGAAATCCTAACCAACAGTGATTTAAACAATTGATTATCTCATACAACAGGAGGTCTAGAGACACAGGCCAGGACTGGCATAGCAGCTTCACTGTGTAACCAGGAATTAATCTTCTTGCCATACTTACATTTTGTTACCCTTAGCTGTTAGCTTTTGTAACTGTGTTTGTCACCATTGTGCTTGGCATGTTCACTCAACAACTGGCACACCTCAAGGTATCATAATACAATGCCATATGGTTTGTCCAAATGGCGAAGGGCTATATGAGCGACAAGAAATTATAGGGGGAAGTCCTCTATAAATATTATAAAGTTTATCTCACCATAGTTACAAATACACAGAAACCCACCCAAAGTAGGCCAAGGCAAGAAGAGAATTTGTTGGAAGATGTAAGTATATCTTATGGACCTAAGGATAGGAAGTATAGCTGAACTTTACTATGGACTAGAAGCAGGAACCAGAAAACTGTTATGAACCAGTACGCTGTCCTCCCTTCCTTCTCTGGACACATGATCTCTTATCATCTGCTTTGTTTTTCTTTCTTGGCATTGGCTTTTTCTATTTTTCTGTGTACAAACTAGAAAATGGTCACTTTAGTCATACCAGTTCAAATGCAAACTAAGATTGAGGAGCATCTCTTATGTTTTAAGTTCTCTGGGGGAAGAATATGATTGGTTCAGTTTTGATTGTATATCAGTCTTTAATCCAATTTGTGACCATGGGGATGGGTCAAATGACTTAGCAGTTCTTAGGAGCTGAGCAAGAATACTCTTTTGAGAAGGGGCCATGGGTGAATATGTGTCTGTATGGCAGTGGTAATTGAAGAAGAAATAATAGACAGATCTACTACTCTCTCGATATCCTTAATCTGAGCAATGTGTTAGTTACTCAGTCATGTCTGACTTTTTGTGACCCCATGGGCTATAGCCCACCAGGCTCCTCTGTCCATAGAATTCTCCAGGCAAGAATTCTGGAGTGGGTTGCCATTCCCTTCTCCAGAGGATCTTCTTGACCCAGGGATCGAACCTCGGTCTCCTGCACTGCAGACAGATTCTTTACTGTCTGAGCCACCAGGGAAGCCCAATCTGAGGAAAGATAAATCAAATTAACCATTCATTCATTCTATAGACATTGGTCTCAGTTTTCTTCCTCTTATGTTTCTTTCAAAGAGTGTCAGTACCATTTATGTAGTTTCCCAAATTAATGAATTCTATACCACCAATAAGCATCACAGTAGCTAATATTAATTGAATATTGTACTATGTGATAAGCATTCTATGTACATTATTTTAAGTTCAATCTCAAAACAACTACAAATAAGTATTATCTATTTTGTAGATAAGCAAAGTGAAATTTAGAGATGTTAAGTCAAGCTTTCAACATCTCTTTTGGATTACTGCAGTAATCTGCCATCTCCCTGCCTCTGATTTGGCCTCGCCAATTCTTTTTCTGCCTGGCAGTCATAGTGGTATTTTTAAAACACAACAGATTTGTTATGTTTGATCATGCTACTTTCCTGCTTAAAATTCTTATAAGATTCCCTCAAGATAAAGTCCAAGTTCCTTCACAGGATGTATAAAACTTTTTATGATCTGGGCAGCCTTTACCTTACCAACCTCTAGCCTCATCTCTTTCAGTCCTGTACCTCACAGTCTATCCTCAAGCCACACAGATTATTTGCAATTCGTAACAATTCATGTCTTTCCTCTGCACAACAACCCTGTAGTCATTATCCTGCAGACTCCTACACATTACCCATAGTCAGGATTCGACTTAGATGTTATGCTATTCAGAAGCCTTTTCTAATTGAATTTGGTACTCCTTCTTTATACTTTTGTATCACTCAGTGATTTTTCTCTTATGCTTATCAAACCATGCTGTAATCGTGTGTTAACTTACTCTGTCTCTTGCATTGGATCTTAAAGTCCTTGAATGGAAAGATGAAGTATAGTTTAGTTTTGAAAACCCTGAGATTAGGGTAGTGCTTGGTGTGTATTTGTTGCTCAATAAATATTTGTTAAATGAATGAATCTCGGAGAGGTCTGGAAGAACTTACAAAGTTACCTGGAGAGAAACAGATATTCAGCATTTCTTGTTTAGTAAATGAATTATTCTGACAGCTATTTCTCCTTAACTATATACTTTTGGCTTATAATTTATAAAAATTGAGCAGATACAAATTTAAAAATTGAGAGAATTAACCATAAAAACATATCACAAAATAATAAAATAAGAAAGTGATATAAAACGGTAACCTAGGAGTGTTAAACTTAATGTAAGATAAAGAAGACTGAATGAAGTAACAAAGTTTGAGACTGGGGAAGAAAAAGCAAGGAATTGAATTTTTTTCAGCATCTTCTAAATTGAATGGATTTTCCCCCCGGTAATATCTGATTTAATTCTTAGAATAATTCTTTGAGGTTGCTATGCTACAGTTGCATTAAAACTAAAGAAATTAAAGATCAGAGTAAAATAAACTGAATGATTATACAATAAACTTTCTACAGATAGAAAGCAAATGAAACAAAACTCAACCATAGAAAATATGGGGTATATGTGAGGATAAATCACCCTACACCCTAAATGATCCTTTTTTGGGGTCTGTATCAGCTTTCCAGCTTTCTTTCCTCAAGTGATTTCCTTCACTCTCATCTGCTTAGAATGTATGGATACATCCTTCCTTTTACCAGGATAAATTCCATCTCCTCTTTCAAGCTTTGTCTCACTCAAGTTGCTTCTTGAGTGAAATTTGTTTCATTAGATCTGTTTTTTGATTTAGCTAAACTTTTCGGAGCCTAGCAAAGCACCCTGACTTCTCTTTCAGAGAATTATAAGCACACAGCAGGAAAAACCCAACACAAAAGAGACTATTACTATAGATCACTCAGGAGAAAAAAAATCCTTAGGAGTGGCAGTGTTTAAGTGACTATATTCTGCGCTGTGAGAACACCTGGAGTCATTTTTAACTTCCACCACTCCCTACTTCTTAGTCGGGTCAGTTTTCTAAACTTTCTAAATCTCAGTTTTCTTATCTACGAAAAGAGGATCGTATTGAGTCTCCTACCTATTCCAGAACTTCTGTGAGGAGCAAATTAGAGGATATACGTGAAAATATTTCACAGACGTTTGGTAAAAGGCTACAAAATGTTTGTACCTGGCTACAGATGAGACCACGACAAGTTATGTTCCTGGGCTAAAGAAACTCAGAGGCTAATAGCTAGGGAATGGAAGCGGAGCGTTGCTACGGGACGTCATCACCCCGCGCCAGACGCGACGGTTTCCGGATTGGGCTTCAGGCAGTATTCCGAGCCATGGGGGTTTGGCTGCGTTTGCTGGTGTTTGGTGGAGTGTCGCTTCGGGGCTGCGGCGGGACCTGTGTCCCACTTTGGGGAAGCCGACTAGTGATTTGTCGGCGCCAGGTCCGTGTTGCTGCAGGGCAGGTGGAGGCGGGCGGGTCGGAGATGCTGGGGCGCCAGGGCTTCAGGTTTCCTGCAGGTGTTCTGCAATTGCCTCTTGCCAAGGACTCACTTCAGTCCCTCTTGGGCCCCCTCCCCTGCTCAGTGAGACCCCAGTTGTCTGGATGTGCCCACTTTCCAGGCAGGCCCCCAGTAGGACCAGGGCGAGGCATAGAGGGATGTGAAATAGACGGTTAGAACATGGATGTGTGGCTTGCACATGCTTTCTTAGTGTTTATTTAGAAAATATGTTAAAGAGAAGGAAAACACGTGGGGGATTTAGCTCCGTAGAGGGAGATTATTTACTTGCTATTTTTAACGCCTGGTAAATAAATTTCAACTTAAACAATGTGTCTCTGCAGTTTTTATCAACAGCTATTTGTAAATAACACTAAAGGCCTAACTAATGGAGATGAGCAGAATTAAAGTAGAAAAGAAAGCCCTGTTAATCGCAAATACCTAATTGTTTAACCTCGTAATAATGGAGATAGCTTATTTTAAAACTGTTTTTTCTTCTTCTTCTCAAGTTCTCTGGCGCTGAGAGTGAGACCCTAAAACAAAGAAGATCACAAATCATGTCTCGAGGACTTCCAAAGCAGAAACCGATAGAAGGTGTTAAACAAGTTATAGTTGTGGCTTCTGGAAAGGGTGGAGTTGGAAAGTCTACTACAGCAGGTATTATAGGATATTCTCATTTTGAGTAGGACTTTAGGCCAACTGGCAAGTGCACAATATTAAAGTTATAGTTTTGTTCTTGAAAAAGTATTTGTGAAGTTTCTAATAGCTGGTTCCTTAGTATGAGGAGTTGGTAGTGATTGAGGGCTTAGATTTTGGACTTAGGCAGAACGAGATATGTTGCCAGGTCTTTGACTCCTTGACTGAGGAAAAGGTAGTCAGGCTGCCCATCAGATCTTCAGTTTGAAAGTGAAGTCGCTCAGTCGTGCCCGACTCTTTGCGACCCCATAGACTGTAACCCACCAGGCTCCTCTGTCCATGGGATTTTCCAGGCAAAGTACTGGAGTGGATTGCCATTTGCTCCTCCAGGGGATCTTCCCAACCCACGGCTTGAACCCGGGTCTCCCGCATGGGAGACAGACGCTTTACCGTCTGAGCCACCAGGGAAGTTCTCTGATCTTCAGTTTACTTAACTGTAAAGTGACAATGATGATAATCTTTTTCATAGGGTGGTCATGCAAATTAAACAAGTTAACCACTTAGCCCCCTGTCTCCTACATAGTAAGTACTCAACATTTGATTGTTGTTGTTATTTTTAAAACATGTAGTAAGTTTAATATTAAGTTTATTTCTGTTTTTAATACTAAATTTATTTGTTTTGTTTGCATTCTTTTCTAATCTTTTTCAGTGTACATTGAGCTAAGTAGTTGCAATGAGATTGTTTACATTATTGTGACCTATTTTCATTTAACCATAACAGTTTTCCAGCATGAATAAAGTCAAAATAGATCTAATATTTGAAAATCTTTTAATTATTTAAAACATTTAACCTTTAGATCTTTATATTAATATACTGGAACAGAGGATTTTTTTTTGGTGGAGTTTTCAAATTGATTATAGATTTCATTGTGACTGAAATGCTGCTTTCGGAACCCATAAAAGAAGTCCCACTAGAAATGTAAGAGGTACCATCCAGGACTAATGAACAGGTATTCCCAATTTTTTTCAAAAGAAACTTTTTATTTCTAAAAAAACCTTCAGTATAATAATGTAAAAAGGTAGCTCCCCTCCTTCCAGTTCAACAGAGGCAACTTGTATTATTAATTTGAAGTCATAAATCTCTCAAGTTTTGTTGCATCACTTAAAATTTTCAGTCATTTTAATAGGAATGGCTTAATTCAGATCTTTTTCCAATCTATCCTTTTGGCAGTTGATTAAAAAATAACTATCCTTATTATATTTCATTTTGTTAGTTTTGACATAGTTCCTCACTATTAAGATCTTGTATATATCATGTATTTTTTTTTTCAGCTTTTGACTCATATTTCTGCATTTTTTCAAATTGAAGTGTAGCTGATGTACAGTATTATGTAAATTCCAGGTATACAGCATAGTTCACAATTTTTAAAGGTTATATTGCATTTATGGTTATTATAAAATACTGGACCTAATCCCTGTGTTGTATAGTATATCCTTATAGCTTATTGATTTTATAATAGTAGTTTGAACCTCTTAATTCCCTACTCCATCTTGCACCTCCTCCCTAAGATCTGTAAAGTTTTTTTTCCTCAGATATTAATCTAAACTTGGGGCATATATGTACCTTAAAATCACTTAATTCCATTGAAACCAATGACATTTTGAAATAAAAAGGGCCAGGTACAGAGTTCTGTGACTTTCACTAGAGATCCTGTGTCTTGACTCAAAGCCATATTTGGTAATTCCTGGATACAGCAGTTCTGTAGTTGTATAACCAGCTATAGATCCAACTATATAGTGTTATTAGCTTAGTTTTTTCCCCCCATTTTGACCTGAATGTATTGTGGAAGAGTTTTTCAGATATTTTGAAGAAATTAAGATTTAACAAGAATTGTAGTTATGATAGATTCCTACTATACTATTTGATAGATACCATATTATTATTTAAAATAGTTAGTGATTGTTCTTAATGAATTTATGCTGTATCCTACACACTCTTGCTTTCTTTCCTAGGGACATACAATCTATCTGTTTGATATTTTGTTTGTAAAATTTGGAAGCTCTTAGTTTTCAGTTCTAGAATCCACCTCTACTTGTGTTTTGAAAATTAAGGTTTCAAAAAAAAAAAATACCTGTTTTCAGTGGTGTGACTCCTTTTGCAAGCTCTGTGTTTACTTGGTTTGGTTAAAGATGGAAGGCATTTTCATGATAATAGCCATAAGTTCTTTGGGTTTTGTGCAATATAATTTGTCAAATCTGTAGGCTAGCACTTGTTTAAAGCAAATTTATTTATTGTTTTAGGTTCTAAGATCATCTAATGCTATGGGCTGTGGCAGCATTTAGACAGGAAAATATATGAGAAAATGTTCAGTGTGTGACATATGTGTGCATTAGTAAGCATCCCTTCCTTGCTTTCATCTTTGTTAACATCATACCATCTATCTCAAATAATTGATCTATACTTTTTCATAACTGCTCTCTCTGCTTTAGAAATAGATTATTTCTATGTAACTCTGTTGGCATTATATTTCTTTCCCTTATACATATTTATTCCAATTCCAAACTGTCTCAAAATATTTCCCATCTGAATATGTGTGCTAGAAATATTTTGGATTAGAATGAGGACCTTTGATTAATGCAAACATGCTCTTAGATTCTATTGTGTAAATGGAGAAAGACCCTCACATTGAAATGAATTACTCTGCCTCAAAGTTGGATTATGTTTAACCTACAGTATACCTGAAATTCAGAATTATTTTATAATTTATGATTTAATGATTAAATCAAATATTAAACATTAATAATAATTTAATAATGAATTATCAAGTGCCATTCCCTAGGCTGAGTACTTTACACTTAGAATTTGATTTGATTCTCACAACAGTTATGAAATAGGACCTCATTTTATTGAGGAGGAAACATACTTGGGGGTAAAAATACTCATGATTGTAAAACACAGAGTGGTGACCCTGGGGTTTGAACCAGGTCTGCCTTGAGAGTTTATGTTCTTAAATACTTCAAAAGAAACAGTATTGGCATCATCTATAACATTGTCCGGTAAGGAATTATCATCCACAGTATGAGGGTCTGTTTATCAGTTTGGGAATATATTCTTTTTGGACCTCTTTCTCATCTCAGATGTAGCGTATCTCTCCTGCTGGGTTAACAGTGGTTTTGGGGCCTACTGCTTTCCCCGTTTATGTCTGAGATTCACTATTAATAGGCACTTTTGGGAAAATGTTTCATTGTCTTACCTTTTTCCCTTTTTCCCTTCCCTCTCCTCACTGGTCCAAGCTTTCAGTTATGTGGGTATTTGTGAGTTAGAGTGTTTGGAATTCCTGTATTACCTGCATTTATGTTTAAAAAACAGTAGGATCAGCTCCATTTTTATTTATTAAAAAGTAATTTTTCTGCAAAGTATTTTTTGAAAATAATTGAATGATATATACATTAATATGATTAAAACATTTAATGGATTATTTAAACACAGTTATAACATATGATAAATGGATTATTTAAAGTTTTGAGGCAGGCATCTGTTGCTTATGCTGAAATGTTACTTTCCTTTTTGTCTTTTTTACTTTCTATAGTCTCTCCATGTCCTTGTTTATTTTTTTTAAATAAAGGATTTATATTAAAATTTTACTTGCTTTGGTTATTACATTGAAAATATTAAAAGGCAAAATAAATTCTGGTAGAAGGAAAGTTACTAAATTTAATTACTTTTTTGTTTCTTACAGTGAACCTTGCACTTGCTCTAGCAGCGAATGATTCGGTAGGTATTTATTAATAGAACTACTAATTTATTAACATTTTTAAGTCAATGATTTAGAGCATACTGATGTTTTTCATTTACTCTTATCAGGGGCTGTATATTGTAGCTCTAGTTATTTGCATGTCTTTAAGGGGCTAAAAAATCTGCCATAAGTACTGGTTACATTTAATAATGGTGATGAAAATGGAAGGGGATTGCTGGTCAAGGAATTCAGGTAGCCTCTAGAAGTTAGAGAAGGCAAGAAATGTTTTTTTTTCCTTAGAGCCTCCCAAAGGTATGTAATCGTGTCAGCACCTGGATTCTAGCTCATTGAAACCCATTTGAATTTCTCTGATAATTTTTTACAGTAAAAGTAGGAAACTGATACAGGAAGTCAGTTTTCTTAGTCCTTAAATTTCCAAAAGTGTCTTTATTTTACCTTCATATTTGCTAGTTTGACTAGATGTAGAATTCCAGGTTCACAATAATTTGCTCTCTGAACCTTGAAAACAGCTTTCCATTTTCTTCTAGCATGCTAATAAGATGTCTGGTGATAGTTTGATTCATACTGCTTTGTAATAACCTGTGTTTTTCCCCTTGAGGCTTTTATGAGTTTCCTTTATGTCTTTTAAATTTAGAAATATCACAGATATGTGTCTGGTTGTTGGCATTACATTTTTTTTTACCTGTTTGGAAATTGGGCAAGCAGTACAAGGCTTGAGTCTTTTTCAGCGTAGGGAAAATTTCCTCACTGATTACTTTTTGTGATGTGCTTGTTCTTTCTCCAGAAATCTATTAGGTAGATATTGATTGTTTATGCTTGTTAATTTTTCTTTCATATTTTCCATCTCTTTGTCTTTTGCTCTGTGTTTTGGAAGATGTCTTATGCTATTTTTCACACTGCTATATTAGGTTGTGGTTGTTATTTAGTCCTTTTTATTTTTAATTTGGAAATTATATTTTTTCTAGTTTTTCAGAACTGTTTGCCTATTTTGCAGTGGCTTTTCCTGATCACTTAAAAAAATGGTTGTACCATTAGTTTGAGTCTCTCTGAGGATGCTAATTAGAATTAATAAAAAAGGTTCCTTTTAATGATCTCTATTTATTTAGCATGGTGGTTCTTAAAATGTGGTCCTCTGACCAGCAGAATGAGCATCACCTGGGAACTTGTTAAACACATAAAATCTTGAGCCCCAGACCTATTGCATCAGAAACCCTCAAGATGGAGTCCTACAGTCTGTGTTTTAACCAGCCCTCTAGGTGATTTTGATGCATGCTGAAGGTTGAGCCATGGAGAAGGCAATGGCACCCCACTCCAGTACTCTTGCCTGGAAAATCCCATGGATGGAGGAGCCTGGAAGGCTGCAGTCCATGGGGTCGTTAAGGGTTGGACGTGACTGAGCGACTTCACTTTCACTTTTCCCTTTCATGCATTGGAGAAGGAAATGGCAACCCACTCCAGTGTTCTTGCCTGGAGAATCCCAGGGATGGGGGAGCCTGGTGGGCTGCCGTCTATGGGGTCGCACAGAGTCAGACACGACTGAAGTGACTCAGCAGCAGCAAAGGTTGAGCCATGCATCTAGAATTTTTTAGAACTCTAAATTGCTAATGCATTCTTTTTTGTTTTCTTGTGTGATTGTTTTTAATTTAGTTTTAAGCTTTTTTTGTTTGTTTGTTTTTTTGGTTTCAATGTGAATTTGGAACAGAAGAGAGATACTCGTGTATGGTTAAGCAACTTTATTGAAATAAAATCCAGTACTACTTTTTAAAGAATACTTTTGATTAAAGCACTTAGTTACCTTGAAGAAAGGACCCCATCTTTCTTAAATTAGGGAGGACACAGGAAAAATTCAGTGGATAGGAAGGTAAGTAAAATCATAGGTGTGGGGATCTTTTAATTTGGTTATCATTTCAGCCAAAGCTTTGAGTCTTAAGATAATGTGAAGTAACCATGTAATAAACGATCTAAGGATGAAAAAAATAGTTAAAAGGGACTGATTCCTTCATGTTAGATGTTGCTAGTTTTTTTAAAAATTTATTTTTATTTATTTTCATTCATTTATTTTGGTTGTGCTGGGTCTTTGTTGCTGCTCACGGGCTTTCTCTAGTTACAATGAGCACCACTCTTTGTGGCGCACAGGCATGTTGCTACCTCCAGGCCCACGGGCTTCAGTAGCTGCAGCAGACAGGGTTACTAGTTGCGGCTCGAGGGCCCTAGAGCGTGGCAGGCTTCAGTAGTTATGGTGATGGGCTTAGTTGCCCCACAGCCTGTGAAATTTTCCCAGACCAGGGATCAAACCATGTCCCCTGCATTGGAAAGTGGGTTTTTATCCAGCACACAACCAGAGAAGTCCTAGATGTTGCTAGTTTGGTGAGATGGTAGCTCTGAAATTTCTGTTTTTCTGTTTGCTTCACCCCCACCCCCACCCCCACCCCCTCCTTCAGGCATGAGAGCAGCTTCGTCTTCAGTGGTCTAGATGTATGACAGGGAAATTGGCTGCAAGAAAGAAAAAGCAATGTTTTTCTCTGGGCCACTTTTTCAGAAAGCATTTTAGTATCCTTAAGTGTCTTTAAAGACATTGTAGAATCTTCCTTAGGAAGATTCAGTATTCTGTTGAGGTTTTTTTTTTTTTTCTTTTCATTTCTTGATTTTTTTTTTTTTTTTTTTTTTTTTTTACCAATGTTAGTATAGAACTTAGAAAAAAGAAAGTCAGGAAATTTGAGCAGCATGTTGTGGAACTCAAAGATAATCAGACATAATGCAGTATTTTATAGTTGGTTACTGTCTTGTCCTAGTTAATTAGTTCGCATGTATTTAAGAAAGATTCATTGTATATAGCTTGATTAACAGTGTTTTTGATTTGGGAGCAACATGTTTGACTTAAACTGTGATCTGCCGGAGGACTAACTGCATATAGAAAAGAAGATAGATCATATATAAATATATGATTTATATATATCTGGCATAGTCTTATAATCTGTATTCCCCAACTTAAGATTTTAGTAATATTGCATTTATTTCAAGGACATGTTTGGTCTATAGGGAAAACTCAAGATTCCTCCAAGGCCTTCTCATTGCCTGAGCTGATATAGATGGCTTATGTCCAGGGACATTTATTGGGGAATGGTACTAGGGTATGTTGCTTTGGGGCTTAAAACCTCCAGGTATAATGGTGTCTTTGGAGCTGATCTAGTGATTCATTCCCATGGAGTCTTAATTCCAAGGACCTTGTGTTGTAAGAGGGGTCTCTGACCTGCTTACCCTTTAAGCCAACTTTGCCCAAGACCTTGCTAACTGTTTTCTCCTTTCTTCCTTGGGTTGCCCTTTTTCAGCATCGCAGTGGGAAGACCTAATAAGACTTGTTTGTTGGCTTAGAGGAAACAGGTCCAGGAAGTTATTCATTTTACTTACAATGTTGGTCTTAATAATCTCTAAACAGGGTTATATAAACCCCAGGGGATATGTAAGATAGTCATTGGAATGTGGAATTTTTCTTTATGTTGTATGAATTTTTATCTTTTAAAATTTATGTTTTTTGTATACACTTTATAATTTATAGTAAATTAGTATCAGATCAGATCAGATCAGTCACTCAGTCATGTCCGACTCTTTGCGACCCCATGAATCGCAGCACGCCAGGCCTCCCTGTCCATCACCAACTCCCAGAGTTCACTCAGACTCACCTCCATCGAGTCAGTGATGCCACCCAGCCATCTCATCCTCTGTCGTCCCCTTCTCCTCCTGCCCCCAATCCCTCCCAGCATCAGAGTCTTTTCCAATGAGTCCACTCTTCGCATGAGGTGGCCAAAGTACTGGAGTTTCAGCTTTAGCATCATTCCTTCCAAAGAAATCCCAGGGCTGATCTCCTTCAGAATGGACTGGTTGGATCTCCTTGCAGTCCAAGGGACTCTCAAGAGTCTTCTCCAACACCACAGTTCAAAAGCATCAATTCTTCGGTGCTCAGCTTTCTTCACAGTCCAACTCTCACATCCATACATGACCACTGGAAAAACCATAGCCTTGACTAGACGGACCTTTGTTGGCAAAGTAATGTCTCTGCTTTTGAATGTGCTATCTAGATTGGTCATAACTTTCCTTCCAAGGAGTAAGCGTCTTTTAATTTCATGGCTGTAGTCACCATCTGTAGTGATTTTGGAGCCCAGAAAAATACAGTCTGACACTATTTCCACTGTTTCCCCATCTATTTCCCATGAAGTGTGGGACCGGATGCCATGATCTTCGTTTTCTGAATGTTGAGCTTTAAGCCAAGTCAACAGATGTATTAACATGTATTGAGTTTGTATACCTAAACATTTTTCACCGAGTGGGGTACGTGGTCAAAAAAGTTTGGTTGTCACTGGCCAAGGCAAAAGAAAATTTCTGAGCTGGATCATATGCCAGTTCAAAAGAAGACTACTTTATAGATGGAAATAAAAGCCTTACAGGAATAGGGTGTGAATTTTCCTGCCTTTTCTTTGCCTTTTGTACTTTCCTTTGGGGATGTAGCAGGTAGTGTTACAGGGCAGAATCTGGGATCCTGTCACGTGTACCATGCATTTAAATATTCACTCCTAGGGTTAGGGTTAGGGTTAGGGTTAGGGTTAGGGTTAGGAAAAGAAAAAAAAAAAAAAAAAAAAAAAAATTCACTCCTGTGGTATGTTGGAGCTGGCTCGTGCTAGTTGCGAGAACTGTTAAATTTTTAAGAATTTTCCAGTTGATATCCTGTTGTTAGCTCAAAATAGGCCATGGTGGGAGTATTTAATTAATGAAAATTGACAAATACTGAAAATTAGACTTCCCAGCTCACCCTGGGCCATTGTTAAACATTTTCTGGCACAACACTGATTATACATATTACCAATCATATATTTTAGTCTTTCTTTTTTCTATCTTCTTAACCACTTTTATTATGGATCTCATTCTTCTACAGTGTAAATTTAGTGAACAGAGAAGCACTGAAACTGGAGAGGGGAAGGTAAAGGTCACCAGAAACCATTGATAAGCTCTGTGATATTCCTAAATCAGTTCACTTCAGTTCATTTTAGTTCAACAGACATTTAGTGAGCACCTCTAACACTCACTGTCAGACACAATGAGTATGGGTATATAAAGAAAAGTAAATACGCCTACTAAGACTGCGTTAACAAAACTGTTTTGTGTGTGTATATATAATTACGTAAGTGTATATAGTCTCTTTGTGTATGTGTGTGTGTATTTTGGTGATGGTAATTGTTTCAGTTCAGTAATTGTTTCTTCTGTGAGTGGGACAAAGTGTGCTTAAAGCAACACTTAATAAGGTTTTATCGTAGTTTGTTTCAGAGTAGGCACGCTGTGCACTCTTAAAGGTTTTATAATCTAGTGAAGACAAGAGGAAGATAAATGTCTTAAAATGATGACCTGTGTTCAAGGTCAAATATAGTAGTGTTTCTGTCCAAGACAACTAGCTTTTATTTCAGAGAAAAGCCATCTTTTTTTCATAGAGCATTTTTGTGAACATAATTATATTTGCCTTTCACAGAAACCTATAATGCAGTACACTTAATATTTATCAGTTTTACAGTCTGTATTGATTTTGCCCTATCCTTGTCACATTTCATCAGCCAGCACATGTCCTTTTTTGTCTCTGCAATATTTTTCCAGTATGTATCTTTCTTTTTTCATTGTTCCCACTCTAATTAAGCCTCATATTATTTCTTTTTGGCTCATTCATTCATGTATACCTCAAACAGTTACAGAGTGCCTACCCTTCCCCAAGAACTTTGCTCCTTTGGAGAATATAGAAATGCATGAAATACAGCCCCAGCCCCTGCCTTTAAGGGCCTCGCAGACTAGGAGACTGCTGCAAGCACCTTTTACCTGCCCAAGCACAAATCCATTCAGTACATAATGCCAGATTATTCTTACTTGAGCACCATTGGAACCCCATTTCACCCTGCTCAGAGTCACTCCTGAATGCCTTTGGTGAGCTTCAAGATCTTCTATAATCTGGCTCCATCCACCTTTCTGGGTTTATCTTCAGCTCTTCTAAACAGTCCCTGTGCTCTGGCAAATCTGGGTTACTTGCTGTTGCCAGTTTGGGCTTGACTATATTATGTTCTTAATAGCTTACAGTGTTTCTTCTATGTTTCTACTGGAGTGTCTTTACATTTTCTTCAGCTTTATAGGTCCTCTCCTCCAGGCTGCGATGCATGGCTTGTGCTGGTTATATCGTGCCCCTAGAGTACTTCTCAAGGGAATTGAGTGATGACAGACATCCAGGGTATCCTCCTCTTCATGTGTACCTGCAAACTGCATTCTGATTCACACTGAGGCACTGTGTGAGGTAGCCTGCCCTGAGAGGTACTTAGAGACGTGCTCCCTGAGTCCATTCCCAGTGAGGGTCTTTCTTCCATCTTGTGAAATCCAGTAGCACTATTTATTGTTACTATTATGTACCCATGTAACCATTCTGGTAATTTTATATAGCAAATAATAAAAATAACATTTATCGAACATTTGTTATACATCAAGCACTGTTCCTCATTATATGTTTCTTAATTCATTTATTCTTCATAGCAACCATATGAGAATAGATACTGTTATGATCCCTGTTGTACATAATAAGCAGAAGCAGCTGGAGGCTAAGTCCTTTGCCCAAGCTCACCCAGGAAGTAAACGGCAGAGCCAGGTTTGAATGCCAGCCTAGATCCTGTGCCTTTAGCCTATTTGTTATACTACTCCTATGATAGCTAGATTCTTATGATTCAAAACTGTGTTGTCTTCATTCTTGGCTATTGACTTAGGAAATAGACAACAAATGTTTGCTACATGGATGAATCAAGTGTATATAGATGGGTTTCATAGTATATAAGTGCAAAGTTTTGTTTTGCATTGTTTTTTGAGGAGTGGTGTGGGATGGGAGGGCTTGTGGCTTAGTGGGCTGCATTCTGTTCTTTTCCTGATTCTTAAATGATAGTGTGCTCCATCATTCTACTTGGCTCTCTTCTCATTTTATACTGTCCAGTAATCTCATCTTTCCCCACTACCCCAGTAACTACCCATGTGCCCTGGATTCTAAATGCATCAGCAGCCTAGATATCTCTCCTGGGTGCCAGACCTGGCTGCCTCACCTACTGTAGATGCCCACTTGAGTGCTTTACAAACATTCAGGCTCAACATGTATAAAACCAAACTCTTCTTTCTTGTAATTGTCTTTGTCCTGTGACAGTCATGTGGTTCCCTCCCACCTCCAAATCAGATACCTGTTCCTGCTGCTTCTGCCACTCAAAGCTTTCTGGAGTATGTCTTCTCATTTCATTCCTTAATGCCATATCTTTTTCAGACCTTTATTATGGATCTTTCATGAGGTGATTCCAGCTGTTTATTTTCTCTGCTATGATGCTTTGAGGACAGGACTAGTACTTCCCTTTTTATTTGAGAGATCTGTTTCCTTGTTTAATTTCTGTGCTAGTTTAGGAACGTTTTTGGGCCAAGGATCTTGGCCTTATTCCCTTTTTTTAAATTCTCAGTCTCTAGTCCAGTGATAGTGTATAGAAGGCACTTGGTAAATGTTGGTAATGACAATGGAACATGTTAAGTGACGAGTGGTTGTGAATATATATACTAATATATTTCACATATGTAGATTCTAGTATTGGATAAGCTATCTATGATTTGTTGAATGCTAAATTATGCCCCTTTCCCCCCTGGGCAAATGAAATTGAAATCTTAATGGGATAATGTGAAGTGCTTAGCACAATGGCTGATACATAGTAAGCTTTAAATTACTTTTTAGTATTGTAGCTAAATAAAATTTTTTTGCAAGTAATGTCTCAAAAATTGATATGCATTTTACTTAATTGACTATTAACAAAAACTTATTTTAAGTTTTTACTTATTTTCCATTGCTACAATGAATCATTAAGTAGAATTTTAATTGGACTGAAAGATGGAAAAGGAAGCAGTATAATCTTCAAAGAGTTTGTGTTTCTTTGTTTTTTTTTTTCCATTGATGTTTATCTCAAAATATTTATTTTTTTCCCGTGATTACATAATGTCTTCACACTTATTCTTTGCAGATGTACTTCTCTATTTCACAAAATTATTATGAGAGGCTCTTAAACATAATAAAGATTGTCTTAAGTCTTTGAAGTTCTGTGATTACGTTGGAAAAACTGGGAAGTTTTAGTTTGAGATTTAGGTTTTGGTTTTTGAAAAGTTCATTGATCTTGGAAACAGAACATGATATGTACTGCCACTTAAAACATGATGATTTTCTTCATTAATAGTTATGTGTATAGCAGTTAACAATCCAGCTTTTTGGTGGCAAATAGACCTGGACTTGATTCTGGCTCTGCCTCTTGCAGCCTGTATAACTTTTGCCTGTACCTACCTCTTAAGGCTGTGAGTATTAAAGGAGATAATACATATATAGCACTTAGCACAGTGTCTGGCACATTGTTGTTGCCATTCAGTCGCCTCTGACTCTTTGCAACCCCATGGTCTGGCATATAGTAAATGCCAATAAGAGCATTAGCTGTTCTAGTATTTTAAATTCCTGGACACATTAACTATAATATTAGTTATAATGTGAATTTGGATTAAATATGAATGAAACTCTGTTTTTCACAGTTCATAGGAAATCCTGATGTATACTACTTAGTTCATATTGGGGATTATCTTCTCTTTAATGCCAGTCTTGTAAAGAAATTACAGTATATTAAAGCAACCTATTAATTTTTAAAAAAATCATTGCTTGGTAGTATATACAACATACACTTTTTTTTTTTTTTAAACTTTACATAATTGTATTAGTTTTGCCAAATATCAAAATGAATCCGCCACAGGTATACATGTGTTCCCCATCCTCCCTCCTCCCTCCCCATTCCATCCCTCTGGGTCGTCCCAGTGCACCAGCCCCAAGCATCCAGTATCGAACATACACATTTCTTATAAAAATGTTTTGTTTTGTTAATGGTTAGCCATTTTGGAGGAAGGGTGCACTGTTCGTGTTCAAAGTATAGATATTTTAAAGCTGGAGAGGAAACTCGGACAAGAGATCTGGAAGGAACAATTGCAAAATCATTTTTCCTCCTTTTTGTTCTTCAATTCAAAAGTAATTCTTGGTAAGAAGAGTGTTTTTTAAGTGCATTTGAACTCACACATTTTGACATTTACTGAGGAGAGGCTCAGAAGATATATTTGTAACTAGAGCAAAAATCTTAATTAAAACTAAGAATTTGTTTTAGGATAAGAAATGGATTTATTTTAGTAGTTATAAATAAATTTATAATGACTTTCTTACAAATATTTGATAATTGTGATCACTACACATATTCATACGTATTACATTCATAGGGGATTATCAGTTTATAATCAATGAAAAGAATGAATAGATTTCCAGTGAAGCACTTTTGTCTTGGACTTACCTGGTAGCTCAGCTGGTAAAGAATCCACCTGCAATGCGGGAGACCTGTTTGATCCCTGGATTGAGAAGATCCACTGGAGGAGGGCATGGCAACCCACTCCAGTATTCTTGCCTGGAGAATCCCCATGGACAGAGAAGCCTGGTGGGCTGCACTGCATGGGGTCCCAAAGAGTCGGACACGACTGAGTGACTAAGCACAGCAGAGTACTTTTGTCTTATTCCTTCATATATAGGTTTGCTCATTCATTCTTTTATAAAAACAGTTGTTGAGGGCCTGTCATCTCCTAGGTTCTATGCTTGACATGGGAATTCAGAACTGAAAAAGCCCTACTGCTGTCCTCATCTTAATTTACAGCCTGAGTGCCTGTTTGGGAGATTGTTATTGCAGTTGGAGCCAGGATCTCTGTGTGACTAGATGATTTTTGACTTGTCTCTGGTCTACTTCTCTTCTCATTTGCCACAGATGCTCTTCCAAATGTTTCCCATTTTCAATCTGTCTATCACATTCCACATTTTCTTCACCCTGAAAGGTTGTTGAACCATGCAAAGACACTGGGATCCTTGGCCTCTGGAGGAGAAGAATTCAATCCGGAGCCAGAGACGAGGCTTGATTGCTCGAGCTTTTGTGTAATAAAGTTTTATTAAAGTATAAAGGAGATAGAGAAAGCTTCTGACATAGACATCAGAAGGGGGTAGAAAGAGTACCCACTTCCTAGTGTTAGCAATGGAGGCAAATACTCTCCAGTGAATCCAAAGAATGTCTGCTGCTAAATCACTTCAGTCGTGTCCGACTCTGTGAGACCCCATAGATGGCAGCCCACCAGGCTCCTCCGTCCCTGGGATTCTCCAGGCAAGAACACTGGAGTGGGTTGCCATGTCCTCCAATGCATGAAAGTGAAGAGTGAAAGTGAAGTCACTCAGTTGTGTCTGACTCTCAGCGACCCCATGGACTGCAGCCTACCAGGCTCCTCCGCCCATGGGATTTTCCTCACCAGACCTACTCCCATAATTTACATTTTAAGATAACAGAATTAGCCAGAAGGTTTAATCCAGAGACTGTCCTCAGGCAGGATACATTATTGTTAAATGATCCTAAGGAATGTAGAGGAAAAAAAAAGTTTGTCCTTTCTTCCTCCTTGAGAATTCCAGACCCCTCTCTCCTTGGGGACCCCTGGACTTCTTATCAACCTGCCTAGGAAATGACTGTCTCAACCCTTAGCATGTGATCTTGCCTCCTATTCAACTTGAAAAATGGACTTTTCCTCAGCAACTTGTTTACTGTCCTCTCCCTCTATCATTTATATCTTCCTGTGATCATCATGATTACGTTCCTCTCCTTCCTCAGGGAAAGAGATTTCAGACCCGATACCTCTACCTGGACTCTTGATCCTCCATTTTCTGCCTTTTCTAGGATTTGACTCATACATTCCTTTTGGTATCTTCAGTTTATCTTTCCCCGTGGTCTAGAGAGCTCCTCATCTCATACACATTGAAAAGTATGAATGTGTATTTGTTGGGTGAGTGAATGAATCAGCAGATCTTCTTTAGCCCCTGGGTCCCCTCAAGCTTCTGCCCCCTCTGACTTTCCAGTTATAGCCATACTTGAGAGAGTTGTCTACACTTGCTGTGTCAGTTTACCCAATTCTCATTTGCTTCTCAACTTCTGTAATTTGACTTATTACTATGCTGTTGAATTTCCTCTTGTAGTTATCAACTATCTGCCAAATATATATTCTCTGTCCAAATTGCTTGATTCTACTTGATACCCTGCTACATTTGATACTGCTGACCACAGTGGCTGACGTGTTAGAGAATCTTTATTTGTTTGGCTTTTTTATCATTCTATCTTGATTCTTCTTTCTTTCTCCAACCCTTTCAGTTTCCTCTCTAACTTTTCATATTGCTCCATTCCTATTTTTTAACACTTTTCTCCCTTATACTTAACATGCCTTCCCTTTGTCTTTATATACTGCTTCTTTGTCATCTGTCTCTTTTTAAAAATCCAGAGCTTTATTTTCAGTAGTTTGTTCAGCATCTCCATTTGGTGTTCTACAGATCTGTCAGATTTAAATCACTGAAATGGAACTACCGTAATTTTCTTACTCTCCTGAACCTTCTGTTCCTGTATTCTTTGATAATTCACTTATATGCTACCATTACTCATGTCAGTTATTTATTGATGTGTAACAAACCACCCTAAACTTGGTCATATAAAGCAACAACTATTTTATTTTGCTCACGGTTTATATGGGACAAAAATCTGGCTAAAGCATAGGTGGGATGGCTTGACTTTGTTCTACAACATTTGGGGCTTCACCAGGGAAGATTCAAATGGCTGGGGACAGAAATTATCTGGGACTCTTCATTCATATGCTTGGTCCTTAGACCGGGATGATTTGAAGGCTGAGCTTAGCTGGGATTGTTGATTGGAGTACCTTTACCTGGCTTTTCCATATCATACGGGCTTCATCGCAGCATGGCAGCCTCAGTGCAGTTGGACTTCTTATGTGATGGCTCAGAGCTTTGAGAGTTAATGCCCCACTGAATGAGGAGGAAGATGTATGGCCTTTTGTGACCTAATCTTGGTTGTCAGGCTGGGTTCTGGACTGAAGTACTCATGTGCTTCCCGGATTCACGGGGGAGGAGGCATAGACCTCACTTCATAATGGGAGGGGTACTAGTAAATATGTGGCCATGTTTTAAAAATATCACACCACATCTATTGGTGTCCTATTTAGAAACCTTGATATTGTCTTGTCTTTCGTTTTTCCAATCCCACTCCACTTTTATATATCTGTTACTAAGTGCTGGCCTTTTTAAATTTGGAAGTATCTCCTTTTCTCCATTATCATGAACATATGTAAGACTTTTATTACCTTTCACTTAGGAGTTTTCATAACCTCTTCAGTTCAGTTCAGTTCAGTCACTCAGTTGTGTCCAACTCTTTGTGACCCCATGAATCCCAGTACGCCAGGCCTCCCTGTCCATCACCAACTCCCAGAGTTCACTCAAACTCATGTCCATCAAGTTGGTGATGCCATCCAGCCATCTCATCCTCTGTCGTCCCCTTCTCCTCCTGCCCCCAATCCCTCCCAGCATCAGAGTCTTTTTCAGTGAGTCAACTCTTCGCATGAGGTGGCCAAAGTACTGACGTTTCAGCTTTAGCATCATTCCTTCCAAAGAACACCCAGGACTGATCTCCTTTAGAATGGACTGGTTGGATCTCCTTGTGGTCCAAGGGACTCGCAAGAGTCTTCTCCAACACCACAGTTCAAAAGCATCAATTCTTCGGTGCTCAGCTTTCTTCACAGTCCAACTCTCACATCCATACATGACTATTGGAAAAACCATAGGCTTGACTAGACAGACCTTTGTTGGCAAAGTAGTGTTTTTGCTTTTGAATATGCTATCTAGGTTGGTCATAACTTTCCTTCCAAGCAGTAAGCATCTTCTAATTTCATGGCTGCAATCACCATCTGCAGTGATTTTGGAGCCCCCAAAAATAAAGTCTGACACTGTTTCCACTGTTTCCCCATCTATTTCCCATGAAGTGATGGGACCAGATGCCATGATCTTAGTTTTCTCAATGTTGAGCTTTAAGCCAACTTTTTCACTCTCCTCTTTCACCTTCATCAAGAGGCTTTTTAGTTCCTCTTCACTTTCTGCCATAAGGGTGGTGTCATCTGCATATCTGAGGTTATTGATATTTCTCCCAGCAATCTTGATTGCAGCTTGTGCTTCTTCCAGCCCAGCGTTTCTCATGATGTACTCTGCATGTAAGTTAAATAAGCAGGGTGACACTATACAGCCTTGACGGACTCCTTTTCCTATTTGGAACCAGTCTGTTGTTCCATGTCCAGTTCTAACTGTTGCTTCCTGACCTGCATACAGATTTCTCAAGAGGCAGGTCAGGTGGTCTGGTATTCCCATCTCTTTCAGAATTTTCCACAGTTTATTGTGATCCACACAGTCAAAGGCTTTGGCATCGTCAATAAAGCAGACATAGATGTTTTTCTGGAACTCTTTTGCTTTTTCCATGATCCAGCGGATGTTGGCAATTTGGTGTCTGGTTCCTCTGCCTTTTCTAAAACCAGCTTGAACATCTGTAAGTTCATAGTTCACGTATTGCTGAAGCCTGGCTTGGAGAATTTTGAGCATTACTTTACTAGTGTGTGAAATGAGTGCAATTGTGCAGTAGTTTGAGCATTCTTTGGCATTGCCTTTCTTTGGGATTGGAATGAAAACTGACCTTTTCTAGTCCTGTAGCTAGTGCTGAATCTTCCAAATTTGCTGGCATATTGAGTTCAGCACTTTCACAGCATCATCTTTCAGGATTTGAAATAGCTCAACCGGAATTCCATCACCTCCACTGGCTTTGTTCATAGTGATGCTTTCTAAGGCCCACTTGACTTCACATTCCAGGATGTCTGGCTCTAGGTGAGTGATAACCTCTTAATTAGTCTTTATTATCTCTCCCACTTGAGTTAAATAGTGATTCCTTACACTGACTGTAGGATAGTTCTTACTGCATACAGGTCTATGTCCAAATTGCTTAATTTAGCTCTTAAAGGTTGGTGGTGATGGTTTAGTCACTAAGTCATGTCCAACTCTCACGATCCCATGGACTCTAGCCCGCCAGGCTCTCTGTCCATGGGATTTCCCAGGCAAGAATACTGGAGTGGTTTGCCATTTCCCTCTCCAGGGGATCTTTCTGACCCAGGGATCGAACCCAGGTCTCTTGCACTGTAGGCAGTTTCTTAAAGGTTGTGTCTACCTAAATTTCCACTCTGTGATTGACTTTGCTTCAGCTGCTCCTTTGCATTAGCTGTCTTCTTTGTTTTGTTTGCCCAGTTCCTTTCATTCTTCAAGTCTCATGTTGGCAGTTTTCTTCCTCTTCTAAACCTCCTTCTTCTCTGAAGCCTTTTTAGTGGCTTCACATAATGTCAATGTCACTTCCTCATTGGTTCATACGGTTATCTCCTGCCATTAGAATGACCATAACTTTCACAAGGTCAGGGACTATATCTTAAATTATCTGCCACTATGGCCTGTCCTACTATATACTCAGTAAATGCTTGCTAGGCAACTGAAAACAAATTTCACTTTGGTCAAATTCTCTAAATATTTGAATGAGTTACTGGACTTTCTAAAATGTCTGTAAAATTACCAAGGAGTTATTTTTTTCTTGGGAGAGTTATGCTCAGAGAAGCTTTGAAGTTAGGGAGTTTATATTCTGTGTGTTAACATTTTATTTCAGTTAAATCATATACAACAAAACCAAAAACCTTATACTTGCAATATTATCATTGTGTGCCAGAATTTAGGGAAGTGAACAAGGATTAGATTTAAAAGAAGCTTTGATAAGATTAAAGCCTGTGAGAATGAAGTTGAAACCAGAACAGTATTGTTTTCGTTTGAAGCATTTGAAAGTTTCAGTTTTGGCCTTGAAATAGTTCACGCTACAGATTTTGTTCCAGCCTATTTCTGTTTGGTCGGGAACATGTGATGCTTCACTTTTGGCAGCTGTGCTGTGTGAAAGGGCTGGGGTCAGCACTGCTGTGCAGAAATGGGTCAATGAGCGTTCAGATGAAAGCGAAAAAACTTTTAAAGAGTCTTTATTTATTGTTGGTGTAATAAGACAAAATAATTATAAGCTTGAACCTCTTACTGTCCTTACTTCCTCCTTCGTCTCTCAAATGCCTTGCCAAATTAACCACATCAACGAATTTTACAGAAAATGGATTGGTGTTTTAAATAGTTCTTTAGCTATTATTCTTAAGAAGCTTCTTCAGAAAGTCTTTCTCTGTTGTCCTCCAAAAGGACATAAGTCTCCTTTGTATGTCTATAAAAGTCTGAAATGGCCATTTAAGAGAGCAGGCAGCATGTTCTGCTTGAGTGAGTGATAAAGTACAGTAACCACCTGATTTTCAGCTGAGCTGGAAGGAAGAACTCTATCCTGCTATTTCTTTAAAAGATGATTTTATCACTGTCAGGACAGATAACAAGCTAAGATTTTTTAAGAGCAATAAATGACAAGTTGGTTTATCACTTGTGGCTTTTAAACAATGTAACGTTCTTAAATTAAAGAGAGAAAGTACTCAGGTAGTCTTGGGAAGCAGTTTCCATGCCCTGCATGGGAATCCGGTTGCTCTATGTTTAGATTTTTCCTGAATAAGATAAGACACATATGGTTTCTCCAAACCCTGGAACAGCCTTGATCTCAAATTTGTGCTGGAACGTTATCTGGAATGTGATGGGGCTCTTTGTCAGTCACCATGGAAACTGACCAAAGCTCTATCTAGTCCTATCCTTTGGGCTATTTGGGGTGACTTAAATAAAAGATGACCAGCAAATGTAATCCTATTCCCCACATATATATTTTCTTTAAAAAATTATTAAAGATACAGCTTACTAAGAGAGAAAAGGGTATCTGTATCCTATTTTTATTAGGCTATTTAAAACATTCTGTGCAGCTGAAGACTATTCTGGCCAAGGAACATTAATGAAAATGCTCATTTTGGATGGGCATAATTCCATTGGTTTGTGATTTTGTCTTTTGGCCTCTGTGCTTATATATGCAATAGAATAACAAATGCTGAATTTCCATTTACTGCTTAGTGATGGAGAGGGACTTGTCATAGATTTTAAGTCATGTGTATTATATTATATGGTTGCCAAGTGAAACGTGGTTTATGTTGTACAGAGATGGATGAGTTAAAGGCATCTGTGAGCAATTAAGATAATTAAGTATTCAGGTATTATAGACATCTAATAGTACATCTTCTGAAATGACCAGTTTGTAGCCAAAGTTAGGGAGGACTTTATATTTATGGTAATCCTTAGAAGTCTGAGCTTTGACAGTCTCTTCTGTTTCCTCAGTGGGAGACTGGTGAGCAGAGGAGTATGATCTGAGCAGAGACTATGGGGATTTGCCTGATGCTGATAGAAGAGCCTTTTAAAATTTTTGCTTATTTTTTAAATTAATTTTTATTGACTGTAGTTGCTTTGCAGCATTGTGTTCAAAGTCTTTTTTAAATAGTTAATTTTAGAAATTGAGGTGGAATTTACACTAATAGAGTTTTGTGTTATGAGCCACACTGCCTGCATTATTCCGTATTCAAAGGTTTATTCCGTTTTCAAGGTCAGACTTAGAAAAGGTAAAAATGGAAACTTGAATTGTTGAGGCTCCTCTTGGTTATTTCAAATAACATGATTTCCTTTAATGTTCAATAAAGTCTATCTATAAGAAATGAAAATACTCAGTGCTTCTACAGATAGAGATACTTTGAATCATTCATTCAAGTACTTACTAAGTACTTATGTACTGAGTACTTTTCTGGGTCCTGGAGATATAATGATAAAAAAGTCCACAGTCCTGTTTTAAAAGAGTTTACAGTCTGGTGGAAGAGATACAATAAATAAATATATACTTTTAGGTTGTAGCAAGCGTTATGAAAGATAATAAAACAGTGTAAGGAAACAGAAAGTGATGGGAGGTGCTGTATTAGATTGGGTTGTCAGGAAGGGACTGTCTAAAGATGTCAGAGCAGAGACCTAAGTAAATTGAAAAACTGGGCCTGGGGAAGAGCAGAAGCCCTGACATGGACTCCACTCGGATTGTTTAAAGAATACCAGGAAGGTCAGTGTGTCTAGAGTGGACCAAGGGAGAGGTTGGCAGGGTCACGTCATGCAGCCTTATAAGCCATGGTGGAACTCTGAACTTTTTTTCTGAGTATGATGTCAGTTTTTAAACCAGGGCAGTGACATGATCTTATTTCCTTTTTAGAAGGATGCAGCTGCGTTGTAGAGCATAGACTGTAGGGGAGTAAGAATGGAAGCAGAGAGACTTGCTAGTAGCAGTTGCAGGAGTCGAGGGTAAAGATGATAGGTTGCACTGTCATCTGCCTTGGTGGTAGCTATGTGCTGTGCTTAGTCATTCAGTCGTGTCCGACTCTTTGCGACCTCACAGACTGCAGCCCGCCAGGCTCCTCTGTCCATGGGGATTCTCCAAGCAAGAATACTGGAGTGGTTTGCTATGCCCTCCTCCAGGGGATCTTCCAACCCAAGGATTGAACCCAGGTCTCCCTCATTGTAGGCTGATTCTTTACCATCTGAGCCACCAGGGAAGCCCAAAAATATTGAAGTGGGCAGCCTATCCCTTCTTTAGGGGATCTTCCCAACCCAGGAATCGAACCAGGGTCTCCTGAATTGCATGTGAATTCTTTACCAGCTGAGCTACCAGGTAAGCCCTTGGTGGTAGAGGTAGTGTTAATTAAGTACTTGGGTCCGAAACCCATCACTCGAACTATATCATCATCCCGAACTGAAACTTGGGATTTGGGAAAATGGTCTTATATCAAGTAGTACATTTTTAAGGTTGTGATAATGGAATGCATGTATTTTAAGACTTATCCAAATTGCTAAAGCCGTAGAGAGTTAAAAAAAAAAGACATTGGTTTTAAATGTTCTAATTGGTATAGCACATTGGTTTTAAGCAGTTGTCTACCTGTTACTTTATTAGCCATTTCCCCATACTTTCTTTGGCTTAAAATAGTGGAAAGCTTCGTTCTTTTGGAAGTTCTCTAAGTTATTAAAAAAAAATCATGTCAGGATGAATTGGGTACTGACTAGAATGGTTAATTTCCAAAAGTTACATAGCATAGAAATTCTATCATGGTAGGGACAATTTGAAAATTAATAGATGCCAGTGATAATAGGATAGAGGGGGCTTGTTTATGAACAGAGTATTTTAGTGAGCAAATGCCAGCTGTGCGTGACTAAGGGTGGCATTCATCCAGGCAAAGGATGTTTTGGGGGAAATTTGTATACTTTTTTTTTTAACAGCAGAGAGACTTTTTTTTAGTTAGACTACTGGTCTCTTTACTTTTACAGAGGATTAAGTTTCAAAGGAAGGATCAGACCACTCTGGTGGGATGAGATGGTGGTGGAGGACATATTTGGAATCAGAGGGATGTTTGCAACAATACTGGGCTATAATTTCCCTAAATACTATATTTCATAGGCATTTGACCAAATGTTCAAGGGCTAAATCTTCATATTACTTGTTTTCCTCCATTTAATGAGAATGATTGAGCTTAATTAGCTCCCAATTTTGTATTTACAGTGGTCACACCACAGAGCTTGTGAATACTTTAACAAACTTTTTTCCCCACATTATAGTAATAAATAATACCTGTTTTGAGCATCAGATCTTTGCAAAAGTAGTTTGGTAGTAGAAATTGTTTTCGTAATGGAGAAAAAAGGACTAAAGATTGTTATAAGTAATCAAAAGAAAAAGGGAAATTTAAGAGTCTGCAATACATCTTTTTAAAACTTTTTTGACTGTGCCACACAGGATCTTGTTAATAGTTCCCTGACCAGGGATTGAACCCATGCTTCTTGCAGTAGAAGTGCAATCTTAACCACTGGACTGCCAGGGGAGTCCCTGAAATGTGGTCTTTTTACAAAAAGTATTTATTAATTTATTTTTTGGCCACTCCATGTAGCTTGTGGAATTTTAGTTCCCTGACCAGGAATCAAACCTATGCCCTATGCAGTGGAAGCTTGGAGTCCTAACACTGGACCTCCAGGGAAAGCCCCTGAAATGTCATTTTTAAAGGAGGAAATTAAAGTCAGGAAAGAAGAGACCTGCCTGGAAACAAGTCCTGTAATTGGAACTTGAGTAATCCACCTTTGACAGAATCCCCTGCAAAGCTGCTACTTATACTTATGGTCCTTGAATTAGGGCTCTGACATTTTCATATTTGCCATGGAAATGATTGTGATAATAAATGATGCTTTATTTTTATACTTGACTGGATAGAGAATATGGAAGCCAGATGTTGTTTTAAGTGTGTATCTTCTGAGACTGCAGGGACTGTAACATAGGCAATAGTAAACTGAAGGCAGCAGAGTGGGTGTTGCAGAAGCTTGGTAGGGCAGGGGTGGGACAGATAACCTCTGGTTTTTCTTGGTAACTCTTGGTTTTGGTTCTGGCTAGGTTGACTGATTACATCACATGGTCTGTGGTTTTACGATTGATGTTGTGAAACTGGAGAACCCAAGGCATTCCTTTAAAGTGTGTTTAACTGTCTGCTTTATGTCAGACTCTATGGTAGGTATTTTAAATAGAGTGGTGAATAAGACAGTTCAAGTTGTTTATTTACCTCTGTGCTAAGTACTGCAAAGGAGAAATCCTGTTGTTAGGGAAGCATGTAACAGGATGCTGATCCTAATCTGAGGGCTCAGGGAAGACTTCCCTGAGGGAGTAACAGCAGTTATATCTTCTTTCCAACAACCACCATTGCTCTCTTTCCCAGTACTCTGTTCTACTTTTTTTTTCTTTCCAGTTTCAGTTCAGTTCAGTCACTCAGTCATGTCCGACTCTTTTCGACCCCATGAATCGCAGCACACCAGGCCTCCCTGTCCATCACCAACTCCTGGAGTTCACTCAGACTCACGTCCATCGAGTCAGTGATGCCATCCAGCCATCTCATCCTCTGTCGTCCCCTTCTTCTCCTGCCCCCAATCCCTCCCAGCATCAGAGTCTTTTCCAGTGAGTTAACTCTTCACATGAGGTGGCCAAAGTACTGGAGTTTCAGCTTTAGCATCATTCCTTCCAAAGAACACCCAGGGCTGATCTCCTTTAGAATGGACTGGTTGGATCTCCTTGCAGTCCAAGGGACTCTCAAGAGTCTTCTCCAACACCACAGTTCAAAAGCATCAATTGTTCAGCACTCAGCTTTCTTCACAGTCCAACTCTCATGTATGGAGTTATGGCCCTGTCAGAGTCTTCTTCCGAGTCTTGTAGCTGGTGATCAGAAGGCCTCTTTGGCCAGTCTTTCTCCGTAGCTCCACCAGTTCAGGCGCTTAGAGGGCTCCCTTGCCTGGGGTCCTTCTCTGCTGTTCGGCGCATCAGGCACATCTGGGGCACCCTGGGTGGGGTCCTACTCTGTAGCTGGGCGCATCAGTCACTTAAAGGAGTACCCTGAATGGGGTTCTGCTCTTTAGTTCAGTGCATCAGGTGTTTGATGGGCCAGCCTCTCTATTATTTAGCTGCTGATGCTGGTGTGTGGGAAAAGAGGGGCTATGGTGATGGCCCCCACCCACTACGCATGACTCAGCAGTATCACCTTGCTTCCATGGTTACCTGACTTTCCTCCACAGGCATTTCCCACCACAATCTCCTCTCTCACATCCCTTCGATCCATCTCTCCTCAGTCAACAGCAGCCCTCCCCTGGATTGCTTCACAATCCCTAAACTTCAGCTCCCAGCTGTTGCACCTTCGAGGAGACTTACGTCTCCCTGTCCAGGGTATGTATGGCTGCAGCAAGGACTGTCTGATTCTCATTCCATTTAGGCTGCCACAGATGAGTTGTTTCACTCACAGCCTTAAATGTTTCTCCTCTGACTCAGCTGCTGCTGCTCCTAAGTCGCTTCAGTCGTGTCCGACTCTGTGCGATCCCATAGTCGGCAGCCCACCAGGCTCCTCTGTCCACAGGATTCTCTAGGCAAGAATACTATTGTTGGTTGCCGTTTCCTTCTCCACCTCTCTGACTCAACCCCCAAAATGGGGGTTGGACCTCTGCTTCAGTTCCCCCACCATCCAGTTCTACTAATGCTCCCTGTTTTTCCGTCTAGTTCCTTCACCCTACTGAGTTTTGTGTGGTTCTATATATTCTTCTCCTCTGGTCAGGTACTCCTTTCTGCTCTTAGCTGGAGTTCTGCATGCACTTCTGTGTCTGAAGATGTATTCCTGATGAATCCATGGAGAGAGTTGTACTCCATGTCCACCTACTCCTCTGACATCTTGTTCTCTGAATGTTGAGTTTTAAGCCAGCTTTTTCATTCTCCTCTTTTCATTGTTGTCAAAAGGCTCTTTAGTTCCTCTTCAGTTTCTGCCATTAGAGTGGTATCATATCTGCATATCTGAGGTTATTGATATTTCTCCCAGCAATCTTCATTCCAGCTTATGCTTCATCCAGCCCAGAATTTTACATGATGTACTCTGCATATAAGTTAAATACAAACAATAGCAAATTTAATTGCTATTGTTTGTTATACAGTGGAAGTGACAACTAGATTCAAGGGATTAGATCTGGTAGACAGAATGTCTGAAGAACTATGGATGGAGGGTGATGGTATACAGCCTTGTCTTACTCCTTTCCCAATTTGGAACCAGGCAGTTGTACCATGTCCAGTTCTAACTTTTGCTTCTTGACCTGCATACAGGTTTCTCAGGAGACAGGTAAGGTGGTCTGGTAAATTTTCCACAGTTTGTTGTGATCCACACAAAGGCTTTGTCAATGCAGCAGAAGTACATGTTTTTCTGGAATTCCCTTGCTTTCCCTATGATGCAACAAATGTTGACAGTTTGATTTCTGGTTCTTATGCCTTTTCTAAAGCCAGCTTGTGCATCTGGAAGTTTTCAGTTTATGTACTGCTGAAGACTAACTTGAAGGATTTTGAGCATTACCTTACTAGCATGCAACTTGAGTGCAGCTGTATGGTAATTTGAACATTCTTTGGCATTGCCATAAGAATGCTAAATATTGAATGCAGCAGTTTAACAGCATCATCTTTTAGGATTTTAAACAGCTCAGCTGGTATTCCATCACCTGCACTAGCTTTGTTTGTAGTAATGTTTCCTAAGGCCCAGTTGACCTAACACTCTAGGATATCTGGCTCTAGGGGAGTGACCACACCATTGTGATTATTCAGGTCACAATGAGATTATATACCTTTTGTGTATAGTTCTTCTGCCTGTTCCTGCCATCTCTTCTTAATCTCTTCTGTTTCAGTTAGGTCCTTGCTGTTTCTGTCGTCTATTGTGCCTCTCTTTACACAAAGTGTTCCTTTGGTATCTCCAGTTTTCTTGAAGTGATCTCTAGTCTTTCCCGTTCTATTGTTTTCCTTTACTTCTTTGCACTGTTCACTGAAGAAGGCCTTATCTCTCCTTGCTATTGTTTGGAACTGTGCATTCAGTTGGTTATGTCTTTCCTTTTCTCCCCTGCTTTTCGCTTCTCTTCTTTCCTCAGCTATTGAGGAGTAAAGCTTCCTCAGACAACCATTTTACCTTCTTGCCTTTCTTTTTTTGCAGATGGTTTTGGTCACTACTTCCAGTACAATGATTCGACCCTCCATCCATAGTTCTTCAGACATTCTGTCTACCAGATCTAATCCCTTGAATCTAGTTGTCACTTCCACTGTATAATCATAAGGGATTTGATTTTAGGTCATACCTGAATGGTCTAGTGGTTTTCTGTACTTTCTTCAATTTAAGCCTGAATTTTGCAATAAGGAATTGATGATCTGAGCCACAGTCAGCTCCAGGTCTTGTTTTTGCTGGCTGTATAGGGCTTCTCCATTTTTGGCTGCAAAGAACAGATAGATTAATATGATTTTGGTGTTGACCATTTGTTGATGTCCATGTGTAGAATCGTCTCTTATGTTGTTGGAAAAGGGTATTTGCTATGACCAGTGTGTTATCTTGGCAAAACTCTGTTAGCCTTTGCCCTGTTTCATTTTGTACTCCAAGGCCAAACTTGCCTTTACTCCAGGTATCTCTTGATTTCCTGTTTTTGCATTCCAGTCACCTGTGATAAAAAGGACACCTTTTTTTTGAGTGTTAGTTCTACAAGGTGTGGTAGATCTTCATAGAACCAGTCAGCTTCACCTCCTTTGGCATCAGTGTTGGAGAATGAACTTGGATTATGTAATATTGAATGGTTTACCTTGGAAACCGACCAAGATCATTCTGTCTTTTTTGAGATTGCACTCGAGTACTGTATTTCAGACTCTTTTATTGACTATGAAGACTACTGTCTCATTTTCTGTCTCTATAGGTTTGCCTGTTTTGAACATTGCATTTAAGTAGAATCATTCAATACATGATCTTTTGTGACTGGCCTCTTTCACTTAGCGTAATATTTTCAAGGTTTATCCATGTCATAGCATGTTTCATTTCCTCATTTCTTTTTATTTCTGAATAATAATCCATTGTATGGTTATAACACATTTATCTGTTTCATCCAGTTGATGGATGTTTGGGTTGTTTCCACTCTTTGGCTATTATGGATAATGCTGTTGTGAATATTTGTGTGTAAGTTTTTGTATGCACATATATTTTCAGTTCTCTTGAGGGTATACCAAGCAGTGGAATTGCTAGGTATACCATTTTACATTCCTACCAGCATTATATGAAGGTTCCTGGTTTTCTACATCTTCAACAATGCTTTACTTATTTTCTCTTTTTGATTATAGTCATCCTCGTGGGTATAAATTGGCTTCTCATAGTAGTTTTGAATTGAGTTTCCCAACAGTGTTTCTATTGGACTAAAATAATAAGATAGAGGAAGGACAGTTTACTGGCTGACATAGAATATGTTAATCATAAGAGAGTAGAAATGAATTGGCATATGCAAGTAAGTATTTTAATCATTTTCTAAGACTTTGCATTATCTTTATGATTCTTATTTATCAATTGACAATGAAGACATTTTATTTTGTACCTTAGATTCAAAATAGTTTTGAGGTTCCAAAATGCTTTTAACAAATTCCCTAAATATTTTTGTTACAGTTTTTCTTTCCCTTTAAAATATAGTCTTCATCCCTTTTGGCTCCTAAAAGAGATAGTTGAGAACATTTACTGATTTTGGACAAGTTCAGTTGAACAATCCAAGGACCATCTTGTACTAGTCACTCTTTTTACTGTGTTTACATGGGGACTACCTTCACAAATCCTCCAATCTTGTGGGGGAGACAGATACACATTTATTTATATATAAGGAAGAATGTGACAAGTGTAGCAGTTGGTGGGTATAAATACAGTGTGTTACTATCAGAGTTATTAACTAGAAAGTAATTCCAGGTTTTAGCAGAGGCAGTAACTTGTAGACTAGGTAGAATTTTGGCTGGTAGAAAGCAGAATAGAAGAGAATTTTAGGTTGAAGGAACTATGTAAGCAAAGTCCTAGAAACAGTAAGGTATTTGGAATGAGAAGTAGTCTGTGTGATTATAGTTTCTGTTGTATTGGGACAAGACGGCTCATGGGGGATCCAGCTGAAAATAGCCTGGATGCATATGACATGTAAAGGACTCTGAATTTTGTCCTGTAATCAGTGGGATACTTTAGAGATAGATGGGGAGGCAAGGGAGGCATTTGTAATGAGAAGGGTGAGAACTGACTTATCAACTAAAATTCACTTAAAAATAGGGGTTTATTATTTCACATGAAAGAAATCTAGAAGTTAAAGAGTTGGTTAAAAGAAACCCAGTTATATCAGGGCTCTAGGATGGCATTGCTGCATATTTCTTGCTTTAATCTTTATGGTCACAAGATGGCTCTCATTCAGTCACAAACAGGAGGTTAAAAGGGTAGGCTGTCTTGTTAGAGAAGAAAACTTTGACTAGGCACTCCTAGCTTGACTGACCAAGATTGGATCTCATGACAGTGACTTAGCTGCAAAAGAAGCTGGGAAATGGGGAATCTGATTTTTTCCACCTTTATAGTGGTACTCTTGCGTGGAAAATCCCATGGATGGAAGAGCCTGGCAGGCTACAGTTCATGGGGTTGCTAGAGTTGGATATGACTGAGCGACTTCACTTTGACTTTTCACTTTCATGCATTGGAGAAGGAAATGGCAACCCACTCCAGTGTTCTTGCCTGGAGAATCCCAGGGACGGGGGAGCCTGGTGGGCTGCCGTCTACGGGGTCACACAGAGTTGGACACGACTGAAGTGACCTAGCAGTAGCAGCAGCAGTGGGAGGTGAGCTCTGCTGATGAAAAGAACAGGTGAGAGTAGGGGTTCTCAGAGGCTAGAAATTAGTAGTATTAGGAGATGCTAATACTCTCTAGTTAGTAGTAAAAAGGCAAAAGGACAGATTTAAGAGATAAGTTAGAAGTAAAGGAGAAATTAAGATTGGCTCCTGGTTTGGTGATGAGTGAAGAGATGGTAATGCTATTTACCAAAGTGTATTTCCTGATCTAAAATTAAGTTGGGTCCTTAACCTGTTAATACCACTTACAAGGTGATACCGTCCTAGGCCTAGGGCCCTATTATTGTACCTTCTAATCACCAACCTAATGGAACTTGGAGGAGACTGTTGGAGGTAGTTCAGTCTTTTTTTTTTTTAATTGGTTTGATTTCTGTCATACATCAACATGAATTAGCCACAGGTATACGTATGTCCGCTTCTCATTTTTAAGGACTACTTCTTGGACCAGTGTCAGCTCGCTGCATAAAAATCACCTGGGGAGCTTGTTAAATAAATCAGAATCTTTGGGAATTTGATTATTTTTAGATCTTGGATTTGACCATCAATTTTGTTAACAAGCTCCCCAGGTAATTCTGATGCACAGCTTGGTTTAGGTATATTTGGTAGGAAAAATGTGGTCTTTGGTTTTAGGCAAACCTGAATTTAAATCCCAATTCTTCACTTATTAACTGTGTGAACTTGGCCAAAGCACTTGACTCACAGAGCTCGGGTCCCTCATCTGTGAAATGTGTAATAACAACAACATCACCAATAATAATAATAATCATAGCTTCTTTACATAGCTTTTTGAAATACACAGTATTTATGTAGTGTGTCTAGCTTAATGACTGCCATATTGTAAGGATTCAGTAACTGGTTATTTTCATGTACCTTAATAAGTACTGGGTGTTTAATTTAGCAAAGAAATACATTTCTGTAAAGCTACAACAAAAAGAAAATAAAAAGCCAAATATAATAAATTGCTTTTCTTGTTCCTTGGTATCCACTGTAATCAATAATTGATTTTTTTGGCCCAGCCAAACATATTCTAAGCTTGAGCATATAAGCTCTGTTTATTTTCCGAACTGCATTTTTGGCTGTGTCTGTTCTGTATAATCTATATAAATATATAGCCTAAAAATCAGTCAGTATACAGAATTACTAATCCAATTTCTTTGAAATACATTATTTAATATTCAGTAGAGGCTATTTTTCACAGTAATCTCATATAAAACCTTAAACTAGGCAGGATTCTTGCTCTTATAAAACAAAAACCAGACAATTCTGATAAAAGTAGTAAGTGCACATTTAGGATCAGTTTGTTATTCTCGGGGCTTATGTAGTTGCCTGGGTTAATAATTGGAATGTTATTGTGATGACTGTCTTGTGATAAATAACTACTCACTGAGAGTGAATGCTCGTTTTTCCTGTTTCAGTGCGTAAGGAGGTCTTGGTGGAAGGGAGAAGATGCTTACATTGGCTATTTACTTTGTGCTAGGGAATTTGACTTAATTTGTCTTATAGGAAAGAGGCAGCCTGCTGTAGTGGGTTGTTCCTGTGGACTCTGAAGGCATGCTGTCTGGGTTCCTTTCTCAGCTCCTGCACTTACAGATGTGACTTTAGGTAAATTACTAATCTTTTCGTGCCTTGACATTATACTGTACACCTACCTCATGAAGTTGTTGTGAGGATTACATAAGCTAACATACCTAGAGTATTTACGAAATGCCTGGCTTATAGTTCTACATAACTGTTGGCTAGTCTTAGTTTCACAAATTTCACAAATTTTCGCTGTTCTGCAGTCTCACAAAAATCCTGTAAGGTATGTATCTTCTTAATCTTTTTTTATAGGTAAGAACACTGAGTTTTGATGAGGTTAGTAACTTAGCCACAATGCCGTCTATTTGGTAATGCAAATCCTAGATAGCTTCTTTCTGCATTCTACTATGCCTTTAATAATTTAGTTATTTTTTTAAATTATAAAAATAATTACTTATGTGATTCATATGGTAACAAGTTATATTGATTTCATTTATCAAAAAATATTTTTGCTAATTGGCAATAGAATGGATTAACTATTTTTGAACTTTGAGTAAGCTGTTAATATTTTGAAAAACATTTTTTATTGATCCTCCCTTAAAAATATTGCATCAAGGGATGTGGAGAAAAGGTAACCCTTGCACTTTGTTGGTGGGAATGTAAATTGATGCAGCCACGGTGGAAAACAGTATGGAGTTTCCTCAAAAAACTAAAAATAAAGTTGTCGTATGATCCAGCAGTTCTACTGCTGGATATATATTTGAAGAAAACAAAAGCAATAATTTGAAAAAAACACATGCACCCCAGCATTCATAGTAACATTATTTACAAAAGCCAAGATATGGAAGCAACGTAAATATCCATTAATAGATGAATAGATAGATGAAGATATATTTACAACGGAATACTACTCAGCCACAAAAAATAATGAAATTTTGCCATTTGCAACAACATGGATGAATGTGGAGGGTATTATGCTTAGTGAAATAAGTCATTCAGAGGAAGAAAATACTGTATATTATCCTTTATATGTAGAACCTAAAAAATACAACAAACTAGCAAATGTAACAAAAAAGAAACTGGCTCACAAATGTAGAGAACAATTGTGGTTACCAATAGGGGAGAGTTAAGTGGGGAAAACGAAATAGGGGTAGGGAATTAAGTACAACTACTATGTATGAAATAAATATGCTACAAGAATATATTGTGCAGCGAAGGGAATATAGCCAGCATTTTTTAACAGCAGTTAATTTTGAGTGAACTCCAGGAGTTGGTGATGGACAAGGAGGCCTGGTGTGCTGCAATTCATGGGGTCGCAAAGAGTCAGACTACTGAGCGACTGAACTGAACTGAATGGAGTATAATCTTAAAAAATTGTGAAGCACTATGTTATAACCTGAAACTTACATAATATTATAAATCAACTATGCTTCAATAAAAAATTAAATATTGTATCAAGGTGTATTGAGATATTTTAAAGTATAGTGTAATTGCAGTAGGTATTTAATTGAAATTAATTATATAAATATAACTTACTTGGGTTTAGATAATGATATTTTTATGACATCATTTTATACTTGATGATCATAATATTTCAGTTCAGTTCAGTTGCTCAGTTGTGTCCAACTCTGTGCGACCATAATAGTATCTTGAGGTTTTTGGACTTTATTTTTGTTTGTTTTGTAGTTATATAAATATTTGAATACAATAGTGTTATTTACTTCATTTATAATATGGATGCATTTGTGATACATCTAAACCTAAATCCTGAATTATCTAACCCTAAATACATTTTATGGAATATATATACAGTTTGCCTGCTAACAGATCTCCACTAATGTGTATGAGTAGTATTGACTTGAGACATTTGTGTCTACCTCTCTGTATCTTTTATAAGAATAATTGTGTACTGAATAAGAAACTTAATTTAAAATATTAAAATGAAAGATAGGCTGTGTTTTTTGTTTTTAATTAATTCTGTAACAGAGGGGTGGAAGTATGTTAAACTAGCCTCTAAAGCCAGTCTTGCACACAGATACATGTACCACACTTACCAAACAATAAAATAAAAATATTGTTTTATAAGGTAATTTTCAGAAGGTAAAAAGCCCCAAACTGCTTTTCGCCTTTATAGTTTTAGGTAGAAAGCGTTGTACACAACTTGCTTTGATATTTCCCATTAGAAGCAATAGCGATTTTGCTTTGAATAGCTCTCAAGAAGTTATGTGTTTCCTCCTCAGCACTGTTTGGCCTACCTTATAAATTTCTTTTGGTAAAGTGCAGCGTGTTGCCAGAAATTCATTTTCTCTCTTTGGAATGGAATGGAAGTTGCTGAATTTGCTTATGGGTTAGAAAGAGAACAGTTACCCAAATTTTACATTCAATATATTTTCCCTTAGTTTCATTTAGTTTATAACATATTGGTGGCAAAACTGTTCCACATCCTTTGAATTTCATGATCTGATTCTGTACAGTAAGACGTTATACAGATCTTTCTCACAGAACAGTCTGTCTTTTTTTTCTTAATTATTCTCCCCTTCCTCCCTACCTTGGCTCTCACCGATTCCTTTTTTCTCTCTCATTTTTTTTTCTTCTCAGTGGTTTGTTTCCCTCATCTGATCTCCATGAGGAATAAGGAGGGCTCTAAATCCTTGGTAGGGCAGTGTTGAAACAATTGGTGAAAGGAGAGCAGAGGACACATGAAGACGTGGGTTTTAAAACCATGCTTGGCTCCTGTGATTTTGAATCTGGAGGGTGGATCAGGTGCTCTGTTTACATCTGATTCCTGCATTGCTGCATTGCTTTTCTTTGCAAGAGCTGCTATCAGAATTGTAAATGCTCTTCCCTGCATTGCAGTTTAGTTAAGGACATTTTGAAGGAATTGATGTTGGTTTTCAGTGCTTTTGCTGTAGTACCTTATCTGATTTGGGAAAGAAGGTTTTTACTTGGTTAGGTTTGTAGTTCTGTAGGCTTAGATTCTGTCAAAAAAAGGGGCTGGTTGATGTCGCAGATAAGATGACCATTATTTTTAGAGGTTAGTATCTAGAAGTATCTTTTTCTACATCTGTATTACCATGGTGATAGAAGGCGTCCTAATTTTTCTCCGATTTTGAAGACTCTGCTAAGAGCATCAATACTTTTTTCTTTGATTATAAAGACCAAAGATGCAAGGTTTTTCTTAATCTTAGTGGTTTTATTCCTAATTTACTTTCTCTGATACTTGCTAGATGAAAAGGTGGAACTTAAGGCAATTACTTTTTGTTAAAGATGATGTTGCCTGTCTCCATAGTATGTGTGTGTGTTCTGGAAAGGAACTCACACACACACACACACAAACACACACAGACACAAACTTCTGTGTTTTTTATGTAAAAAAAAAAACCAAAAAAACAGCCTTTTTCTGCTTAAAACCCTGGATTGAACCTAATCTTGATAGCGAACAGGTATAAAAATTGCCTTCTTTTTAGTGAGCTCTTTCACACTATATTGTGGGTCTAGTTTTTAAAAATTTAGATAGTGTGCTTTTTTTTTTTAAAGATAGTATACTCTTAATATATATATATATATATATATATGTATGTATTTTACAGCAGCCCACTATAACCAGTCTTTGCACTAGATTTTCTTCTATGAAGTCCCATTTTTCTGGATTTGAGATCAGTAGAAAAATGAAGATAACATTGGATTTTCTTGGGGAAAAGTGGCGGTTAAGAATAGACTGCAAGGAAATGTATGACCCCCCTTTTTTTTAAATACTAGATATTTTAAACTTTACCTACATTAATTAATTTTGAATTTTCTAACTTAAACTGTTAGTGTAGAGGTGTTAGGAGAGGGAATTTCATGAACTCATATAGAGTGTTAGATCTTAAGAGAGACCATAGGGATCATATAGTAACTAATCTTGGTACTCTGTAGAGGGACACTGGAGGTTTATTCATTCATTCATCCACCCATTCACTCAATGAATATTTATTTTACTATTGCTATTTTAGGTGCTGGGGATATCCTTACCATAATGGAGTTTACAATTAATAGATATTAGACATCATAAGTAAGTAAATAGCATATTGGAAAGTGATAAAAGTAGTCTAGGATAAGGGGGAGAGAAAAGTACTTGTGTGAGGGTGGGTTTGGTTTGTACTTCAAAATAGGGCAGGTCCCAATGAAAACATGACATTTGAGCAGAAACTTGAAGATGAGAGTGTAGCCTGTGTGACTATCTGTGGGAAGATTGTGTCAGACAAAAGGGATAGCCAATTCAAAGGCTAATACATGGGTCCGTGTCTAGCTTACCGTTCACTGAATAGTAAAAGCATCACTTTGGCTTCTGGAGTAAAAGTGGACTGAAGTTAACAGGTGATGAAAGTTGACAGGATTGGAAGGCAAGGATATGAGAAACTGGATAGATTCTGTGGGGTCTGGTGAGTCGTAGGGACTTTGGCTTTTCATGAATGAAATGTAGGAAGAGGTGTCAGTGAAGGGTTTTGAGTAGACAGCATCTGACTTATATTTCAACTCTGAATCATTCTGACTGCCCTGTTGAGAAGAGATGCTGGGGTAGGGTTACTGGATTTAGAAAATAAAAGTATGCTCACTAAATTAAATTTGAATTTTAGATAAACAGTAGTTTTTTATCTACATTTGCCCCATGCCCTGTGACTGTTTACCCATGTAGCAGAATGTAAACTCCTATTTTATAGTTAAAAAAAGAAAAAGAACGCTCTTCACTGTTATTGTCGTTTACTGTCTATGACTGTTACCCTGATCCTGCTGATCCCAAGGCATGGGCCTTAGAGCAAATTTTCATCTTTGCCTTTCCATACTATCCAAATTACTGTTTTTCACATTTTGGTCATCTTATCCCCGAGAGTGTTACAAATGCAGTTTGTTGGACTCCGCCCAGACCTGCTGAATCACAGTTTCTTGAGATAGCACAGAGTAAATCCATGACTGCCTACTGTTCTACATTCTGTTTACAGTAGTGAATAAACCATACAAAATTCTTTGCCCGAATGAAATTGGTATTCTAGTGGGTGAGACAAATAAACAAGATAAATAAGTAAATATATAGTAAGTTAAATATTTATATAGGTGGTAAGAAGAAAGAAAAAGCATGACGAGGAAAGGACATATGTTATGTAATGATAAGGGAGTTGTAGTTTTAAACAGCGTATGCCCAGTGAAGACCTCACCATATAGTGATGTTTGAATCGAGACTTGAAGAAAGTGACAGAACAAGGTAGATCCCTGGAGGTATGCATTCTTCACTGAAGAAATAACAACTACAAAAGTCCTACTGCTGCTGCTGCTGCTAAGTCGCTTCAGTCGTGTCCGACTCTGTGTCGGTAGACTGCAGCCCACCAGGCTTCCCCGCCCCTGGGCTTCTCCAGGCAAGAACACTGGAGTGGGTTGCCATTTCCTTCAGGCAGGTGCAAATCTGGTGTGTTAAATACACTGCTGGGAGCCGTGTGTCTGGAGTGGAGTGAAAGGGGAAAAATAGTAGGGGAAGCGATGAGAGGAAAAAATAAGAAAGAGGAGTGGTTAGTGAGTGTTAGTAATTAGGCTTTATGGTATGTTGGAAAGAGACTTGGAAGCTAGACCCAGGTATGACATTATCTCTGAACCAGTTTCTTCTTTGCTAAAAGGCAGTAAGAAAATTAAGATGATCTCTTTTGGTGTTTTTTGTTTGTTTGTTTGTTTTGTTTTTAATCTTAAATAGTCTTTAATTTGATACTCTTCCATTTCTAGCTTGTTTACAAACGGTTCATTGTTTGAGATTCTTTTGTCCTTTTCATGAGCTCATTTCTGCCCTCTGTCTAGCCATGTGAACTTTTTCCTTTATGTTGCCCTTGTTCCTCTTTCTTTCTTGATTGAACTTGAAGATTTAGACAGTCCTTTGATAAATATAGTAGGAAATTGTTCTCTTATCACTTTGTCCAACCATTACTACTTCTGACATTTAAAGTTATTTAATGTTAGCTAAGAATTAAAGGCGTGCTGCGATTCATGGGGCCGCAAAGAGTTGGATATGACTGAGTGACTGAACTGAACTGAACTGAAAGAATTAGGAACCTCTTCATGGATCACAGCCTTGTTGTGGGGAAGGGACTTGCGTAACTCAGTGAAGCTATGAGTAATGCCATGCAGGGCCACCAAAGGCAGGCAGTCACGGTGGAGAGTTCTAATAAAACGTGGTCCACTGGAAGAGGGAATGGCAAACCACTCCAGTGTTCTTGCCTGGAGAAGCTCATGAACAGTATAAAAAGATGAGCATGCCCCCCTGCCCAAGTCAGAAGTATCCAATATGCTACTGGGGAAGGGTGGAGGGCAATTACTTATGGCTCCAGAAAGAATGAAGTGGCTTGGCCAAAGGGGAAATGATGCTAAGTTGTGGATGTGTCTGGTGGTGAAAATAAAATCTGATACTGTAAAGAAAGATATTGCATAAGAACCTGGAATGTCAGGTCCATGAATCCAGGTAAATTGGACTTGGTCAAGCAAGAGAAGGCAAGATTAAACATTGACGTCTTAGGGATCAGTGAACTAAAGTGGATGAGAATGGGCGAATTTAATTCAGATGACCATTGTATCTACTTCTGTGGGCAAGAATTCCTTAGAAGAAATGGAGTAGCCCTCATAGTCAACAGAAGAGTCTGAAATGCAGCACTTGGGTGCAACCTCAAAAACAACAGCGTGATCTCAGTTTGTTTCCAAGGCAAACCATTCAACATAATAGTAATCCATGTCTGTGCCCTAACCACTAATGTCAAAGAAGCTGAAGTTGACCATTTCTATGAAGACCACCAACACCTTCTAGAACTAACACTCAAAAAAGATGTCCTTTTCATCATAGGATATTGCAGTACAAAAGTAGAAAGTCAAGAGATACCTGGAGTAACAGACAAGTTTGGCCTTGGAGTACAAAATGAAGCAGGGCAAAGGCTAACAGAGTTTTGCCAAGAGAATGCACTGGTCATGGCAAACTCTTTTCCAGCAACACAAGAGACGACTCTACACATGGACATCAACAAATGGTCAATACTAAAATCAGATTGATTATGTTCTTTGCAGCCAAAGATGGAGAAGCTCTATACAGTCAGCAAAAGCAAGACCTGGAGCTGACTGTGGCTCAGATCATCAGTTCCTTATTGCAAAATTCAGGCTTAAATTGAAGAAAGCAGGGAAAACCATTAGACGATTCAGGTATGATCTAAATCAAATCCCTTATGATTATACAGTGGAAATGACAACTAGATTCAAGGGATTAGATCTGGTAGAGTGCCTGAATAACTGTGGATGGAGGTTCGAATCATTGTACAGGAGGCAGTGAGCAAAACCATCCCCCCAAAAAGAAAGGCAAGAAGGTGAAATTGTTGTCTGAGGAGGTTTTACTCCTCAATAGCTGGGGAAAGAAGAGAAGTGGAAGGCAGGGGAGAAAGGGAAAGGTTACATCCAACTGAATGCAGAATTCCAGAGAATAGCAAGGAGAGATAAGAAGGCCTTCTTCAATGAACAGTGCAAAGAAGTAGAGGAAAACAATAGAATGGGAAAGACTAGAGATCTCTTCAAGAAAATTGGAACAAGGGAACATTTCAAGGGAACATTTCATGCAAGAATGGGCATGATAAAGTACAGAAACGGTAAGGAGCTAACAGAGGTAGAAGAGATTAAGAAGTGGCAAGAACATACAGAAGAACTATATACAAAAGGTCTTAATGACCTGGATAACCATGATGGTGTGGTCACTAACCTAGAGCCAGATATCCCAGAGTGTGAAGTCAAGTGGGCCTTAGGGAGCATTACTACAAATAAAGCCAGGTGATGGAATTCCAGCTGAGCTATTTAAAATCCTAAAAGTCGATGCTGTTAAATTGCTGCACTCAATACGCCAGCAAATCTGGAAAATTTAGCAGTGCCCACAGGACTGGAAAAGATCAGTTTTCATTCCAGTCCCAAAGAAGGGCAATGTCAAAGACTGTTCAAACTACCATACAATTGCACTCATTTCACATGCTAGTAAGGTTATGCTCAAAATCCTTCAAGCTCGGCTTTAGTAGTACAGGAACTGAAAAATTCCAGATGTACAATCTGGGTTTAGGAAAGGCATAAGAACCAGAGATCAAATTGTCAGCATTTGTTGGATCATAGAGAAAGCAAGGGAATTCCAGAAAAACATCTACCTCTGCTTCATTGACTATGCTAAAGCTTTTGACTGTGTGGATCACAACAAACTGTGGAATTTTCTTCAAGTGCAGGAATACCAGACCACCTTACCTGTCTCCTGAGAAACCTGTATGCAGGACAAGGAGCAACAGTTAGAATTGGACATGGACCAATTGACTGGTTCCAGATTGGGAAAGGAGTACGTCAAAGCTGTATATTGTCACTGTATATTATTTAACTTCTATGCAGAATACTTCATATGAAGTGCTGGGCTGGATGAATCACAGGCTGGAATCAAGATTGCTGGAGAAATGTCAGCAACCTCAGGTATGCAGATATGATACCACTCTAATGGCAGAAAGTAAAGAGGAACTAAAGAGCCTTTTGATGAGGGTGAAAGAGAAGAGTGAAAAAGCTTTTGAAACTCAAAAATGAAAAATCCTAAGATCATGGCATCCATCGCTTCATGGCTTATAGATGGGAAAAAGTAGAAGCAGTGACAGATTTTGTTTTCTTCGGCTCCAACATCCCTGCAGTTGGTGACTGCAGCCATGAAATTAAAAAACACTTGCTCCTTGGAAGGAACGCTATGACAAACCTAGACAGCATATTAAAAAGCAGAGACATCACTTTGCCAGCAAAGGTCCGTTTAGTCAAATCTGTGGTTTTTCCAGTAGTCATATATGGATGTGAGAGTTGAACCATAAAGAAGGCTGAGTGCCGAAGAATTGAAACTTTCGAATTGTGCTGGAGAAGACTCTTGAGAATCCCTTGGACTGCAAGGAGATCACACCAGTCAATCCTAATGGAAAACAACTCTGAATATTCATTTGAAGGACTGCTGCTGAAGCTGAAGCTCCAGTATGTTGGCTACCTAATGTGAAGAGCCAACTCATTAGAAGAGGCCCTGATGCTGGGAAGGATTGAAGGCAGAAAGAGAAGAGGGCGGCAGAGGATGAGATGACTAGATAGCATCACTGACTCAATGGACATGAATTTGAGCAGACTGTAGGAAATGGTAGAGGTCAGAGGAGCCTGGCATGCTGAAGTCTGTGCGGTCACAAAGAGTTGGACATGACAGTGACTGAACAACAACAAGAACAAGATAAGAAGCATTTTTCTCTACTAAGAGATTTACATTCTTTGAATGACAGCTTGACTTAAAGCTTAACAGAGAGAGGAAAAAGAGGCTTGACTAAGCTTCAAATTGAATAAATCCCCAATTCCAGTCCAAGGTTAAATGTAATATAATGTGTAGATAATCATGGGATTCTTAACTGGATATCTCTGTGGAAAGGACACTTTTGAGTAGGTCTTAATCTTAAATGACTGTTTACTTACAAATAATCGAGTAGACCACTCTAAGATGTTGTTTTGATGGGTTCTATTAGCAGATGTCATGGATAAAAAGATCATCATGAAGCTTTGCAATCTTCTTTAGTAATAATTCTGTTGGAAGAACAAAGCACTATCAAATTTATTGCTGGAGGCTTTGAAATCCAACACACACAAAAAACAGGACTTGTAGGCGCTCAAATTGCAGCTTTCACGCAACGGTAATGAAACAGTATAATCACTCTGAATAATTCTGCCGCCTTGTCTAGCTCTCACAGGGTATTGTGAATTATAAAGAAACAAATCCAAAAATCTAAGCAGTATCTTGGGGTTTGATGTGTTATGTTTTTGTTGTCTGCTAGAGTTTGAGTACTGCAGGAGAGTCACAGAAGGGGTATAATATTAGGTACCAACATATTAGGTTAAGTTTACGATGGCAGTTCTACTTTACAATAGTTGTTGTTTAGCCACTAAGTCGTGTTCAGTTCTTTTGTGACCCCATGGACTGTAGTCCATCAGGCTCCTCTGTCCATTAGATTTCCCAGGCAAGATTGCTGGAGTGAGTTGCCATTTCCTTCTCCAGGGGATCTTCCTGAACTAGGGAGCGAGCTCACGTCTCCTGCTTGGCAAGGCAGGTTCTTTACCGCTGAACCACCTGGAAAGCCCACCTTACAACAATGCATTTACAGGTGTTTTTTTTTTTTTTTTTTTTTTGCTAATAATCATTTTCTTTGTTGTGTATTTGATGAGGCTTTTGTAGTGATTATTCTTTTGGGCCTGGCTGTAATGAAAGAAATCTTAATTGGACCTTTCTTGACTAAATATAATTATTTTAGAAGGAGTGATGTGGAAAGGCATTGTAAAACTTAGTTGAACAATCAGTTGCATATATTTATTTGTAACCTTTACCTTGCTCATTTATTTTCCTACAGTGTGAAACTGTTGAAAGTTTAAATTGAAACTGTTTGTACACTTAAAATAGGAGCCTATTGAAAAATAATGGTGTAAATTTTGAAAAACAAAGTTTATTTTGCATCTTTTGAACATTATTGAATTCTAGACTTGAAGATATGTTTCAGCTGATTTTTGTAGCTATGGTAATTTTATCAGGTTGGTAGCTGTGCCGCAATCAAAGTACAATATAATTAATAACAGGCTTTGGAGTTTCTATTTAATGGACACTAATTTATTTGCATTTTATAAAATCAAAACAAGACATACTAAGTTCCAATGAAACAGCCTAATAAATGTGCTCCTTATTATTTTTAAAAACTAGCCAATTAAAGATGAGGAAGTAAATCTTTACTGAGGTAGCTCCTCTGACACCATAAGAGATGACTGTGTCCTGCGTGCTCTTGCCTTCACCAAAATTAGGTTGTTGGGCAGCTGAATAACTCTGTCATGAAAAAGTTTATTTTTAAATTCACTGTTGGCAAACTATGACCTGTGGACTAAATCCTGTCTGTTTTTGTAAATGAAGTTTTATAGGACACAGCCATGCCCATCTGTGTTCACATGTTGTCCATAATTGCTTTGGCGCTACAGTGGCACTGTTCAGTACTGTCAGATCAAAGGATCCACAAGGCTTAAAATATTTTCTATTATTTGGCCCTGTCGGGAGAATCGTGCTGACTGCTGTTTTTTAATCTAAGTCTTCTGTAGATAGGTCGTGTTCAAGTTATGGTGGAGTTTTATGTGGTTGGTATTTTTGTGTTTAATTTTCCATTCTGCTTCATTCTAAGGAAGAGTAGTTAAAAAAAAAAAATCATTTGGAGTGTTAGTTTCTAGCTTCCTCATCAAAAGTAGGTATAATACCACTTCACACGGTTGCTATGAGTCAATGAGAACTGTAAATAAAATCCTTAAGGTGCCTGGCACCCAGCAGGAATTTAGGTGGTAGGGAGATATAATCAGGGAAAGTCTAGGTGTTTCTTTGGGTGATTTAGGATGGCATGTTTTTAGAGATTCTGATTTGTCCACAGAGCTGGCTGTGGAAGCCTAGTTTATACAGGTTCTTAATACAACATTGTTGATTAACTTTCCTCCATCCTTTCCTTCCTGCTTCCCTGTGCCCCTCTTTCTCTTTCCTCTCCTTCTACTGACCATTGTATATTGCAGGAAAAATGGGGTATGAGAGGATGGTCATGTCCCAGGTCTTGACTGAGTACCTGGGATGGGCTGCCAAGTGAGGGTCCTTGTGCAGGAACGAGTTCAAGAGATAGCCATAGTAAAATGAAAGCAGGTTTATTTAGAGAGACACACTCTTTTGAGGGGCTTCTCTGGTGGCTCAGATGGCAAAGAATCTGCCTGCAATGCAGGAGATCCAGGTTTGATCCCTGGGTTGGGAAGATCCCCTGGAGAAGGGAATGGCTACCTACTCCCCTGGAGAATCCCATGGACAGAGGAGCCTGGTGGGCTACTGTCCATGGGATCTCAAAGAGTCTGACATGACTGTTCTACTAATACACACATATACACACACTCACACTCCTTTTAGAAGGTAAGAGGTGACCCCAGGGCATGGAGTCTTTTTGAAAAGTGAGAGCAGAGCTTGGCTGTGGCAGGTGGTTAGTGGTCTGCATAATTTAGTGTTTATGGGCTTCTGTGGTGGCTCAGAGGTAGAGAATCCGCCTGCCAATGCAGGAGACAGGGGTTTGATCCCTGGCTCAGGAGGGTCCCCTGGAGAAGGAAATGGCAACCCACTCCAGTATTCTTGCATGGAAAATCCCACTGACAGAGGAGCCTCACGGGCTGTAGTCCCTGTGGTTGCAAAGAGTTGGAGAGAATTTAGCAACTAAACAACAAAGAAGGAGTAGCAGGAAAAGTCTAACCATCTTAGGGAAGGAGTGGGGATTTTCAGGAGATGGGGCACCACCCTCTTTGGGGCCTTTTATAATTGGCTTCCAAACTGTCATGGCACCTGTGGGTGTATATTTAGCATATGCAAATGTATTACAGCGAGCATATAGTGTGGCTGAAGGTCTACTGGAAGCCGAATCGTCCTCCATCTTGAGCCTAGTAGGTTCTAACCCGTCTTGGTCTTGTCCTCTTGTTTTTCACGGTTGTGTCATTCTTTTAATGGTTATGTCCTGTCCTCTTCCTTCCTGTCTCAATACCTTGGCTTCTCTGTTTCCTTTTTGATACATGTAAGCATTAGTACTAAATTTAGTACTAAATTTAAATTAGTACTAAATTTAGTCAGTCAGTAGAGACTTGTAGAGGATTTTCTATTATTCTTCTTAGTTCCATCGTCTTGGAAGCTGAGGAAATTAACTTCTTGTGATCTCCCTCCCTACCCTCTTTATTCTTATGTGATAATGTGTACCAGCAGCTATCTAGGTATATATATATATATATGCAAAATCCATTCCTACCACAGCAAATTTTAGAGCAGGTTTTCAGTTTTGTTTTAACCCATGATGCCAAGGGCTCACTTGTGGACAAGCATAGTTTTCTTCTAGAAGACAGGACAGATAGATGATAAATAGATTCTACCTAACATTTTGAAGGAAACTTAACGATCTAGTGATGATAAAATTGAGCTTGCAATCTTCCTATTGCAAGCACCCACTTCATTGTTTTCTTGTTTCTTGAAAACATAAACTTAGAAAACTAAGTTATTTTACTTGACAGTAATTTTTAGAAGATTAATTTGAAACCTGGGACCTAACCCTTTCAAGTTACTTTAAAACCAATCTTAATATAAATGAGAGCAAGGACAAAGAATCTTAGAATGTTTTTTGCTTTAATTGCCATTATTATTATTTTATGGTAGCATTTAGTTTTGTAGGTGTCACGGAAAAGATATGGAAAAGAGGTGATAGTTATAATATTAGCAGACCCATAGATAATAGTTAACAGTTATCCAGATTTGTTAGGTTTGAAAATCTTTTTATCCATAGTGAATTTACTCCTATTTTCAATTTAACTGGATTCTTTTGTTTGTGGTTTAAAAAGGAGTTAAATTGGGTCAGAATTTCTTGTTGAATGTTCTACCTTTTTGAAGCTACTGACTGACCTGAATTTAGTACCAGTGCTTCAGTTCAGTTCAGTCGCTCAGTCGTGTTCAACTCTTTGCAACCCCATGAATCGCAGCGTGCCAGGCCTCCCTGTCCATCACCAACCCCTGGAGTTCACTCAGACTCATGTCCATCGAGTCGGTGATGCCATCCAGCCAGTGCTTACATACATCAAAAAGGAAACAGAGGAGAGAAAGGTATGAAGACCAGTAGGAAGAGAGGAAAGTGAGAGAGGGACAGAGGGAAGGAGGGAGGAGAGGGAAAGACGGAAGAAGGTTAATCAGAAATGTTACATTAAGAACCTGGATAAACTAGGCTTCCACAGCCAGCTCTGTGGAGAAATCAGAATCTCTAAACACATGCCATCCTAAATCACCCAAAGAAACATCTAGAGTTTTCCTGATTATATCTCCGTACCACTTGAATTCCTTCTGGGTCCTGGCACTCTGCTAAGGATTTTATTTACAGTTTTCATTGACTCCTCATAGTAACCGTGTAAGGTGGTCTTCGGAGAAGGCAATGGCATCCCGCTCCAGTACTCTTGCCTGGAAAATCCCATGGATGGAGGAGCCTGGTAGGCTGCAGCCCATGGGGTCACTAAGAGTCGGACACGACTGAGTGACTTCACTTTCACTTTTCACTTGCACGCATTGGAGAAGGAAATGGCAACCCACTCCAGTGTTCTTGCCTGGAGAATCCCAGGGACAGGGGAGCCTGGTGGGCTGCCGTCTATGGAGTCACACAGAGTCGGACACGCCTGAAGTGACTTAGCAGCAGCAGCAGCAAGGTGGTCTTATACCTACTTTTGATGAGAAAGCTAGAAACTAACATTCAAAATGATTTTTTTAAGTATTAAACCCAGTTTTTATATATCACCATTCTATTAAAGGTAATGTATTCTTCCTCCTTTTTCATTTATTTTATAGCACACTGAGAGATAGATAGCAATCTCGAGTCCCTTAGCTTCTGTGAGTCACAGAGGGATATTAAATAATTTTCTTACAACTGCCATTTGAGTCAAAGTTAGGGGCATACATTTGAGTGTACCTTATTTTGTCAATTTATGGGAACCAGACAGGTTTAAAAAGTAATTTTGTGTCTGGAAATAGGTAGATAACAGAAAATGAGAGATTGTTTAGTGTTAAAAAGTTTTGAGAGTTTAAAGAATTTTATCTTGCCAGCATACAGGGAGAGAACTGAGTGAGTTGTATGTCCTGGGGAAACAGAACTCAAAAGCACGTGTTAGTATTAGCATTCTGTTTGCTTGTATATGAGAAAAACCAGTAACAAATTGATTTAATCTGTGAAAGGAGAAAGAGCAGGGAGGTGGTAGGAGGAGAAGAAAAAAAGACCTATTTAGAGATAGTGAATTTTGTTTGTCTTTGTTAATCTGCTGATTAACTGTCAGCTACTGAAGAGACCAATCAGATATTCTGCTCTTGGGCAGCTGCATAAATCATCAAAGAAAACGGTTTTGGTTGTTTATGAATTCTCTGGAAGACTTTGGGTGTTCTACCATGACTTGCACATAAGAGGTTGCCTCTATATTATGTCTGCCACTATCCTCATTAGCATTTCCATGCCAGATTTGCATCAGAATTCCTCACTTGCTTTAATTATGGTCTTGTTTCCATGATTTTCTCCCCTCATTTTGTATTCTTTGGTGTGTTAGATAGTCTTTCCAAAAGTTAATGCTCCATCTTCCTGGGGTTATGTTTGCTGTTGTAAACCATTATTTTAACATTGTGTGCATGTAATTTGTTAGTTCTCAGATCAAAAAAATCTTAGTCTGTTTGTGACTGTATGGGAGATCTGAACCACAATGTTTAAAGTATGTGCAGTGGATTTCTTTGGTCAGTTATCTGAAAGAGTTTAGTAAACCAACAAAAAATATTTATACTGAGAAGTTTATGTTCTTTTACCTTACTGTTGCTTTAAAAGTTTAGGTTATGATTTTGAAATATTTTGCAAATTAGCTTCTCTGTAGTTAGACTTACTGTTGCTGTGCACTTTATCTTTGATGAAGAGTGGGGGAATCTTATGGTAAATTCTGTTTTCTTACAGTCAAAGGCTGTTGGTCTGTTAGATGTGGATGTGTATGGCCCTTCAATTCCAAAGATGATGAATCTGAAAGGCAATCCAGAATTATCACAGAGTAAGTAAAGAAGAGATAAAGAGTATGACAATATAGTTACACTTTTATTTAGTACCTGCAGGGTGTCAGGCATTGTGCCATATACTGTGTATACCTTATGCGCACTGCAATATAAGGTATGGAGTCAGACTGTCTGGGTTTGAAATCTGGCTCTGTCACCGATTAACAGTGTAGCTTTGAATGACTTGTTCAACCTCTTTGTGCCTCAATGCCCCCATGTCTAAAATAGGGTTAAACAATTGTACTTACCAGATAGAATTGCTATATTTAATTGCTTAACTACAAAATTGCTGTAAGTGTAGTGCATATGAAACACAGTGCTTGGCACACTGTACATGGTCAAATTTAGCTCATCATAGTCTTTGTATATAAAATGTGTGGATGTATGGGGGTATTTGAATAGAAAGTATCTAATATATTTGTTAGAAGAGCTGAAAATTATTTTCTCTAATCAGATTTTTGTTATATTTATTTTAAATTGTTTTTGAAAAAATTAATTTCTCTCCCCAGCCTTCACTGCCATCAATAATAGGACAGAGTAATTTTTTGAATAAATCTTTAATATTTATAGCTGTTATTATATTTTCTTACAAAACTATTAAATATAAAGCTTTAAGAACAAGGAAATTCTATGCTCAAAAAAAGAAAAATTGAAACAACTGGTAACTTTCCTTGAAAAATAGTTTTGAGTGAAGACACTTTATTAAAATGTATTTGTAACTATAGTAAGCATATGAGATTGAATAATTTCTTTTATTTCTTATTGGACCTTTTATTTTCCATGAATCTAGGACAAAATGTATTTAATGAAGGGTTTTTATTGAATTTTCTGTGTACATAACAGAAGGTGTTATTTTTGTCATTGTGATTAAATGTTAGATAGTAAGACATTATCTGCTATTTAAGGTACCTTTGTTTGTGCTGAGATGGGCTTCCCTCATACCTCAGTCTTTAGAGAATCTGCCTGCAATGCTGGAGACCCAGGTTTGATTCCTGGGTCAGAAAGGTCCCCTAGAGAAGGAAATGGCAACCCACTCCAATATTCTTGCCTGGAGAATCCCATGGACAGAGGAGCCTGGTGGGCTGCAGTCCCTGGGGATCAAGAGTTGGACACAATTTAGCGACTAAACCACCACCAAGGTGGTTTTATTCGTGCTGTAGTTGTTGAAATCAGTTACAGAGTTAAGTTCTGAATAACCGCGTATCAGATAATAAGGATTCTTCCTATTACTTGAAGGAATTTAAGGCTCTAGTGATGATAAAAGGGACCCTAGCTGTCCTACATTTCAAGCACCCACTTAAGCTGTTTTCTTGTTTTGTGAAAATATAAACTTAAAAGAAAGCTAATTTATTCTAGTTTCTTTGTTCTTTGCCCTTTTAGTGGAATGCGTACTTAGTTTACAAATATGTGCCGTGAGCCAAAATGTCAAACTTACACAAAGAAGTAATGCATGTGTATACTTTAACTGATAGACTCTTACGTCTGTCTCTTGATTAAAGGAGCATGACAGCTAGTGCGTGTAGCGCATGAGTGATGGCGAAATGGAGCCCTCGGTGTCAGTTTTTTCTTAAGTAGTCTGTTCACTCTATGCCAGTATAAATACTTGAAGTGAACTTTAATTTCTTTCTTCTTGTTTTCCTGAAGCTGTACTCTTAAATTTGATGTTTGCAAATTGGCTGCCATTAAATAGACTTTCTGGCAAAAATGAGCTACTGGCAATCTTGGAAAGCCTGAAAAGACTGTGTGTCGACAAGCAGATCTCAAGTCCCATAAGAGATAAACCGAAAGATTAAGGCATTCACTTAGAAGAGTGGGGATTCTTGAAAGCCCATCTTATAAATTGGTTTTTGAATCTTAGATAAACCTGCTACCATTGTATTTTAATTGGCATCATTTTGACTTTTCTATGTTTTTGTCATTTTAATTTATCCTGTATTACTGTTTATTAAAGAAAGCACAGTGCAGCATGAAATTATCTTATTAACAGTAAGAAAAAAGATTTGTTTTCAGTGGTTCAGATTTTGGGGAGATAGAACTGTGAGCAGAATCTTAGCTTTATAAATGTTTCCCCTGTTCTTGGACTTAGCTACACAACCATAGAGGGAATGGGACTTCAGGACTGTATTTTTCTGTTCATTATTTAAGCAGACATATGGTAATGTAGTTTTGATCAATTTGTTAATTTTAAAACTCCATGTTAAAGTTGGCAGATTCATTCTCTTATATTTTTTCTTTTTGAGGAGATTATAGAAAAACCATACTTCTTATACTTATGATATTTTAGTCTTGATCACCAAGGGAAATTTTACATTTGTTTCTAGAGAAGTGAATTCAGTAATTGAGGAAAAATTTGTTTATAATAGTTTTGGATTTCTTAGGTCGAAAATGTTTCTATCAGCTTAAAATGGCAATAGTGATTTTCTATGTTGGTATGCAGTATGCAAAATTATGGTAATGGAAAGTCTAGCTGGTTTGTAGAGAGAGTACTGTACAAAAAACCTCACCAGGTTGACATTATAATGGCTGCAAATGACCAGTTGCTTTGGGAACCTAATGGAGTTTAGAATAAAATCCATGTGTAGTTTGAGAAATTCTCATCTTACTATGAGTTAAGCTTTTTTTGGTCTAAAGAACAAATATCAGTCATTTTTCTCTTTTTTAAGTTTGTAAATAACATAATATGCAGATTTCATATTATACTATAGCCAAACTATACCCCTAGAAATTATTGACTAGGAAGGTTTTCACTTGAAATTGTAAGAAAATATTACATGGTAGTTGCACACAGAAATGTGTTGTTAATTCACTAATGTAATACTCTTTTTTGTTGAGGATTTTCACTAAGCTTTCTCAACTAACTTTTATTGGTAGACATCTGCTTTCTTTCACAGTTTTATGATGATGAATTCACTCTTTATCACAGTTGTGAATTTATCACTACTTAGTTTTACTAAAGAATGTCTTATAGTATATTTAGCTAATAAAGTAGGAAAAATTTTAAGGCCTGTGGAAAGAGGTTACTAAAATTGAAATGTCAAGTAATTTTATTGAGGATGACACAGTTCTTATTAATAATGATTAACTATGAGACTTTTTTTTAAGTAGGATTCACTTTTTTTTGTTGGGGGATAGATTTTCCACTCATGTCACAATATTCTGCTCTCTCTGTCTTAATAAGCATTTTCCAAGTTTATGAAATGAATGTGTGTACAGAAGAGACAGAGAAAATGTGGAAAATCAGCTTGGCAAATGACTTTTTATAATAGCAGTCATCTCCAGTAAGAGCTATCAAGAAGTGACTAAATTTTCTTAAGGTAATTTAAGTGTATAAAGAATGAGAGTGAATTCTACTTATTTCTGAAATTACCTTTTTTTCTTCCAAGGCAGAGAGTTAGGGGTGTTACTGAAGTTACTGACTTGAATAATTAAATTCGGATGCAGTAGTTACAGTGAAAGTTTCTCATTTATAATTTACTTCTTCTGGTCATTATCTTGTGGACTCTTGGGTTTAATCTGATGCTAGAGTTCCTCTGATTATCTTTGGAAAGGGTTCTGGGATGTATTGCATAATCAAGGTGTTATAGAAATGACTTTTTTCTTGCTGACTTCCTGGATTTTGTTTACAATCTGTTTTATACCTACAATATTAAATTGTTGCTGTTGTTTACTCACTGAATTGTGTCCAACTCTTTTGCAACCCCATGGGCTGTGTAGCCTACTAGGCTCCTCTGTCCATGGGATTTCCCAGGCAAGAATACTGAAGTAAATTGCCATTTCCTTCTCCAAGGGATCTTCCCTACCCCGGGATGGACCCACGTCTCCTGCATTAGCAGATGAATTCTTTACCACTGAGCTACCAGGGAAGCCCAGAATATTAAGCAAAGTGTAAATCAGGAGTTGAAGGAATCTTGAAATCTTATTAATTTAATCATGTTAATCTGTAAATCTTGTTTTGGTTTACTCTGGCTTTCAGTTCAGTTCAGTTCAGTCGCTCAGTCCTGTCCGACTCTTTGCGACCCACGAATCGCAGCACGCCCAGCCTCCCTGTCCATCACCAACTCCCTGAGTTCACTCAGACTCACGTCCATCGAGTCAGTGATGCCATCCAGCCATCTCATCCTCTGTCGTCCCCTTCTCCTCCTGCCCCCAATCCCTCCCAGCATCAGAGTCTTTTCCAATGAGTCAACTCTTCGCATGAGGTGGCCAAAGTACGGGAGTTTCAGCTTTAGCATCATTCCTTCCAAAGAAATCCCAGGGCTGATCTTCAGAATGGACTGGTTGGATCTTCTTGCAGTCCAGGGAACTCTCAAGAGTCTTCTCCAACACCACAGTTCAAAAGCATCCATTCTTTGGCGCTCAGCTTTCTTCACAGTCCAACTCTCACATCCATACATGACCACTGGGAAAACCATAGCCTGGACTAGATGGACCTTTGTTGGCAAAGCAATGTCTCTGCTTTTCAATATGCTATCTAGGTTGGTCATAACTTTCCTTCCAAGGAGTAAGTGTCTTTTAATATCATGGCTGCAATCACCATCTGCAGTGAGTTTGGAGCCCCCCCCAAAAAAGTCTGACATTGTTTCCACTGTTTCCCCATCTATTTCCCATGAAGTGATGGGACCAGATGCCATGATCTTCGTTTTCTGAATGTTGAGCTTTAAGCCAAATTTTTCACTCTCCTCTTTCACTTTCGTCAAGAGGCTTTTTAGTTCCTCTTCACTTTCTGCCATCAGGGTGGTGTCATCTGCATATCTGAGGTTATTGATATTTCTCCCAGCAATCTTGATTCCAGCTTGTGCTTCTTCCAGTCCAGCGTTTCTCATGATGTACTCTGCATATAAGTTAAATAAGCAGGGTGACAATATACAGCCTTGACGGACTCCTTTTCCTGTTTGGAACCAGTCTGTTGTTCCATGTCCAGTTCTAACTGTTGCTTCCTGACCTGCATACAGATTTCTCAAGAGGCAGGTCAGGTGGTCTGGTATTCCCATCTCTTGAAGAATTTTCCACAGTTTATTGTGATCCACACAGTCAAAGGCTTTGACATAGTCAATAAAACAGACATGAATGTTTTTCTGGAACTCTCTTGCTTTTTCCATGATCCAGCGGATGTTGGCAATTTGATCTCTGGTTCCTCTGCCTTTTCTAAAATCAGCTTGAACGTCTGGAAGTTCACGGTTCATGTATTGCTGAAGCCTGGCTTGGAGAATTTTCAGCATTACTTTACTAGCGTGTGAGATGAGTGCAGTTGTGCGGTAGTTTGAGCATTCTTTGGCATTGCCTTTCTTTGGGATTGGAATGAAAACTGACCTTTTCCAGTCCTGTGGCCACTGCTGAGTTTTCCAAATTTGCTGGCATATTGAGTGCAGCACTTTCACAGCATCATCTTTCAGGATTTGGAATAGCTCAACTGGAATTCTGTCACCTCCTCTAGCTTTGTTCATAGTGATGCTTTCTAAGGCCCACTTGACTTCACATTCCAGGATGTCTGGCTCTAGGTCAGTGATCACATCATCGTGATTATCTTGGTCATGAAGATCTTCTTTGTACAGTTCTTCTCTGTATTCTTGCCACCTCTTCTTAATATCTTCTGCTTCTGTTAGGTCCATACCATTTCTGTCCTTTATCAAGCCCATCTTTGCATGAAATGTTCCCTTGGTATCTCTAATGTTCTTGAAGAGCTCTCTAGTCTTTCCCATTCTATTGTTTACCTCTATTTCTTTGCATTGATCGCTGAGGAAGGCTTTCTTATTTCTTCTTGCTATTCTTTGGAACTCTGCATTCAGATGCTTATATCTTTCCTTTTCTCCTTTGCTTTTTGCTTCTCTTCTTTTCATAGCTATTTGTAAGGCCTCCCCAGACAGCCGTTTTGCTTTTTTGCATTTCTTTTCCATGGGGATGGTCTTGATCCCTGTCTCCTGTACAATGTCAGGAACCTCAGATAAAGATATTTATCTTTAAAATATCTCAGAGATAAGATTTGTGTTCTTTAAAGAATCCTGTCACCCTACTTTATCAAGACAAAAGTCCACCCTTCACTTGACTTATTGTTTCTTACACAGGTCATTGAATAGTCTGAACTAAATACTTTTTTTAGTATGGTAAAACCCTTTTCCTTTTTTCTTTGCCAGTTCTGAGCTGGAGAATAGGCAGCCTCTTTTTTGGAGTTCTACTTGTTCTGCTGCAAACCATCTTAGCCAAAGGCTGTAGCACATAAAGTCCATGAAGAATGCTTTATTTATCTACAGAACAAACAAGTGTATTTTAGTAGCTGTGTGTACACAGTCAGGCACTTGTTCATATCTGACTTCTGTGATACCGTGGACTGTAGCCCTCCAGGTTCCTCTCTCCATGGATTTCTCCAGGCAAGAATACTGGTGTTGGTTTAGTAGCTAAGTTGTATCTGACTCTTGGGACCCCATGGACTGTAGCGCTCCAGGCTCCTCTGTCCATGGGATTCTCCAGGCAAGAATACTGGAGTGTGTTGCAATTTCCCTTCTCTAGGGTATCTTCCTGATCCAGAATCGATGCTGAGGCCACAGGCAGTTAAGGCAACTGGGAAGCCCCCATTGAGGCATGTGCACTCCTAAATAATATGATTCTTAGACTTCCCCAGTGGCTTAGATGGTAAAGCGTCTGCCTACAACGTGGGAGAACTGGGTTTGATCCCTGGGTTGGGAAGATCTCCTGGAGAAGGAAATGGCAACCCACTCCAGTATTCTTGCCTGGAAAATCCCACGGACGGAGGAACCTGGTGGGCTAAAATCCATGGGGTCGCAAAGATCGACACGACTGAGCGACATTTACTTTACTTTACTTACTCATATCTATTTCACTGTGGAGAAGAGTGGTGCTCAGAAAGAATTAGGGCTGAAGTCAGGGGACTTGAAGGTATGGTTTTTCCAGTGGTCACGTATGGATGTGAGAGTTGGACTATAAAGAAAACTGAGTGCTGAAGAATTGATGCTTTTGAACTGTGGTGTTGGAGAAGACTCTTGAGAGTCCCTTGGGCTGCAAGGAGATCTAACCAGTCCATCCTAAATTAAATCAGTCCTGAATATTCATTGGAAGGACTGATGTTGAAGCTGAAACTCCAATACTTTGTCCACCTGATACGAAGAACTGAGTCATTTGAAAAGACCCTGATGCTGGGAAAGATTGAAGGCCGGAGGAGAAGGGGATGACAGAGGATGAGATGGTTGGATGGCATCACCAACTCAATGGACATGAATTTGAGTAAACTCCAGGAGTTGGTGATGGACAGGGAGGCCTGGCATGCTGCAGTCCATGGGGTCCCAAAGAGTCAGACAGGACTGAGCGACTGAACTGAACTCAATATGAAAGAAAAGTTAATTACTACCCTTCCCTGGATCTGATTGCTGATAATTTATCAGACTAAAGACACATTCTATGAATTCAGGACAATGGAGTGGGATGTTTACTGAAAACAGGACTGAGGTCTCAGAGTTCTGCACTGGCTCCCTGGTAATTTCTACCTCAGTTCATATTCTCTTTTCTAGTCTAACCCCAGATAGACTAGATGTTTTGTTTTTTGTTTTTCCCCTTATTTCCTAATCTTTGATCATTTTTAGTATTTCTCAACATTATCAGGACATTTTCAGTATCTTCTCTGAAGTGAGAAAAATTAAAAGAAACTTACTATTATTAGGTATTGTGGAGGGATAGCTTGCAATTTTGTTTGTAATACTCTAGTTTTTATGTATGTATTCTCTGAATTTTTGCTTTTTAGAACAGAACACATTATTGCTGATTCATAGTTACTTTAATAATTCAGTGAGTACTTTAGAAACCTTTGAGGAATATTTTAACAAAACATATGCTCCCCCCTCCTCCTTTTTTTTTCTTTTTGAGCTAACATAAAGTAAAGCATTTAAGACAGAAAAAGAGTTTGGTGAAAGCAGAATGTAAAATGAGTTTTGAAGTGGAAGATAAGGGAAATAATTCATCCATGAATTGGGGATTCCAGGGCAAAAGGCAAGAGGCCATTAATAATGAAATTATACTAAGAGGCATGAAAAGTTTTGATGATCTGGATTTGGAGGCTAGCAAGAGAGAAGAGAAATTAGACGTGCTATCCCTGGTGGCTCAGCTGGTTAAGAATCCGTCTGCAATGTGGGAGACCTGGGTTTGATCCTTGGGTTAGGAAGATCCCTTGGAGAAGGAACTCACTTTAGTATTCTGGCCTGGAGAATTCCATGCACTGTCTAATTCATAGGGTTGCAAAAGCATCGGACACAACAGACCGACTTTCACACACACACAAAAATAATGAAATGAGGCATCTTTTTCATTTTCTTTCTGCACTTCCACCCAAGATTTTGTCTATGTGGCATACATCTGTTAGGTAGGTAGAATAGGGAAAAGGAGTCCAAAATGGCGGTGGCTAAAAGACAAGGAAGGTCCGAGGACCAGAGTGAAGACTTCAGGCAGAACAAACAGCACTCCTGGCTAAGCCCAATTTGCATAGGGCAGGCCCAGGTGGAAGAAAAAACATATAAAAGGAGGAGCCAAAGCGCTTTCTCTCCGACTCTCTCGCCTGCATGCGCGCGCTCTCTCTCTCTCTTTCTCTCTCTCTCTTTCTCCCTCCCCGCACTCCTCCACTCCCTTCTCTTGGAGTCTTGGATTCTCCTGCTATCTTCTAAATAAAATGGAGCTGTAACACTGATTTGCCTAAGAGCTGTAACACGGTTTGTCCAAGACCCGAGAGCTGTGATGCACCGAGGGCTTTAATGTCCATTGCTCCAAATCTTTGTTGTGATGAGACAAAGAACCGAGGAACATACACTCGCGTGACACATCTATATAGGGTAATGCATGGAAATGCCATCTTGTTCTTTAAGATTGGATAGATTTTGTATACCCATGTTCATAGCGTTATCCACAGTAGATAAAATGCAGAAGCTACCCACATGTCCATGAGTGAATGAATTTAAATGTGATATATACATACAATGTAGTATTAGTCAGCCTTAAAGAGATAATTCTGTCATAACCTGAAACATGGATGAATCATGAGGATGTTATGCTAAATGAAGTAAAACCAGTCATAAAAAGAGAAATAGTGTATGATTCCCCTTACATAACGTACTTAGAGTAGTCAATTTTATAAGGACAGAAAGTAGAATGGTAGTTGCCAGGAGCTGGGGGGAAAGGGAAATGGGGAAATATTGTTCGGTAGGTATAGTGTTTCAGTTTTTTAAGATGAAAAGAATTATGGAGAGGGATGGTAGTGATGGTTGGACAACATTATATTTAATATCACTCTTTTGTATACTTCATGATGGTAAATTTTATGTTATGAATGTTTTACCACCATTACAAAAGGGAAAAAACTGGGTATATTTTTTGACAGTATTAACTGTACTAGGCTTAACAGTATAGGGTTTCTTCAGTATGTCTATGGTCTCAACCCAGTGAATCAACTTGCTCTGTAAAAGAGCAATCATTACAGAACTGGGAGAAAATAGAATAGTGAGGTTTATTTGGGAGACTTCGTAAGCTTAGCTGTAAACTTTCTCTGTTGTTCAGTTTGGAAACTTCACTAGTATACAAGTTGTTATGAATTATAGCCCCAAATTACATTTTTCTGTCACAAAAAGTGACAGAGCTTATATTTTAAATTCTTATTGTTATTGCTACCTGTATTACCATTTGTAACATTATCAATGTTATAAACACCTCTATGATTTGGTCCCCGCCTTCTATTTACTTCTACTGCCTCAGTTCCAATAACCTTGTTCTGTTACTCAGCAAATACCAGTCTCAGTGGCCTCTGTTTCTCAAAAATGCCAGCACAGAAGTGCTGAGGACCCTCACATAGTATATTCTCTCTCCCTGAGACACCTTACATTTCTAGTGTCTTCCACCCCGCCTCCACAACTAATTTCTACTATCAAGTCTCAATTTTAATGATTCTTCTTCTATGACTCCTTCTCTCACTCCTTACTCTCCTTACTGCAATTGCAAGGGTAAGTTATCTGCTTAATTTTTTCAGTCTCCTCTACCGGACAGTAGAATATCCACAAAGCTGAGGTGTTCTGGCTCAGTTTCACTTACACTTGGTTATATAGTAGATGCTCAGTCAATCTTAGTTGAATAAAAGAAGTTTTCTGTTAAATTTCTTGTACATTAGATGCATACTTTATTTTCTACTTTGGGTATGTGAGTAACTTAATTTGCAATCATAATATATATATATATATATATATATATATAATTTTTTTAATGAATAATGTAGACTGTTTTAAGGTATTTTCTTAGCCATTAGTCTTTGTGGTAGATGTATGATTCTTACACCACTTTTTTCCATTTTTCAGAAAAGAGAAAGAACCTATATGGTTAGTAATTTGACATTTGAGAATTATGTTACATGGAGTGAAATGGTTGTTCACATTGTTTCAGTGTGTAGGACAGTGCCACTCTTGCCTCATATTTTAACTTAAATGTTGAGTATAGCTCTGGTTAGCTATAAGAGGTAGAGGATTGTGGGGCCTGAATTTGGGCCATGATGAAAAGGACAGAGTTCACAGTCCCTGCTCTGAGACAGAACAGCCTGGGAAAAGAAGAGGAACTGGAACCTCAGCATGCATCATCCTGCTTTTCCTCAGACTGTCTTCATTGCCAGGCTAAAATAGCGCATGGACAACGATTATTCTGTGAATGTATTAGTGTAAAGATGTTATTCGAGACTGTTTATTCTGGAACTTGTTATTTGTAATAGGTTTGGAGACATGGTGAGTGAGGAATCAGTGACAGTAAGTTTTGATTTTATTCTGCTGTCACTGAGGTATTTCAGTTAAGGAAAGGAAAGCAGAAATAGCAGCTTGCAGTTTGATGGGCTTTGGGATCTCCCTTGCAATATACAAACCACAGACTCTTCTTGGAAAAACTGGGTTCCCCAGAAAGCGGAGCCCTGCACACTAATAATTTATTAGAGAGTAAAACTGGACTGAGGAAGGAGAAAAGGAGGGAGAGCCAATATGAAAATGTGCTGTCAAAAATGACTAGAGATGTTTTTGATTGTCGTAACTGGGGGGAATGTAGTGGGTAGACACCAGAGATGCTGCTAGATATCCTGCAATGCACATATCCTGTAATGCACAAAGCACAATAATAATAAATTATTGGTGGTGGTTTAGCCGCTAAGTGTGTCTGACTCTTGTGACCCCATGGGCCATAGCCCACCAGGCTCTTCTGTCCGTGGAATTCTCCAGGCAAGAATTACCGGAGTGGGTTGCCATTTCCTTCTCCAGGGGATGGGATTGAATCTGGGTCTCCTGCATTGCAGGCAAATTCTTTATCAACTGAGCCACTAGGGAAGTCAATAAATTATTATCTGGTCTGAAATATCACTTCTGCTGGAGTTGAGAATTCCTGATTTAGATAATGTAACCCAAAAGAATTTCAGAGAGATTGCAGTACTGTATAGGGCTGAGAATAGAATTTTGGGGAAATAACCTAAGGTGATCAGAGAAAGACTGACAAGGAGTGACCAGAGAACTAAGAATAAGGCAGGAAGAAATGGCATCCTGGAAGCCAAGGGGGAGCTTTAGGATGAAGTGGTCAACATTTTTTGGCTTCCCTGGTGGCTCAGAAGGTAAAGCATCTGCCTGCAATGTGGGAGATCTAGTTTCAATCCCTGGGTCAGGAAGATCCCCCGGAGAAGGAAATGGCAACCCACTCCAGTACTTTTGCCTTGACAATCCCATGGACGGAGGAGCCTGGTAGGCTCAGTCCATGGGTTGCAAGTCCATGGGGTTGCATGGGGTCAGCATTTTTAGAGAGGCTAATTTAGATAAGTATTAAAAATTATGTATTTTAAATTTGATAATATTTCTGTTTTCAGTTTATGAAACTACTGTTTTGTAAATGTGCACAACTTGTGTTGTGCTTCTTGAAGAAATGTATTTTATAAAATATTTACATTTGGCCTCTGGGAAATCAATCATTTGGAAACTGAGCATGACTATAATGGTACTATGCTGTGCTCCAGGGGAAAAAGATGAGTAAGATGTAAACTCTATTCTTGAGGTGCTTACAGTGGGAGAGACGGGAAATGTCAGCACGCAATGTAACATATGAAGAGGTATGATCAGAGAACCATGGAGAGGGCCTTCTAATCTTTCTGTGATATAGTACATACAGCCAGCCCTGGATCCTGAGAAGGCTTGAAAGAGCAAAAGACTTGGGCATATTGAAAACAAATAATGGAAAGATTATGTTTATTTTTTAATTTCAGTGTTAAAAATGGCCATTGGGACTATGGGTGATATGTTCTGCCATGAGTAATATGTATGGGATGTTTCACTTATAAATCACAATGTAAACTACCACCTTCTGTCTCCATCCCAACACAGCCCTTTGTTTAGAATGTGCCTGAGGCTTGTCTCATTTCTGTGACGTTTCTCTTTCCTCTCTACCCACTTCTGTTTCTTTGTAATTCCAAGCAGAGATAGGAAATGGTAGTTATAACTGAGGGCTGTGGGGAGTTGGGAATTTTTCTGGAGAATCTATAAGTTTATCCTAGAGTTGGCTTTTCCTCTTATCTATCCGTTTCCTCCAAAATAAATGATAGTCGTCTCCTTACATCCTAACCCTGGGTGTGACCAGAAGTGAAGTGAGATTTTTTTCCTCACAAATTTGTGTTTTTTAATTTTTAATATTTAGATTATAAACTGTTTACTTATCTTCATATTCTTCTGAGTGTTGGTCACAAAGAGTGGGACATGACTGAGCGACTGAGCACAATGCACAGCACACACTATAGTAGTTCTCAAACCTTCTGGTCTGTGGGGCCTTTTATGCTCTTAAACATGATCGAGGATCCCACACAGCTTTTGCTAATGTGTGTGCTGTGCTTAGTTGCTCAGTCATGTCCGATTCTTTGCAACCCCATGGCCTGTAGCCTGCCATGCTCTTCTGTCCATGGGGATTCTCCAGGCAAAAACACTGGAGTGGGTTGCCATGCCCTCCTCCAGGGGAATCTTCCCAACCCCCAGGGTTCGAATCCAGGTCCCCTGCATTGCAGGCAGATTCTTTACCATCTGAGCCACCAGGGAAGCCCAAGAATACTGGAGTGGGTAGCCTATCCCTTCTCCAGGGGATCTTCCTGACCCAGCAATTAAACTGGGGTTTCCTGCATTGCAGGTGGATTCTTTACCAGCTGAGCTACACAGGAGGTTATATTTACTGATATTTATCAAGTTAGAGTTAAGACTGAGAAATTAAAAAAAAACTTTGTTAATTCATTAAAAATAACATCAAGCTCATACTTATTAACATAAATAACATTTTAATAAAAAGTATTTTCTGAAGTAAAACATCAGTGAGAAAAGTGGCATTGTTTTATACCTTTGTAAATCATTTATATGTCTGACCTGATAGAAAACTGCTTGACTTTCATAACTCATTTTTCGTTCTGTTTGTTGCAATATTTTGGCTGAAATATATGAGGAAATTCCAGTCTCACACAGACATGTAGTTAGAAAAAGAGAATGATATTTTAGTAGTTATTTCAAATAAGTGTCAGTTTTCTTTGATGCTACACCGAAATTTGACAAGTAATAGTTTCATTTTAAAGTTTATGTTATTGAAGTATAGTTGATTTATAATGTTGTGTTTCTACTGTACATCAAAGTGATTCAGATATATTTGTGTGTGTGTGTTGTGTGTATACATATACACTTTCCATTATGGCTTCTCACAGGATATTGAATATAGTCCCTTGTGCTCGACATTGGGACCTTGCTGTTTATCAGTTCTATATATGATAGTTTGTTAATCCCAAATTTCCATTCCTTCCCTCCCTACCCTTCTCCCCCTTGGCAACCACAGGTTTGTCATCTATGTGGTCTTTAAATTTGTCTTTCAGGTAAAAATGGTGGTCCATGAAAAATACAGCCAGTTAGCTTACAGCTCAAACAATTATACAAGTGCTTTCCCTTGGCAATTGTAATTGTGTGCTGCAGAGATGCTTTATATGTATTTTCTGTGTTGTCACACAGAATTTTAAAAAGATGTGTACTCAAGGGTCAAGATTTAATAAGTAAATTTCACTGCTTCATCCAGGGCTGGCCTTTATTTTTACTGCAGTTCATGGTGGGGGAGAGTCTGATGACTGCTAGTACATTTGGTGCAATTGCCTTGATTTGTGCTAAGGCATCATTAGTTTCTAGTACCCATCATGGCTTTTGGACCATCAGTGCAAAAGTTGACTGAGTGGAAGGCCAAATGATATCTTAGTACTTTTATGAAAATAGTCTTCCCCTCTTGGATCATCTGAAAGGTTTTCTGGGATCTCTAGAGGACCAGAGAGTGTGCTTGGAGACCTACTTGTTTAGTAGGACATTCTTCAACCTGACGTCAGAATTCTTGGTTTCTGGTTTAGTAATGCTTGTTATGGATTTCAGGAAATTATTGACCTCATTTTTTTCTTCCTTTTTTAAAGTAATGTGGAAATGAGTGCTTTGCAACTGAATTAGTTTGTGTCGGAAGTCTGGAAATATTATTTAAATGTGGCTTTTTATAAAGAAGTCCTGTAGATTTGCACTGGGACTTTTCTCTCCATTTATTTTGTTTATACCTGGACTTGATAACCTATTTTTTAAAAATTTCTAATTAATTTTTCAAAAGTATAATACTTGAATATGATCTTTATCAACGCAGACACTGCAGTCATGTTAGAATATAGGCTATAAGATACAAAAGATGTCCTCAAAGCTGCTTATAATCTGATTAATATACACTCAGAAATAGCAATATAATATATTTTATGCTATTACATGATTGCTTTGGAGAATATAGGAGACTAGAGAGGGCAAGGAGAAGTAGAAAATGTCTTTGTGAATTTGATAGAATTAAACTGGACCTTAATGGAAACGGAAATGATAATGAGCCAAGAAGCCCAGAGAATACATCATACTTCACAGTGAAGCTTTTCCCCTCCCAAATAGCCATTCAGTTTCCCGTTGCATTCCTTCTTCCCTTTCTGTGGTTTAGGACACAGTTTTTCTTACACTTCTCAATTTTGGACCACTCTGAGGCCTGTGATTTGTGCTGCTGTTAAGACAGTGTGCTGTGGTAGAAAGATATTAGGCTTTGGGATCTCACTAATCCAACCCCCATTTCTGATGTCACCATTTACTGCCCATGGGCAAGGTCTACAACTTTAAAGGCTGTATAAAAAATAAGTAAAAAAATAAATTTAAAGGTTCCTAGTAAGTGAAAGGCTCACTGCCTTTCACTGTTATTACAAGTAGTTGATAGTGACAGAGGATGCATCAATTAAGATGATAGCATCATTTGCAAAGAATCTGCCTGCAATGCGGAAGATCCTGGTTCGATTCCTGGGTCAGGAAGACTTGCTGGAAAAGGGATAGGCTACTCACTGCAGTATTCTTGGGCTTCCCTGGTGGCTCAGCTGGTAAAGAATCTACCTGCAATGCGGGAGACTTGGGCTTGATCCCTGGGTTGGGAAGATCTCCTGGAGAAGGGAATGGCTACCCACTCCAGCATTCTGGCCAGGAGAATTCCATGCACTATATAGTCCATGGGATTGCAAAGAGCTGGACACAACTGAGCAACTTTCATGCTGTGATGAAATTTATCTGTTAGACTGGGATAGCAAAAGGCTTATTACAAGGGAGGTAGTAATACAGAATTGTTACCATGGATTTCACAGTCTGAGAGACTTGGAGTCAGATCTTGACTGCAGGCTATGTTATTACCTTCATTTACTTTGAGCAAGTTGACTTATATTCTCCAAGCCTTAGTTTATTTATACAATAAATGGGAATGGTTTTAGGAAAATAGTCAGCTTCAATTGTCATGGATATCTTGACATACATTGCCCAGTTCATGAGGTCCAACCATGTAAAAGAGACTAAAATATTTACTGTCTGGTTCTTTACAAAAAAAGTTTGCCAGTTCCTGTTATATATAATTAAGTTATTTGGAATCAGTTTGATTCTTTGAGGATAACTTTTAAACTTAGAGTGGGTCCAGAACAGACTTCAGTCCAGGGCTAATTTACCCCAATACTACTGTGATTACTTCCAGAGGACTCTACCATGTATTGGTAAATCTTTCCTCTCTGGCTGGTGGGAACATAGCAAATGTTCCCAGCCATATGTGATCTTGGGAAATTGTACAGTTTGCAGCTTCCTGCTGATTCTTTCCTTGGTCCCGGGGAATTTCCTCTTACTCATGTGCAGATGAATACTCAACAGCGACTCCTCAGGTCCCCTGTGCAGTTCTCTGCAGTTTTCTGTGTTGCTTCCTCCTCTCTGATATTCTGCCCCATAAATACTTGCTGCCTTTGCTTCACTTAACTCTTGATTATTTTTTTCTCAATTCACCATGTTACTGGGCTTTGTTTGAATTCCCTCTTCCTGTGCCACAGTCTGGAAAGTCCTTCAAGGGCACTAAACTGGGGCAGTCGTAGGGCTCATCTTCTGCTTTCCCTTCTTTCAAGGATTGTGGGCTTCCTTCCTGTTGTCCTGTGTCTGAAAATGTGTAGTTTTTCCATGTGTGTGTGTGTTGGTGGGGTGGGATCCTGAGGCTGGGGGTATTTATAGGGTAAATACTACTGTTAGTTTTTATTGCCAGAAGCAAAGATATGTTTATAGCTTTTCTTTTTCCTTCCTATGTACTCTCTAGGAAGTCAGATGAGTCCACAATTTTACAATCACCTTTTTTTTTTTTTTTTTGGTGACAGTTAAGTTCCATAGCCATTTGTATTAATCTGGATTCTTTAGAGAAACAGAACCAATAGGAGATACAGATAGATAGATGGATAATAGGGAATTGACTTATGTGGTTAAGAAGGCCAAGAAGTCCCAAGATGTGCAGTCAGCAAGCTGGAGACCCAGAAGAGCTGATGGTATAGTTTCAGTCCAAGTCCACACATTTGAGAACTAGGAGAGCTGATGATGTGAATTCCAGTCTGAGTCTGGAGGCAGGAGAAGACTGATGTTCCAGCTTGAGGACTGGCAGAGAGAAGATATTCTTCCTAACTCTGCGTTTTTATTCTATTGAGGCCTTCAATGGAATGGATGAGGCCCACCTACATTGCCCTCAGGGGCTTCCCTGATGGCTCAGCTGGTAAAGAATCTGCCTGCAGTGCAGGAGACCCCAGTTCGATTCCTGGGTTGGGAAAATCTGCTGGAGAAGGGATAGGCTACCCACTCCAATATTTTTGGGCTTCCCTTGTGGCTCAGCTGGTAAAGAATTCAGCTGCAATGCAGGAGACCTGGGTTTGATCCCTCGATCCCTGGGTTGGGAAGATCCCCCAGAGAAGGGAAAGGCTACCCATCCAATATGCTGGCCTAGAGAATTCCACAGACTGTATGTATAGTGCGTGGGGTTGCAAAGAGTTGGACACGACTAAACAACTTTAACTTCACTTCACCTAAACTGGGGAAGGTAATCTGCTTTATTCAGTCTGTTGATTCAAATATTAATCCCACCCAGAAGCACCCTCACAGGCACACCCAGAATAATGTTAAACCAAATATCTGTGTACCCTGCGATTCTGGCTAATTGCCATAAAATTATATATCACACCACAGTATCTCCCAGTTTGCCCTTCATCTGATTTGTATAATCATTAATCTTTATAACGTTAAATGCATTACCTTTGGCCCCATTTTCTCTCACTGTGGAGATTATTCCTGAGTTTCTAGAGTAATCTCAATCTCATTTCAAAGAAAAGCTGTGATAAACTTAGTGTATTAAGAAGCAGAGACAACACTTTGCAGACAAAGGTCCATATAGTCAAAGCTATGGTTTTTCCAGTAGTCATGTACAGATGTGAGAGCTGGACCATAAAGAAGGCTGAGAGCTGAAGAATCAATACTTTCAATCTCTGGTGCTAAAGAATATTCTTGAGAGTCCCTTGGACAGCAGGGAGATCAAACCAGTCAATCCTAAAGGAAATCAACCATGAATATTTATTGGAAGGACAGATGCAGAAGCTGAAGCTCCAATACTTTGGCCACCTGATGCGAAGAGCCAACTAATAATTGGAAAAGACCCTGATGCTAAGAAAGATTGGCAGGAGGAAAAGGGGACGACAGAGGATGAGATGGATGGATGGCATCACTGACTCAATGGACATGAGTTTGAGCAAACTCCAGAAAAAAATGAAGGACAGGGAAGCCTGGCATGCTACCGTCCATGGGATTGCAAAGAGTCGGACATGACTGAATGACTGAACAACAGCAAAATCAGCATTTCAAGCAACTGTTCCCTGGGATCACTTTTCACCAAAAACACAGAAGTGTGCTTTTAAAATTATTTGAAAGGGACTGTTTGTAAATCTGTAGAAGTGTGGGAGGGAAAACCACAAGAGGTAGGATAATAACTGTTGATAACAATGGAAGTAGTAACTGTTGATAGTGGCTACTACTTCTAGGCCTGAAGAGGTTAGAGGAGGGAGCATGTTAAGCCTGGAAGGAGACTGTTCTTGTAGAGATGGCTGCTTTGGGAGAAGCATTGGCACTCGGTAGAGGTACCCAGCAGAGAAGGCAATGGCACCCCACTCCAGTACTCTTGCCTGGAAAATCCCATTGGCGGAGGAGCCTGGTAGGCTGCAGTCCATGGGGTCGCGAAGAGTCGGACACAACTGAGCGACTTCACTTTCACTTTTCACTTTCATGCATTGGAGAAGGAAATGGCAACCTACTCCAGTGTTCTTGCCTGGAGAATCCCAGGGATGGGGCAGCCTGGTGGGCTGCTGTCTATCGGACACGACTGAAGCGACTTAGCAGCAGCAGCAGCAGCAGCAGCAGAGGTACCCAGCCAGCTTAAGATCATCCTACAGAGGGAAAGTCAGGAAATGAAATGCCCTAACCACTCCCCGCTTCCTCTTTCTGATCTGCTTTTGATGTGGTCTATGGAAAAACAAAGAAAAGCAATGCCAAAGAATGCTCAAACTACCACACGATTGCAATCATCTCACACGCTAGTAAAGTAATGCTCAAAATTCTCCAAGCCAGGCTTCAGCAATATGTGAACCATGAACTTTCAGATGTTCAAGCTGGTTTTAGAAAAGGCAGAGGAACCAGAGATCACATTGCCAACATCTGCTGGATCATCGAAAAAGCAGGAGAGTTCCAGAAAAAGGTCTATTTCTGCTTTATTGACTATGCCAAAGCCTTTGACTGTGTGGATCACAATAAACTGTGGAAAATTCTGAAAGAGTCGGAAATACCAGACCACCTGACATGCCTCTTGAGAAATCTGTATGCAGGTCAGGAAGCAACAGTTAGAACTGGATATGGAACAACAGACTGGTTCCAAATAGGAAAAGGAGCACGTCAAGGCTGTATATTGTCACCCTGTTTATTTAACTTATATGCAGAGTACATCATGAGAAACGCTGGGCTGGAAGAAGCACAGCTGGAATCAAGATTTCCGGGAGAAATATCAATAACCTCAGATATGCAGATGACACCACCCGTATGGCAGAAAGTGAAGAAGAACTAAAGAGCCTATTGATGAGGGTGAAAAAGAGGAGAGTGAGTAAGCTGGCTTAAAATTCAACATTCAAAAAACTAAGATCATGGAAGCTGATCCTATCACTTTATGGGAAATAGATGGGGAAACAGTAGGGAAACAGTGGCTGACTTTATTTTCTTGGGTGCCAAAATAACTGCAGCTGGTGACTTCAGCCATGAAATTAAAAGACACTTGCTCCTTGGAAGAGAAGCTATGACCAACCTGAGACTGTGTTAAAAAGCAGAGACTTTACTTTGCCGACAAAGGTCCATTGAGTGAAGGCTATGTTTTTTCCAGTAGTCATGTATGGATGTGAGAGTTGGACTATAAAGAAAGCTGAGCACCAAAAAATTGATGCTTTTGAACTATGGTGTTGGAGAAGACTCTTGAGAGTCCCTTGGACTGCAAGGAGATCCAACCAGTCCATGCTAAAGGAAATCAGTCCTGAATAGTCATTGGGAGGACTGATGCTGAAGCTGAAGCTCCAATACCTTGGCTACCTGATGAAAAGAACCAACTCTTTGGAAAAGACCTGGATGCTGGGAAAGATTGAAGGCGGGACGACAGAGGATGAGATGGTTGGATGGCATCACTGACTTGATGGACATGAGTTTTAGCAAGCTCTGTAAGTTGGTAATGGGCAGGGAGGCCTGGCGTGCTGCAGTCCATGGGGTTGCAAAGAGTCAGACAGGACTGAGTGACTGAAGTGAACTGAACTTTATGGTAAGTAAGACTGTATAAGTAGCCAGCTGTGGAAATCAAGTAATCAATAATGGTAGACATGTAAGCTTCTGTTTTAAAGAATTGATTTCTGTCATAATTTTTGATTATCATTTGTAAAAGCAACAGCAATAAATTAAAATTTCTCTGTTGTGTCTCTCCTGCCAATAAAATGAATGTAGTATTGTGGCATTGAGCCAGATGAGAAAGATGAGGAAAGAAGGCAGAATCCAATCAGTCACTAATGATATTGGTTGAATCTGAGTATAGTATACAGACTGTTGTTGTTTGGTCACTAGGTCGTGTTGAACTCTTGCGACCCAGTGGACTATAACCCACCAGGTTCCTCTGTCCATGGAATTCTCCAGGCGAGAATACTGGAGTGGGTTGCCATTCCGTTCTCCAAGGGATCTTCCCATGAGACACTATTGAACTCGTATCTCCTGCATTGGCAGATGGGTTCTTTACCAGCACACCACCATACAGACTGTTAGCAAATCAAACAGGCAACTAAGTGATGTATTGGGAGGTTGCTTAAAAAAATTAAAGAAGCATGATATATTGAGGTGTAAGAAAAACCATTGGCCTGAAAAGCCCTAGAACTATTAAAACAACAAAAACAGCACAACAAAACTTAGCGTGTTAGCCAAGCAGAACTCTCCTGGAAGAAGACCCTAGGTTCTGTGACCCTGTTTGATGCTGACTGATAAACTGTACTCCTAAACCATATCGTGGTAAATGTGCTGTCTTATGGAACAAATCACATCTATTAGTATTAACATTTTTGTGTTGTTTAAGAAAAAGTTTTATAATCATTGTGGTACTATTTATGTGTATTTGTTTTTAAAGGTGTTGGAAGCATTTAAGAGAATTAAACATATTAGAGAATCTCATGTTAACTTTGTAATTTTAATTTGAAACGTTTCATTGATATTAAACATATGTTATGTATTAATTAGTATTATTTTTGATCGTGGGTGAAAGGAAACACAACACAATGTTGGCTTAAACAAGGTAGTTTATTTCTCTTTCACATAAGAATTTGGATGCATCCATACAGGACTGATAAGACAGTCTTACTCCACAAGGTGTTCAGGAACCAGGGTTTTGTTTTTTTCCCCCAGTTTGCTGCTACAGTACATTTAGGAAGATTTTAACTGAAAGTTTTAAAATAATTTGGTTAAGTTTCTAAAGTGTTAGAGCATTCAAGATACTTGGATTTATTTCATTTATTATTTCTGTTTGTTAAATTTACAAGAGTTACTTGGGTATTTAGAGTGATTTTGGTAGTTGGTAAGGCTACCCTGTCAGGCATTTGTAAGGTTTGAGAGTGTCAGGTTTATTTGATTTCTAAATATAGTTTTAAATATTTTAGACAACTTAATTTACCTAACTGTATAATTGGAGATAATGAGGAGATAACATGCTGTGCACCTGGAGTTGAGACTGCTGACATTAGTTCCTTAAATGCTTTTAAGTGTACATTTTATATTGTCAAGGGGGAGTAAATAATTGCTTTAATATTTGCATATCTTTCATGAGACTTTGACAAGCTTAGCTCTTTGCTGTTAGGAGACTCAATCAGTTGTGTCCAACTCTTTTGTGACTCATTGGACTATAGCCTGCCATTCTCCTCTGTCCGTGGGATTTCCCAGGCAGCTATACTGGAATGGGTTGCCATTTCCTTCTCCAGAGGATCTTCCCAACCCAGGGGTTGAACCTGTGTCTCCTGCATTGGCAAGTGGATTCTTTATCACTGAGCAACCAGGGAAGGCCCTTGGTATATGGTAGATGCTCACTAATATGTTGAATGAGAGAGTGAATGGAAAGAAATCTCTTTAAGTGGTGAGTGTTCATTGATACCTTAAAATAAAACTCATTTTTACAGAAATGTAATTTATATTTAGTCTTTTGTAGGGTTGCAACTTTTATATAAGTTAATTGCCTGTAATTTTAAGTGGTAGAGAATGGAATTTTTAAATGTTACTATTTTATAAATGCTTTAATGGTAGCCCATAACCAAAATAAAAAGCTTTCTAACATTACAAAGTTTCATTACCTTTTTGAATAGTTTTCAGATTACTGTGGGGTCACAGACATTAGTGACTCTGCTTCCTATTAATTCTTTTTTTTTTTTTTTTCTGTTTTCTTATCTATATACTCTGATATATGGACCGTTCATATAAGTTCCCAGATATCTAGTATAACTTAATGTGTAATGGTAAGGCTTTTATTGTATATGCAAAATGCTTATTGAAAGGAGTTGGCCTCTGAGTATTTGTAAATGTATTATTTCTTTTATTTCCTAGTTTTTAATGTTTTTATTGTAATTTATGTTTATTTACATTTCTTAGCTATACCTTTGGGCTTTCTTGGTGGCTCAAATGGTCAAGAATGCAAGGCAGGAGACCCGGGTTTGATCCCTGGGTTGGGAAGATCCCCTGTAGTAGGGAATGGCTACCCATTCCAGTAGTCTTGCCTGGAGAATTCCATGGACAGAGGAGTTTGTTGGACTGTAGTCTGCTGCTATTGCTGCTGCTGCTACGTCACTTCAGTCGTGTCCGACTCTGTGTGATCCCATAGATGGCAGCCTACCAGGCTCCCCCGTCCCTGGGATTCTCCAGGCAAGAACACTGGAGTGGGTTGCCATTTCCTTCTCCAGTGCATGAAAGTGAAAAGTGAAAGTGAAGTTGCTCAGTCATGTCCAACCCTCCGCGACCCCCTTGGATTGCAGCCTTCCAGGCTCCTCCATCCATGGGATTTTCTAGGCAAGAGTACTGGAATGGGGTGCTATTGCCTTCTCCGGGACTGTAGTCTATGGGATCTCAAAGAATCGAACACAACTGAAAGACTAACATTTTTAGCTTTATCTTTATTATGGCTTTTTTTTGTTGCTGTCATGTTAGGTCTGTTTTGTTTTTTTTTTTTCCCCAGTAGTCTTCTTAAGATGGATTTTTCATTTTTATGCCTTGTATCTTTTCCTTTCCTCTTAACTTGAGTTTAATGTATCATTTTAACCACACTAATGTGAAGAGTGTGCTGTAACCAGAGTGTTGTCTTTGGCTGTACATCTATTTATTTTCTCTATTGTATTTTGTATTCTTGTGTTTTTTAAATGTTGGCAGTCATAATTTTGTCTAACTTTTTTATGTTTTGTTGCTTCACAGTATACACATTAATATGTATTTTAGTTACTATATGAAGCTCAGTTTTGTGTTAAGCCCTTGTCATATGGCTAAGATAGCTTTTGTCCCAGTATGTCACTCCTGTTTTGCTAATTTGCTGCTAAATTCTCTTATTTTGCCTTGTGGGCATGTATTGCTAGTATGTTTCAAATTCCATCTCCTGAATCCCCTGTACTTGGAGCTTGCTGTAGCTGCTCAAAAATGAATTTGAGATTTTTAAAAGCTTGGTGGGTTAATAAAACCAGTTATATATAAATTTGATAAGAAGGCTGGAAATGTCACCATATAAACAGAAAATAGGGATTACAGAAATTTATATAAAAGATATATCAAAATAACCCAAAATAGTCAATTATAATTTTACAGCCATAACCCCAGTTAAGACTTTTCTGTTGGCTTAAAAGATGATACACATTAATTATAGAATAACTTGGTCTTTCAGAGTTAAATCATTTCAGGAAACTTGTCTGGGCATCATCAAGCAATATAAAGAAAACATGCTCCTATATTTGCTGCTCTTTAAACTGTGTTTTATCTTCTGATCTCATGTATGTTGGCATGACCTTAATTAAACCTTCTGCTTCTTTGGAGATGTGTGTGGTAAGAATATGAGACTTAGTATGAAACAAGCCTAGACTCAAATCCTTACTCGTTTCGTTGCTAGCTGTTTAACTTTGGGCAATTTAGTTTTCTGATGTTCGACTATGTTATAAGAAGTATGACATATAAATACTTCATGCGTCATATGAAGGCAACTTTTCAAGGCCACAGCTATAAGTGGCTAATTTCTTATAATAAATTAGCTTTCCTGGGGCCTTCCCTAGTGGTCCAGTGGCTGGGACTCTATGGTCTCAAAGCAGGGGGTCTGGATTCAATCCCTGGTTGGGGGAACTAGATACCACATGCCACAATGAAGTGTTTGCATGCTACAACTTATAAAGAAAATATTAATAATAAAAAAGTGGTAATAATAATATTTTACTGTACTGAAAATGCCTGAGTGACCAAATATAGGGTGTGCAGGTTTACTTTACATCTGTTTACTTTTGACTGTTTACCTATTTACAGAAGTGTTTTGGCCATTATGTTAACATGTAGTTTTGAGTACCAGCTATACTGAGCAAGAAGAATATGGTATTGGTTGGAGAGGCAAGAAAGAGGCATGAAAAAGATAAATAATCATACAGGGTAACATTTAAATAGAAATAAATTTATTTACTTGTAATTGAAGGAAAATTGCTTCACAATATTGTGTTGTTGCTGCTGTTGCTAAGTCGCCTCAGTTGTGTCCAGCTCTGTGCGACCCCATAGACGGCAGCCCACCAGGCTCCGCCGTCCCTGATTGTGTTGGTTTCTGCCTAATGTCAACATGAATCAGCCGTAGGTATACCTATGTCCTCTTCTTGAACATCCCTCCCACCTCCCACCCCATCCCACCCCTCTAGGTTGTTATAGAGCCTTGGTTTGAGTTCACTGAGTCATACAGCAAATTCCCACTGGCTATTTATTTTCCATATGGTAATGTATGTTTCCATGTTACTATCTCCATGCATCCCACCCATTTGTTAAGTGTTTGATGCTGGAGGAGATTAGAAGAGGGGATGGCTATGGAGAGCTGGTTTGGAGGCTGCCATGCAAGAAAGGCATTAGAGACTGGGGACAGCCTTCAACTTTCCTCAACTGTAAAATGGAAATAGTACTGCCTCATAGGATTGTTATAAGGATTCAGTGAAATATGGTAAATATCTGTAAAGTATCTATACGGTGCTGTATGACACATAACTGCTATTTTTGTTATTCTTCTACACTGAATGTAAGTGGTTCCTTCTGTCATCTTAAAAAATTTTTCCTTCACAGATGCCTGACTACTCCATTAACTTGGAGATAACACATAGTTTTCAACTTAAATACTAACTTGTTGTCTGGAACATAATGTTGAAAAAATTCTTATCCATATCTGATTGCAGCAATAAAAAATGTGGTCAGTTAGTGATCAGTTAGTGCTCAGTTAGTGATGCCAAAGCAGGTGTAAAGTAGGCTGAAGCCCAGGAATTGTGGTGTATGGGTTGTTGGAGTATGTGAAGCAAGTATTTATCATCCTTACCTGTAGTCCTGTTATCACCTGTTTTTTTCTAGTCCTCCTTTCACTTCTTCTTGTTAAACTCTGCAGTATAAATTGACAAGATTCAAATGTAGGATGCCAAGTTTGTCCCTGTATTTCTAGTTACTCAGTAAATATTTGCTAAGTAGTTAGGTGGTGCAGTGGTAAAGAATCTGCCTGCCAGTGCAGGAGATTTGAGAGACGTGGTTTCGATCTCTGGATTGGGAAGATCCCCTGGAGAAGGAAATGGCAACCTGCTCCAGTATTCTTGCCTGGAAAATTCCATGGACAGAGGAGCCTGATGGGCTGCAGTCCATGGGGAAGCAAGAGTTGGACACAACTGAGTGAGTGAGCATGCACATACACACATGCACACACACACACACACACACACACACACACACACTAACTAAATGAAGAAAATCAGAAAATCATAGCTCTAGATTGGTAAGAATTTGAGATAGTAATCCTTCCTCCAAAATATCTCTTTATATATTATCTTATTTATATTATACTAGAGAGCAGCTTCTATTTAAAATATATATATATCCTCTACAAAGCTTAAGTTCTCAATGTGGCTTACTCATAGCAGATTCTTTTCCTAAGGGAAGCCACCCACATGAGAAAAGGAGACTTTTAAATTGAGGGAAGGAATGGGTTGGAAAAGAAAGAGGCAGTGTTTTAATTGGGAAAAGGGTTAGATTTTGAGAAAGATTTGCTTGAATGGCTTTCAGTTCTTAGATAAGTGGATTCCTGGGATGGTATAGTAAGGCTCTAAGGTGGTACAAAAATGAAAAGTACTCTGGAGATAAGTGAAATTGTAATGTTGATTGATAGGTGTATTAGGTGCTCAGTGTGTCCGACCCTTTGCGACCCCATGGACTGTAGCCCACCAGGCTCCTCTGTCCATGGGATTTCCCAGGCAGGAACACTGGAGTGGGTTGCCATTTCCTTCTCCATGATTAATAGATATACAATAAAAGCACTGAAGAATTGTCTTTGTGTTCATACTTTTTGCTCCCTTCTCTGAATTCTAGATGTCTTTCCTTTCTACTTCTATTAATATTTGCAGTATTACTACTTTTGGGCTATCCAGGTTTTCACGTGAATTTTGACCCATTTTATTCTCACCTTTACTCATCTTCTCTCTAAATTCTTTTCTTTTAGGTAAGCTGGTAGGGTATTCAAAACCTTTCCTAGGTACTATTAATTGGTGGAACTACTTTGTCTCCCCAAACCACTTGAAGTTCTCCTGAAAGAACAATAGTGGATACAACTCCTTGCACCTTATTTCTCCTAAGAAAGGTTCTTCGTTTTAGAAAGAAAAGAAGGAATATGAAAGTGGATGGTGAGAAAGTGAAATTGTGAAATTTGCCTGTCAGTCCTTTCTTACTTTTTGAAGGTTCTTATACCTTTGAGTGTCTTCTCATTAATTTGTGGGTAAAAGCTTGTTTTTATAAAACTTTTATTATTTACTTGATTCTATGTTTAAATACTTCTTAAAATTCGTAAGATGAGGTTCTATATTCTTAGCTGCACTCTGTCTGCATTTTAAAAATAGATTTAATACCTTTAATTATATGATATCAAGGTATAATTTTTTTCAAGACATATATTCCTGACCTTGGTGTTCAACTGTGTTTAAAATACTTTCTTTATTTTCAGAGCTAAGGGACAGAGTAGAAGGTACAGAGATTTTTCAGGCTTATTGCTAATACCAAGTAAATGGGAATGTCTACTATTTAGCTGATTTGCGAACAGTGGGATTGCTACAGAAAAAGATTTGATTCTAGATCAGAGTTATCCTTAGAACATTTAATGATGTCAACTTTAATAGAAAGGTTTAAAACAGCCTTTGTTATGCCCATTTCCTTTTTACCTAGTTTTTAATCTTGACATGGTCACAGTGTCTATTCTAGCTTGACAATTAATTTATAATATAAAAGTGGTCTCTAAATCTGTTTGAAATCCACTGGTGACATATAATCCATTAATTAAATTCACACCTGTTAGAAATGATGGGACTCTGTTGTAATAGAATGAGGAGGATACGACAGTGTGTCATTCATTCTGTGAGTAACATTGTGGCGATTGAGATAGTTTGACTTACAGTAAGACTCTTTTGTGCTTAAATGCATGAGCTCTTGTGAAGATATGAGGAAGTGGGAAATAATGATCTGTGTCATGTTATGTTCTGCTAATGATGGTCTCTTCAAAATGCTATTATTCACAGGACAGTGGATTCCAAAGTATCTATGCAAGCTTACAGTGGTACTGTGTTAGTTTTCCTATGAGGTTTATGTGGAGGAATGGCTGTACACATTTTCTTTAAATAAAAGTGTAGGGCAAAGAAACTAATTTGTACATGTAATCATGAGTTATTTTTCAGTCTTTCTCTGTTAATTTAAATGTATGGCTTCAGCCTATGCCAGCAATATATTTTGGTAGTTTTATTAATTAAACTAAAATGCTTTTAGGCAGCATCAATTTTGTTTACTCCAATTTACATAGGAGAAGATAGTGAAGGATGTCCCTTTTTCTTTAATGTTTATGCAATCCATGTTTCTGTTTCAGTGTACATTTTTTACAGTTAAATTTTGAAAAAAAAAACAAAACATTTAACATGGTGCTGAATCTGCTCACATTGCTGAGCTTTTGGTTTATAATTGATTATTCACTAAAGTACAAGAGATATTTAAAGTATACATTTTCACTGGACTAGGAACTAACATGCTAATAAAGTAGATTAAAGATTGTTCCTTTACGGTGTTGCTGTTCAGTCACTCAGTCGTGTCTGACTCTGCGACCCCATGGACTGCAGCACCCCAGGCTTCCCGGTGTCCTTCACCATCTCCCAGAGCTTGTTCAAACTCTTGTTCATTGAGTTTACAGTGTTAGACATTTTAATTTTCAGTTTTTGAAGATTTTGATTGACCCAATGTCTTAGTCTATTCAGGTTACTGTTACAAAAATACCATATATTGGGTGGCTTAAATCACAGACATTTATTTCTGTCATCAAAGTACTAGCCAGGCCCCACCCTGCTTAGTTTCCTAGATCAGACGAGATCAGGCATGTTCAGGGTAGTATGGCTGTAGACAGACATTTATTTCTCACAGTTCTTGAGTCTGGGAAGTCCACAAGCAAAGAGCCAACAGATTTTGGTCTGGTGAGGACCTGCCTCCTGACTCACAGATAACCATCTTTTCATTGTGTGCTCTCATGGTAGAAAGGGCAAGAGAACTCTCTGGGGTCACTTTTAGGTCACTCATTCCATTCATGAGAACTCCACTCTCATGACCTGATCACCTCACAGGACCTACCTCCTAGTACCATCAGATTGGGGGTTAGGTTTGCAACATAAATTTTGGTGGTGGAGCGGGGGTCGGAAATCACAGACATTTATTTATTTATTTATTTACTTTACAATATTGTATTGGTTTTGCCATACATCAACATGCATCCGCCACGGGTGTACACGTGTTCCCCATCCTGAATCCCCCTCCCACCTCCCTCCCCATACCATCCCTCTGGGTCATCCCAGTGCACCAGCCCCAAGCTTCCTGTATCCTGCATCGAACCTGGACTGGCGATTTGTTTCTTATATGCTATTATACATGTTTCAATGCCATTCTCGCAAATCATCGCACCCTTTCCCTCTCCCACAGAGTCCAAAAGACTGTTCTATACATCTGTGTCTCTTTTGCTGTCTCGCATACAGGGTTGTTGTTACCATCTTTCTAAATTCCATATATATGCGTTAGTATACAGTATTGGTGTTTTTCTTTCTGGCTTACTTCACTCTGTATAATAGGTTCCAGTTTCATCCACCTCATTAGAACTGATTCAAATGTATTCTTTTTAATGGCTGAGTAATACTCCATTGTGTATATGTACCACAGCTTTCTTATCCATTCATCTGCTGATGGACATCTAGGTTGCTTCCATGTCCTGGCTATTATAAACAGTGCTGCGATGAACATTGGGGTACATGTGTCTCTTTCAATTCCGGTTTCCTCGGTGTGTATGCCCAGCAGTGGGATTGCTGGGTCGTATGGCAATTCTATTTCCAGTTTTTTAAGGAATCTCCACACTGTTCTCCATAGTGGCTGTACTAGTTTGCATTCCCACCAACAGTATAAGAGGGTTCCCTTTTCTCCGCATCCTCTCCAGCATTTATTGCTTGTAGACTTTTGGATCGCAGCCATTCTGACTGGCATGAAATGGTACCTCATTGTGGTTTTGATTTGCATTTCTCTGATAATGAGTGATTTTGAGCATCTTTTCATGTGTTTGTTTGCCACCTGTATGTTTTCTTTGGAGAAATGTCTATTTAGTTCTTTGGCCCATTCTTTGATTGGGTCATTTATATTTCTGGAATTGAGCTGCAGAAGTTGCCTGTATATTTTTGAGATTAGTTGTTTGTCAGTTGCTTCATTTGCTATTATTTTCTCCCATTCTGAAGGCTGTCTTTTCACCTTGCTTATAGTTTCTTTTGTTGTGCAGAAGCTTTTAATTTTAATTAGATCCCATTTGTTTATTTTTGCTTTTATTTCCAATATTCTGGGAGGTGGGTCATAGAGGATCCTGTTGTGATGTATGTTGGAGAGTGTTTTGCCTATGTTCTCCTCTAAGAGTTTTATAGTTTCTGGTCTTATGCTTAGATCTTTAATCCATTTTGAGTTTATTTTTGTGTATGGTATTAGAAAGACATTTAGTCCTTAACACCCAGTTTGAATTTCTAATTCCAGTTTGAACTTCACACCTGTTTTGAGCAGAGTCAAACTACTCAATGGCACCCCACTCCAGTACTCTTGCCTGGAAAATCCCATGGATGGAGCAGCCTGGTAGGCTGCAGTCCATGGGGTTGCTAAGAATCGGACACGACTGAGCAACTTCACTTTGACTTTTCACTTTCATGCATTGGAGAAGGAAATGGCAACCCACTCCAGTGTTCTTGCCTGGAGAATCCCAGGGACGGGGGAGCCTGGTGGGCTTCCGTCTATGGGGTTGCACAGAGTCCGACAGAGTCGGACATGACTGAAGCAGCAGCAGCAGCAGCAGCAAACTACTCAAACCATCTGTATTTCAAATGGAGGAGTAAAGGAATAGATGATACTCATATTCTCTTAATTTACTTTGGTATAATCTTTTTCCTGTGAGATGAGGCTGCCATTACTATTGCACGTTTTAGCCAATGTACTAAAACAAGAAAAGGAAGTAAGTATTATTAATAGTGGAAAGGAAAAGATAGAATTGACATGAATTTGATGTAATATGTCTACCTTGAAAATTCAAAGATATGAATAGAAAACTATTTGAAAAATAGAGTTCTGCAAGATATTTTGGGGGGATATAAGATTATTAAATAAAAATCAGCAGCTTTCCACTTTTAGTTCTGTCAGGTAGGCAGACAGTGTTTAGAAAAACCCTTCCTGAAGCATGTATATTACCATATATGAAACAGATTGCCAGTCCAGGTTCAATGCATGAGACAGGGTGCTCAGGGCTGGTGCACTGGGATGATCCAGAGGGATGGGATGGGGAGGGAGGTGGGTGGGGTGTTCAGGATGGGGAACACATGTAAACCCATGGCTGATTCATATCAATGTATGGCAAAAACCACTACAATATTGTAAAGTAATTAGCCTCCAACGAAAATAAATAAATGAATAAAAAACGTATCAAATTGCACACTTTAAAAAAAAATATGGAGGGTTCAAGAAAAAAAAAAAGAAAAAGAAAAACTCTTCCTGTAATGGCATACCTTAAAATATTATGTGGAATTTTAACAAAAAGTACTTTTCAATGCATGCCTGAGGTAGTAGGAAAGGAAGAGAGTTTCTGAGAACTTAGAAATAATAAGAAAGTGTGAGCTAATTAGTATTGGTTAGCACTGGAATTGATGTCTACCCAGGTATTACCTGCTGAGCCTTGGTAGCTTAGGACCTATATTTTTATAGATCTGTGTATGAGAGAATGGAGATGAAGTTTGGCACCTTAGGTGGTGGGGAGGGAAAGAAGTTTCAGTGGGGAATCACCAGGTGTAAAGCTGGGATGTCTGAAGGATGACATCCTTAATAAATGACCAGTGAAAGAGCTCTTCCTTACACTGGTGGTTATAGGGATGTATATTGAACTTGTCTTTGGCTCTGGGTAGAATGCAAACCGAAGGAAGTGGGCAGGGGAGTGGGGGTGGGGTGGGGGTGGGGTGGGGGCGGGGTGTGGGTGAGCAGGGTGGGGAGACAGATAAAACAAAAGATTAGACACAACTAAAGAGAAAGTCAGTTAACTAGAATATAGATGAAAAGAAAATACTAAGAATGTAACCTATAGAGAAGACTGGGGGGAAAAAAAGAAATTTGAAGGGCATGGAACATAGCATGAAAAGGTCTGTCATAGGTCTAATAAGACCTCCTAGAAGGAGGTAATGGAGAAAATGTGACTGAGGCATTCTTTAAAGAGGTAGATAATGGTTGAGAGGTTTCCAGATAGAACTAAAATTTAGGAAAACAATAGCTTATAATTTGGCCTGGGAGAGAGAGTCATTAGATTTTAAACATTCAGATGGGAAAAGGTAGCAGTATTGATTAACTTTATACTTTAAATGTTTGTGTACATTACTGGATCATCATTTTAAGAACAGAACTGGACCATGTGATTTCTATTTTAAAAGGGGGAAATGAGGGAAAGAATCACAATAAAAAAATAAGGCTACTCCTCAAAAAACTTAGGCAAAGAGAAAGTACAATACAGAATAGTTGATATGAATTCAAATGTACCAATAATATTAATATTATGCAACTCTCCAGTTGCAAGATTAATATTGTAAGACAGGATAAAACAAAACCTAAAACTATAATTACAACAAGAGTAAAATCCAGATAGGTTAGAGCTGTTTAGAAGAGTTGTTCCTTAAAACATAAAAATGTGCATAGGCTAAAAGTTAAAGGATCGAAAATGATAAATCAGGCAAAATGAAAGTGGGTATAATATTAATAGACAAAATAGACTTTGAAGACTTTTAAAGCAAAAGTATTACTGAAAGTGAGGAATTGCTACCTGTAAACAAGCTTCCTTTAATGGCTATCTATGGACTCTTCTTTTTGAATATAAGTGGAACATTTGGAAAAATTGACTGTGTGCTGGCCACTGAAACAGGTTTCAGTGAATTTCAAAGGTTATACATTCAGACCACATTCTCTAATTGTCACACAATTAATTTAGAAGTTTATAACAAAATAGTAACTAAAAACATCTACACATTTGGAAATTAAGTTGATTAATAACTTATGGTTGAAAGAAGAAATAATGAAAATGAAAACATGGGACAGAGCTAAAATAATATTTAGAGATAAATAAATAGTCATGTTATATTTAAAAAGAAGAAATTGAAAATAAATCTGGTAACTCTTTAACTGAAGAAATTAGAATAATGCAGTCAACCCAAAGATAGTAGAAGGAATAAAGTGATTAAGAGCAGAAATTAATGAACTTGAAAGCAAAGATACAGTAGAGAGGACCAACAGAACTGAAAAAAAATTAATAACTTAGACAAATTTCTGGTAACATAGAATTAAAAAATAGATGTATAAAAAATTGGAAATAAAGAAGGGAATTGACAGATACAACCATTAGTTTTAATTATGAGAAAATGTTTTAAACATTTTCTGAAATAGAAAATTCCTGAAAAAATATGTATCACCAAAACAGGTTAAGAAATAAATAGAATATCTAGATCATTCCATACCTATTTAAAAAAATGGAATCAGTAGTTAAAAATCTTATTGTGATGAAAATAGCAAGCCAACACTCAAAAAACTGGTAATTCCAATCTTACACAAACTCACTCATGGAATAGAAAAGTATACAATACTTTACAACTTATGAGGCTTAACTGTGAGGCTAGTTAAACCTTAGAAAGCTGGGATGAAAAGAGAAAAATTATGGAACAGTCTCCCTAATTAATGTATGTAAAAAGACTGAAGCAAATGTTAGCAAAACACATTCAACATTATACAAAACAACTATATTTTGATTAAATTGGATTTAATACACAAAAGCACATTTGATTCAGTATTAGTAAAACTTTGTTAATGTAGCTTACTATTTTAGCAGATTAAAGCAGAAAAAGTATAATTCAGAAAGATGCTGAAAAAGCATTTTACAAAACCCAGAAACCATTTATGATCAAAACTCTTCTCGAACAAGGAATAAAATTATCGGAACTTTCTTTAACCTGATACAGTGTATCTCTAAAAAATATATAGCAAAAATCATACTTACTGGTGAACTATTAAAAGCATTCCATTTAAAATTATGAGTAAGAGAAAGACGCTGGTATCACAGCTTTATTTAACATTATATAGGCACTCCTAACCTGCAAAATAAGTTCCAACACATACTAACACAGGTGAATAGGGAATTAAATAAAAGAAGCAAACTGTCATTATTTGCAGAAAATATAATTAAGTAGAAACTAATTTAAATCTATAGAAAAATTATTAAAATGGACACACAAATTTAGTAGGGTCATTAGATATAAGATTAATATATGAGAAAATTAAACTTCTATTTAGTACCAATAAAGAATTAGAAAGTTCAGTTTCAAAAAAGATACAAATAGCTTCAGAAATACAGGGTACCTGGGAACAAATCTAGCAAATGTACAAATTTCATGTGGAAAATTTTTTTAAGTTTTATTGAAATAGAAAGATGGTAACGATGACCCTATATGCAGGACAGCAAGAGACACAGATGTAAAGAACAGACTTTTGGACTCTGTGAGAGAAGGCAAGGGTGGGATGATTTGAGAGAAAAGCATTGAAACATGTATATTACCATCTGTGAAATAGATGACCAGTCCAAGTTCAATGCATGGAACAGGGCAATCACAGCCAATTCATTGGGACAACCCAGAGGGATGGGATGGGGAGGGAGGTGGGAGGTGGGGCTTGGGACAGGGGGACACATGTACACCCATGGGTGATTCATGTCACTGTATGGCAAAAACTACCACAATATTGTAAAGTAATTAGCCTCCAATTAAAATAAATAATTTTTTTTAAATGTCAATAAATGGAAAACAAATGATGTTCATGGATAGGAAGACTAAATTTTATAAAAATCTCAGTCTTTCTAATAGTCTTGCAAATTCAGTCAAAACTCCACTTGTCAAAAGTGATGACCAAGTTGAATTTACGTATTATAAAGATGAGCAAAGGGTTTATGAACAGATAAGAGAGAATAATACGTGTCTTGCTGTGCCAGATAAGAGGACTTATAAAGCTGCACTATATGCCCTATTTGAGGATAGACAGATAAACAACTAGAACTGAATAGATAGTCCAGAAACAGACTTATACATATTTGGAAACCTGATTTATGACAAGGCTAGCATTGCAGATTATTGATGATGGGACAATTTATTATCCACACAAAAATAAAAAAGTGAATCCTCACACTACACACACAAATTAATTTTAGATGGTTTAATGACTTAGATGGCTCAGATGGTAAAACATCTGCCTGCAGTGTGGGAGACCTGGGCTCAACCCTGGGTTGGGAAGATTCCCTGGAGAAGGCAATGGCAACCCACTCCAGTACTCTTGCCTGGAAAATCCCATGGATGGAGGAGCCTGGTGGGATACGGTCCATGGGGTCGCAAAGCGTCAGAAACAACTGAGCGACTTCACTTTCATTAATGACTTAGATGTGAAATTCAAAGCCATGGAGGTTTAGAAGAAAATATGAGACTGTCTCAATGACTGTATTACTAAAGGCTTTCCTAAAGAAAACCCAGAAAGGTTAGAATATAAATGAAAAAAATTGATTAGTTTGATTACATAAAAAGTAAGAACTTCTGCTATTCAAAAGACATTATAGAGGATTCAGCAGAGCCTTGTTCAAGATGATGAACTCAAATACCTAGTGCATTTGATTAATGAATTTGATACTTGTGCAACTGGAAAATAGGAACAAACAGCTAATAAATACATAGAAAATGAAGGAAATGCATACACACATTCCGCACAGAGATCTTATCAGTTCAGAGAGACAAAGGAAAAATAATATTGTGTGCTATATTGCTCATCTGTTACTAACATTTACATGACTATATAATAAAAATTGTGTGATATAATTGTGTTGGGAAGATGGGTGCATGAAAAGTGTGTCAGTGTTTGTGGAAAAGAGCTAAATAATATGTCATAACTAAAAACTGTCAGACTTTTGGTTTGGTGGATTAGCTAATTGTATAGTATCAACATTAATTTTATAGTTGTGACTAATTGTACTATGGTTATATAAAATATTAACATTAGGGAAAGCTAGGTGAAGGGCATATGAGGACTTCGGCTATATTTGCGACTATCTGTAAATGTAGTATTAATTCATTATAAGAAGTTTAAAAAGTCAGTTAATTAGCCATCTGTATGTCTTTGGAGAAATGTCTGTTTAGGTGGGTGGGGTGAATTGAGAAAGTAGCACTGAAACATAAATTCAGTTCAGTTCAGTTCAGTTGCTGTCATGTCCGACACTTTGCGACCCCATGAATTGCAGAACTCCAGGTCTACCTGTCAATCACCAATTCCCGGAGTTTACCCAAACTCATGTCCATTGAGTCGGTGATGTCATCCAACCATCTCTTCCTCCATCGTCCCCTTTTCCTCCTGCCCCCAATCCCTCCCAGCATCAGGGTCTTTTCCAATGAGTCAACTCTTCGCATGAGGTGGCCAAAGTATTGGAGTTTCAGCTTCAGCATCAGTCCTTCCAATGAACACCCAGGACCGATCTCCTTTAGAATGGACTGGTTAGATCTCCTTGCAGTCCAAGGGACTCTCAAGAGTCTTCAACACCACAGTTCAAAAGCATCAATTCTTTGGCGCTCAGCTTTCTTCACAGGTGAACTCTCACATCCATACATAACCACTGGAAAAACCATAGCCTTGACTAGACAGACCTTTGTTGGCAAAGTAATGTCTCTGCTTTTGAATATGCTATCTAGGTTGGTCATAACTTTCCTTCTCAGGAGTAAGCGTCTTTTAATTTCATGGCTGCAATCACCATCTGCAGTGGTTTTGGAGTCCCCCAAAATAAAATCTGACACTGTTTCTCCATCTGTTTCCCATGAAGTGATGGGACCAGATGCCATGATCTTAGTTTTCTAAATGATGAGCTTTAAGCCAACTTTTTCACTCTCCACTTTCACTTTCATCAAGAGGCTTTTTAGTTCCTCTTCACTTTCTGCCATCAGGATGGTGTCATCTGCATATCTGAGGTTATTGATATTTCTCCCGGCAATCTTGATTCCAGCTTGTGCTTCTTCCAGTCCAGCGTTTTTCGTGTTGTACTCTGGATAGAAGTTGAATAAGCAGGGTGACAATATACAGCCTTGACATACTCCTTTTCCTATTTGGAACCAGTCTGTTGTTCCATGTCCAGTTCTAACTGTTGTTTCCTGACCTGCATACAGATTTCTCAAGAGGCAGGTCAGGTGGTCTGGTATTCCCATCTCTTTCAGAATTTTCCACAGTTTATTGTGATCCACACAGTCAAAGGCTTTGGCATAGTCAATAAAGCAGAAATAGATGTTTTTCTGGAACTCTCCTGCTTTTTCAACGATCCAGCGGATGTTGGCGATTTGATCTCTGGTTCATCTGCCTTTCCTAAAACCAGCTTGAACATCTGGAAGTTCACGGTTCACGTATTGCTGAAGCCTGGCTTGGAGAATTTTCAGCATTACTTTACTAGCATGTGAGATGAGTGCAATTGTGCGGTAGTTTGAGCATTCTTTGGCATTACCTTTCTTTGGGATTGGAATAAAAACTGACCTTTTCCAGTCCTATGGCCACTGCTGAGTTTTCCAAATTTGCTGGCATATGGAGTGCAGCACTTTCACAGCATCATCTTTCAGGATTTGGAATAGCTCAACTGGAATGCCATCACCTCCACTAGCTTTGTTTGTAGTGATGCTTTCTAAGGCCCACTTGACTTCACATTCCAAGATGTCTGGCTCTAGGTGAGTGATCACACCATCGTGATTATCTGGGTCATGAAGATCTTTTTTGTACAGTTCTTCTGTTTATTCTTGCCAGCTCTTCTTAATATCTTCTGCTTCTGTTAGATCCATACCATTTCTGTCCTTTATCGAGCCCATCTTTGCATGAAATGTTCCCTTGGTATCTCTAATGTTCTTGAAGAGATCTCTAGTGTTTCCCATTCTGTTGTTTTCCTCTATTTCTTTGCATTGATCGCTGAAGAAGGCTTTCTTATCTCTCCTTGCTATTCTTTGGAACTCTGCATTCAGATGCTTATATCTTTCCTTTTCTCCTTTGCTTTTCGCTTCTCTTCTTTTCACAGCTATTTGTAAGGCCTCCCCAGACAGCCATTTTGCTTTTTTGCATTTCTTTTCCATGGGGTTGGTCTTGCTCCCTGTCTCCTGTACAATGTCACGAACCTCAGTCCATAGTTCATCAGGCACTCTATCAGATCTAGTCCCTTAAATCTAATTCTCACTTCCACTGTATAATCATAAGGGATTTGCTTTAGGTCATACCTGAATGGTGTAGTGGTTTTTCCTACTTTCTTCAATTTAAGTCTGAATTTGGCAATAAGGAGTTCATGATCTGAGCCACAGTCAGCTCCCGGTCTTGTGTTTGCTGACTGTATAGAGCTTCTCCATCTTTGGCTGCAAAGAATATAATCAATCTGATTTCGGTGTTGACCATCTGGTGATGTCCATGTGTAGAGTCTTCTCTTGTGTCGTTGGAAGAGGGTGTTTGCTATGACCAGTGCGTTCTCTTGGCAAAACTCTGTTAGTCTTTGCCCTGCTTCATTCCGTACTCCAAGGCCAAATTTGCCTGTTACTCCAGGTATTTCTTGATTTCCTACTCTTGCATTCCAATCCCCTGTAATGAAAAGGACATCTTTTTGGGGTGTTACTTCTAAAAGGTCTTGTAGGTCTTCATAGAACCATTTAACTTCAGCTTCTTCAATGTTACTGGTTGGGGCATAGGCTTGGATTACCATAATATTGAATCGTTTGCCTTGGAAACGAACAGAGAACATTCTGTCGTTTTTGAGATTGCATCCAAGTACTGCATTTCGGACTCTTGTTGACTATGATGGCTACTCTGTTTCTTCCAAGGGATTCCTATCCACAGAGGTAGATATAATGGTCATCTGAGTTAAATTCACCCATTCCAGTCCATCTTAGTTTGCTGATTCCTAGAATGTCGATGTTCACTCTTGCCATCTCCTGTTTGACCACTTCCAATTTGCCTTGATTCATGGACCTACCATTCCAGGTTCCTATGCAATATTGCTCTTTACAGCATCAGACCTTGCTTCTATCACCAGTCACATCCATAGCTGGGTATTGTTTTTGCTTTGGCTCCATCCCTTATTCTTTCTGGAGTTATTTCTCCACTGACCTCCAGTAGCATATTGGACACTTACTGACCTGGGGAGTTCCTCTTTCAGTATCCTATCATTTTGCCTTTTCATACTATTCGTGGGGTTCTCAAGGCAAGAATACTGAAGTGGTTTACCATTCCCTTCTCCAGTAGACCACATTCTGTCAGACTTCTCCAGCATGACCTGTCCGTTTTGGGTGGCCTGACATGGCATGGCTTTGTTTCATTGAGTTAGACAAGGCTGTGGTCCATGTGATCAGATTGGCTAGTTTTCTGTGAGTATGGTTTCAGTGTATCTGCCCTCTGATGCCCTCTTGCAACACCTACCATGTTATGTGGGTTTCTCTTACCTTGGACGTTGGGTATCTCTTCACGGCTCCTCCAGCAAAGAGCAGCTGCTGCCAGTGGGTGTTCACTATATGATGCAGACAGTTCATACCTGGTGCTCTGTGACAGCCTAGAGCAGGTGGGGTGGGGTGGGAGATGGAAGGGAGGTTCAAGAGGGAGGGGACATATGGATACCTATGGCTGAGTCATGCTGCTATACGGCAGAAACCAGCACATGTTGTAAAGCAATTATCCTCCAATTAAAAATAAATAAAATAAATTAGAAAACAAGAAACAGCAACAACAAAAGAGTCAGTTAAGAGTTATTGGCTCTGGAGAGTAATAAAATAGGAGAGGGTTGGGGATTATTGACATTTAGTAATAATTTTAATTGTACTACTTAACTCTTTAATCATTATGCATATGTTATTGAAGAAAATAGAAAGTAGAACGAAGTCCAAAGCAGAATGAAGGAAAGTTGTTACTCTGAAAATTTAACTTGGATGCTTTGGAAAGAATTGATGAAGTATTGTGGAAAAGAGTCCTGTTACCAAATTAGCTATGGGGAAGATTGAGCTTGTTAGTTTAGTCAGAAGTTATAGAGGGAAACCATAAAGAAATATATGCATTCTTAAACATTTTAGTTTGGAACAGTAAAAAGCATTCTTATTCACCAGTCTTAATAAAGGGTCATAGTTTTTTCTTTGTGTGAAGTGAAAGTTGCTCAGTTGTGTCCAACTCCTTGCGACCCCATGGACTATACAGTTCATGGAATTCTCCAGGTCAGAATACTGGAGTGGGTAGCCTTTCCCTTCTCCAGGGGATCTTCACAACCCAGAGATCGAACCCAGGTCTCCCATATTGCAGGCGGATTCTTTACCAGCTGAGCTATCAGGGAAGCCCTTTTCTTGTGTAGGTATCCAATGAATAGAGTTGAGTTCAGTAATGGATTTCTTGTATAAACCATGCCTATATGCTTTATACATTATTTTAAATTTAAACTTCTTTAAAGAGGAGAAAGAACTGAAGAATATATGATAAAATCTGAATGTGTAATCTTGCTAGATTTTTATGATTTTGTCCTAAACTTCTAGCCCTGTACTTGTCTAAGTTATCTAAGATAAGAGGGCTTTTTATATACTTTGTTATGGTGAAAATGTAGGATATGGTAGCGAAAATGACTGGAGGCATGACTGCACAGATAGTTTGATAAAAGAAACTATATTTTATAATAGTCTTTTGCCCCATGAAGTGTATTTTCTTTGTTTTGTTGTGAGCATAAGTAGTACATTGGTTTTTATCTTAAGATTAATACAATTTCTTGTCTCAGATTAGAGAGTCAAGTTGTTTTTTTTTTTCTTTGTTTTATTGTGGTAAAAACCACATAACTTAAAGTTTACCCTGTTAACCATTTTTAAGTGTACGTTGTTCAGTCACTCAGTCGTGTCCGACTCTTTGCGACCCGACGGACTGTAGCACGCCAGGCTTCCCTGTCCGTCTTCATGCCCTGGAGCTTGCTCAAACTCATGTCCATTGAGTCGGTGATGCCATCTAGCCATCTCGTCCTCTGTCGTCCCCTTCTCCTCCTGCCTTCAGTCTTTCCCAGCGTCAGGGTCTTTTCCAGTGAGTCAGCTCTTTGCATCAAGTGGCCAAAGTATTGGAGCTTTAGCTTCAGCATCCGTCCTTCTAATAAATATTCAGGACTGATTTCCTTTAGGATGGACTGGTTGGATCTTCTTGCAGTCCAAGGGACTCTGAAGAGTCTTCTCCAACACCACAGTTAAGTGGTATTTAATACATTTATAATATTGTTCAGCCATCAGCACCAACTATCTCCATAGTTCTTTTCATCTTGGAAAACTGAAACACTCTGCCCATTAAACAGTAGCTCTTTATTGCTACTTCCCCATCCTTTTGTCAACCATCATTCTACTTTCTGTCATTTTGACTTTCAGTATCTCATTTAAGAGGAATCATAGAGTAGTTCTCTTTTTTTTTTTTTTTTGTGGATAACTTACTTTACTCAGCATAATGTTCTCATGGTTCATCCTTGTTGTAGCCTATGTCAGGATTTTCTTCCTTTTTTGAGGCTGAATAATATTGCATTGTGTATCTATACCACATTTAGCTTATCCATTCATTCATTAATGGGCGCTTGGTTTGTTTCCACATTTTAACTATTGTGAATACTGTTGCTATGAACACGAGTGTACAAAAATCTCTTCAGGACACTGAGGCCATGCTTTCAGTCCTTTTTGGGTATATATTAAGAAGTAGAGTTGTTGGATTGTATGGTAATTCTATTTTAGTTTTTTGAAGAACTCATTATTTTCTGTAGCATTTCCGTTTTACATTCCTGTGAATAGTGCACAAGGATTCCCATTTGTCTATATTCTTGCCAATTGTTATTTCCTGTAGGTTTTTATTTTTTACATTTTGATGGCAGCTATCCTAATACTGTGAGGTGATCTCTCATTGTAATTTTGATTCACATTTTAATAACAATCAGTGATGCTGAACATTTTTTCTTGTGCTTATTGGCCATTTGTATATCTTCCTTGAAGAAATGTCTATTCACTTCCTTTGCCCATTTTTGAATTTTGTTGTTTTATTGAGTTTTAAGAATTTTCTCTATATTCTGGGTATTAATCTCTATAGAATAAATGATTTACAAATATTTTCTCCCATTTTGTGGATTGCCTTTTCACCCTGTTGATATTGTCTCCTGATGCACAACATTTACAAACTTTCATGAACTCCAGTTTGTCTGTTGTTTCTTTTGTTGCTCTTGTTTGGTGTTGTATCCAAGAAAGCCTCACCAAATCCAGTGGCATGAATCTCTTGCCCTGTGTGTTCTAAGAGATTTATAATTAATAGCTCTTGCATTTAGGGCTTTGATCCATTTTTTAGTTAATTTTTATGTTAGGTAAAGGTCCAACTTCATTCTTTTGCGTTTGGATATCCAATTTTCCCAGCTTTTCCCCCATTGAATGATTTTGGCCTCTTTGTGAAAATATCATTTGACTGTATAAGTGAGAGTATATTTCTGGGATCTCTATTCTATTCCATTGGTTTATATGTCTACCTTTATGCCAGTACCCCACTGGGTTTTGAATGCTGTAGCTGTGTAGTAAATTTTGAAATACGGAAGTAAGAGTCTTCAAGCTGTGTTCTTCTTTTTCAAGATTGATTTTCATATTGGGGATCCCTTGAGATTCCATATGAATATTAGGATGGATTTATTTCTGCAGAAAATGTTAACAGCATTTTGATAAGGAGCGCATTGAATCTGTAGGTGACTTTGGGTAGTATTGCCATCTTAATGTTAAGTCTTTCAGCTGATGAACATGGGATGTGTTTTTATTTTTGTCTTCTTTAAATTCTTTCAGCAATATTTTATAGTTTTAATTTTACAAGTCTTTTATCTCCTTGATTAAGTTAATTCCAAAGTATTTATTCTTTTTGATGCTGTTATAAATAGGATTTTCATAATTTCCTTTTAAGATTGTTCATGTATATAAGAAATAAACTGATTTTTTAATTTTAACTTTGTATCTTCTACTAGATTTACTTATTAGCTCCAATAGTTTTCTTTCTGGAATCTTTAGGGTCTTATATATAAGATCATAGTATCTGTGAAACGAGGAAACTTTACTTCCTCCTTTGCAGTTTGGATGCTATTTATTTCTTTGTCTTGCTTCATTGCTCTGGCTATAACTTTCAGTATTATGTTGACTAGAAGTGGCAAAAGTGGGCATCCTTGTCTTACTCCTGATCCTAGAGGAGAAACATTCAGTCTTTTATTATTAAGTACTATGTTGCTTTTGGTTTTTCACATTTGGCTTGTATTATGTTGAGATTTGAAGTAAGAAATTGACAGACAAATTACTTATTGAGGCTATTTTTTAGAACACCTGAAAATTATAGATGTGTTTCTGAAACTATATCCCACCTGTTTTTAGATGTTGAATCTATTGCATATGTTAGTTGTATACTTGATATGATGTTTTAACTGTTTCAAATTGAGATGTATTAATTTAAGAGTAGCAATATGAGTAGCTTTGTTATTTTTCAGTTGCTAAGTCCTGTCTGACTCTTTGGGACCACATGGACTGCAGCACACCAGGCTTCCCTGTCCTTCACTCTCTCCCAGAGTTTGCTCAGACTTATGTCCATTAAGTCAGTGATGCCATCCAACTATCTCATCCTGTCACCTCATTCTTATGCCCTCAACGTTTCCCAACATCAGGGTATTTTCTAATGAGTCGGCTCTTCATATCAAGTGGCCAAAGTATTGGCGCTTCATCTTCAGCATCAGTCCTTCCAGTGAATATTCAGAGTTGATTTCCTTTAAGATTGATTGGTTTGATCTTGCAGTCCAAAGGACCCTCAGGGATCTTCTCCAGCACCACAGTTGAAAGTATCAATTCTTTGGTGCTCAGCGTTCTTTATGGTCCAACTCTCACATCCATTCATGACTACTGGAAAAACCATAGCTTTGACTATACGGACCTTTGTGGCAAAGTGATGTCTCTGCTTTTTAATACACTGTCTAGGTTTATCATAGCTTTTTTTCCAATACCTTAGTTATATTTTTAATTTGACACTGCTTGATGATTATGTTTATGTATAGTGACTTTCTCTTCTAAAAAATGGTTTTTTCTCTTTCAGGCAACTTAATGCGGCCTCTTTTGAATTATGGTATTGCTTGGTGAGCATTTTTTTTTTTTTTACTTTATGTTAGTTTTCACAGTAATATTGATTACCCTATGTAATTTAGTTGTATTTTTGGTTTCCTTCTGCAGTATGTCCATGGGCTTCCTGGTTGAAGAGACTGCCCCCCTTGTTTGGAGAGGTCTTATGGTAATGTCTGCCATTGAGAAACTATTGAGGCAGGTAATAAAATTGCTTTAAGTAGAATTTTATTATGGGTACACTGTGGTAAATATTTGCTGGTGAAGGGTCATTAAAGTTTCCAGTCATGTTTGAGATGTTTTGCAAAAGAATCCAGTTGACAGACTGAATTTATAATGAGTTATGTGGCGCCAAGACCAAATTCCACCATCATGTGATTGAAACTTCCCATTGCTCATCAGTACTAATGTCTAATGCCTTATTTTATATTGTTCTGTTTCCCTTTTCAGACTCTGTTGAGTCTGTAGTACAATGAGGATATCTATTTTATAAGCAATCTGTCTTCTTTAGATTTATGGTTAATTTCATTGTGGCCAATATTGAGTTATAAGGGCACTGTAGAAATTCCTCAAATGTAGAAAAAATTATTTAAACCACCGTGTTTATGATTTAAAATTGCTTCAGAAGAAAATGAAATTTTATTTTACTCTGAGTACATATGGCTATATATTTATATATATAGTATCTGTCCAATCAACTTTAATTTATCCTTAAGGAAGAGAACATTTGATTGGATAATCTAAAAATATCAGATGGGCTGTATGTTATTTATAGAAATAAATTTTATTTTTTTCTTAGTTGCTGTACATTTATAGTTAATTATCTTCTAGGTTATAAGTACTTCACATTTTCTCACTGACTCACAACAGTTACCCCTTATTTATTCACGTTTTACTTTAGGTCAGGCACCATGCCATAGGTTGACAGTTGTAATCATAGGTACTCCTATATTCATTTTAAGTTGTTAAAGTAAGTAGATATTTCTTGAACTCTGAAACTCTTCTTTTTCCCCCTGTAACATCTTGTCTTATTTTTCTGCTGCTTGAGTTCTGATAAATTTGCTTTTTGATCTGTGTTCCCAGGATCTTTCTGTTTTCCCAGCACATTTAAGTCTCTTGGCTACATTTCTTTCTCTTTTACACTCAGATCCCATAGTTGGTTATTTCAGTTATACTCCTAACAACATTCTGTCCGTCCCGTGATCTTGACCTTTATTTTCGTGGACTAAACCAGCCTTTTTTTTCTTTAAGGAAATTTTAAAACAATCTTTATTCAGTTTATAATTAGAGTCAATGAAAATTTGAAAACACAGAAGGAGGATTCTGATTTTAATATTGTTGACTGAAAAAAAGTACAACCTATAAGTTGAAAATTATGTTTTGTTTGGTGGACAAACCGAGGACTTAATCCTTGAATGCAGTCTCAGACAACTCTAAGGGACTGCTTCAAAGTGGTTAAGGGAGGAACCAGGATATATGAATTTTTGCAGCAAAGTTTTCCAGGTAGTCAGAACATCAAAAGATTACCGTTAATTTGGGGAGAATGGATACATGTATTCATATGGCTTAGTTCCTTTGGTGTCCACCTGAAACTCTCACAACATTGTTAATTGGCTATACTCCAGTATAAAATACAAAAGTTAAAAAAAAAATTACTGTTACTAAAGAAAACCACATATCTCAAGTTAAGGAATTTAGTGCTTGTTTATGTACAGGAAGATGCAAGAGCTTGGGCTCACTGAAATCATTCCTCAGTTATCTGGGGCCCTCAGCTGTCTGGGACCAGTATCCTGTGCTTTCTCCTTCTGAGCTTGCTCTCAGGGTGCACCATCAGGGTGGCTGCAGCAGCTGACAGACCGCTAGATGACAGGCATCCTGTTTCTATCCTAAGTTCCCTCAGGGCTAACTGTCAGGGAGGCTACAATGCAATGCCTTGATGGCTGCAAGTCCTTTGTTTACTGATATGGCAGGCAACATTTTTTCATCCTCATTATTGGTTTTCCCCCTCCTGTGTTAGGGTTAGAATTCTCAACAGGAAATGATTCAGAATTCCTCCTAAGGCTTGTGGATGGCCACAAGAAGGTGGAAATTCTTCCACTTTCCACAGTAATCAGACACTTAGAGATTCAAGTCAGTGAGAAGAGACACAGAAATACAGGCCAAAGGTTGGTGTTCTGAGGAGCATGCTCTGTGAAAATATAATAGCTGGTTAGATGCTCTGTGGGCTTCCCCTGATGGCTCAGCATCAGGGGACACAGGACACTCAGGTTCGATCGCTGGTTGGAAAGATCCTCTCGAAAAGGAAATGGCAACCACTCCAGTATTCTTACCTGAAAAATCCCATGGACAGAGGAGCCTGGAGGGCTACAGTCAGCAACAAATTTCCTTCGTTTCTTGATGTTCTATATAGCAGTGGATTGTGGAGGATACCTAGTTCATTGGCCAATTTAAAAAAAATTGAATATAGCACATGTACAGAATATAACACGTATACATGATCTGATCTGATACCTGTACATAAGGGTCCAGATAGATGGATTATCCCAAAGAGAAAATACCTTTGTACTCATCACCTAGGACAAAATAAGCAGAATACCAGTGTTTCAGATGCTCTTCTATCTCATCCCAGATACTAATTTGTGGGGAGATGATAAGTACTTGTGGTCAGTCTGCCATCTTGAGCTAAAATCTGTTTTTAAAGTTGTTTTTCCTTTCTTTCAGTGTTTTACTGGGTTAAACTTACAGATATAGTAGGATGCACATATCTTATATATGGAGTTCAATGATTTTTGATAAACATATATAACTATGTAACCACACCCCAGTCAAGATAGAGAACATTTTTATCCCCCTCTAGAAAGTTTCCTTGGGCTCCCTTGCTGCTGCTGCTAAGTCACTTCAGTCGTGTCTGACCCTGTGCGACCCGATAGACAGCAGCCCACCAGGCTCCCCCATCCGTGGGATTCTCCAGGCAAGAATATTGGAGTGGGTTGCCATTTCCTTCTCCAGTGCATGAAAGTGAAAAGTGAAAGTGAAGTCGCTCAGTCGTGTCCGACTCTTAGCATCCCCACGGACTGCAGCCCACCAGGCTCCTCCATCCTTGGGATTTTCCAGGCAAGAGCACTGGAGTGGGGTGCCAGTGCCTTCTCCAGTGCATGAAAGTGAAAAGTGTAAGTGAAGTCGCTCAGTCGTGTCCGACTCTTAGCATCCCCACGGACTGCAGCCCACCAGGCTCCTCCATCCTTGGGATTCTCCAGGCGAGAGCACTGGAGTGGGGGCCACTGCCTCCTCCACTTAGGCCATCACTATTGTGATTTCTGTCACTCTAAGTGAGTTTTGTGTGTTCTTATATATTTCATATAAAGGGAACCTTGTAGTATAATTCCCTTTTGCATCTCATTTGTTTTTCTTAGCCTAATGCTTTTAAAATCATCCTTGTTGCATGTATCAGTAACTGAGTCCTTTTTATTGCTGAATAGTAATTCCTTTGCATGAATATAACCCAATTTATAACTTCTGATGATAGACAATTGTGTAGTCTCCAGTTTTGGAGACTATTATGAATGATGCTGCTGTAAATACTTGTACAGGTATTCATAAAGGTTCCAATTGTTTCACATCCTTTTTTTGTGTGTGTTATCATTCTCTTCACTGGTGGCTGTAAAAATGATGTCTTCCGATGGTTTCAGTTTGTGCTTCCCTGATGGTCAGTGATGTTAAGCCCCTTTTCATGTGCATGTTATATATTGCTGTGTCTTCTTTCATAAGTGTATGTTCAAGTCCTTCACTTTTTTTGGCTCATTTCTCTTCTTGTAATTGAGTATTCTGGCTATGAGTCCATTACCAGATACATATATTGGGAATATTTCTCCCAGTCTGTGGCTTGCCTTTTGATGAGCTGAAGTTTTAAATTTTCATGAAATCCAGTTTATCAAAAAATTATGTTTAATGCTTAGTGCTCTTTGTGTCCTCTGTAGGAAATCTTTGCCTGTCTACCCCAAGATTGTAAAGATATTCCTGTATATTTCTTTTATCTTAAAACTTTTGGGTCTGGCTTGTATATATTGAATAAATTTTCATGTGTGAAGTGAGATAATGATCGAGGTTTATATTTTTCGTTGTTGTGTGATAACAGGAAATACATTTATTCTTTGTCCTTTGGTCCTGACACAAAGCTCCCCAAACCCTTGGAATTTCCTGAGTGGTAGATTTGTCCTTTGTCATTCATAAGGAGCCCCTTTTTGAGCACAACGGCTGGTTCATGCTAGGGAGATGACTTAGGGTGGCATCTCTAGATAGCCTCAGATGGGACTGGTCACCAGAAGACCAAGTATTTAGAGAGTTAGAATTTTCCACCTCACCTGCCTACCTCTGGGAAAGGGATATGGGGTGGACTGCAGATTAAACGCTATAAAAACTCTTGGACAAGATTTGATGAGCTTCTGGGTTGTAAAACACATCCATGTGCTAGGTAGGTTGTGTACCCTAGCTCCATGGGGACAGAAGCTCCTGTGATCAGAGCCCTTTTGAACCTTGCCCTGTGTACTTACCACGCCTTCATCTGCCCTTTTGTCTGTATCCTATACTCTTTGTAATAAACTGGGAAATGTAAGTAAACATTTCTCTGAGCTCTGTGAGCTGCTCAAGTACAATACAGGCACACCTAGGATATTTTAAGTTTGGTTCCAGACCAGTACAATGAAGAGAGTATCACAATAAAGCCATTACACAAACTTTTTTGTTTCCCAGTGCACAAAGAGTGTGTTTCATTGTACTTTAGTCTGTTAAGTATACAGTAGCATTATGTCTAAAAGAAACATTGTACATACCTTAATTAAGAAACACTTTATTGCTGGAAAGCATTAACCATCATCTAAGTCTTCAGCAGTCCCTTGGACTGCAAGGAGATCCAACCAGTCCATTCTGAAGGAGATCAGCCCTGGGATTTCTTTGGAAGGAATGATGCTAAAGCTGAAACTCCAGTACTTTGGCCACCTCATGTGAAGAGTTGACTCATTGGAAAAGACTCTGATGCTGGGAGGGATTGGGGGCAGGAGGAGAAGGGGACGACAGAGGATGAGATGGCTGGGTGGCATCACTGACTTGATGGACGTGAGTCTCAGTGAACTCCCGGAGTTGGTGATGGAGAGGGAGGCCTGGCGTGCTGCGATTCATGGGGTCGCAAAGAGTCGGACACAACTGAGCGACTAAACTGAACTGAACTGAAGTCTTCAGCAAGTCATAATCTTTTTGCAATAGTGACATCAAAGATCAGTGATCACAGATCACAGTGACAAATACAGTAATAATTAAAAAGTTTGAAATATTGTAAGGATTATCAAAATGTGATGCAGAGACACAAAGTGAGTAAATGTTCACTGCCGGGAGCCAGCATATTGCATATTGAGTGCATATTGCATATTGAGTGCAGCACTTTCCACAGCATCATCTTTCAGGATCTGGAATAGCTCAACTGGAATTCTATCACTGCCAGGAGCCAGCGTGAGGAGCTCCACCCATGACAAAGGTCATGAGGAAGGAGGCTCGGCATACGCAAAGGCGGGATCGAGCCTCAGGAGTCCCCCTGGAAATTCTCGAGCATCTACCTCCCAAACCAGAGTCTGCCTACTTTCTGCTTTTTGCTTTCACCTACACCTCTGACTTTATGGGGGCTGTCCCCCACTACCTCTCTCTGAAAAAAAGAGTTAGCTTACAGCTCCAGTTAATAATTCCTGGGTGTGACAGTGTTTCAACCTACAAACTCCTTTGGAAATCCTCTAGCCTGCCTGAATGGGTTTTTCCGGCCACATGTGATTGTTCAGAGCCTCCCAACTGTGAGAGGCAGGAGATGTTCTAAACTGCCTAAACACAGATTCCTTTGAGTAGTTAAAAGATTGATTAGAAATTGTATTGGTGAAGGGTTTTTCACTTGTTGGGCCAATGTTTGCTGCTAAGTCTCCATACTCCTTACCTACTGTGTCCTTGGCAGTGTATTGATTGATATAATGGGTGTATAGAAATGTAAAATGCAGCTTTGTCCAGTGCTTTTTGGGAGGCTGGTGCCTGACTTTGGAATAATCACCTTTAGAGAAAAATAAGTTTCTTAAAATGTTAACAGGCCTCCGGGCCAGAAGATGATGTCAATCACCTGAACTTTTGCATATGATAAGTTTGAAAGCCTGGCTTAGATTAGAACCAGGAACTGCTGTCCTTGCATGACTCCACCCCTTCCCCCATTATCCTCTATGCATAACTTAAGGTTTAAAAACTACTTTGGAAAATAAAGTGCGGGCCTTGTTCACTGAAACTTGGTCTCCCCATGTCACTCTCTCTCCCAAATTCTAGCTGAGTCTCCATCTGGAGCGCGGAACCCACCATGCTTGCTAATTATGCCTGGGCTTCTAAGATCCGACCGGGGAGGCCTCAGTGTCTCCTCTCCTTCGGGAGAATGGAAGGACGCCTGCGGCCTACGTGAGTGGTGCAAACTTCTTGTCTTGAAGTTTTATTGGTCTCCCGCGTAAACCAAGCTACTCAGCCTCTTTTCTCCACTGAATTTTCCTACTGAGCTATCCTCATTCTATTACTCTTTGTATCCTTAATTAACGTGTAATTAAGCAGTTGTTTCCTGACCCTTGCCTATGCCCTCTCTCCTTCGAATACCCTGGATCAGCTGGGGCTGGACCCCGGCAGTTCACGTGGAAAAATGGTCCTGATAGACTTGCTTGATGCAGGTTTGCCACAAACCTTCAATTTGTAAAAAATGCAGTATCTGTGAAGCATGATAAAATGAGATATGTTTGTAATTGAACTTAAGGAGAGGGATCTTGAGAACCTCTGATTAATAGCCAGTTAGCCCCAAAGCACATGCAACAGCCTGGATTTGTGACTGGCATCTGAATTGGGTGCAGTCTTGTGGGACTAAGCCCTTAATATGGAACCTGATGCTATCTTCAGGTAGAGAGTGTCAGAGATAATTGCTTGGTCATATTGGAAAATACACATTATCTAATTTTTCTAGCATTATTTGTTTAGAAGACTTCCCTTTCCCCATTGAATTGACTTGATACATTAGACAAAAATCAATTAAGCTTATATATAGGGTCTATCTCTGGACACTGTTGTATTCCAGTAATAGTTGAATCCTTACAGTAAAATCATATAATGATTGTAGCTCTTTAGAAGGCTTATTAATATCAGAAAGTGAGAGTCCTCCAACTTTGTTCTTTCTTAAGATTACTTTGACTACTTTAGGTTTTTTCACATTTCTATATAATTTTCATATTCAGCTTATCAATTTGTGTGGGAAAGCATATTACTGTTTTCATTAGGATTTGTTGTTCTTCAGCTGCTAAGTCATATCCAACTCTTTGTGACCCAGTGGACTGCAGCACACCAGGCTCCTCTGTCCTCCATTATCCCCTGGAGTTTGCTCAAATTTATGTCCATTGAGTCGATGATGCTGTCTAACTGAGTCGGTGATGCTGTCTAACCCTTTCATCCTCTGCCACCCGCTTTTGCCTTTAATCTTTCCCAGCATCAAGGTCTTTTTCAGTGACTCAGCTCTTCCTAATCAGGTGGCCAAAGTGTTGGAGCTTCAGCTTCAGCATCATCCTTCTAATGAGTACTCAGGGTTGATTTCCTTTAAGATTGACTGGTTTGATCACCTTGCAGTCCACAGTCCTCCAAAAGCATCAGTTCTTTGGTGCTCACCCTTCTTTATGGTTCAATTCTCACATCCATACGTGACTACTAGAAAAACCAGAGCTTTGATTATATGGACCTTTGTTGGCAAAGAGATGTATCTGATTTTTAATATGCTATCTAGGTTTGTCATAGCTTTCCTTCCAAGGAGCAAGTATCTTTTAATTTCATGGCTGCAGTCAACATCCACAGTGCTTTTGGAGCCCAAGAAAACAAAATCTGTCACTGCTTCCACTTTTTCCACTTCTATTTGCTGTGAAGTGATGGGACCAGATGCCATATCTTAAGTTTTTTGAATGTTGAGTTTTAAGCCAGCTTTTTCACTCTCTTCTTTCACCCTCATTAAGAAGCTCTTTACTTCCTCTTCAGTTTCTGCCTTTAGAGTGGTATCATCTGCATATCTGAGGTTTTTGATATTTCTTCTGGCAGTGTTGATTTCAACTTGTGATTTATCCCACCTGGCATTTCACATGATATACTCTGCATGTAAGTTAAATAAGCAGGATGACAATATACAGCCTTGTGGTACTCCTTTCTCAATTTTGAACCCGTCCATTGTTCCATGTCCAGTTCTAGCTGTTGCTTCTTGATCCACATACAGGTTTATCAGGAGATAGGTAAGATGGTCTGGTACTCCCATCTCTTTAAGAATTTTAATCAGTGAAATAGAAGTAGATATATTTTCTTGAATTCTCTTGCTTTCTTGATGATCCAACACATGTTGGCAATTTTTATCTCTGTTCCTCGGCCTTTTCTAAACCTGGCTTGTACATCTGGAAGTTCTTGGTTCATGTACTACTGAAGCCTAGCTTGAAGGATGTTGAGCATAGCCTTGTTAACATGTGAAATGAGCACAATTGTACAGTAGTTTGAATATTCTTTGGCATTGCCCTTCTTTGGGATTGGTATGAGAACTGACCTTTTCCAATCCTATGGCCACTGCTGAGTTTTCCAAATTTGCTGACATATTGAGCACAGCACTTTAACAGCATCACCTTTTAAAATTTTAAATAGCTCAGCTGGACTTCCATCACCTCCACTAGCTTTGTTTGTGGTAATGCTTCTCAAGTAATGCTCCAGGATTTCTGGCTCTAGGTGAGTGACCACACCATCATGGTTATCCAGATCATTAAGACTTTTTTTGTATACTTCTGTGTATTTTTGCCACTTCTTCTTAATCACCTCTGCTTGTTTTAGTTCCTTACTGTTTTTGTCCTTTATTGTGCCCATCCTTGCATGAAATATTCCCTTGACATATCCAATTTTCTTGAATAGATCTCTATTCTTTCTCATTCTATTGTTTTCCTCTATTTCTATGCATTGTTCTCCTAAGAAGGCTTTCTTATCTCTCCTTGCTATTCTCTGGAACTCTGCCTTAAGTTGGGTATATCTTTCCCTTTCTCCCTTGCGTTTTGCTTCTCCTCTTTCCTCCATTATATGTAAAGCCTCCTTAGACAACCACTTTGCCTTTTTCTATTTCTTTTTCTTTTGGATGGTTTTGGTCACGGCCTCCTGTACAACATTACAAACCTCTGTCCATAGTTCTTCAGGCACTCTACCAGATCTAATTCCTTGAATCTATTTGTCACCTCCACTATATAATCATAAGGGTTTTGGTTTAGTTCACCTGAATAGCCTAGTGTTTTCCCCTATTTTCTTCAATTTAAGCCTGAATTTTGCAATTAGGAGTGTATAGAGCTTCTCCATCTTTGACTCCTAAGAATATAATCAATTTTATTTCCATATTGACCATCTGGTGCTGTTCCATTGTCTTCTGCTTTTCATTATTTCCAATAAGAAATCTGCCCTAATTTGTCTAATTGATGTCCATAGCTCAGTCGCTAAGGGCATGGACTATGGAGCCACAATTGCCTGAGTCCAATACTTACTACACATGTAATAGCTGTATATCCTTGGGCAGAAAGCTCTCTGGGCTTTAGTCTCCTAACCAGTATAATGGGATTAATAGTATCTACCACATTATAAAAATTAAATGAGTTTATAATATGCTTAGAAAGTATAGTAATTGTTATATAAGTGTGCCATGTTATTACTGTATTTTATCAACCTTAATACAAATTAGATTCTCTCCAAATTTTAACATTTTCTAATCAGAATGCATCTTATGAGTGATAATTTCTCAGAATTCCTTTATCTGTGGCTTGAATTCTGGTTCTTCCAGAGATATTTTGTGTTGTTTCTTCATTCATCTGGGGTGTTTTCAACCGGAGGCAACTTTATTTATTTTTAAAATTTAGTTTTAATTGGAGGATAATTGCTTTATAATGTTGTGTTCGTTTCTGCCGTTCATCAACATGAATCAGCCATAGGTATACACACATCCTCTCCCTCTTGAACGTCCCTTCCACCTCCCACCCCTTGAGGCAACTTAAAATAGAATTCGTTTTTGGGGCCAGTCTGGTGGTCAGAATTCAGATGGAAAGCTCCATGGGTACCAATTTTGGTTCATTGTCTTTAGAAGGTGTTTTTCTGCCTTCTGCCATGGCCTGGAGAGGTGCATATTTCCTTGAAATTTATTTCTCACTTGAGGATTTATGTTTTATTTACCTTTAGAAGAAGAGAGTTTAGTCTTTTAGGGCCCCAACTTTACCAAAGTTTCTTCTGTTAGATTCCTTCTCATCTTAGGTGTTTGCCTCTTTTCTTCTGACATAAAATAATGATACGTCTTATAATAAGTGGGTATTAGATTTGTTGATATTAGGTGTCATTATTATTGTCATAATCACCACCATCCTCCCTGAGACATCTAATTTCATGACTTCAGTTATATTAATTATAATAGCAGACTTCTCTTTGATTAATATTCTGATTTGAGGTGGTGATTTTGTGAGGAAAAGGAATTAGTCAAGAAGAAGAGAAGTAGTTCAAGTAGGAAAAGAACTAAGAATGCTAATATCATGAAGTGTTTGCAGCCATGGTTTTTCAACATATCTGCATAGTAGAGTCATTTGGGAATTTTAAAAAATTTTCAAATTTCAGGTCACACCCCAGACAGAGTAAATCATAAACTGTTGGGGTGTTAACTAGGCATCAGTGTTTTTGGAACTTTGCATCTGATTCCACTGTGTAGATAAGTTTGGGAACCACTAGTTTCAAGAAGGATAGGTCAGTGAGAGTGAGGATTGAAAAAGGGCAAGAAATAATAGATGGTAGGTAACCATTTATGATCCTTTAGTAGTATAGTGAATGAAAAATGTCAGATGATAGATGTTTAAGGATGAATTTATAGCATGACCTTGGAGGTAGAGTTGTATAAAGCCCATAATATAAAATAGGCCATTCAGCGGTGATGGGGAAAAGGAAAGAAAAACAGGGTGGAAGCTTAAGGAGGAATGGTATCAAATGAAAACCCTTTTCATTTGTTTTCCGAGTAGGGCAGGCATACCTTTTCCAAAGCACAGAATATAGTGTAGAAGGACTGAAGAATAGAAAATGAGAGGATTATTGAAAGAGGAATATTATGAAAGAGGCAAAAGGGAAGGGGATTAAAAAGTTATGAATTATTTATGGAGAATAAGTTTTCAGTCCAAGTTTGGTGAGCACAATGAAAAGAAGAACAGATGAGGGAACCCCATCATAACTGACACTAAAAAGAGGTTAACCAAAATTCTTATTTCCTAGATCTTCTCAGTGGAAGGAAAAAGATAGTGAGTTTACTCAGTTGAGCAAATTTCTGTATTCATAAAAATTGTCTTGGGAGCTAGTTGAAAATTCATATTTATAGCCTTCCCATTCCACTCCCCCACTTGAACATTTTCCTCAGTAGGTTCAAAGGAGGGCCAAGAAGTTTACATTTCTAATAGATTATCCCAGGTGAGTCTTATTAATGCTGGTGGTTCTGAAATCAAGGTTGGTTATACCTTGGGCTAGAGGCAGTGCTTTTGAACTGCTTTCAGAGGAATAAAAAAAAGATGAGAGAAATGAGCCCTGTGCAACAGCCAAGGCCCACTGGATGCTAAATGTGATTTTTTTAGGTTTGATGAGTTTTTGTGACTGTCTTTAGCAACTCTCCAAAGCCTGAAAGCTGAAATAGGCGAAATCTGTTGTTGGATCCAGGATTGGCATGGCAGAAAGTCCAGACGGGAAACACATCCAGGGCATTAATGAAGGAAATATTGAATTCAAAGTCTGGTTTCCTGGAAGACAGGCAGTCAGGAGGGATCAGGAGGCTGAGTGTAAAATCGAAGGCATCACATAATTGAGAATCATTCTTTATGGGGAAGAAGTGGTTCAGTAGCTTGGTAGGAACAAGTGTAGAAAGTTTCAGATAAATTGATTTTGTTAGGGAAGGGAGGGGCATTAGAAAGGTTGGGCCTTCCTTCCTTCCTTATTTGAAAATTTGATGTTGTTGAAGAAAGGCACGTTTCTCTTAAAGTGAGAAAAGTGTCAAGGATCAAGTTATCTCATTGTGGGATGGTAATAGGGTTGCTAGATAAAATGCAAGATATACTTAGTTAAGTTTGAGGTCAGATACACAGGGAATAAGTTTTCAGTATGGATATGTCCCAAATATTGCTTGGGTCATGCTCACACTAAAAAAGTATTCATTGTATATCTGATATTCATATTTAACAGAGAGGCCCATGGATGGAGGAGCCTGGTGTGCTGCAGTCCATGGGGTCGTGAAGAGTTGGACATGACTGAGGGACTTCACTTTCACTTTTTATTTTCATGCATTGGAGAAGGAAATGGCAGCCCACTCCAGTGTTCTTGCCTGGAGAATCCCAGGGACAGGGGAGCCTGGTGGGCTGCCATCTATGGGGTCGCAGAGTCAGACACAACTGAAGTGACTTGGCAGCAGCGGCAGCAGCAGTGTCCTCTATTTCTTTCTTTCTTTTTTTTTTTTACTTGGTCTGGCAACCTTTAGTAGAAATGATGTTTCATAAGATATAGATAAGAGCCAGGCTGGGAGAAGGTTGTCACGGTGGTGGAGAGGAACTGAGTTGTTTGAGAAAAGAAAGTATGAAGCAGTATCAGGGGAATATTATTTAGCCAAGAGTGTCAGGTATAAATAATCAAAATAAGATGACCATTAGAGTGGGAGATGGGACAAAGAATTATTGTGTATTAAAGTAGGGGAGCTCTGCGAGGGTCATTCTTTGTAATTTTGTAAAGAAAGATGGTTTGTCAATTTATTTTACCAGCGTCTGCAGCTTCTTCTGAAGCATAACTTATTTTTCTGGATACAGAAGCAGTTGTATAGGGAGTCTCTCATGGTTTCAGTTGCCAGTGTCTAGTTAATTTATCTGCATAATATCACCCCACCTCCTTTCAACCTCATCTACTAAAAGGATGGGAAGAGATTGATGAATAAATGTTGTGTGTTCATGAATGCATTTTGTGATGAGTTGCAGGAAAGCACGCCAGCCCATAAAAATAGAAGTTTAACTTTATGATCAATTAGGAAAACTAGGCAGATAAATGCTAGAATGTCATTTTGAATAGTAGATTTATCTTTATGTTTTTCTTTTTATTCTCCTGATTTTGGAAACAGTTTCCTTTTATTTTCCATCTTGACTTTAAATAATTAAAGGCACAAACATTTAGTATCATTTCACTCAATGAATAACTGATAGTTTAAAATTTTTCTATTATTCGTTGATTCTGGAGTAATATTTTTTTTCCTCTTAAGTGGTGCTCAACATAGATATAATTAGTTTAACTCAAACAGGGAAATCTTGTCTTAGAATCTTTGACTTTAAAAATGTGGGATATTGGAAAAATAACTTTTGTTAGTAGAAGAAGAGCATGGGAAGGAAAACTTCAAAGGCTAGTCTGGTGTCAGCACCTGCTGTGGTCACAGTGTAAACTCTGAAGACCAGGGATTTTGGCAGCAGTCTCAGTGCTTTTAGTTCATTCTCCAGTATCCCCAAATGTGAAGCAGATGCCAGTTTCTTCTCTAGGGCTCTGATAATGGCATATAATGAGTTGGTTGTTTCCTAGCAACTAAAGAAGCAGTTTCACTTTAGCTGATCCTGCAATAGGAATGAGATATTTTCCCTTGATAGCTGGTATTAGTGATTTCCCTGACAATGGAATTTCACTCCTGAATAAGGAATGTTCTCAGCCTTTGGTTTCCTAAAGAATTTTGCCTTTGAGTGTGGGCTAAGCTCTGCTTAATCCTGTATAAAATGAAAAAAATTTCTTGAGCCCCCTAAGTACGTCTCATGGGAAGAGCCAAAGGAGTTTGATACATCATTTCTCAAATGGCAAGTGATTATACAAGAAGCTATAATGGGTGTATTTTTCCCAGTATTTAACAGGATAATTAACAGCCAGATGCTTTTCTGTGTTTAATGTTTGAGGCAACCAAGGTTTATTAAGTATTGGCCAATGTGTGGTAGAAAAAATATATATGAAACTTTATTACCATTTCAATATACAGTGTAATAAAAAATCTTCTAATCTATAACCTACTTGATTTCAAACAGTATTCTATACATAAAGTTACTATTATACCAGTTATTACAATAGTTCATTTTATACTAAACTGTTGAACAATTTAATGTTTAACTTTAAATAATTGCTAATATTTAGTTGTACTTAATTGTGGCATATCTAAATCCTTATTTGGCAGTGGTAATAGATCAGAGGTCTTCTGATTATTAAGATATATGGAAGCATGAAAATATTACTTTAAATGATTTTCTTTTAGTCATTCATAGTTTAAACAATTTCTAAGGAAATTATCTGTTTTTCTTCCTTTGGCATTATATAACTAATAATCATTAAGAATTATAATATGATATATTAAATTTCAGAAGTTCCTAGATACTTAGTCAAAGAAATAAAATGTTAAATGATGTTCTTAAGATAATTAAGTTAACCATGTCTAAATATACTAAAGAAATTTATCGCCTTGCATGGAAAAGTTTCTCAGACCATGCATTAAATGTAGATCAAGTTATTGAATGTTTTCCTTGTCACTTTTGGGCATCTGACCTTATTCATTTCTATGATTTTTGCATCATCAGATAGTTAGCAAGTCGCATATTTAAAAACACTTTATTAGGCTTCCATGAAGCATTAAAGAACAAAGAACATTAATGAATTCAGTTGGACAGGACAGTAGTCTTTCAGGCACCTAAAGACCTAATTTTTCCTTAAAAAGTCTTTAAACATTAGGCACAGTTTCTGTGTAATATCTCAGTTACTACTCTTAGATTTCTTTGGGACTTCTGAGGTGACAGAATCAAGCATGTTAAGCATTGTTTTTAATTATCCTTTCCCTTTTAAAACTATAGATTAGTCAACAAGGAAATAGAGATACAATATAACTAAAGTCTAGTTCTTTGAAATACTTTTCTGAGGCAGTATTAGCTAAGAAATAGCTCAATTTGATTAACCTGGCAGGCGTTTCTTTTGATCACTGCATTTATTCATTCATTTCACAATCAGATACTTGTACAGTATCAGATACTTGTACTTCTACAAATACAGTACAATTCTGTACTTTTAAAATGTCATCAGACTTTTTGTCATTGTCAGCAGCACATATTTAAGTGGCTTCTGCAAAGGTTCGTCTAGTCAAGACTATGGTTTTTCCTGTGGTCATGTATGGATGTGAGAGTTGGACTGTGAAGAAAGCTGAGCGCCGAAGAATTGATGCCTTTGAACTGTGGTATTGGAGAAGAGTCTTGAGAGTCCCTTGGACTGCAAGGAAAGCCAACCAGTCCATTCTGAAGGAGATCAGCCCTGGGATTTCTTTGGAAGGAATGATGCTAAAGCTGAAACTCCAGTACTTTGGCCACCTCATGCGAAGAGTTAACTCATTGGAAAAGACTCTGATGCTGGGAGGGATTGGGGGCAGGAGGAGAAGGGGACGACAGGGGATGAGATGGCTGGATGACATCACTGACTCGATGGACGTGAGTCTGAGTGAACTCCGGGAGTTGGTGATGGACAGGGAGGCCTGGCATGCTGCGATTCATGGAGTCGCAAAGAATCGGACACAACTGAGCGACTGAACTGAACTGACTGTGTTTGGGGGGGCATTGTTTAGATGCTGAGGACACAAGGATTATGTAAGATGTAGTTGCACCTTTGAAAATGTCAAAGCTTTTAGTTGCAGACCTACTTTTGACTTTTGGTCATAAGCAAGATGTTTTGAACATTAGACATTTTGATAATGATACTGTTTTACAGTGTTTTGTTTAAGGCAGTCAAGGCTGGTACTTAGAGGACAAAGCTGAATATTATATAGTATTGACCATTCAAGTTGGTGATATTTTCATGAGACCAGGTTTCACCGATTCATTTCTGTTCCATATCATAGAAGGAACCATGCAGTCACATTGAAAGGGAATGAGTTCTCAGGAATTGGAAATGGCTTATGAATATAAATGCTGGTTATTTCCTCCAACTTAAAGTACCCTTTTTAAAATACCAGTTGTCAGAGATGACTTACATGAGTTCCTCCAACTCACCGTGATGACTATTCTTATATATGCAGCTTTGAATACAAGCTATTACAGTGTTCTAGGCTGGCACCGACTTCCCTAATCCCCCACCCCAAGCCATTTATGGTAAATTTCTCAAGCATCAAGTGGATCTAACATGTCATTACTTCACCAGTTTACTCATGTGTGCTGATCCCTGTTAACATGGGCGTAGACATACGTTTTCACCTGATAGAACTACTTAATGACCAGAATGTTTAAATGGGTATTTTTATGAAGAAAACAATAGAAGTAAAGCAACCAAAGTATATATATATATAAAGAAGGGTTCTTGTTGTCCAGTGTCAGCCACTGATATTCTCTGTGTAGCACTGATATTCTTCTGTGTAGTTTTGGGTTGGAGCAATTTCTAAGTTTGGGAGGGCCCTGCTTCTCAGAGCTTCTTTTCTAACCTGACACCCACAGAAGGCCTTCTGCTGCAGCTCTCTGACCATATATACCTGAGTCAGATTATTCTCTGCTGTCTATCAGTGATTGGACTTCTCAGGTCAGCCCTACTCCTGGTACCTTTGGAAGATGAATTTTCCTATTTGTGGTCATGAATTCCTTTCTCGGGTTTTAGGTGTTTCAGTCATATCTTGCTCTGGTCTGGATGCAGGAACCAGCATGTCATCTCCTATCCCTTCTCATGTGGTACCTCATTAGCTATTTCTTCACATGGCTCACCCCTTTGGCAAGGATAGGCTTTGTCACCTGTCTAGTTAAATGTCCTTCTTCCCTAGAACTTTTCAATAGTGTATTCGGTTTCTCATTTCTGGTCTTCCCTTTTCTTCTCAGCTCAAAGCCCTTGTTTACTTTGGATAGCTCTTTTTGCCTGAGTGAAAAACATGTTCTCAGCCTACCTGTAGGCTCACCCACCCTCTAGGAGTGGTAGAAGCTGTGGACTCAGATTACCAGTTTTACATCCCTGGCAGTGGTTCTCGTGCTTCCCAATGAGAGAGATGGGGCCTTCCTGATTTTGTCCCATCATTAATTTTTCATTCTCAGTAGTGAACATAGACAATCAGGATTCATATTTTCAGGACGTAGAATGGGAAGGGAGGCACAGTGTGACTATTCAGTCCTAATGAAATACAACAGCAGATTTCATTTATGACTTTCCTGACACCTAAATCAGGAAGTAAGGACAAATAAAGAAAAACAGAGCATCTGGCTTGACTCCAGGCCTTGCATCTGGAAGGAGAACAGGAAAGGAAGTAACAAGGAAGAAAGGACAGAAAGGTACCAGGAAATTGAAGTAATTTTTGTGGTTTAAACTTGATTAGTGTTTCATTGACCATGCAAAGATGCTTTAGTATTCTTTTGTGTCTAACAGCACAGGAAGCTTTCCCCATTTCCTTCTTTGTGTAACTACCAGGGGGAAGTAATAGGGGTCCTTGGACAGTCATTTCATATTAAAGATGGCTCTCACTATAGCTCTGACATAGTAGGAAGCATACAGAATCCTGTCGTGTTTTTAAGAGAACTGACAAAATGGACTCTCTCATTTAAGTTGAAATCAGCAATCAAAATTAGTGCGAAAGGAATCACTACTAGAAAATTGTGCCAAGCCAGTGAAATACATTAATCAAAGGGCAATGGAATGATGTCAAATATAAATCATTAGCAGCAAAAACCAATGAGGCTAAAATAATTGCCTTAGGAAATGAATAAAATAAAAGTAGACTAATTACCCAAATCTTATAATTTCCCATTTCTACCTTGAACACTTCAGAATTCCTAACTTTCTATAACTTTCTAATTCTTTTATATTGTTGATCCAGACTTTTAAGAATAAGCTACAATGATTTGAACTGAGTCCAGGTTAGAGGGTAATTATAAAAGGTAGGACCTTGTCTTCTGCAGTTATAATGAAGAAGCCTTAATAAAGATCAAGATTAATAAAGTAAGATTACTTACTGGGTCCTTAGGAGAGCTTCTTAGAGCTGTGGCCCCTTTGGATGGACGGGGCTTTTTCTATTTCCTTAGGTCCAGAGGGAGAATCATGGGTGAAAATCATATGTTAGAAGCCTATTGCTGCTCCTGCTGCTGCTAAGTCGCTTCAGTCGTGTCTGACTCTGTGTGACCCCATAGACTGCAGCCCACCAGGCTCCACTGTCCCTGGGATTCTCCAGGCAAGAACACTGGAGTGGGTTGCCATTTCCTTCTCCAATGCATGAAAGTGAAAAGTGAAAGTGAAGTCGCTCAGTCGTGCCTGACTCTTAGCGACCCCATAGACTACAGCCTACCAGGCTCCTCCGTCCATGGGATTTTCCAGGCAAGAGTACTGGAGTGGGGTGCCACTGCCTTTTCCGAGAAGCCTACTAGAGCTGTTCAAATTCCAAAAAGATATGAATAGATCCCAAACTGGCTATAAGGAGAGTTATGGTTGTTACTGGGGGCTTTATAGGATTTTGACCACTTTTTATTGTTTAAATAGATACTGTACCTAATTGATTTTAAGATACATATTTTTTCAAATTTCAGTATCTCTGAAATTGGAGTATATTTTATAATCATTAAATCTTGACATCACATTTGTTTAATTATTAACTTTTTAATCTTTTTTGGTATATAAAATAATGGTATATCATACAATCTATGATGTCTTCTGTATGGAAAATATTATTTTAACTGTGACTGCTTTGGTGCTGATTGAATTATATTCTCATCTTTTTCACAGTCACTGCAGAATGCTTCTATGTCATTCATTTTGGTCAGGTATTTTTATTGTTGAAAGACTGTTTTAAACTGCTGGTGACAGCTTTGGCAACCTGTTCATCCTCTTTCATCTCCTCATCACTAACTTAATTTTCCTCCTTATTGCTTAGCCAGAGCCTGCCAGATTATTCTTCCCAGTGTCTGATTTTGGGGATGTCAGTCATTGAGTCTCCCTATTACTTTTTACAGCAACCTATCCTCTGACATTTTTCATTTGTTCAGTGGTTAGATTTAGAGAAATTGTAGATAAGAAAGGCATGAAACTTGATGGCATAGATTCTTTTTGTTTCTGTGAACCTTTACTTACTTTTTATTTGATGTTGATAAAAAGTGCACTGAAAGAAATGACTCATGGTGAATTAAAACATCCTTTTTAAAGAAAATTTCTTTTTGTATTTATGCCAAGCCTATATATATATATATATATATATATATATGTCCATAGCAACAAATATGTCAGATCCTCAATGTAGAAAGCATCAGATTAAATAGATTGAATTAATGTATTATCACTGGATAATTTTAAACTACTAAAAATAGCTAATATTGAGTTTTTACTATATACTGAGCCTTATGCTGTTTGCCTTTATTAGCTCATTTAATGTTCACAATTCTGTGTAATAGATACTGTTATTCTTATTTTACATATGAGGAAACTGAGGCATAAAGACATTAAATAACTTCAGCAGGGTCCTACAAGTAATCTTTCTGATTCCCTAGGCTGAGCTTTTAACTAAACTGTACAACTGAAATCTCAAAGGTTTTAATTTTCACTTAAAAGAATGAAAACACGCCTTTTGCTATCATCTCTGAAATACTAATAGGTATTAATATATTGAGACTTTTCCTTTGTCATTTGACTGTATATTTTGTATTTTATGCTTTGTACCATATAAGGCATATCTGAGAGAATGTCTTGATAAATCTCTTTACAATAACATTCATTAGTTAAATACTGTTTTTCATTCTACTTCAATTGCATTTTTAAAAATTTAGGCAATATGTTATTTTGGTACAGTTTTCATATGAAGGTGAGTTATAAACTCTTTACCAGTATTTGATAATGGGAAATTTGACAAACCATTTATAAAGTGTAGTAGTTATAGAATGCCTTTTAAAAAAATTAAAGCAGTTTTATAAGGATTCATTATTTGGGTTTGATCACAGTTCACTGAGGTACTATGGCATTTCCCAGTTACCTAGAATAAGCTGCAATTCAGTAGTGGGAAATGACTTTCTGTCTTAGTGATATAGTGAGTATCTATTATATCTAGATGAAACCCCAACACTGCTTTTCTTAGTGGTTATTCATTGAGACTTCTTCACAGTTCAGAGGAATTTATGGGAGCAAAGAGTCATCGATAGCAGAATAGACTAGTTACTATTCAGTGACAAATTTCAGCTAACCTCATATATTGAGTTCTTTTCAAATCATTTTTTTGCCAAACATATTGATTTAGAGAGAACAGATGTAGTTTAGACCAAATATAAATTTAGAGGGGTCCCACGACTGCCCTCACTCTGACACTAGTTACAAATTCAGGGATTCCCAAGACCATGCTTAGATTCAGTAATTTGCTAAAAGGACTCGCAGAACTCCCTGAGTGCAACTGCACTCATGGGTATGGTTTGTTACAGGAAAAAGAGAGTAAAATCAGCCAAAGGAAGAAGTGCCTAATGCAGTATCCGAGGAATTATTATGCAGTATGGAGCTTCCATTGTCTTCTCCCGGTGGAGCCAGGGCACATTACTCCCCTGGCATTGATGTGTGACACTGTGCATGGAGTATTGCCAATCAAGGAAGCTCACCTGAGCTCTGGTATTCTCAGAATTTTTGCTGGGACTGTGTGACATGGTCATTGTTGACTATCTGAAGCTGGTCTCAGTCTTTAGTCTCCAGCTCCTCTGAGACTGACCGAAAAGAGAAAGCCCCCATTCTAAATCACATTGTTACTACCTGGCTACGCCATCGCCCCAGAAAACAGAGACCTTAGAGATTACCTCCCACAAGCTGAAGTCAAAGGTCAGTGTTTAGGGGTCTTTTTGAGCAAGGTTAGATTATTCGCTACAGAGATACAATGTGAATAAAACTGACTTCCAGAATGAATGTATGCCTAAGCTAAACTTGGGTGTTCACCTAGTATGCTAAAAACATTATTGCTGAGTTTCTAAGTATTGTCACTCAATATGGGAATTCCTTGAAAGTTCAGTTTTTCTCAGTTGTAGAAAGGCTGCTGAGACTGTTTTGGAAATCTTGAGTCTGCTAATTCCGTTACACCCCATATACCTGCCATTTTGGTAATTACCCCAATATAATCCTCTCTGGTCATTACAAAATTTTTCTCATCTTTATATGTGCTTGGAACTTCTCTCCTAAACCTGAGTTTACTTTCCTCTTCCCAAAGCTTTGTTTCGAGGATATCTGGTGCCCCAACTTACATTAGATGTATTCTCCTTAATGTCCTTAACTGAGAACTCCTCGCTGTCTCTTTGCCTTTACTGAAAATTGCAATTCCTTGTAGACAGCACTTTTCATGAAGTCTTCTTAAGTGGACGCACCTCTTTCACTTGCTGTGTACCCATGGGTTTAGGGTAAGGTCTGACACATTGTTGTTCCCTAGAGCAGCTTCTGCTCTGGTACTCCTCCATACTTACATTCTCTTCTGATAGTCATGGTTACAAAAAGTACAGTTGACTTCTCCTGTTCTTCTTTGGTCATTCTTTTTTTTTTTTTTTAATAATTATTTAAGTAAATAATTATAAATTTAAGTAAATAAACTTATTTGACTGTGCTGGGTCTTAGTTATAGAAAGCAAGATCTTCAGTCTTCATTGCAGCAAGGTGGGGTCTTTAGTTGTGGCATGTGGGATCTAATTACCTGACCAGGGACCGAACCTGTGTCCCCTGCATTGGAAGCTTGGAGTCTTAGCCACTGGACCACCAGAGAAGTCCCGTCATTCTTTTTTAGTTGCTAAAGATATTGCCATTTCCTTTTACTCCTGTTCTAGCCACCGTCTTGGATAACTTCAGAGTCCATATGGACAATCCAGTTAATATCCTGGTCTTTCAGTTTCTTTGCCTTTTTTTTTTTTTTTTATTTTACAGAGCTTAAAACAATTTTTTTAAATTGCAGTATAACTCACATACTATAAAACATATTATTTAACCATATTAATTGTACAATTCAGTGGCACCAAGTACAGTCACATTGTTATGCAGCTCTTACTATCATCCATCTCTCAAATTTTTCACCTTCCTAAACTGAAACTCTGTCCCCATTAAATACTAACTCTCCATTCCTCCTCCCCACACCATCCCCAGCCCCTGGCATCTACCAGTGTACTTTCTGATCCTATAAATGTGGCTGTTGTGGGTTCCTTGTAAAAGCAGAATCAAACAGTATTTGTCTGCACCCACTGCATATGCCTAGTCGCTCAATTGTGTCAGACTCTGTCCGGCCCCATGGACTGTAGCCCACCAGGCTCCTCTGTCAATGGGATTTTCCCAGCAAGAATACTGGAGTGCATCACCATTTCCTTCTCCAAGGGATCTTTCCGACCCAAGAATTGAACCTGCATCTCCTGCTTTGGCAGGTGGATTCTCTACCACTGAGGCACCTGGGAAGCACCTATTATATATTGCAATGCATTTTTAAGGTTAACTTAATATATGTCTGTAAGCAGGTTGTACCTCCCCACCCCCTCCCAGTGCTATACAGTAAGTTCTCATTAGTTATCTGTTTTATATGTAGTAGTGTAGACATGTCAATCCCAGTTTCTCTGTTCATCCCACCTACCCCTTTCCCTCCTTGGTGTCCACATGTTTGTTCTCTATGTCTGTGCCATATTACAGTTTTAACACAAGCCTCAGCACATTCCCTGGGGGCTCTGGAGATGGAGTGACTTCTTGGGGATCACCCCCTTCGCCAGGCCTTTATCCTCCATCATGGGCTGGTTGTTGCATGTGGGTTATCCCCAGGTGGGATGCACAGTCTTAGGCATGGGATGCCTTTGTGATGCTTGGACGGAGACTTAGCTGAGTGACATCCTCTGCCAACACTCCCAGCAGTTGGAAGAAAGAGTGACTCAGTTCTGAAGGGGGCCCAAGTGGCACACATTAACATCCAGCTGAAGCTCAGGGATGAGAGGAAACTGGTCTTATGTGTGTGTTCTGTCCATCATGTTTTGCATGACTTCTGACAGCTGGTTGCTGTTGTTCAGTAGCTCAGTTGTGTCGGACTCTTTAGGACACAAAGAGTGCCATGGACTGTAGCCGGCCAGGTTCCTCTGTCCATGGGATTTCCCAGGCAAGAATACTGGAGTGGGTTGCCATTTCCTTCTCCAGGTCTTCACCTTCTTAATGTGAGTGCCTTTAACCTCCATTCTGTGTCAGCCACCCATTCTCATCACCCTCAATCTTGTCCCCTGGAAGGGCTCATCTTACTCATCTTGCCAGTATAATTTTTATTCTCTGCTGCAGGCAAGCTTCTTGAAGGAATTTTCTAAATCTGCCTCACTCCTTCATTTATCATCTACTTCTGTCACCTTCACCCTACTTTAGCCAGGATCACCAGAAATGTCTATTAAAAAAATCCTTTGTATACTTTTATCATTTTAATTGATCTGTTCTTAATTGATCTATTCTTAATTTTGAATACCCTTTTCCATTGGTTTTCATAATACTACATTTCCTATGATATCTACTTTTTAATCTTCTTTTTCTCTTTCTCCTTTATAGTTTCTTCTCTATACTCATTTAAAAAATATTAGTCCTTCAGTTCAGTTCAGTTCAGTTTAGTTGCTCAGTCATGTCCGACTCTTTGCTACCCCGTGAATTGCAGCACAGGTGTAATTATCCCAACTCACAGGCTTGGAGACTAAGTGATCCTACTTAGTAAATGGTGCGGCCAACATTTGAACTGAGTCTAAAGCCTTTACAGTTCATCTCTTAGAATCCCGTCTGATCTTGTGCTTTCCCTGGGCAATAGCATCCAGCCCTGAAGCCCAGATACTATATTCACCCCATCTGTCTCTTCTGAGTGGTAAAAACACCCATCCCATGGGCAGCTGCCTGCTGGCTAGCTGGATATCTCAAAGTCTGGAGTCCAGATGAGAGCTTGTCATTATCTTCCACACCTGAACTCCTCCTTCTGTGCTGGTGACAGAGACTAAGTGATTGACACTACCATACCTGTACCTGTTCTGGCCAAAATCCTGGCTGTCATCTTTGATTCGTCCTTCTCCCCTCTAGCCCCCATATTCCTTGTGTCCTAGTCTCCCATCTCTGTGGCTGCCCCTCCCACACTCCCCCTTCTCTCTCTCCTGGGAAAGCTGTAACAGACTTCTACATCTATATCCCTCTGTAATCTGAGATAGTCTGACTAATCTTTTTAAAATGCAGATCTCATCATGTACTTTCCTGATTTAGACTCTTTAGTGACAATTTGTTGTTTTCTGGACAAAAGTGCAAAAATCCAAGTTGGGAAATAAAGCCCTTCTTGATCTGATCACAGCTCATTCCCCTACTCCCACTCTCTGCTTCAGCTGCCCTAAACTATTTGCTATTCCTGGATTCATTTTGCTCTCTTGCCTCCAGGACTTCCCTCATGCTCTTACTTCTTGGCAAAATGCTCTCTTCTGTTACTCCATCTAGTCCTTGAAGTCTTGGCTTAGGTGTTACCTCCTTTGGGAAAGCCTTCTGTGATGCTTGCAGTGCCTTGAAAGGAACACACACTCTCTTGTCTCAGGGCCTTTGTACTTGCTGCCTCCTCTGCCTTCTGTCTCATCCCTGCCTCTATCATCTTGCTGTTCATTACAGATAATGGTCTGTGGTGAGCCTACATTCCCCACTCCCCATTACAGTTAAGAAATCCTTCACTTTGTGAAATCTGAAACAATTCTATGACATTTTTATATATTAGGAATGTAGAATTTTGAACCATTTGCTTCTAATTTGCATCTCCTTCTCCCGTAATCCAGACCTTCAAGAAAAAAACAAAAAACCTAAGCCTGTTCTTTAGCTTTATGCTTCTCCAAGCAAGCTGACATTGCCTAACTTGAGAATCGATTATGTGCCAGAAGTCAGCTGATGCTGTTTGTTTTAAAAAAAAAAAAAAAAATGGCATTTACAGCTTTCAGCTCTAGTCACTGAACCTGACAAGTTCCGACATCTCTTCTCTTGGCTGCCTCTCACTTCTTTTTCTGTTTCCATGGAAATGGACATCAGATCACAGAAACATAGTAAGATACTGGTGGCTAATTGCTGTTGCAGATTTCTGGATTCTCTTTGCCTGTGGAGTGATTATTTTAGTGACTCCTGCCCACTGTGTAGTACGTGGTAGTTAGCTAAAGCATCTGACGCGATTTCTGGGTTTGGAAGCTAGCTGATGTTTCCCGGTTGTCACTAACTAGTATTGTAAAAGCTTATTCCCTGTTTCAACTCAGAGGGAAAATATGTTTTAATTTTAGAACTGTAATCTTGTTGGATTTCAAGCCAGGATACCTGGCCTTGGGCCCAGGTCTGTTACTGTCTCACTTTTACCAGATTTATTGGATGAGCCCATTGCTACCACCTAGCCCTGAGGCTTATGTCCAAATGTCCCAGAGAAAAGCCTGCTTCTCTACAAGTGTGTTTTCATAGAAAACATAGAAATAAGAAACACAACTAATTTTAGTTAAGGAGACCAAACCAGGTTTCTAAACATCTGAAATAGAAAAATGCTTTTAATTCTAGCCCTTTACTTTCTTTTCCTATAAAATTATGAGAATAAGACTAGGCATGTGGCTAGAAATATTAGGTTAAGATTCCCTTTTTAATGTACATGTGGTTTCCCAAGACAAAAAAAAAAACCCTATCATATGGCAGAGTGATTAACATTATAGTTGAAAAAAATCTATTCATTTCCTAGTTAGTGAAGGAGGAGTTATTACATTGCTTATCTAATTGTGTTTTATTCACATCCAAAATGTATTAGGATTTGTCATAGCCATATGTCTCTCTGGTAGGCTTATCTATACTAGATTAGGATTTCCTTGTAAATCTAAATGTAGGGCTTGGAAAGCTAGGTTTTTGCTAAATGCAAAAAGGACTGAATGTACCTATAAAAGAAATTAGTATTTGCTGAACCACTTCTTGAGCCTACAGTGTCTGCTGTATATCAAGTGAGCCTGAGTAATTGAAATTTAGTATGAACAGAATAAATCTTTTTTTTGCATGACTACACAGAATAAAAGATAGGTTTGTAGCAAATTCCCACTTGTAGTCGCAAGTATATAGACATAAACTATACATGATAAGACATTATAAATAAATTTAATGGGGAAGAATCCATTTTATACTTTGTGGTAAATTTTTCAAATTGAAAAAAACCTGCTTTATTCAATGTGTCATGAATTTATTCTCCCATAACAAACCTGCAGTAGATTTTGGGGAATGGTCATGTCATATTCCCTCTGTCAATAAATGGGAAGGATGTGGAGAAAAGGGAACCCTCTTACACTATTGATGGGAATGTAAATTGATACAGCCACTGTGAAGAGCAGTATGGAGGAGGGTCCTTAAAAAACTAAAAATAGAACTACCATACGACCCAGCAATCCCACTATTGGGCATATACCTGGGGAAAAACTGTAATTCAAAAAGTTACTTGCACATCAATGTTCATTGCAGCAGTGTTTGCAATAGTCAGGACATGGAAGCACCCTACATGCCCATCAACAGAGAAATGGATAAAGATGATGTGATACATATATATTATACAGTGGAATATTACTCAGCTATAAAGATGAGCAGAATTGGGTCATTTGCAGAGATGTGGATGGACCTAGAGACTGTCATACAAAGTGAAGTAAGTCAGAAAGAGAAAAACAAATATTGTATATTAATGCATATATGTGGATTCTAGAAAAACGGTAAAGATGATCTTACCTGCAAAGCAGAAATAGAGACACAGACATAGCGGACAAACGTATGGATACCAAGGGGAAAGGAGGCGGTGGGATGAATTGGGAGATAGGGATCGACATATACATACTACTGTGTATACAATCGATAACTAATGAGGACCTACCGTATAGTACAGGGGTCTATACTCAGTGTTCTGTGGTGACCTAAATGGGAAGGAAATAGAAAAAAAGAAAGGATATATTGTACATACGGTTGGTTTGCTTTGCTGCACGGCAGAGACTGACACTGCGTTGCAAAGCAGATATATCCGGTGAACACGCCCTCTGTTTGTGACCGAGTTGCACACTTCAGCAGCTCTACCCACAGATGCCAGTGCTGTAAGTGCAGTGCCCGTGTGCTTACTCGCTCAGTGGCGTCCAGCTCGTTGCAACCCCATGGACTGCAGCCCGGCGGGCTCATCTGTCCGTGGATTCTTCAGGCAAGAATACTGGAATGGGTTGCCATTTCCTCCTTGAGCAGACCTTCCCGACCCAGGGATAGAACCCATCTCTCTTGTATCTCCTGCATTGGCAGGTGGATTGTTTACCACTGAGCCACTGTACCCATAAAGTACAGTGCTTTAGAGCAAAAGTTAGTTTTAAAGAAAATATATTCTGTAGTTGTTGGAATAAGACAATAAGAAAAAAAATGTTCAAGAAAGAAGTTATAATGGCCCATTGCCTCACTATCAAAGTAAGCTACTGTTCACTTTGGGCATATTCCCTCAATTAAAAACAATTCTACCAATATACAGAACAAAACTGGGGTCATGCTGTATATGGTGCTTTGTAGTCTACTTGTTTCATTTTCATGTCATGATATTTTACCCTGGTATTATATGTTCTTTAAAAATAATTTTAGTAATTATACTATCTCAATTACAAAATGTATTTAACTTTTAAGATATTAATGGATATTTAGATTGTTTACTGACAAACAGCTATAAGCAAGAGCCTTTAAATTTTCTTTATCCCTTCAGTCAATGTAGGAAGCGACTAAATTATCTGGTTTTCCAAGCTGATACCCCAGCTGCTTTCACTTTGATTTCCTTCTTGTCTACCACATCTCAGTTTTCTAAATCGCACTAATTTTATCTCCAAAATGTCCCTTGACTTTGTTTCTTCATCTTTGTTCTCCCTGTGATGTGGTCATCAGAATCACTGAAACGACTTTGAGAACTGCAGTAGTTTGATCCATAGCTAAAGCCACCTCTCTGGTCTCCTCTTTCTTTCAATGTATGGCTCCTCTTATGGTCAAAATTGCCTTTCTAAGGTGTGGATATGGTCATATTCATATGTTCCCTGACTCTGAAGTCTTTAATGTTTTCCCCTATCTGGTGCATAAAGTTTAACTCCTTAACCTGATATTCATAGGTGTCATATTTTAGCTCTATCTAACCCTCTAACCTCACTTCTTTTTTCCACATTTTACATATCCCAGGCAGCCTTCCCTAAACATGTTAGGAAGTCCTTCTCACAGGCCTTGGTCTCATCTGTGCCCTTCTTATTTCCTGGGAATGGGACTGTGCTGTCCCTTACCCCCATCAGTTCCTTACTCCCTTCTTTCAAGATTTCAGCTCAGTTATTACCTATTCTGTAAAGCCCTGCTGCTATTCAATAAAGTAACCAGTAGCTACCTGTGGCTATTAAAATTAAAATTAATTAAAATTAAAAATTCCATTTCACAGTTACATTAGCCACATGTGGTTAGTGGCTGTTGTATTGGACAATGCATATTAAAGAACATTTTCATTCTTGCAGAAAGGTCCATTGGAGAACATTTCTATAAAGCTGTTCCTAAAATAATTGATTCCTTCTACAGAGCTTCCATAGCCCTTAAGATGAGCTATTTTTAAAAGCCTTTGCATTCCTTTAAGGGTAGATGAGAGACCAAGCCTTATCCTTTTTATCTCTAGCACCTAGAATAATAGGTGGCATGCACTTGAATTTCAGGATGTGTTGGCTTGAAGAAATGAGTGAAAAAATGACATGATTTTTGGGGAGTCATATAAATAATGACAATGTTAGGGGTTTTTCAAGCCTAGAGAAATGCTGATTCCATCTTGTAAAGTGCATGGTTATCAGTTTCTCTTCATTAGTGACTCACAAAACCTTGGACAAATTGCTTGGTTTTTGATGCCTTTAACGTCTATACACTGTGTAATTAGGTATGTTTCCCCTATATAACGTAATATAAGGTCAATATTTACTGAACCTGTGCCAGATATTGTGGACATTACACAAAAGCATAAAGCATTGCCAAATTCCATACTTCTGGTTGAGCTTATATTCCATGAGCTGTGAGAGCAGACATTAGTGTCTTTGTGTGTGCCTGAAATCTCACCTCCTTTATTTTATTTCATTTTTATATCTTTATGAGGTAATTTTTGTTGTGGTTGTAGTTCTGTTTTGCAGTTAAGGAAACAGAAGCATAGGGAAGCTAAGTAGCTTGCATGAGGTCATATATAGCTGGGAAGGGACTCTCTACTATTATACCATAGCTGCCTCGCCTGTAACCTCATTTGAATTGTTAATATAATCAGTGCCTCTGGCTAGGTTTGGTGATTCATATATTTTATAATTGTTCATGGCTGGAGTATGTCTTGGGTTTTGGTTTTAAGAAAAGTCAACAGCCTGAAAAAATGGTAAAGAAGGAAATGATAATGCCCCCACTGTTAACGTTTTATTATTGACTGCTATTGCCTGGTACTATGCGTGGGCTAATGGGATATACAGATCAAGTTAAAGGAAAAACCAGAAAGTCTGCAAGTAGTAGAATTCCAGAAGTCTTTTGGAGGTATTTAATTACTTTGTGAATTGCAACTATCATCCTATGCCAGTGGCTCTCTAGCTAGTTTTCAAAAACTTGTCAAAGCCCAAAATCAACATGTAAAAAATTACACAGTACAATGCCTGGCACAAAGTTAGTGTTTAGAGGTAGTTTGTTTAATGAATGTATGAAAAATAACAGAAATACTGGTATTGGTAGTAATAATAGTAGTTATTATTGTTGTTAGCACTGTTTGAATGTTTTCTGTTTCCCAAACGGTTGTGCTAAGCTCTTTTTTTGCATTATTTCATGGATTAACTATTAAGCACCTGCAATGTGTTAGGCACTATGCTTAGTACTGGAGATACAGTGGTGAACCCCATAAAAACCCTGTTCTCATGGGTTAGTTAATATTTTTTGGTAGGAGAGACGGAAATAAATAAATAAAAACATAATATGATAGAGGTTACTGATCAGTGCTGTTGGAAATAAGCAGAGGAAACTAGGGAAAGCTTATATGAGCAGGTGACATTTAAAGCAGACTTGAAGGAAGATTGAGCCATCCCGGCATCTAGGGGAAGAACATTCATAGTGGTGGGAATAAGTGAGCAAGGAAGCCAAGGACTGGACCATTTAGGGTTTTACAGACTCTGGTAAGGATTTTGGATTTTGTTCCAAAAATGACACAAACTACTGAAGGTTTTTGTACAGTGGGATCATGTGATAGGATTTTTGTTTTAAACATTGACTGCTTGTGTACAGAATAGAAGTAGGTGGAATGGGAAGGAACGGATGAGAATGGTGGAAGTAGGGAGACCCATTCAGGACCTGTGATAGTACTCCAATAGCCCTGTGAGGTAGGTTTTATTATTTTCTTCATTTTTAGGTTAGAGCACAGAAGCCCGAAGAGATTAAGAAGTTATTCAGTGTTGCATATCCAGTCTGTCACTAATCTCTGCCATTATATTATTCTGTCTGATTTCCATGAATGAGCTTTAAGAATTTTTGACATTGTATATTGTTTCAGTATAGCTAATAGTGTATAGATTTCAATTGAATGTTATCTTTCTTAATTAGATTGTTTTCTTAAGGTATAGCAACTTGTGAAATCATGCATTACATAGAATTTGTTAATCAAGCAGAATTCAATGTATAATAGGGAGAATTGTAAAGGTAGAGTGAAATTTATGCATATTCTTATTAAAAGGCACTTAATGTTACAATCTTTTATATTAGAGCATGTTTCTTGTTTATGCAAGCATAAAGTACTCTGAGATTTAGCTTCATTGAAAGACTGGTTCATGGAAATAATGAAAACTCAGTGATTGAATTAAAATGTGAACGCAAGCACCATTTTTAGATAACATGGTATAGTGAAAAGAGCATGGGCTTAGGAAAGGCATATGATCTCGAAAAATTGCTTGAATCCTTCTTTTTATTTTTAATGAAAGGAATGTTTGTTGTTGTGTAACTGACTTGTTCTAATCCTTTCCCCGGATACCTTTTTTTTGTTGTTAAATTTATTTTTAATTGAAGATAATTGCTTTAAAATATTGATTTGATTTCTACCATACATCAACATGAATTAGCTACAGGTGTACATATGTCCCCTCCCTCTTGAACCTCCCTCCCATTCCCCACCCTTTCCTACCCATCTAGGTTGTTATAGAACCCCAGTTTGAGTTCCCTGAGTCATACAGCAAATTCCCATTGACGATCTATTTTACATATGATAGTGTATTTGCTTCCATGCTACTCTCTCCATTCATCTCACCCTCTCATTCCTCCCCTTCCACCCTTGTCCATAAGTCTGTTCTCTGTGTTTGTGTCTTTACTACTGCCTTGCAAATAGGTTCATCAGTGCCATCTTTCTTGATTCCATATATTTGCATTAATGTATGATACTTGTTTTTCTCTTTCTGACGTACTTTACTTTCTGACTGACTGACTTACTTTCTGACTTACTTCAGAGTATAATAGGCTCTAGGTTCATTCACCTCATTAGAGCTAACTCAAATGTGTTCCTTTTTATGATTGAGTAGTATTCCATTGTGTATATGTACCACAGTTTCTTTCCTTTTAACTTCCTGAGCATGAATTCTTCATGTCTTAAGTGAAGATAAAATTATGTTCTTCACTGGATTGTTGTGATAGTTAGATATGATGATGCATATAAAATGTCAAGTATATTGTACATGGAGGTAGTAAATATATTCTTTCTTTTTAAAAACAGTTTTGTGGGTTTGAGAAGGATAACTCAAGAAAATTTATCAATTACTAATTAGTAGCCAAAATTCTTGCAAAATCTTAGTGATTTTATTCATTTCCATTCAGTCTTAAGGATCATGTCTTATGAAGAACTGTCAGAGGTAGTAGAGGAGTTGTTTTAACCTCTGGGAGACAAAATTCAGAGATGTATGAGAGCTGTCTTTAAATGTGTAAAGGGCTATCATGTGGAACAGACATTTGTTCTTTATGACTCAGGAGAGCAGAACTATGATCAGAGGGTGAAAACTACAGGGAAGGTTATTTTGGCTCATTAAAATGAAGACACTTCCAAAAATAGAATGAGTGCTCTATCATTGGGAACTGTGTGCATAGCTATACCAGTTGTCCAGAATGTATCAGCAATGGAAGGTTTTTTAAATTTAGTTTGAATATTTCTTCAACCTGGAATCATTGGAACATAAGCTAGATGAAAGCAGAGTTCTTGTCTTAGCACCGTGATGTCCTCAATGCCTAGTACTGTGTCAGACTGTGATCTGATCGTAGTACTATCATATGTTGAATGAGTGAGTCAGTTGCATACTTCAAGTACGATTATCTGCATTCTTCACTCCTCTTCACTCTCCTTAATTAAGTTTAGTTACTGATTTTTGGTTGATATTTTTATATGTTTGTTTGGGTTAAAAATAAGGGAAACTGTGAATTGCCACTTGGTAAGAAAACAAATGAGTGGAATTAAAATTCCACTAAAACAAATTAGTGGAACGTTTCTCAACAGCAGCACTATTGACGCTTTGGGCCAGGAAGAGGTTATCTTGTACATTATAACATTTTTAGCAGCCTTGCTAGCTGTTGGACACTCATCAGATATCCATAGCATCACCTCCTGTACAGTGTTACAAACCTCCATCCATAGTTCTTCAGGCACTCTGCCTACCAGATCTAGTCCCTTGAATCTATTCATTACTTTCACTGTATAATCATAAGGGATTTGATTTAGGTCATATCTGAATGGCCTAATGGTCTTCCCTGCTTTCTTCAATCTAAGCCTGAATTTTGCAAAAAGGAGCTGATGATCTGAGCCGCAGTCAGCTCCAGGTCTTATTTTTTCTAATTGTGTAGAGCTTCTCCATCTTTGGCTGCAAAGAATATAATCAATCTGATTTCGGTACTGACCATCTAGTGATGTACATGCATAGTGTCGTCTTGTGTTATTGGAAGAGTTTGCTATGACCAGTGCCTTCTCTTGGCAAAACTCTGTTAGCCTTTGTTCTGCTTCATTTTGTACTCCAAGGCCAAAATTGCCTGTTATTTCAGGTATCTCTTGACTTCCTACTTTTGCATTGCAGTCCCCTATGATGAAAAGGACATCTTTTTTTGATGTTAGTTATAGAAGGTCTTGTAGGTCATCATAGAAGTGTTCAGCTTCTTCAGCATTAGTGGTTGGGGCATAGACTTGGATTACTGTGATGTTAAATGGTTTGTCTTGGAAATGAACCTAGATCTTTCTGTCATTTTTTGAGATCACAACCAAGTACCTCATTTCAAACTCTTTTGTTGACTGTTAGGGCTACTCCATTCCTTCTAAGGGATTCTTGCCCACAGTAGTAGATAAAATGGTCATCTGAATTAAATTTGCACATTCCAGTCCATTTTAGTTCACTGAGTCCTAAAATATAGATGTTCACTCTTGGCATGTCCTGTTTGACCACATCTAATTTACCTTGATTGATGGACCTAATATTCCAGGTTCCTATGCAGTATTGTTCTTCACAGCATTGGGTTTTACTTTGATGACCAGATACAACGAAAGAATGTTCAAATTACCACACAGTCGCACTCATTTCACATGCTAGCAAAATTATGCTCAAAATCCTTCAAGCTAGGCTTCAGCAGTATGTGAACCATGAACTTGCAGATTTACAAGCTGGATTTAGAAAAGGCAGAGAGGAACCAACATCTGCTGGATCATAGAAAAAGCAAGAGAATTCCAGAAAAACATGTGCTTTATTGACTACGCTAAAGCCTTTGACTTTGTAGATAAAAACAAATTATGGAATATTCTTAATGAGATTAGAATACCAGACCACATTACCTGCCTCCTGAAAATCTGTATGCAGGACAAGAAGCAACAGTTAGAATTTGACATGGAACAACAGACTGTTTTAAAATCAGGAAAGGAGTACTTCAAGGCTGTCAATTGTCACTCTGATTATTTAACTTATATGCAGAGTACATCATATGAAATGCTGGGCTGGATGAATCACAAACTGAAATCAAGATTGCCAGGAGGAATATCAACAGCCTCAAATATGCAGATAATACCACTTTAATGGCAAAAAGCAAAGAGGAACTAAAGAGCCTCTTGATGAAGGTGAAAAAGGAGAGTGAAAAAGTTGGCTTAAAACTCAACATTCAGAAAATGAAGATGATGGCCTCCAGTCCCATAACTGCATGGCAAATAGATGGGGAAAATGTGGAAACAGTGTCAGATTTCATTTTGGGGGGCTCCAAAGTCAATGCAGATGGTGACTGCAGCCACAAAATCAAAAGTCAGTTGCTCCTTAGAAGAAAAGCTATGACAAACCTAAGCAGCTATTAAAAGCAGACATACCACTTTGTCAACAAAGGTCCATATAGTCAAAGCTATGTTTTTTTTTTTTTTTCAGTAGTCATGTATAAATGTGAGAGTTGAACCATAAAGAAGTCTGAGCACTGAAGAATTGATGCTTTCAAACTGTGGTGTTGGAGAAGACTCTTGACTTGGACTGCACAGAGATGAAACCAGTCAATCCTAAAGGAGATCAGCCTTTTATATTCATTGAAGGACTGCTGCTGAAGCTGAAGCTTCAATACTTTGGCCACATGATGCAAAACACTGATTCACTGAAAAAGACCCTGATGCTGGGAAAGGTTGAAGGCAAGAGGAAAGGGGACGACAGTAGAGGAGATGGTTGGATGGCATCACTGGCTCACTGGAACATGAGTTTGAGCAAATTCTCGGAGATAGTGAAAGACAGGGAAGTCTGGCAGGCTGCAGTTCATGGGGCTCCAAAGAGTCAAACCTGATGTAGTGACTGAACAACAATAAACCAGTAGCATCCCTCTCCTCACTCATTACAATGAAAAATGTCTCTAGACTTTGCCAGATATCCTTTGGGGAACAAATTGTCACTTGTTAAGAACCACTGAGTCAGTGAATAACTCAGTAGGACACACCAATGCAAGTAGACAAATATAGTGTTTTCATTAGATGAAAATAGAGAAAATGGTATCCCTTAGAAAACTCTTTGTAAATTATTTGTTTTAAGATGAACTATGTGCTGGTATCATGAAATGTATGTTGCTATCTGCATACAGCTTTATAATGAAGTTGTCTGTGTAATGCTTCTGGGTTTCTGCTTTGCTTTGAAACATGAAGTTGATTCTTTAGTTTTAGCTTCTTAGTAAATGAAGGTTTACCATATTTCTTTGGTAGTGGTAGAATTGCTTATTCTGGGTCTTTGGATCCAAATTGCTTTGAAAGAAAGAACTGAAAGTGTTAGTCTGTCCATTGAGTCTGACTCTTTGCGACTTCATGGGCTGTAGCCCTCCAGGCTCCTCTGTCCATGGAATTCCTCCAGGCAAGAATATTGGAATGAGTTGCCATTTCCTTCTCCAGGGGATCTTCCTAACCTAGGGATCGAACCCCAGTCTCGTGCATTGCTGGCAGATTCTTTACCATATAAGCCACCAGGGAATTGCTTTGACTGCCATTATCTATTGTAGTATAGGTATGGAGAGTTCAAAACAAGGTTACTGGAGATGGTGGCTTATAACTGTGAAAAACAAAGACAGCATGAGGTATAATGGCAGGAAATGTTGCAACAGCAGAGTGCTGATCACAGATTCTAGAAGAAGGAATACTGATGGTTTTTTGTTTTTTAAACTTATATCTGTGTTCTAAGTTTATACTTTGGTCTTAGTCTAGGGATATGATCATCTCAAAAACAGATATGATTTTGTAAGTAACTATCGTATACACTGGTCACATTAGAACTAAACTATCTTAGACTGTATGGGCTTCCCTGGTGGCTCAGATGGTTTAGAGTCTGCCTACAGTGCAGAAGACCTGGGTTGATCCCTGGGTTGGAAAGATCCCCTGGAGAAGGAAATGTCAACCCACTGCAGTATTACTGGTGTGGAAAATCCCATAGATGGAGGAGCCTAGCAGGCTACAGTCCATGCGGTTGCAAAAGTTGGAGATGACTGAGCATCTTCACTTCATTTTAGACTGTGCTGAGTTTGTACTTCTCTGACTTGTATTACTGGTATTTATGTTGATATTTTCTCTTGTTTAAATCTTCTAAATAGTTAAGTTCTAAGAAGTCCTTGTTTGAATTATATTTTAACTTCATATAAATTCTTGTCACATCACACTTTCTTTATAATATGTTCTACTGAAGTTTTCATGGTTTTGATTTAATTATAAGCTAGGCATTGTTGCATTTTAATATACAACACTTGCATGCATATTGTGATGTAGTCATTTGTAAAATATAGTCTCACCAGGCATTATTATAGAGAAGCATCTGTCAGCATTTCCATTATAAGCCCTAATGTAGTTTTAAGGAGTTTCTGACTTGTCTGTTTCTAAATTGCTTTGCACTGAAACTAGTATAGAAATTGTCAGATGAAATCCAAGTTTTGTTGTATTATAGAGGGAAAAATTGACACTAGTATTTTCTACTACTTTGTGTCACAGCATTTAAAACCCTCATATTTTTAGCAGATTCAGATGCTTTTTACTTGATATTTAATTCCCATGAACCCACGTGAGGAAACTGATAGCCTCTTAAATGGGATTGTTTCTTTTCCTGTGTTTTGTTATAACATTTCTGATAGATTTATTTGAAAAGTATTTACTGAGTAGATGCATTAAGTATTTTGTTAGAACCACCTTAGAATATGAAAGTGTCTTTACAAAGCCCATAGGAAGTCAGATCTAGGTTTACGGTGGATGGAGAAACTTACAAACACATCAACTGTGATGAGATTCTGGAACCAGTTCTATAGTTGAGAAAGTGAATAACTGTTTAGTGATCAAGTTTTGGGATTCTTATTCTCCTTGTCTCTCCTCAAATTGTATTACTTTGCAATCATTATTAACCTGGCTGATTCCTCCCTCGCCCTCTTCTTTGTGAGATGTCATTGTTGCTATCAGTAGATGCTTCCATGGTAATTCTCAAGTTGCTTTTATCTTATGTATTTTATAAATATAAAATATAAAAATTTAAAGAGAGACTCCTAAAAAAAAAAGAGCAAAACATCTATGGTCCACAGGCACACCTCAGAGATACTGCAGGTTCAATTCCAGACCAACACAATCAAGTGGACATGGCAGGAAGTGAGTCACACAAACATTTTGGTTTTCTAGTGCAAGTTACATTTACACTCTACTGTAGTCTTTTATGCAATAGCATTATTTCTAAAAATGTACAAATCTTTTTCAATAAATACTTTATTGCTAAAAATTGCAGACCATCATCTAATAATGCAGCGTTGCCACAAACCTTCAAGCTGTAAAAAATGCAATATCTGCAAAGTACAAAATAAGCTGAAGCACAGTAAAATGAGGTGTGCCTGTACAAGGGAACACCCATAATACTATCAGCTGATTTCTCTATAGAAACTTTTCAGGCCAGAAGGGAACAGCATGGTATTTTCAAAGTACTGAAAGGAAAAAGAAACAACTTTCAATCAAGAATATTCTGCCCGGCAAGATTATTGTTCAGACTTGAAGGAGAAATAAAGAGCTTTCTAGAGAAACAAATGCTAAAGAAGTTTATCCTCACTAACTGGCCTTACAAAAGATGTTAAAAAGGAAAACAGAAAAACCTTTAAGTTAAAAAGAAGTTACTAATTAGTAACAAGAAAACAGACAAAAAACCTCACCAATAAAGATAAATTTATACTAATGGTATTGGATTAAAAACTTGTGAAATTAATGTGAAAGTTAAAAGGCGAAAAAATATATATTTATCATAACTGTAACTACAATAATTAGTTAAGGAATACACATAAAAAAAGGTGTAAAATATGACATCAGAAAACTTGAAACATTGGACAGGGAGCAAAAATGTAGAGTATTAGAATGACTTTGAACTTAACTTGTTACTGTAGGTATGTATGTGTGTGTGTCCCAGGTGGCACTAGTGGTAAACGATCTGCCTGCCAGGGTAGGTTAGACGTAAGAGATAGAGGTCCAATCCCTGGGTTGGGAAGATTCCCTGGAGGAGGGCATGGCCACTCATCCCATTATTCTCGCCTGGAGAATCCCATGGACAAAGGATCCTGGCAGGCTGCAGTCCATAGGGTTGCACAGAATCAGACACAACTGAAGTGACATAGTGCATACACAGACACACACACACACAGAGCTTAGGTGACATAATGCGTGTGTGCACACACACACACACACACACACACACGGTTTCCCAGGTAGCGCTAGTGGTGAAGAACCTGCCTGCCAGTGAAGGAGACTTAAGAGACATGAGTACAAAAATAAGGCCCACATATTTGTTGATAATAAAACACTCATATACAGTGAAAGGATGGTAAAAGATGTTTCATGCATATGGAAACAAAAAGAAATCTACCCAAATCTACGAGATGCAGCAAACATCATTCTAAGAGGGAAATAGTTCTAGGTGGGAAGTCTATAATGATAAATGCCTACCTTATGAAGAAAGAAAAGTCTTCAATAAACAGTCAAATTTATACCTAAAGAAGACGGATAAGAACAACACATGAAATCAAAATTAGTAGAAGGGAGGAAAGATCAAAGTGGAAATCAATGAAATAGAGGCTAAAAATACAATAGAAAAGATCAATGAAACTAAGAACTTGTTCTTTGAAAAGATATAATTGATAAATCTTTAGCCAAACTCACTAGGAAAAACAGAGATGGGGTTCAAATAAATAAAATTAGAAATGAAAGAAGAGAACTTAAAACCAACACTTCAGAGATACAAAGGATTATGAGACTACTTTGAACCACTGTCTGTGTCAACAAATTGGACAACCTAGAAGAAATGGATGAATTCCTAGATACATACAGTCTTTCAAGACTGAGTCATGAAGAAATAAAAAACATGAATATACCAATTCCTAGTAAGGAGATTGAATCAGTAATCAAAAAACTCTAAACAAAGTCCAGGAGCAGAGAGCTTCACTGGTAGATTCTACCAAAACATTTAACACCTGTTCTTTTAAACTCTTCCAAAAATTTGAGGAGAAATTGCTTCCAAACTCATTTTACAAGGCTGACAGCATCTTGATACCAAAACCACACAAGAATAAAAAGAAAATTATAGGCCAGTGTCCCTTTGAGCATAGATGCAAAAATTCTTAACAAAATATTTACAAACCAAATTCAACAGTACATTCAAAGGATCATACACCAAGAACAAGTGAGGTTTAACCAAGGGATGCAAAGATGGTTCAATTAATATGACACACCACATTAACAAAATAATAGATAAAAATTATATTATATTCTCAATAGATGCAGACAGAACATTTGACAAAATTCAACACCCATTTATGATAAAAAAAAAAAAAAAACCTCCCTCAGCAAAGTGATATCAGTTCAGTTCAGTCTCTCAGTCGTGTCCGACTCTTTGCGACCCCATGAACTGCAGCACGCCAGGCCTCCCTGTCTATCACCAACACCTGGAGTTTACTCAAACTCATGTCCATTGAGTCGGTGATGCCATCCAATCATCTCATCCTCTGTCATCCCCTTCTCCTCCTGCCCTCAATCTTTCCCAGCATCAGGGTCTTTTCAAATGAGTCAACTCTTCGCATGAGGCGGCCAAAGGATTGGAGTTTTCAGCTTCAACATCAGTCCTACCAATGAACACCGAGGACTGATCTGCTTTAGGATAGACTGGTTGGATCTCCTTGCAGTCCAAGGGACTCTCAAGTCTTCTCCAGCACTACAGTTCAAAAGCATCAATTCTTTGGCACTCAGCTTTCTTTATAGTCCAACTCTCTATCAACATAATAAAGGCCATATGACAAGCCCACAGCTAACATCATACTCAGTGGAAAAAGCTAAAAGCTTTTCCTTTAAGATGAGAAACAATACAAGAATGTTCACTCTCTCCATTTTTACTCTATAGTATTCAATTTTCTCCACTTTTATTTTATTCACTCTGTCCACTTTTATTGTTAGTGAAAATCCTAGCCAGAGCAATTAGGCAGGAAAAAGGCATTCAACTCAGAAAGGAGGTAAAATTATTATTTGCAGATGACGTAAGTTTATATGTAGAAAACCCTAAAGACACCACCGAAAGAAACAGCCTGTGAGAACTAATAAACACATTCAGGAAATTTGCAGGATACAAAATCAGTATCCAAAATCTGTCATTTTTATACACTAACAACAAGCTATAAGAGAAATTAAGAAAACAGTCCTATTTGCAGTTGCATTTAAAAAATACTGAGGAATAAATAAAGTCAAAGCCACAATGAAATAGCACCTCACACCTGTCAGAATGACTGTTCCAAAAAAAGACGAGAAACAAGAAGCATTGGCGAGGATGTGGACAAAAGGGAACTCCTGTGCAGTGTTGTTGGAGATGTAAAATGGTGCAGTCACCATGGAAAACAGTATGAGGATTCTTTTAAAAATTCAGAATAGAGCTCTCATACAATCTAGCAATTCCACTTTGGGATATTTATCTTAAGAAAATGAAAACAAATTTTCCACATTGAAGGAACTCTTCAAAACCATTGGACTAAATGCCTTTTGGGTTATAAGTTGATCGTTGACTATTTTCTTGTGTTATTTATTCATTCATGTTTTCTATTTATTCTTGTGTCAGTTTTTAAATTTGTAGTTTCTTAGGAAATGATCCATTTCATCTAGTTTTAAGTTTATTAGTATGATATTGTACTTAGTAATCTCTTATAATATCAAATCTCTTCTTATTTCTAGTGAGACTTGTCAAAATGTTGTCTTATTTTATTGATCTTTTTTGAGGAAAAAAGCTTTCGGTTTTGCTGATTGAGTTTATTGGTTATTTTTGTTTTATTGAAGTATAACTTACATATAATAAGATACAAGGATGATAGGTGAACATTTTGGTGAGATTTTGATACTGGATACACCCATGCTCTGTCCGATATACAAAACAAAATAAAGAGCATTCTCATGACAATAGAAACTTCCCTTGTGCCCCTTTTCAGTCATCTCCTCTCCCCACCCCCCACAGGAAGCCACTTTATGAACTTTTACAATCATAGAATAGTTTTGCCTTTGTTCAGCATAAAGTTTTTGAGATTATCAATGTTGCATGTATTAGTAATTTGTTCTTTTTTGCTGAATAATATTTAATCATATGAATGTGCCACAATTTATTTACTTTATGTTAAGGGACAGTTGGTTTGTCTCTGTTTTTTTCAATGTGTTTCATTGAAAAATGAATGTGTTTCATTGTGTTTCAATGTGTTGATACCTAGGAGTAGAATTGCTGAGTTATAGATTAGGTATCAGAGAAGGTAATGGCACCCTACTCCAGTACTCTTGCCTGGAAAATCCCATGGATGGAGGAGCCTGATGGGCTGCAGTCCATGGGGTTGCTGAGGGTCAGACACGACTGAGCGACTTCACTTTCACTTTTCACTTTCATGCATTGGAGAAGGAAATGGCAACCCACTCCAGCGTTCTTGCCTGGAGAATCCCAGGGACGGTGGAGCCTGGTGGGCTGCCGTCTATGGGGTCGCACAGAGTCAGACACAACTGAGGTGACTTAGCAGCGGCAGCAGCAGCAGATTAGATATACATTTACTTTATGAGAAACTACCAAAGACTTCTCCAAAGTGATTTTATGCTGCCACCAGTGGTGTATGAGAATACCATTTGCCGTGTATTGTTGCCAACATTTGGGGCTGTCATTCTTTTTGACTTAGCCATTCTGCTTAGAGTGTAGTGATACCTTACTGTGTTTTACATTTGCATTTCTCTGATGACCAAAAATTGTGAGGACCTTTTCATATGGTTATTAGCTGCTGGAATATCTTCTTTTGTGAAGAGTCTGTTTAGTCTTTTGCTCATTTTTAAATGGTTATTTTCTGTTGATTTGTAATATTTTGATTAACAGTCACATAAAATTAGATGTGATTTCATCGATCTATTTAGAGCAAGCAAGATAGAGTGTGTATGTGCACATGTGACAGAGGAGAGGTAAAGAGAAAGAAAGAAAAATATTTTCTCACGTTTGTCAGTCATTTTTAAATGGTGTTTTTTGATGGACAGATTCTTTTTTAATTTTGGTTGTCTTTCGTATTTAGACATGTGCTTCATCTCAAATTATTTTTTGAGTATAGTGTGAGAAAGAAGTTAAACTTCATTTTTTAATACACGTTTTCAGTTTTCTAGCACTAAATTTAAGAAGACACTTTCCTCCATTTAACTAACTTGAAGCCTTGGTTGAAAGAAAAATACATGTATGTATATATGTATAGAAAGGTAGATAGATATTATTTGTGTATGTGTGTAGGGAGTCTGTTTTTAGATTATGTATTCAGTTATCTGCCTCATGCCAATATGACTTAGTCTAATAGCTGTAGGATAAGGCTTCTGGATTTGTTTTCTTTTTAAAGAATTGTTTTGGGAATTTTAGATTGTGTGCTATTTCCATGGAAATTTTGGAATCAGCTTGTAAGTTTCTTCAAAATGATTGCTGGACTTTTGCTGGGGGGTTTGTGAAATTGATACCTCAATTTGGAGAGAATTGCTGACATAGCAATATTGAGTCTTCTGATGCATGAACATGATTTATCTTGCCATTTATTTAGGTCTTTTGAAATTTCTTACAGTAGCATTTTGTAGTGTAATAAACTTGTACATCTTTGTTGGGCTTATTTTTAGATACCTTTTTGTTTCTTTTTTAACTTCATTTGGAATTGTGTATTGCTAGTATATGGAAATACAGTTGAGTTTTGTATATTGAACTTATATCTTCCTCTATTCCTAAAATCATTTATTATTGCGATTTTTGTAGAGCCCATTGAGTTTTCTGCATACCATGCAGTCATATTATCTAGGAATAAAGAAGCTTTCCGTTTTCAATATTTATGTCTTTTATTTCTTTGCCTTGTCTTACTGCACTGGCTGACCAGTTTTTTCAGTATAATGTAGCAGCAGTAAGAATGGATTTCTTCATCTTTTTCCTGTCTTTTTGAAAAGCATTTAATGTTTCATCATTAAGTAAATGCATTATGTAACCTTAGTTTTTTTACAGATCTCATCTCTTAGCTTCAGATAGTTCTTTCCTATTTTGCTAAATATTAATATTATGAATGGGGATTGAATCTTGTTTAATGCTTTTTCTATATATGTTGAGATGATCATACAGTTTTTGTCTTTTATTCTACTAATGTAATAAATTACATGAGTTTTTATGAATTAGATCTACCATGTATTCATGAGGTTAAATCCCTTTGTCATGATGTTTTATTATTTTTATATTTTGATAAATTTGTTTTTTCTAATTTAGAGGTTTTAAAAATCTGTGTTCATAAAGGATGTTGGGTTATAATTCTCTTCTCTTAGAATACCTTTGTAGTGATTTATTGTCAAGGTTGTCTTCAGCTTTTTGGTATTCTATAGCATAAATTTCTTCAGTTTTAAATTGCTTTTCTCTTCTGTTTTCTCAAGGTTTATTATTATTTTTCTATTTTTTAATTGAATCTTATTTTGAACCATAGATGTAAGTATAGTCTATAAATGTTTCCCTGAGTATTGCTTTGGCTACCTCATTTTAAATAGATGTTGCATGTTATTTTAGTCTAATATATTAAATGTTGCTGCAGGAATACTGTATACCTCGTCACAAATAAGGTTTCAGTAAATGGTTTAGTACGTACTCACGTTTCTGCTGAGGAAGAACAGAAGCAAAAGGCAAAGGAGAAAAGGAAAGATAGACCCATCTGAATGCAGAGTTCCAAAGAATAGCAAGGAGAGATAAAAAAGCCTTCCTCAGTGATCAGTGCAAAGAAATACAGGAAAACAATAGAATGGGAAAGATCAGAGATCTCTTCAAGAAAATTAGAGATACCATGATGACATTTCATGCAGAGATGGGCTCAATAAAGGACAGAAACAGTGTGGACCTAACAGAAGGAGAAGATATTAAGAAAAGGTGACAAGAATACACAGAAGAACTGTACAAAAGAGATCTTAATGACTCAGATAACCACGACAGTGTGATCACTCACCTAGAGCCAGACATCCAGGAATGCGAAGTCAAGTGGACCTTAGGAAGCATCACTATGAACAAAGCTAGTGGAAGTGATGGAATGCCAGCTGAGCTGTTTCAAATCCTCAAAGATGATACTGTGAAAGTGCTTCACTCAATAAACCAGCAGATTTGGAAAACTCAGTAGTGGCCACAGGACTGAAAAAAGTCAGTTTTCATTCCAGTCCCAAAAAAAGGCAATGCCAAGAATGTCTAAATTACTGCACAATTGCATTCATCTCACACGCTAGCAAAATAATGCTCAAAATTCTCCAAGCTGGGCTTCAACAGTACATGAACCAAGAACTTCCAGATGTTCAAGCTGGTTTTAGAAAAGGCAGAGGAACCAGAGATCACATTGCCAACATCCACTGGATCTTTGAAAAAGCAAGAGAGTTCCAGAAAAACATCTACTTCTGCTTTATTGACTATGCCAAAAGTGAAGAAGAACTAAAGAGCCTCTTGATGAAAGTGAAAGAGGAGAGTGAAAAAGTTGGCTTAAAGCTCAACATTCAGAAAACTAAGATCATGGCATCTGGTCCCAAAACTTCATGGCAGATAGATGGGGAAAGAGTGGAAACAGTGGCTGACTTTATTTTTCTGGGCTCTAAAATCACTGCAGATGGTGATTGCAGCCATGAAATTAAAAGACGCTTACTCCTTGGAAGGAAAGTTATGACCAACCTAGACAGCATATTAAAAAGCAGAGACATTCCTTTGCCAACAAAGGTCCATCTAGTCAAGGCTATGGTTTTTCCAGTGGTCATGTATGGATGTGAGAGTTGGACTATAAAGAAAGCTGAGCACTGAAGAATTGGTGCTTTTGACCTGTGGTGTTTGAGAAGACTCTTTGAGAGTACCTTGGACTGGAAAGAGATCAAACCAGTTCATCCTAAGGAAGATGAGTCCTGGGTGTTCATTGGAAGGACTGATGTTGAAGCTGAAACCCCAATACTTTGGCCACATGATGCAAAGAGCTGACTCATTTGAAAAGACCCTGATGCTGGGAAAGATTGAGGGCAAGAGGAAAAGGGGACGACAGAGGATGAGATGGTTGGATGGCATCATCGACTCTATGGACATGGTTTTGGGTAGACTCCGGAAGTTGGTGATGGACAGGGAGGCCTGGCGTGCTGCAGTTCATGGGGTCGCAGACTCGGACACGACTGGGCGACTGAACTGAACTGAACAAAGCCTTTGACTGTGTAGATCACAACAAACTGTGGAAAATTCTTCAAGAGATGGGAATACCAGACCACCTGACCTGCCTCCTGAGAAATCTGTATGCAGGTTAAGAAGTAACAGAACTGGACATGGAACAACAGGCTGGTTCCAAATAGGAAAAGGAGTACGTCAAGGCTGTATATTGTCACCCTGCTTATTTAACTTATATGCAGAGTACATCATGAGAAATGCTGGGCTGGATGAAGCACAGGTTGGAATCAAGTTTGCCAGAAGAAATATGAATAACCTAAGATATGCAGATGACACCACCATTATGGCAGAAAATGAAGAGGAACTAAAGAATCTCTTGATGAAGGTGAAAGAGGAGTGAGAAAAAGCTGACTTAAAACTCAACATTCCGAAAACTAAGATCATGGCATCTGGTTCCATCAGTTCATGGCAAATAGATGGGGAAACAATGGAAACAGTGACAGACTTTATTTTGGGGGGCTGGCTCCAAAATCACTGTAGATGGTGACTGCAGCCATGAAATTAAAAGACGCTTGCTCCTTGAAAGAAAAACTATGACAAACCTAGACAGCATATTAAGAAGCAGAGACATTACTTTGCCAACAAAGGTCCATCTAGTCAAAACTATGGGTTTTCCAGTAGTCATGTATGGATATGAGAATTGGACCATAAAGAAGGCTGAGTATCGAAGAATTGATGATTTTGAACTGTGATGTTGGATAAGACTCTTGAGAATCCCTTGGATTGCAAGTAGATCAAACCAGTCAATCCTAAAGGAAATCAGTCCTGAATATTCATTGGAAGGACTGCTGCTGAAACTGAAGCTTCAGTATGTTGGCCACCTGATGTGAAGAGCTGACTCATTAGAAAAGACCCTGATGCTGGGAAAGATTGAAGGCAGGAGGAGAAGGGGATGAGATGGTATGGTGGCATCACCAACTCAATGGACATGAGTTTGAACAAGCTCCAGAACATGGTGAAAGACAGGGAAGCCTGGCATGCTGCAGTTCATGGGGTCACAAAGAGTCGGACATGACTGAATGACTGAGTAGCAACCACCTGTCTTCTATGAACGCTGTTTAGTCTCTGTGGATCTGGGCTTTTTGGCCCCAGATTGTAACCAAAGAGATAAATCACAGTTTTTCTGAGACATGAAATTTTATAGTCCTCATATGGCAGCTCTAGGTGTGGACTGGGTAATGTCTTTGTTGGCTGGGGAAGGTGGGCTGTATTGTGCATGGGAAGATATTTAGCATATCTGGCTTTTATCCACTGGTGCCCACAGCAGCTCCACTTGTGACAATTTAAATTTTCTCTAGACCTTGGTAATGTTCTGGTTTGAGGATGAGGTCAGAATTGTACCTGGTTGAGAAATATGACTCTAGGCTAGTATCTTTGTGTCATTTTTGTTATTCCTGTAGATATAGTAAATTTCCATGCAAAATGGATATATATTAAATTGCTTTTTTCAATTGATAGCAAACCAGGAAGAATGTGGCAAAAATAACTATTAGCTGCTTCAAACAGTAGGAAAATTATAGACTACCTTGTTTGGTTACACAACTGATATGTGGATCAGGCACTACAGACATTTGAATGTACGGTTCAAATAGCAGAATAGTCCGGGGAGCAGTAGCTCTCTCTTCTGTGTCTGTTGCTTAGATGTCTCCCACCAATCTCTTCACTGAGAAGCAGAACTGCTTCCCTGGTTTCAAAAATCAGAGTAGATATGCATTCATACTCTTGGACAGTGAGAAAGGCACATTTCTTGTTTATATTTCATTTGTGTGATAAATATCTGAAGCATGCTTCACTACTGCAGTGGTACATAAAATCTTCTCTCAATAAAGGTAGCTCCTGACAAAGGCTGTACACTTCAGAGTGAGTGGATACAACGCAGTCTTCCCAGGTGTTCTCCATTGTTAGAAATTCAGTGTTTTTGTTTCCCTCCCATTATAAATATTTGTATGAAAAATATCTTCTCTGCATTTCAAAGAGTTTATATTATAAAGCTAGATTGCTTCCCGAGGGTCTGGGCAGCCATTTGTGATGTTACTTTTCACTTTAGATTTTTCTTCACTCTTTTTGCCTTTTTTTCTACCACTCTAACTTTAAAAATACTTTCAAAAGTATTTAACAGTGAAGTACGATGCACTAATCTTAATATATTATACACTCCTGCATAATTGCTCCCCAGACCAAGATCTAGAATGTTTTTAATACCTGGAGGTTCCCTCATATTTCTTCCCACTCAGTGCTCACTCTCAAAGTTAACCAGTATATGACTGATATTGATACTGATTGATATTTATTTATACATGTATATATGTTTGTTTATTTTTCAGCTGCATTGAGGTATATTGAAAAATAATATTAAAATATGTTTCAACTGTATAACATGATTTGAAAGGATTCCCACGATTAGCACTTTCATCACCTCACGTATTTTGTTTGTTTTTTTTTTTTTTTTTTTTTGCTTTTAACACTTAAGTTCCGTTCTGTTAACAAATTCTGATTAGGTTACCAACAGTAATCATCATGTTATACATAAGGTGTGTGTGTGTTAGTCTCTCAGTTGTGTCTGAATGTGACCCCATGGACTATAGCCTGACAGGCTCCTCTGTCCGTGGGATTCTCCAGGAAAGAATACTGGAGTGGGTTGCTGTTCCCTTCTCCAGTATATATTAGATACTCAGACCTTATTAATCTTGTAACTGAAAGTTTATACCTTTTTCACCACACTCTCCCTATTTCTTCTACCCCCTTAATCCCTGGCAACCACTATTCTGCTCTGTTCATGAGTGCAACTTCTTTTTTAGATTCCACATGTAAGTGGTACCATACAGTATTTGTCTGTCTCTGTCTGGCTTATTTCACTTAGAGCATAACACCCATGTTGTTGCAAATGGCAGGGTTTCCGTCCATTTTAAGACTGAACAATATTCCATTGTATATATACCTCACATCTTTGGGGCTTCCCGTGTGGTTTGTGGTTCAGTGGTAAAGAATCCCCCTGCCAGTACAGGAGATGCAGAAGTTGTGGGTTGGATCCCTGGATTGGGAAGATCCCCTGGAGTAGTAAATGGCAACCCACTCCAGTGTTCTTGCCTAGAAAATTCCATGGAAAGAGGAGCCTCTTGGGCTGCAGTCCATGAGGTCACGAAGAGTCAGACATGACTGAGCGACTGAGGACACATGCACATCTTCATTCATTTATTCATCTGTGGCACTTAGGTTGTTTCTGTACCTCGGCTGTTGTGAATAGAACTCGCTGCAGTGAATACGGGAGTACAAATATGTCTTTGAGGCAGTGATTTTGTTTCCTTTAGATGTTTACCTAGAGGTGGGATTTCTGGATCATACGGTAGTTCTGTTTTTAATTTCTTGAGGAACTTTCATACTATTTTCCATCACGGCTGTCCCAATGTATATTCCTACCAGTAGTCTTCAAGTTTTCCCTTTTTACTACATTCTTGCCACCATTTATCTCTTTATCTTTTTGATAATAACCATTCTAACAAGTATAAATGACATCTCATTATAATTTTGATTTGCATTTGCATGGTGATTAGTGGTGCTGAGAACCTAATCTTGTACCTATTGGCCTTTTTAATATGTCTTCTTTGGAAGAGTGTTTATTCAAGAACTTTGCCTATATTTTAATTGTTTTTTTTTATTGAATTATATTAATTCCTTATATATTTTGGATGTTGTTCAGTTGCTAAGCTGTGACCGACTCTCTGTGACTCCATGGATTGTAGCATGCCAGGCTCCTCTGCCCTCCACTATCTCCTGGAATTTGCTCAAATTTTAAAGTTTTCATTGTACAGATCTTACAGCTTCTTGGTTAAATTTATTCCAAAGTATTTTATAGAGAGAAAATATTTTTGAGGAGATTTTTATGTGAGGGTTCATATAGAAAAGAAAGAGGAAGTTTTCCTGAAAATAGGAACTGTTGTTTTTGTCACATTATTTAACAAATGATAGAACTCAAACTTTGCAGATGCCTCAGTGATGCTGTTCCTTAGGGTATGCAGAACTTCAGGAGTTTGAATGGCAGAAAATTCCTAGTTTCCCCTACCCACTTCAGCACTTGCCTACATATCTGCAGTAGTTCTCAGTTCCTGGTTCCTTTCCCTATTCAGAGCTCTATTTTTGTGTACTTTCATCATTTCCTTTCTTCCTGATTTCTCCAATACCTTCTAGAGTTGATAACTTTCCTTCACTGCTATGACATTAAGAAAGGGAAAAAGGTATGAGAAAGAAAAGCAAGAAGAGTCATTGTCTTAAGTTTAAGAAGACTTCATTCTTTAAGTCAGAATTGCTATATCCAGAATGCTTCTTTTCCTCAAATCTAATTTGCACATTCATTATTGATTACAGTAATATCTTTACAAGTGTCATCAAGAAATTGTTACTTAAGTATAATTGATATAATTTAAGGTCTATATTTAGAAATCATAAGCTATTGTGAAAATTTCTGAATAAAGTAAAAACCAAAGGTATTAGTACCTTGTGAAAGGAGATTTGGCAAGTAAAATTTTCAGTGATTCTTAGAGTGGCCTGTGTTCTCAATAGTTGATAGTTGGTGAATGTGTTATATGACTCTTAAAACCACAGTAACTCTAAATACTATTTATTACAAGTTATGGTGGTATTCTCTATAAGGCATCTCCTTTGTTTCAATTTTGAATTTCCTATCTAATTTAAGATTCTAAATATTTCTGATGAGGGAGTATCCTGTTTTGTTGTGGATCTGAATCCGTCTGGTTTACTTGATGAAACCAAATCTGTCTGGTTTGCTTGGAAAACATACACCTCATGGTGGTACTACCTTTTCATCCTGGTGTTAATCATCCTAAAACAAGAGAACAGTTTTCCCCCAGGATCAGATAATCTTTGAAATTCTGGATCTGCATCTCTACTCATTTAAAGTAATTAGGATGACACTCTAACCAACTCCCCAGGAACTATGTTGCACTATTTCTTTATAATTGAGGATAAGACTAAGCAGAGTCCTTTTGAGAGGAAATCAAAGAAATAGCCTGGTGGCTCAGATGGTAAAGTGTCTGTCTGCAATGCGGGAGATCTGGGTTCCATCCCTGGGTTGGGAAGATCCCCTGGAGAAGTAAATGGAAATCCACTCCAGTACTCTCGCCTGGAAAATCCCATGGACGGAGGAGCCTGGTAGGCCACAGTCCAGGGGGTCGCAAAGAGTCGGACATAACTAAGTGACTTCACTATACTTCTTCAAAGAAATAGTAATCAGAAAGGTTAAAGGGATGAAAATATGTGGCTTGCTTCTTTTTAAGCTAGCCCATGACCTTGTTTCTCACTTTACCCAGATTAAGGATAATGTATTAGCCAGGCTTCAGCAATACGTGAACCGTGAACTTCCAGATGTTCAAGCTGGTTTTAGAAAAGGCAGAGGAACCAGAGATCAAATTGCCAACATCCGCTGGATCATCGAAAAAGCAGGAGAGTTCCAGAAAAACATCTATTTCTGCTTTATTGACTATGCCAAAGCCTTTGACTGTGTGGCTCACAATAAACTGTGGAAAATTCTGAAAGAGATGGGAATACCAGACCACCTGACCTGCCTCTTGAGAAATCTGTATGCAGATCAGGAAGCAACAGTTAAAACTGGACATGGAACAACAGACTGGTCCCAAATAGGAAAAGGAGTCCGTCAAGGCTGTATATTGTCACCCTGCTTATTTAACTTACATGCAGAGCACATCATGAGAAACGCTGGGTTAGAAGAAGCACAAGCTGGAATCAAGATTGCCAGGAGAAATATCAATAACCTCAGATATGCAGATGACACCACCCTTATGGCAGAAAGTGAAGAGGAACTCAAAAGCCTCTTGATGAAAGTGAAAGAGGAGAGTGAAAAAGTGGGCTTAAAGCTCAACATTCAGAAAACGAAGATCATGGCATCTGGTCCCATCACTTCATGGGAAATAGATGGGGAAACAGTGGAAACAGTGTCAGACTTGATTTTTCTGGGCTCCAAAATCACTACAGATGGTGACTGCAACCATGAAATTAAAAGACGTTTATTCCTTGGAAGAAAAGTTATGGCCAACCTAGATAGCATATTCAAAAGCAGAGACATTACTTTGCTAACAAAGGTCCGTCTAGTCAAGGCTATGGTTTTTCCAGTGGTCATGTATGGATGTGAGAGTTGGACTGTGAAGAAAGCTGAGCGCTGAAGAATTGATGCTTTTGAACTGTGGCATTGGAGAAGACTCTTGAGAGTCCCTTGGAGTGCAAGGAGATCCAGCCAGTCCATTCTGAAGGAGATCCGCCCTGGGATTTCTTTGGAAGGAATGATGCTAAAGCTGAAACTCCAGTACTTTGGCCACCTCATGCGAAGAGTTGACTCATTGGAAAAGACTCTGATGCTGGGAGGGATTGGGGGCAGGAGGAGAAGGGGACGACAGAGGATGAGATGGCTGGATGGCATCACTGACTTGATGGACGTGAGTCTGAGTGAACTCCGGGAGTTGGTGATGGACAGGGAGGCCTGGTGTGCTGCGATTCATGGGGTCACAAAGAGTCGGACACAACTGAGCAACTGAACTGAACTGAACTGATTAGAAAGGTAATAAAGAAACACACTGTCAGTCATTTGCATTGGGGAAGTCTTAGCATCTAGATAAGGAGAATGAAAAAAAAATAGGGAAAATTTTACCAAGAAGGAGCCAGTAAGAATGAAATAGATATGAGAAAAAATGTGATCTTTTACATGGAGAAGATAGAGTAGTAAAGAAATTTGACACTAAGTTAGTTAGTCTTAAATCACATACATAAATAAAAGGACCTATTTTGTATTACAGATAATGAATAGATACATTGTCTGAAATTTGTGCATTCTATATTTAAACAAGCTGTTTAGAAATCTTCTGACTATGCATTTTTGAATAATTTATATTCAAAATACAATTTATCATCTATAAAGCTGTTGATGGAACTGATTTGCATTAAAACATTCATCATGATTCTGAATAAGAAGAATACACAGGATCACAGAGCACTTAATTATGTTTCTTTAAAAATAAGTGTCAAGAAAAGCATTTAAAAGTAAAATGTAGTACCTAAGGGACAATTTTATTTCATAATTCAAAGTATTTTATAGCTGTGCATGGGTTAATAGAATTATTTTATGTATTTTAATGTATACATTGGGCTTCCCTTGTGGCTCAGCTGGTAAAGAATTTGCCTGCAATGTGGGAGACCTGGGTTCGATCCCTGGGTTTGGAAGATTCCCTGGAGAAGGGAAAGGCTACCCACTCCAGTATTCTGGCCTGGAGAATTCCATGAACTGTATAGTCCATGGGGTCGTGAAGAGTTAGACACAACTGAGCCACTTTCACTCTCAATGTGTTCATTATGTTGAAGGCTTTTTATTATTGATTTTAAGGCTTTGCTTTTCTAAATGAACTCAGACTCCTTTCTTCTTTTCTTGTTTAAAGTATGATAACACATTTATAGGAGACTTGGAAAATACTGAACAAGGTTAGGTACAGTTTCACTATATATTGCAATTATTTTTTAAAAAAAGATAAATTAAAGATTTCTAGTTGGAGTTTCAATATCAAACTCTCAAAAATTAATAGAATGAATAGACAGAAAAGTAGAAGGATATAGTAGACTAAAAAGCACTATGAACCAATTCAACATAATTAAGATTTATATAGTTTTCACACCATAGCAGGATACAAATTCTATTCAGGTTCCCCTGGACTGTAAACCAGGAGACATTGGAACATATCTAGGGATATAAAACAGGTGCAAAAATGTTATGGGAAGACTTCTTTCATCAATTCCCTTTAGGTCCAGGATATCTCTCTTTCTAATTAAGAGACGCTTGATCCACATTGGTAATTTTTGGAATTATATTTGTGCTTATCCTATTTTCTATCATTATACTTTGATTTTTAGCTGAAAAAAACTTTCTTTTACTTTTTCTGAGTAGTCCAGTTGAGCCCAATTAACAAGACACTGTTGAGGCTGAAAACTATAACCCAGAGCTATTATTTGCATATTAAAAAGAAAGACATTCTAGTCTGGAACCAGTTCCTATTAAATAAGATATATTTACACATAGTTATAAGACCTAATGGAGATCAAAAGCATTGGTAAACTATTATCCAGAAATACAATATGTATATGAATAATGCATCATGAAAGGAGTGATTTGTTAACTCACCAGGTAATCAGATATTTTGTAGATGTGTATTATCAAAATGGAATAACATTCTAAACGTTCTATATATAGAAGTAGTTTGTGACGCATCTGATATTCCTTTCCTGTATGAAAATTTAGATAATATATCTTTAGAAATCTTGTCATTTAGAAGGTAATTTTAATTATTTTTGTTGTTATTGACGATATGTGAAGGTTAGACTCTTTTTCTTTCTCTTCTCTCTTAAACATTCCACATCTTCCTTTGTAGAATGAGGCAAGGGAAAACAGCAGGGCAATTTGAATTATTATGACTCACATAGAAATGTGAGTTTGGAAAATTAGCTTCTAAAAAGTGAAGTATTCCCCCAAGATTAATTTCATTAATACTTATTAAATGGTAATGTTTTTAATCTGTTTCTCCTTTTTTCTGTATCCTGACTCTTTGTATATCCCTTATTTGTGGTGACTTATTAGTTGATGTGGGCTTCCCAGATGGCCTTGGTGGTAAAGAATCTGCCTGCCAATGCAGGAGACTGAAGAGACATGGTTTTAATCCCTGGGTCGGGGAGATCTCCTGGGGGAGGGCATAGAAACCCTGCCCTCTTTTCTTGTCTGGAGAGTCCCATGAACAGAGGAGCCAGGCAGGCTATGGTTCATGGGGTTTCCAAGAGTTGGACAGGACTGAAACAAGTTAGTACTGCATAGCATACACATTAGAAAATATAAAAATTGATAATAAATGTGGGTTAAAATAATATTTATACTATTCTTTGAGATTTTTAACCCAGTGTATTCTTTGTTAATATATGCATGAAGGGATATGGTGAGAAAATGAATTCTCTAAGAAGAAAGTTGGAATTTGTATGATTTTTGAGCAGAAATATTATTTATAGAAAACAACAAATAACAGTATTTCATTTCTCTTTCCTGAAAATTTTAGTTATCTTCAACTAGGATAAGGAAGGAAAAAAAAAACAATAAGAAGTTGGGTAAATATTGACTTAATTTCATCCATATCATTACCTAGATGACTTTGATTCCTAAATTTGTGCCTCCCTTAGGGTTTCCCATAACAAGTTGTTCAGGCCAAACATCTAGGACTCATTCTTAATTTCTTTCATTCCCTTACCTTATATATACAACTTACCAGCAACTTCTATAGATTTTACATTCCAGATAGATCTTAAATCTGTCTACTTCTCTCATCTTCTCCACTAACCTAGTATAATCTATCATCATTTGTTCAGAATAGTGCAGGAGCCTCCTAGGTGATATCTCTGCTTTTACTTTCTTGTATTTCACTCTGTTCTCCAAATGATATTCAGAATGATCTTTAAAACCTTCCCTGCTTAAAATCATCCATATGCTAGCAACCATCTTATTATTTGGAAAACTTGAATATAAAGAAAATCAAGTATTTATTTTATTTTTCCTGTACTATTAACCATAAAATCGATGAAGAAAATTTTTTACAGAAATATTTCAGCTGATAAAGAAAGAATGATAGAATTATAGTTATCAACATTTTACAACTCTTAATGAAATATTGTAATAGATCTAAGTAATTAACACTGGTTGCATATATATATATTTATAGACTTCCCTGGTAGCTCAGCTGGTAAAGAATCCACCTGCAATGCAGGAGATTCTGGTTCAATTCCTGGGTTGGGAAGATCCCCTGGAGAAGGGATAGGCTACCCATTCCAGTATTCTTGGGCTTCCCTGGTGTCTCAGATGGTAAAGAATCTGCCTGCCTTGTGAGAGACCTGGGTTCAATCCCTGGGTTGAGAAGATCCCCTGGAGGAGGGCATGGCAACCCACTCCAGTATTCTTGCCTGAAGAATCCCCATGGACAGAGGAGCCTGGTGGGCTACAGTCCATGGGGTTGCAAAGAGTTGGACATGACTGAGTGACTAAACACAGCACAGCATATATATATATATATATATATAAAGAGAGAGACAGAGAGAGTATACTATATGTTTATCTGCCTTCTGTTTAGAGTATGTAGCATAAGCTATGAAGCAATCTTGTTTGAAATTCTAACCTGAATCTGATTAAACTACCAGTTTATAGGAAATACAGGAGACAGAAGAACATGTTAAGTGACACAGGGAGGTGCAGTCAGGAAATCCAGAATTGGAAAATCTTGTAGGATTCAGTTTTTTCAACAAATAAATTACAGGGGAAAACAGTAAAGGAACAATGATTTATAGATTTAAAGGGTCAGGAAACTGTTAATTGCAATATCTGGGCCTTATTTTGATTCTGATTTGAACCAGTAAGCTTTTTCAGAATATGATACACAAGGAAATTTGAACACTATCTACATAGTTGACAATTGTAATAAATTATTGTTGAAAATAATGTATAATGGTGATAATATTGATTGTGGTTACATTTATAAGAGTCCTTATCTTTTAGAGATCCATACTAAAATGAAATGATGTCTAAGGAGTAGGTAGGGAATAAGTAAAAGTACAGATTAAGCAAGACCAGCTATAAATTAATAATTGTTGAAAGTGGATAATAAAGATATCAGGATCCATTTTGCTTTTCTCACATATGTCTTAACTTCCTTTAATAAAATTGGAAGCAAAACAAAAAGTCACTGTGCCTATAGTCAAAAGTATTTATCTTGGCAGGTTCTACCTAATATGACCTCTACTTAGCTCATCTCCATCTTGTTTGCCTTTGTTCAGAGTATAGTTCTCCTTTTTCTTAGGTACCGCAAGTTCATTCCCATTTTAGGGCCCTTGAAATTGCTGTTCTCTCTATCTGCAACCCTCTTTTCCTGGACCTTTAGTGTCTGTTCCCTCTTAAAATTCAGGTCTCATTTTAATTTTTTTTCAGGTCTCATTTTAGTGTCATCCCAGAAGAGCTGGCTGTGATAATCATTTCATCTTATTTTATTTGTCACAACACTTACCGTGATTTGACATTTTCTTTTATATTTATTTATTGACAGTTTCCACCATTAGAGTATAAGCTGCATAGTGGTGGTGATAAGATCTTGACTAGCATGTTCACTTTTAAATTCCCAGCACTTTAGGTGAATACCTGGCAGATGCAGCTGGCAGTTAATAAATGTTTGGAATGAATCAATGAAATGTTTGTTAAGTTGGTAAATTATTAATCTTTTACATTTGGAATATTAACAGTATATACTGTTGTTGCCTAATGAAAGTATTTAATATTCAGCTGGCATTTTCATTGTTAATGTTTTCAAAGGCTCATGTGTAGGAGAATTAACTGTGTAGCAAAGCTTCAGAAAGATTCTTTTAAATTCACAAAATGTCACATTTTCTCTTAACATTTATTTAAAAATATTTGTATTTTGGGCAATTAATGTCACATCGTGTCTAAAAGCTGTTTTCCATATCTGGATAAGTAGAGGTTAAGTTTTGTGATATGTGTTTATATGTGATATAAAAATTTGGCAAACATTCCTTGGCTCATGTGAATAATAGACACTGAAAATTATATCTTCCATCAAGAGGGAACTGAGAAATAATTTATAGGTAAATGCATAGAGGGAATGAGACTGTAAAAATATGTACAAATAAAAATATATACATACATATATGAGGTGTCATTCAAAATAATTGCTTAAGGAAGTTGTTCATTATGGTTGTTGAATAAAATGATATGTTTCCTTGGTGAAATAATTTTTATCCTGATATTTATAAGTAGAAACACAAGAGACTGGTAGATTTTCTCCTCCTTGTGTCCTCAGGATACTTCCGTTCCGCAGCACGTTTTGGGCTCCAGAGTTGGGCTTGTTTTGCTCTGGCCAGGGTGGTCCTCTCACCATCCTCCAGTTTGGCACACAGGTGTCTTAGATCATGGCCTTTTCACTGGAAACATGATGCTCTATGCTTCTCACCTTCACTATCTCCTGTTAGGGAGATACTGGAACTTCTTCAGACTTGACTCTTGGTCAAGACATATTTTATTCTAAGTGGGCTTGTTTGTTTGCTCCTTTGCTCATTTCCCCATTTATTTCTTTATTTAATGCAAGTTTATTGTGGTTTGTCATGTAGAAAGCACTAGCTTTGAGATTGTAGAGAATAAGATAGAAATGAACATGGCATGATACACTTACCCCAAGGATGTTGCCTTGGATAATTGCACTTTTTGGAACATCTCTTCTGGAATTGCCTTTAGAATGAGTTTTTACGTTACCTATGTGCTCATTCATTTATAGTCCTATCTTAGGTTTAGGAGGAGTCAGAGAAAATGAGCCTTTCCTGTCTCCCTGGGAGAGGGCTATAAAGACAGAATTTCATCAGGCTC